>NC_090947.1:39330268-40035893 GCF_040807025.1 Struthio camelus | reverse complement strand
CTAATGGCCTAACCTCTGCCAAAGCTCTGAAGATTTGCCACCAGATTCTTGCAAATTCCACCATTGGCTTAGTGTGTAAAGGTGTCCTTGGAAAGCAAATGGATGAGGCAATTGATATGTGTCTTTCAGATTTGCAACTCAAGGATGATGTGGCCTGGGTGAGTGCGCTGATAGCCCTTTTGGAAAATGAATGTGAAAGAAGAGTGCTAGGAAACAGAAGTAAACTGTTCAGTGCAGGAAACGGGCCATCTGCTAGCCAGGAAGACATCCTCACCATTCTCCGGTGTCCTGATTTCTGTAATGGCAATGGACAATGTACAGAATTGGGCTGCCAGTGCTTTGAAGACCACAGCTCTTACGACTGCAGCACTGCCAAAAGTAAGTAAAAAATTCTGTTTGTTCCTGCCCTACCCATCTTTCTGTGGTATTACAGTTATTAGGTAGAACATCTGCACAGAGTTGTTTGCTCTTCAAACAGTGGTACCAGTAAGATATTTGATGAATTAGTAATCAGTTTTTGACCTTGAAGAGCTGATCAAAATATCTGGTTGGCTGGTCCTTCCCTTTTTCGCCTCAGTAACTTTTTAAAAATGGATTTTACAAGCCCCTTAGCAAATTGGTTTTGCAGAAGTGATTTTCTTTATATCTGATCTATCACCGGCATGCCAACAAGCAAGCTTCTGACAAAAATGAGCGTCCTGCTCACCTTGTGATCAATATTCATGTTAGCACTGTATAGATACTTCTTTTTTTTTCCCTGATCAACAGAGAATAAAATTTGAAAATGAGTTTCAAACACTGTATTAGTTAAAAAAAAATGACAAAATGAACATGTAACATTTTCAGAGACATAAATAGCTATAGGACTTATCTGAACTTCAGACTTGTGCATTCTACAGACCTGATTCCGCAAATATTTATGAATCGCCTTATGTTTAAACAGGTGGACGTCCCACTAGATTTGTTTCTTCTTTACACTTCAGCCTCTCAGTGTATAAATCCAAGTCCAGTGTGACTATTCACAGTGCTTGAAACTAAGCACATGTATAAATGTTGGCATTAATTTAACAGTTTATGCCCTGCTTCAGCAAACTGCATAAGCGTATGCTTAAGGTTACAAAAAGGTACTTAAGGCTCAGGCAAGCAGTTGAGCTCCTGCAGCTTAATAAGCGGCAGCATTTCAGCTATGCTGAAATGACAAGGCACACTCTCATAGCCCATCCCAAATGAGGGGAAACATTTTTCTATGATGCTTAAGCTAATGGATATTACTTTGCATTTAGGACAGGTAAAGCCCATATACATACGATCATTCCTCCTGGCTCAGCTGACACATCAGAGTCTCCGTAAGCCTCAGGAACCCACCTGCACATCTGATACTTCCAATGCATTTACTAGCTAGGATGAGACTACCCATGTGCTTCAGAATAAAGAAGTTTCAGTGTGCTGATTTAAAATAGTGAAATATAGCCTGGCATTTGCTTCTTGTTAATGATAAGCTAAAATTTAGGATAATTTTGTAGATCTGGAAGAATTCTCTAATTCACACAGAGAACAACTGACATCAGTGACTGAAAAGTGACTTGAGCAGTCTTGTAATAATTATCCAATATATAACTCAGTGATTCAGGTAGGGGAGCTGCTCAGACCAGATTTTAAGTTTTTATTTAACACAGATTAGAAGAAAATAACTTTGAGTCCTGTCACTGCCTTGGTTTCTCCAGCTGAGAAAATTGTAGTGGATGGTCTTTGCTTCAGAAATTTTCTCTTTTGGAAGTCTGTTTATTAGAGTTCAAAATACATCAAACTATTTCTTCTAATTTTCTAAAGAGATTCACTAGTGTTGCCTCAGCACAGACAGTGACTTCTCCTAGCTGACTCCTCTCACCAGTGATATTAGCCTAAAAATATCTCTGTTCAGCTTCTCCCACAGTCTGCTTTAATCTCCACTGAGTGACCATTGCTCTTCACCTTCTGGAAGGCTTAGTTTTTTAGTTACATGCTCCCTGTCCGAACATCATTGTATTTAGTCTGGTCCCTGGGGGAAGTAAGTTTGAGCTGGTGCTTCTGAGGCTAGGCACTAGGACCCACAGCAGAGCCACGAGGTAACAATTAACGAAAGTATAAATTTCACTCACTGTTTACAATGCTCTAGCTGCTGGACATGAGTTTGTTAGTGTTGCATGAAACTAATATTCACCTCTTCAGCAGCTTTTCTAACAAAACACAAAAGGCCCTTCTCCAAAATTCCCATGCACTTCTCTCAAAATTTCAAGGCAATATTTTATTTAAGAAGTGAAACACTCTTGTTCTTTCTATCACACTGTAAATAACTATACTGCATCAACTTAAATACTGTCTGCATTCAGAACCATACAGCTATTTCACTTTCTGTCTGTGTCTGTTTAACACTTCATTGCAGCAAAACTCAGCTATTGCATGTAAAGGAAACTAAGATGTAATGTATGCTATGTAGACAGCACCCATTTTATTCACCCAGACAAAAGGGACTTAACCTCGCTAAAATGCTCCATGTATGATGTATATTATGGCTTAAAGCCATCTTTCCAAAGCCCTCTCTGAGCTGCACTGCACATTTTCTAGCTGCAACTACGAACTTGTATTTTTGACTAATGCTTGCAAAACATTTTCTGTGGACCTGAGCTTTAAGTGTAAATATTATTTTTTATTTAAGAAAACCAACAGACCACATTAATAATTGCTACCCTAGAGGAGAAGAACGCTTTCTAGCCAGCTTCTAGCTAGAAGAGAAAGTATTAAATAAAAAAGCAGAAGAAAATGTCATTTTTAGCCACTAGTATATTTTTCTCTTGAGGAAAAGCCAGTGGCATAACTGTCTGACGTACAAGACATCCCTTCCCAAGGGTGCACCTGACCTGGGGAACATTTAGCATTTGTTTTTCTTTTTTCCGCCATACTAGTGAGATTACACGCTACCCTCTCATCAACAGCCGTCAGTCTCCAGAGACAAAAGACAATAATCACTCATGGTATATTCCACCCCATGAGCACTCACTGGCTCTTACAGGTTTGTACAGCAGCGAAAGATGGCGGAAAAAACATCAGAATGGCACAACAGGCTCTTACTAAGGCTAGTGTAATTAACTTCAATCGCTAAAATCTTCCCTGCCCAACATAGATTTACTTCTTCGATTTCCAATCTATCCACTAGCTTTTACACGGCAAAACCCTACCATGCAGCGCGGTTCACAGAGGTAAACCCCTCAGCCCATGGAACCCTCTGAACTGTCTTCTGCATGAAAACAAGGATCTTACGGAGGGATTGCTAATTCCCAAACATTCATGTAGACAATAAAACTACTTAGCAAGTCACTGCTTTCCACATCCTTAAGACCTGAACTGGTTGCAAGCATTTATTCAAAATATTTCACAATCTATTTCTCATTAAAATGGAATTGGAATTAAAAACACAGCTGCTAAAACAAATGTAGCTGAAAAAAAATTTGCCTGCAGACAAATGAAAAAATTCCATCAAAATCTGGAAAACAATTCACAATTTTTTTAGAGTTTGTTAGTTAAAGAAGGAATCCTTTTAATTTAAAAATTTGGGTTTTGTTTGGCAGTATTTGGGGTGATTTTTTTCCCCAAAAATAAAAACACTAGAAGTAAAGAGGATCCATTTCCTAACAAAATTTACCTAAAACATCACTATATTTACAAGATGGGAACAACATTAATTGAAAGAGTTGCAAAAACTTTCTATAACATGGGTTCCACAGATACACAACACTTTAAAGAACATTCCTTTGAATCTTTAAATTGCTGCATTATGACTCTTCCCAAAGAATGTTCCCAAAACAAGTTTTCCAAATGATGGATGGATGGGAGACAATATATGTTTCTCCTAAAGTTGGTGGCAATAGTTTGAAAATTATAATCACATTAGTCCCCTTAAAGAGGACTTGCTTTAGCTGGGGGAACATAGCATTGAAAATTACCTTCTCAGCACGTTTAATGGATACTTGCCAAGGTTTTAGCAAAGACCAATGATTAAGGCTATCTTTTCTCTTTTAGTAACTTCTGAGTGTCTGATCTAACATCTCAGTAACTCTTTTAAGGCTGCTCTCACGTGTAGTACGTCAGTGACCTCAGTGTCAGAAAACACCTTTTCACATTAATATTGTCAGAGGATCATAATCATTATTAAAAACAACTGAGGCAGATTTGAGTCCAAATCTATCCACAGCTTCTCATTTATTTCTCCACCCAAGCAATGCTCCTTTTCCTTCAGAAGGTTTTGAGTCATCTTACCACAGCCTGAAGTCAGAGCTTCGGATCACAAAGCCCCGGAAACCCCAAGCTGACTGCAGCGTTCACGGAAAGCAGTGGTCCTCGTGCAGGGCAGCTAAAACCCCAAGGGTCTGAATTCTGTCCCACGAAGTAACCTTCCATGGCTTTTGGAGTCCCTTCTCAGAACCATTTGCAATGGTATTAACTCGTTACAGGAGGGTCAGTAATTGAATCTGGACAATTTGGCTTTAAGTCCTGATACCCAGCATGAAAGTACATTTCATAAAGAAGAATTAACAAAAGCATGTGTCTTGTTCCTATCCCAAACATCCTAGAACTAACTAATGCCACACTCACGAAATGCCAGAAAGTAATGCTAGGAATTGTGTCCTAGAAGACAGCTACAATGAGTAGCCCCAAGCCAGAGCACCCAGCAGTGAGCAGGACCTGACTGGTGGCTACTCCATTCTTTATGCTACAGGTTTGAAACAGGAAGAACATCCTGGCTGGGAGGGACTGAAACTGCAGGGTAAGTCTCATGTTTCAGGAGAGTGGCATACTTCTGTATGTTTAGTAAAATGCAGACAAAGGGATGGAGAAACATTTGCAGTTCAAGCTGAGTTGGAGCACAACTAGAAAAATAAAATTCCACAAAAAATAAAATAAAAGAAAGGTAACAACTAACATACTTAATTTGCAGAACCTTCTCCTTTGACTTTGGAACAAGTGGAATAAAAAATTGTAGAGACAATAAGAGAGAACTCTGCAAAAGAAGCTGGTTTCAGCATTAGCTGTAGACAGGCAAAAGTAACACCAGTCTAGAATGAATGAGTGTGATTAGCTATGCCGAGCTCCATATATCACAGACTATTACGAATTCATTCCTGATTGACCTAGAATATGCATTTTCTATCTCTCTATTTAAAAATACTGAAAGTCTGTACCTATAAAAGTACCTGATCGTGGAGTTGCAATGTAAAGCAGATCCAAATGTCCACCCAGAGGTCAGATCCCCTACAAGGAGAAATAAAATCTTAGTTCTGGCACTCCAATCACTTGGATATTATAATATTTTAGCAAAGGTCAGCTAGTTAGTTCAGTAGAGACAAGGAAGACATAACCGCTCCTGTCTGAGCTTCACCTTTAGCTGTTCTTGATTTTGGAATTCTTTAAAGATATTTAATAACATTCTTTAAAGATATTTATTTGTTTTTCTATTTCACAGGCAGATAGGTTCCACATTGATAGCGTGTGATGTAAAACCTATTTGCAAGGAAAAGTACTACAGTATAACACAACAGTGCTGTGTTTCCTTTTGTTTAACAATACAAAAGACTGGAAGTTCTCAGAACTGAAGTCCTGCTGACATCAATAAAGCCAGGATTTCACATCAAAACTGCTCTTACAGATAAGAATTACGAACAATCTCAGAAAAAAAGTTGTATGTTCCAGGTGGGGCAGTCTGAGCTCCTTAACTTGCAGGCCAGCATCCTAACCTGTCCAGGAGTGCTTAGGCAATCATCACTGTGCAAGGACAAACAGGACAAGCCTTTAGGCTTTGCTACTAAAAGCACAGGTTCTGCAGCAAGGGAAGAAAAGGAGAAGAAATTGAGAAGAAAAAAAATGAACTAGGTTTTTGCAGAACATATACAAATGGGGTCCTTCTTGCTTTCTTTTAAAAAGACAGGACCTAGGATACAGAAAAAGGTATACCGATTTTGGAAATGTGCCATCTATGATAACATTTAAATTCTATTGTTAGGGAAAAGTTATAATAGAGGAAAAGTTACATGAGTAATGAAGGAGAAGGAAACTCCTTGTTCTGGCCATATATTTTCCCATTAGCTGCAAAACAAATCTCCATCTAATTTTCTCAGATTGGAATTATATATGTGAATTAAAACTCCCCCAAGATCAAGGAGGCCATCAGCATAATTCAAATATCCTTTCCAAGGTCATCCAGTCTCAGCTACACTGTCGATACATAATACTGTATTCTGCCACCAGTCTTGACCAGCACAGGAAAAAAAAAAAAAGTGGTCAGGCAGCATTTTTAGGGATCAGGAAAAAAAAACCAAAACATATTTAGAATAATTTAAAATGAAAACATGTAAAAATAGAGAAGATGCGAAGTGTTGCTTCTAGACAGACTTACGCCTCTGCACTGTTTGATTCCAACAAGGAGCTGTCCAGGTGGCCAGAGCTATAATTATCCTCAAATGAAAACTGCAATTTGGAGTTGAAAGGCACCTCTGAAATTTGGCAATGCTCCAGAAGCTTAGACTTTCTTAATGTTGCTTAACATTTCATAAAACCCCTAAACACCTGTATAAGGTGCTTAAAATGTCATTACCACCTGTAATTAAATGCAGAATCCAATTACCACAGATAGCAAATCAGGTTGGTGCTTACAATTTGTATATATTGACCATGTTGATTATAAAAAAAAAAAATCAGGACCAGTAAAGCACACGTAGAGGGATGTAATATGCAGATTGTATGAAGCTCTAAAGAGCAATTACAAGATAAAAGGTAATGAGGAATAATAAGGACAAATTAGTTTCTGTGAAGTAATGACACTTGACAAAGTTTAAATTTCTATGTGGAATGTTCTGGAAAAATTATAGCTATCAAAGAAACCAGAGCTAATGAAAAATACTGTGAGAAGGTGAAAGCTAATGTTTACCTAAGATGCTAAGGAATACACCATTTCTGTCTCAATAAAAGTGCCTAATTCAGTATTGCTATTAAGAAGTTCTTTGAACTCAATTGCATTTTTAGAGCTACGAACCACAGCCAGAAGGTCCCCTCTACAGACTTACAATAGCAGTTATGTGAGTTACGCTGTGGGTTCTTTTAAATGATTATATCGATCATTCCAAATTTTGTCATACTGCTTTGGGCTGAGTCTTGTTCATACGCTATAGTAAAATAATATTCTCGAGAAAATACAAATTACTTTGGAAAAAACCCTCTATTGAATATCAACAGCACAGGGTCAGTTATTCAGGTTATTAAGGATGGGGACTTCAGAACCAAGATCACTCTCATATGCACAAATCTTAAATTCTTCCGATACCTCAGGCCAGTCATATGAGCTGAGGATGAAATACGTATTACCAAAATCTCACTCTTCATTATTTTGCTTTATTTTTTATGCTTAATTTCTGTTTTATAGGACAAAAACATGGGGGAGACATTGAAAGAGAAGATTTAAAGCGCTTTGACACCCTCTGGTGAAAGGGGACAGAGTATTTTATTTCTTTAAATCAAACATCTGCTTTTGAGATTTTGTATGAGAACACGTTAACTTTGAAATAAATAGGTTTCTCTCTCTTCTATCAGTTCAGTGACCTTTAAATTCCAGATCATGGTGCCATAATGATTATGAAAGGGCCATTAATCCGTCAAGTAAACACACACTTTTTGGCACATGTAATATGTGGTTTGTCGACATGATACATCACAACAGCTCCGAATGAGCCATTACGGTGTATTAGGTCAACATAAGTTTGCCATGAACAAATTAGACTATACAAAGCAAAAGTGCATACTAGGCTTTTCGAAGAAAAACAGTGCATTTCTTAAATCACTAGGGTATCTCTGATGAAACACACTACTGAACGTTTGTAAAGGTGGTAGATCTGCCTCTGATATCAGCCTCCAGTGCGGTTATGACTGGACCTCCAGTGAAGAATTACAGCATTTCATGCCACCATACAGCTGTCAGAAATGCAGAGATATTTGAAAGTATGGAATTTCTGTCTGATCTCCACAGGAACTGACAGTTTTAAAAATTTGTGTTAATATAAATACAGCAAGCAAGTAAAAACACAACCAAGCTTTTGGCTAATTTGGCACATCACTTCATATGGCCGTGAGGATTCAATACACTTTAACAATTAATTGTATCAGTTTTTTATAATGCCCTTTCAACAGATAAGTCAAACATATTTATGAGGATAGTGAACCCCATAGTAATCGCTATTAAACCTTTCTGCCCGAAAGGTAGTGCTATTACTATAAAATACTGAAATTATGAATTGGACATTATTCTTTGAAAAACTTTTTCCTTTTGCAAACAATAAGTCACTAGCTTTAGTTCCCCGCCTCATTATAATAGTTCTACTGTCTTTGGTGCAGTTAGCTAACATTAGCAAAGTCAGTCACTATTACCTTGATGCAGTTTACATTATGAAGAGAAAGTCAGGCCTCTTTTGACAAATGTTCCTTTCTTTTTCCCTTCTCTCTTCTCAATTATTGTCTTTTCCATTCCACAGTTCTGAGGTTTTTTATCTATCCAAATGGGGAGGGTTTGAAACTCTCCTATGCCTGGTCTGCAGGCAGGTCTAGCTATGCAGGTGTACTTCCATGTTCCCTTGAATGGGTACTTGTTCAATTAAAAACTGAGGGGCAGTAAGGCAATATTATTACAGTAGTTTAGATGCTAACTCAACTGTTTCTATCAAACACAGGGTTTTTTCAACAATAATTTTGTAAAGCAGGAAACACTTCATGCAGATCTCTATACGCTGTTGCCACATAAAAACCTGTTTAATATGCCGCTTCCGTTCTACTGGGATTGGGTTCTTTATATAGTGCTTAAAGATATTACAAATATATTCTTACTTCTTTCAAGCTGACATTAAAAAAGTGAAGGAGCATTCACCAGGATATCTAGACTATGCAAAAGAGGTTGCGTGCAGCTTGTAAATGAAAACCTTTATTTTGAGAGATGCTATCTCCATTTAATATTATATTTTTCCTCAGCTTACCAGATCTTCTTGGAAAACAGATAAAGAATTCATATAAGATCATGAAAAATATGTAACTATTGGTTTCTTTTCAGTTATTCAGCTTATTCTCAATTAAATCAATTAATGATTGAATACTAAATGCAAATTGAAAAAATCATTTTTAAATGTTCATTTACAAAACACACTATTTCTTCCTTTCAGCTGTCTACACAGGAATGGTCCTCATCTGAGTGAGTTCACTATCAACCCTAATAATAATAGGATCTTATGTAAACAACATGAATTAATTAACAAATATATACAGAACCAGGCCCTAAAAACTTACATCTACATATTCTTTTCAGTTTAAAGACAAAGTGAGCATTAGCATTCATAATTATAAAAGGCATAATGAGTAAATATTAAGGCCTGCAGATCACTTGCTATTAAATTTTCAAACATAATTTTTTGAAAATGGGAGCTATCCACTTTTGAAAATACCACCCCGGTGCCTTTAAAAAGAACACCTCCAATCACAAAAATGTAGCAGCGAATAATATTAAAATGTTGCTACATGACAAATATAACATTTGCAAAACAAACACAGTTAAAAGTTAGAAGAAAAACATTATGAACCTTGTCTAATCTGCCATCAATACATTCAGATAGTCATTGATGTGCTCTGATTAACATTGATAGAGACATATTTTTTTCGCAGTCAAATAAAACATATCCCTGCCTAGGAGTTTTGTGGGTGATTCACAGGGACTGACAAGCTTCATGTTAGTTTTGAAGCTCCTCTTCTTTTCCAAGCAATTTTAGCTTACTTTTTTATAGTGCAGATGTAATAAACATACACATTTGAAAAGATAAACAGCAGTGCCAACCTTAATGTATTGTTTTAACTCCCAATCCTTTCCATTCAAAGCACAGACCTGGAACAGGGCTATTAGCGTGATAGTTACAAAGTCAATAGAAACTGTATTTTAAAAGGATATCAAATCCTCATGATAAGTGACACGGAAGGTTGCATGCTCAGTGATCCATACTATTCCTTGCAAATCAGATCAGGGAGATTAGTCTTTTCGGCTGATTAGTTTATTTGCTTTAATACAAAGCAGTGAAAGCTGTTCAGTGAAACATGAAGCTAAACAAGACCATTTTCTGAAGTATATAGAATTAAATGCTGCAAAAGTTTACAAAATTAAAGGTCTGCTTTAAACTGACCAAAGCCTGACAATTCAGATGCATGCCTGTTTTACACCATGCTGCTTGCAGGCACTGCAGGAAATTTCAGCCTTAAATCTCACTAAACTTAGACAAAACAACAACTCTGAATAAGCAGCATCCTTCCTCAAGTACACACACACATACACACACACACCCCCCCTAATAACAAATTTCCTATAGTTTATGAGCTAAAGAATTGGAATCAATAAAACTTTAAAATCTCTGATTTAAACTGACCAAAGCTAAAAATTCAGTGCAAGCCTGTAACTTCTTTATATGGTGCTGTATGAAGGGTTTGTGACAGTATAAACTATCCAGTCTACCAGTGCAGAATGTTCCAACAACTATGAATAAAGAACACATTCATAATAATCAGATCTTACTCTAATTCAGTAACTGTAAAGATGGAAAAATTACTAAAAACAATCAATCCTACACTACGTGGACACACAGATCATGCTCATGGCCCTGAGCACCATCCTGCACACCCTGCTCAGTTCCATAACTGCAGTCATTAGTATAAAGTGCTGCTGCCTGCGGTCCTGCTCCAAAGTGCCTTCAAGTGACTGAAACTGAGATCTGCTTTGGTATGTCATAAGCACTGTGAATGTGTAAACACATCTTAAATGTTACCACCCAGCAAGGCCATCTAAAAATCAGGCAATAGTCTGGGTTCAACAACGCACCTCTTTTCCTCTTCTATCACTGCCATAAAGTGCTAGTAAGCCTTTTAAAAATAAAAGAGATCAAATAAGACACCAAATGTCCTGGTAAGCTTTTAAAGAAAAATAAGCTACCACACTGCTGCAGAACGCAGTTGCTTTGAGCATGAAACTGAGACCGTCCCTTTCTTGCAGGCAGTGAGTTAAAGTACTTGCAAGCACCTTTTCCCATACTCTGCCCGGGCTCACTTTCTCTGACTGCAGTGTCTCTAACACTGGTTGCTGGTTTGACATGGTCACACCACAAGATTCAATGGGAAGCTGGAAGTTTGAGTCAGATAAAAGGCTAGGTAGGGTAAGCGGGGATTTAGTCAAACAGTACCTTTACATGAGAATAACTTCCAGGAGAGAGTCTCATACCTCTGCTCAGATCTCACATCCTGGCTACCTTTCATAGCCAGTCAGCACTATTTAAACTGCAGCCTCATTTGCAAAGCTTGATTCACGCACACCAAACACACACTTCCACTGCAATCCACCCTGGATATCAGAGCTCTTCAAAGCAGAAAACAAGATTCTCTGCATGTCAGCTACAGTACCAAGGTCTGTAGTTAGGTACGATGACAAACTCCAAATCTTCAGGAACTACACTTGGAGGCAGGAACAAACATACTCTTCCTCTAGAAGTCAGGTTAAAGAGGTCTAGGACGATGATGTGCAAAAACCCCTGGGAAACTGCACATAATTGCTAATACTTGGGAGGATTTTCAAATGAGCTTTGGGTTAGGGATACACGCAAAAGAAAGAATTAGAGTATTTGTGTATTTATCTGAACGGAGGCAGATTCAGACTTGCTCCAACCATGCCGTGAGATAACTAAATGTCAGTCAGCTCTGATCCAGAAGCTCCATAGCTGCAATAGCAGGACGTCCACAAACAAGCCAGCAAGCTCTGACACAGCAGCTTGCTAAAGCAGCTATGTGATTTCCAGAATAGGGCAGGATTGCAACCAGCCAGATCAAGGTACAGCAAAGACAGCTGGGTCTGTCTGCATTCACCTGCTCCTAAAAAATGTATCCCCTACGTTACAAATACTATATTTGACTATTAACATGGACAATTTTATTTTTAACTTCAACAAAGCTGCAACCATTTCCAGCAGCTTATGAACTCGATTTGCTTTCCTGACAGGCTGCTTATTTATCATCTTGATCAAGAAAAACCAGGCAGTCCATTTCCTTCTCTTTTTTTGAGCAAACTTCTTGCTAGTTTCAATTTCAGGTCTGAGGCTCCAGCCCAAAGTTACACGTGTAGCTTACAAACACTTCAGAAGAACGTTTATTTGCACTAGGATATTTTTCTAATCAAAAGTGGAAAGCAAACATGAGTTCCAGTTATCCATCAGTAAAACTCCAGTAAGTGTAGTTCAGAATATTCATTTTTTGTCAAATTTCATTTTACTTCTAAGTCTGTGCATGCATATTATTTACATAACAGTATCTGTAACATTAATTGTATATTTATTCAGCTTTTTTCTGACTAATATGTAGCTTGTGCTCCCTGTCAGCTTTGACTCATGTAAACGCTTACCGCAAGAACCTGCACTGTCATCAGTGCCAGCAGCTCTGACCTCACTGTTCCTTCCTGCACGTTCCTATTGAGCCTAAATTGGTGAGAGTAGGAGTGCTCACCACCTCTTGAGAGAGAGGCATTGCAAACCAAACAGCACTGATTTCCAACTTCTGTCTAATCATCTAAGACCTGGAAGTCCTTTAGATACGACCTTCAAGTCCAGACTGCTCTCTCCTGTCTGTTCCAAGACTGAGATGTTATTAGAGACTGAGAGTTCTTTACACTTCTCCAACAGCTCCTGCTGTTCATCACACAGTGTCCCAGGGTGATGCCCTACCATGCAACACATGCATTTCAGGTGTGTTTACTCTCTGTGTGTGGAGACCAGGCACTGGAGTTGTGCAGGGTGGTGCCCACGCCTGAGCCGGAACATGTGAACACACAGCTACTTCAAACTTCCTTCACAGCACGACTGTGTCCTGCAACCCAACTGAGTCCCTGCTGCTACTCTGAGCTTCATTTTTTATCTTCCAGTAAAACTCAAAGCACGTTTTTGGCCTATAGACCATATAGAGAAAAGGAGGTTGATCTGTCCCAGATTTTGTTATATTTTGGCTTTCATATTCCTAAACACAAATCATTAATGTTCAAACAGGTCATACTTTCCACAGGCTTGCTCCATGCACTGCCTGATTTCCTGCAGACTTGTCTCCTACCACAGAAATCACACATCTATTCCCCATCTCTCCACGACCATCAGTTTCTCTGGATATTTGCACCTTTCCCCTTACTCTCACATTCATGGCATTTCCTAGCTCTTTCCTCTGGTATTGTCTTTCTCCCCTCCAGTCTTCTGCTGAACTACTTCCCATTCTTCTGCTAAAGTCTTCCAGTCTCCATAATATTTCCTTCTTGTTTCTCTGTTTCTTTGGCCTGTGAGCTTATTAAAGCTGGAAGCAATGAACAGCTGCTGAAATCTGACTGTGCTTCCTTAAGAGCGATATCTGCATGCGCGGGTATCCAGCTACTGACTGTCATAGACTTTTATGAAGTTAATGTCATTCAGATTACCACCTTCTCCATTTAGTAGAAACTGGCCAATACATGCCAAAAGCAGAAGATAGAGGAAAAGACAAACAGAATACCATGTTAAAAATAAATGCCTAAAATTCCTGTGTCCATTAAATGTGATTGCTCATTTTCAGAAACGTTTAGATTAAAAATAATGATCAATGTCAAAAATGAAGCCAGTTGTTTACTATCCATAGGATATGAGGTCTAAAGTCTGAACTTTAGTATCCATTTAAAAATAAAATGAATCATTAATTAATTATATTACATTAATTACAACATTAACACACAATGTGGCAAGCCTTGAGAGAAGATACCCAAATATATATGGGAACATATTTTCAGTAGATTTAAACCAATTTAAAGATGCTGTATAAAAGTGTGCATGGGACTTTTCGAGTAAAATAAATACTAAATACCATGCTGATACTGTAACTCACTTCAAAAAGCAGACAGGCTGGATAATTTTGCTATGGCCCTGACCCAACAGTATTGCTGTAATGTACACAGAGATGTACGCAAATCCTACAGAAAGCATGCAGGCCTCATTGGCAAGTAACAAACCCGAGAGTATACTCCTGAAAAAGGAATATACAAACACATTTCTGTTCTGTCACTCATCCCCAAGTTATGAAATTTTTCTTCACAGACGGAAGCTTGAAAATCTGAAATGATGATGAAAATGTTAATGCAATCTGAGCTACCTCAGTACTAGTGGGGGTAACTATTAAAATCTCATGAAAAACATAATGAAGCATTTTTTTTCTAATGCACTAACCACAGAAGAAGGCAATTTATCAAAACCATTTGCTACATCTGACTAATAGGTTTGTACATTACAGGAATCCATAACTAACTGATGAATGCTGATAAGCCATAAACCACTCCTCCTCTTGTAAATATAAAAAAGTACCCAGTAGTGTTGCTAATACTGCTGCAATAAAATCTTTAACAAAAAAAAAAAAAGAAAAACTGAAAGCATCTCAGAAGTACAGAAAGAAGTCTTTTCACAATTTTTTATGTTGCCTTCCTTCCTTTCTTTGGAAAAATGAGTGTTATGCAGCTACGCTGTTACGGACTGTGATGTGGTGGGATCACAACGCTTGAACAGCCTTCATCCTAGCTACGGCTTAACTGGCAGAGCCCTAAAGGAACAGCTAGGTACTGCAGAAGGTTATCAGCTCAGCTAGAAGCATTTTGCCCCTTAAATCCGAACTGAATCAATGTGCCACTAAAATACTAGGCAACACAGAGCTCCTGTTTTAGATAAGCTACAGCTCGGAGAAAAGCGATGGGCAATATTGCTTTGCCACAGCAGTAGCCACAGGGCACAAAAGAGGAGAAGCTAAGCAGCCTCCCTCCGCTGTGTAACATGGAAAATAACTTCCACTACATTATGCCGGTGCATGATGTGCCTCCTATGGCTCCCAGTTAACCCACTTCTAACAAGTATCATCCAGGAAACAAAAAGGGCATATTCTGTTTTGTATTATATGGCAGATAATCGTAATGGCTTCTCCTGACTATAAGAACTATAAGCACTGCCGAGGAAAACACGAAGGCATGCTCCTGACTGACTACAGTTACGGCAGAGGATATTAGAGAGATCTTCTGATAGACTGTTGCTATCCAAGTACCTGTGCTGATGCAAAGATCTGCCCAATTGTATTTTTGCTAAAGTAAAGATGTGAATTCTGCAACTAACTTTCATTTTGACTCTATAAAAATAATCCCAATATGATAGCAAAGGGCAATTTTAACAGCTAAAGTGCAACGGCAGAAAAATGAAATTCTACCTGAGACTCATAAGGCATTTTTAAAACATTAATGGGTGAAATTCAACCTTGTAAGGAGGACGGCACAGGCTATACATCACTCTATTTAAGGCCTCAAAATAGGGTTTGGACTTAAGTGGTGCACAGCATTTGTGCTGAATCTGTGCAGAGATGCGTCACCCATAAATGACTTAACCCTCACAAGCAAACATTCCTCGGAGGACCGTTAGTTTCATTACATCCACGCTTTTTGACAAAAGGAACGTTTTTTGCAGTGCTGTTTCACATTATGAGGAGTTTGGTGGCACTGTCATCTTAAGATATTTTCACTTCCCACCTTCACGCTCCTCTGACCTTATGGCATGACACATCTTTTCAGCTGTGATCCCACAACTATGTTCTGGACCTTGCTGTAAACTCGGTCAGCAAAAGCAGGTATTGCCTCTGAAAACCTTTTACCATAAAGCCTCAACACTAGTTAATTAATTACATGAGCTGTGTAACACTCACTGGTAAATCTGGCAATACTGTAGGTGCAGGAGAATGATTCAATGGAAGGTTTGCTGCTTTCTGTCCTGGTAACTGCTGCTGCCCTTTTTAAGAGAAACTTGCAGGGGAGCAAGGGGAGCAAGGAATACCGATAAAAAAGAATTAAAACAAAATAAACCTCCACTGTAAGAAAAGGAAACAACAACAACAACAACAATTCTGATAAACCAGAATGGAAGAGCACATACATTGTACTCTCTAAAGCTTTGTATCTATCTCATCCCTCCAGAGCAAACTTTGGAAATCACAGGCTTAGAGAACGGGGGCTTCTGCGATATCCGAGTCTCTGACTGTAGCAGGATCCAGGTGTTTGGCCTCGGCTTCAAAGATTCTCATAACCTGCACTGCAAGGTCACCAGATTAATTGTAAGCAACTTCCCGCGGGTTCATAAAGTATTGATGACGCAGTCAAAACTTTGACATGTTTATACTAAAGTCTTCCACCCTGAACTGTACTGAATGCCATCATCTCTCATGGTCGCAGCAGGGTACAAATACCTTTGAATCCCATTGCCAATATGTTTGCAATGAGCGAGGGGAGCTGAAGCGGCTCAGCCCTTTCCAGGATTGGTTCCTAGAAAATGCAAAGCTATGTATTCTTGCCAATTTTCCCTGTGGGGGTTTGTTTAATTCTTGTCTGGTTCAGCTACACTGTAGTCCAGTGAAGCCTGAAATCACAATATTATTTCTCATTTTGTGCATCTGGAATCTGCATGCATGGTTGTTTTCCTAAACGCATTTGAATGCTAAGCGTTGCAGTTAAATATAAGGCTTCCTCAGCACAGTTACTGAATCTCTTATTTGAATTTTCTTAGTCATCGTTCAATACCAAGTTAGAAGTTGCAATGAATATTGAAATGATTTTGTTGGGTAACACTGTAATTTTCTTATAAACTACTACACACAGGTAATCCTAAGATTTTGAATTATTCGGGTGTAAGTATACTCAAACATACAGTGTCGGATGCAGCTCATAAATCTACTTCATAAAAGAAGTTCAGCCTGAATCCCACTCACCGTTAATATGCCAGTAAGAAACAACTGAGATTTGCCTACCATGTCTACTTAGGACTTGGTAGGCCCTAAATAAGCAAGGATGCTTTGTGCAGCTCATCTACACACGTAGCAGACATTACCTGCAAGGAACAACAAAATGTACAGCTGGCTGCAGCAAACACAAAGCTGCTCCACAGCGCTACCCTGTACCCATCTTGGCTGCTCATCTTTAATACAAATTGTAGCCCTTCCTAAATCAATAGACCACTTGTACGCTTAAATGAGCACAGCTTGCTCTGTACTGTACCTACAGTAACAGCATCATTTTTAAAAAACAAACCATCTGTAGGTGCCTTATATTATTAATTAGAAATATGAACATCTGTTGACTACTGGAATTTCTTTACATGAGCCTTTAGTTTCTGTGCTCTCCTTCTGTTTTACTGTAGCATCTCAATGGCAAATGGATATCAGGAGAACGAGAAACCACAAAAGCGGATTTTCTCAGCTCTAAGGCTGTTGACTGCCAGATTCCTCTTCTGAACACTACAGAGACAGAGGCTGTGCACTTTGTGGCTGGTGACGAGCCGTTCGCAAGATGGCAAGTGAAAGTAGGAATTTCTTATGTTTCTAAGAAATGATTTAGAGGGAGCAAATCAGTTGTCATGGCAAATTAAAATGCAAAGCACAATTTGCTTCCCTTCAGAATTGAAGATGCCCGTAGAAATACTTACGTTAACGTCCTGTAGTGAACAAAAAAAAAAACCCTCTAAACCAAAACAACAGGAGTTAAAAACAGATGCCTTTATAGGCAATCTGAAAGTGCAAATTACAATCACTTCTTCAGGTAATCGCCTGAGATTGATGCAGTTGGCCTAATCAATTGCTAGTCATTAGTATTTCATTTCTGGGAACCCCAATTCCAAGCGCTGATTAGGTAGCAAGTGCAAGCCAGCCTTGCCTCTGTGGCTGCGGGGCAGCCGCTCGTGCACACGAGAGGAGCAGTGCACGGACCGCTGCGACTGGCAGCGCTCCCCGAGCGGCTGGCGCTGAGCGAGCGCAGCTCTCACAGCTACAGACGAGAACGGCTACAGGAAAAAGCTCGTGTGGTTCCTGCTCGTGCTGCGTTCTGCCTCTGCTGCGTTTTAGCCCCTTTTGTCCAGAAAGTGAGACTCACTTTCTAAATATTTACAGGAAATCAGTGTCTTACTGAGCGCGCTGCTGCTACCCCTGGTCTCGCCCTCAGCCTGGATGGTTATTTTCCACAGACTGGCTGCTTTGTTAAGACTGAGATCATTTAAACGCTCTACAGCTGAGAAAAATATATTGCAGTTGTATAAAGACTGCAGATGTGGTTTGAAAACTGTAGCATGGAAAAACGAAACCTGTAAAACACTAGCTTCACTCCAGTGTTACTGCCTGTGCTGCAAACCTCAGCTGCTCGTAATACAGACCACACTGGGGCACAGGTGCTGCCACGCTGCGTGGGGGAAACAAAAAGATGTTTGGTGAGGCACACTCCCTGTCCAGGACATGGACGGATGGGGATTTGTGTTTTAAGAGACCAGTATAAAATCAATGTGGGCACAGAGCCTGCCTGCCTGCCTGCTGCCAGGGGGTGGTCTCGCACCTTCTGCATGGAGCAGGACCTGAGGGGCAGCTCCTGCGCTTACGGTTCCCATCATTTCTCTGAGGAGATACAAAATCCCACCTCGGGATGGAAGGATCTGACGAACTGTTACGAGATACCCTTGAGCTTCGCTGGCCCAAGAGAAGAGCGCACAGCTTTGCATGTGCACGAGGCCATTTCTTCTCTGGTAACTAGAATGAGCTACCTTGTAGCTTGGGCGTATTATGATTCATTTTGCTTTCAAGTGCTGCCTGTCAGCTCTGGGAAGGTCTGTACTGTGTCTTATTTTTTCATCTCAAAACACGTGTAGTATGTATCTTTCCTTGCACTTTAGCTCAAGGAAATCTCTGTGCTTGTAAGCCTTCCGCACCTTCCCTCGCCTTTGAACCCCATGGAAAAAATCTGCTTCATGGCAACGCAGTGAATACGCAATTAAATACATCCGAGTCAGATGTAGCCAGCTGCATGCTAATCGTATTTCTCGTGTGGATAGTTTTGCTGAATGAATTGGAAAGGAAAAGTTCAGAATTTCCTTTAAAAAGGTATTTATTTATTTATTATTAGTGCAGCTGACTATGGTGGCACAGAGAGCAAAAATGATTTGAAATGAATTCCACAAATATTCAAAATTTTGCGCTACGGAAAATTCCTAGTAAGACTTACTTCAACATTATTTTTTGTGTTATATTAATAGATACTTTAAAAAATGTAGCTAAAAAATTTCCAAACCCCAAAATCAAAATAATTCTTTCTGAAAATATCAGTGTTCAATATTTTCAGAACCTTTCCCCCCACCAAACCAAAATTCAGAGCAATCGGCAAAATTTCACATAAGCCTTTTTTCACTTTTTTTTCACTACCAAGGTTTGGGGGGCAGGGGGTTCACAAGCTCTTCTTCTCAGTATTCTTTCATTTTATCCCCTCTAGAGCAAGCACATTTTGCTCGTTTTTTTCCATGACGTACTGCTGAATGTAGATAAGAAAGTACTGCGGCTACACCAAAGTCTGATATAATTAGATTAGATACCAAAATACAAAGTCCTCCTTGGGCAGCAGATGACTTAGACTGTGCATACGCAGATGCCTAGGTACAAAGGTGAAAGAGCTGGGCAGGCACTTACCTAACTTGGGAAGCAGGTCTCTTGTTTATCCTCAATTCATTATGATTGGCTGTATTTGTCAAGAGTTTTAACAATATTTGCTAAAAAGTCAGCGAGGCAGAAACTGAATTTGAATTCAGCAAGTTTGTACAGCTTTCATCTTGCATTAATAAACATTCATACAAGTCAAATTCTATTTATATTCTGAATGATACAAATAGCCAACATTGTTTCGTGATGAATGACATTTACTTGAGGCAGAAGTGACAGACTGCTCCTCACCATCTAGACTGCTCGTCCAGAAGGCTCTTGCCAGATGATACGTATGTTCAGACAATCAAGGCACAACTGTTAGTGGGTCGTAGGCTTTTAAGAGCCAATCGACTTTTGAATAGAGGTTTGCTCATCTTAGGTCTGATCACCGCTTTTGAAAATATTGTGCCCCGTCACTAAGGCAACTAATGGAAAAGTAAGAAAAATAAAAATAAAACAATCTAATTCTAAAAGGTC
The DNA here is from genome assembly GCF_040807025.1 of Struthio camelus. Taxonomy (NCBI): domain Eukaryota; kingdom Metazoa; phylum Chordata; class Aves; order Struthioniformes; family Struthionidae; genus Struthio; species Struthio camelus. The sequence goes on along the minus strand of NC_090947.1, from coordinate 40,015,790 downwards.
ACTGAAGTGGAAGTTTCTAATAGTGTGCTGAAAAATTACAGCAAGAAAAAATTGGAAAGAGATACATTTCATTCACAACGCTCACTTTAAACAGAAAAATTAGTGCAATTTTATAACTCTTTATATTTTTCTCTGTTTATTCATTTCTTTAGCATCTACCCATTGCTAGGGTACTGGTATTGAGGAAAAAATTGGAAACTCTGATAAAAGAACGAAATCAAATGTGAACTGCATCAAGGATGATATGTTCTTAACAGAAATCTTACTGCACATGAGCACTGTCTTTCAATGAAGTGCAGGTTTCTGGGACATGGGTTTTAGGGTATTTGGTGTATTTTTCTTTTTCTCCTTTAGGACTGGATGATAACTTCTTTTTAAAAGAGTTCTTCCATTTACTATAACATATAATAGTATAACACCTTGACTGGGTATGATGTCATGGAAAAAATTATGCTTTTCCTTAAAGCTATACCAATGACTTTTACTTCAATTTAAGAAAGTTCAAAGGAGTTGTTATCTACTTCAGAATTTCAAATTATAAATGCCCAGCAATATTTTCTGTTTATCTACTTATATTTGTTTCTGCAGAAACGAATGCACTTAGCTAGCAGTGCATTTTGAACTGAGGACAATCGCGTGTGATATTGTGGGAGTATCTACTGTATTATGCTCCACAAGCTTTTATATTAGTCTTAGTGAGCTTATGGTAATTTATTAAAGTATTATGCATTTATGCATTTTATGCAATTTATTAAAGTAATTTCTATTCTATGCACTTCTAGTTAATCTTTACACAATTTTAACATACATTCACTCTTACTGAAATAGTTTATGAATTGATCAGAAAACATTATACTCTTGACCCTGTTACTAATGAGGAAACGTAAACGCGATTCTCCTTTTGAGCTTTGCCTACGTTAGCCTTTTGGTTTTAGCAAGCTTCTTAAATCCTCTGGTTTCTGCCTTCTTTCCTACAGCTGTGGTTTCTGTGCTATCTGCCTGTCCATCACTCCCCCAGGTAACCTTTGCAAATATGTTCAAATTAGTGAGAGACCTGCATCTCAGAGACGTTAAATTCTTACAAATGTCATGAAAATCAGAAGGGCTGAAGTGAAGAGACTAGTACTATCTTCCCTGTCGGAACCACGGTCCTTCCCCTGCTCGGGGAAGCTGCAGCTGGTGACCAGGCAGCACATGCACGGGAGCTACGCAGGCAGCGCTCTGCGGAGGCAGGCCCTCAGGCGGGACGGTATCGCTGTGCGAGGGGAGGAAAACGCGTGGGCTACTCTGGGGCTACTGCTCCGCAGAGGACCTACAGGAACTGAGGAGGTTTCGACTTAGGGTCCACAGGAGAAAAGAAAGAGGATTTGTTATAGTAAGAACAGAACAGGTATTGGACAACGCCAAGGCAACTCAGGCCTCAGCCTGCGCTCAGCAAAGCTGATCAACAGCTTCTTTACCTGGACTGTGAGAAGCTGAAACCTATAGAACAGCTGACAGAAAGGGCTGTGCTTTCTTACTGGTGTTTAACAGTGTTTACAGGACGGTTTTCAGGAATATTTTTGCATTAGAATGCTCTTTAACGTTCACGTATTTCGTTTCAAGAGGTGTGACAACGCTTTCCCAAAGGCTTAACACTTCTCCATACTTCTCTGGTATCCTTTCATTTTTACTGTAGAAAATTAACATACAGAACTGTGTAGCCCTGTCTGATTGTGTAAGCATCATATAGTTAAAAGGGCATTTTTGAGGCCTTAATTCTAGATGGAGCCATTCTACATTACAGAAAAGTGTAAGCTGGGACTGGACTAACCTACCTTCCTGTGGAAACAGAACTTCTGCTGTCTAGTTTTATCCACAGCAGTACTTTTTTGAGGCTAGTTTAAAACCACCTAAATAAATGCATTCTCTCTTTTTCTTCAAGGAAGAAAAAACAAACTGCTTTATTCTTAGTAGCAAAGTGGTCCTGACTTTCTGCCAAAAATCTTAATTTCATGTCAGAACTAGAAAGACCTCCTTGCAGAACTTGATTAGCTATGCTGTCTCCGTAAGGGTATCTGTTTGACACACATATTTGGTTATGGCACACATGGTCCCAGATACCATGTGTTATTGAAAAACATACTGATTTTGTCTACTGAAAGTGTTTTTAAGCTGGGACTATTCAATAAGCCTAACTGCAATCAGAAAATTTGAATGTCAGCTGAGCCAAAAGATCTTCTGGTTACTAATGAATAGTTTCCAGTTTGGAACATCAAGCAATTTGTTAGCTTGCAGCAGAGCAACTCACAAGTGGTTTAATTTATCTTGCTGGCAAGCATCCAGTGCAAGGGTGCAATGGTATATGCTCCAAAATGAGCAGACAGTCTCCATATAGAACATTATTACTTATAAGGATGATTTTTATATCATTTAGATCACTAATGATGGCTTCCAGTACAGTAATTCCAAAGTTCTGACCCTGTATGATGCAGTCTGCCAGGCCTGTGAATTCCATCCAACCGGACTTTGTAAATTAAAGGTAATTGAAAGAGCATAAAGGTTTAATATGGATCATTCATCTTTTCCTTAGCCCTCTACCTCCCTTTGATGTACTGTGCACAGCACCTATTCCAGAAGAGGAAAATCTATTTCATAGGTCAGCTGCATGATCTAATACTTTTCTTTTCTCTCTTTCACAATTTCCTCTCTGCATTTTTTATTATTTTTTCTGTGTGGTATGAGTACCTGATAAAGTACGCTTTATAATGGACTTTTATTAGACTGACATTTCCAGGAAGAACACGGTTGATAAAATTTATACTTGAAAATATTAATGGAAGTAAATAGGACTGAGGATTCTCTCCTGAAAGGTAGCTTACCTTCACTTTTGAAGTGTCTCTGCTAGTAAGCTATTTTACCTTTCAGGGAATTCTTAGTCTGTTTGAGAAAGTACTGTAACTGTAAGGTACATCATTTCTATACCTGTTTCCTGCCTTAGCAAGAGGTATACTAAGATGCATGCTACACAACTTTTGTCAGGTGAAAATACTCTTGAGGCCATATAAACACTCTTGCTTACATTAAATACTGCTAAGTACAAATGCATAGTACTACGACAGATTCAAAACTGTAACCAAAGCCTAGTGCTGCATTTTAAACTGCCAACATGCTAGTTAAGTGCCTGGAGAATACTGTATCTCTCTGTTTCCTCGCATACTCTAATAACTGACATATTAGTGTAACATCCCCTTTTCCTAAAAAACTCCCCTTATTTTCTAGAGGACTGTATTACACAACTACACTATTTTTCAGTGGGGTTTACAGCATACTTTTAACGGCTGTTGGGTGAGAACACTTTAATGCCCCATTCCTGCTTTCCTACCCTGAGGCAAATACAAATAGAGAGCATCCGTTTTCATTTTTAGAAAATAAAGATTAATCAGGTATATCTAACTCATTTGCCTCACTGTCCTCATTAACACTAACAGGAAAAAATAGTTTTCCAAGTTGCACTGACTGCAGTAACATACTAGTTGCCAAACAAAATGAAAATTCACATTTTTTTCAAGTAAGTCAGTGAATAGAAATTATTGCACAGGCCCAAACGAGGGCCAAACCACCTAAATTTCAGATTAAAATAATTATGTCATATAACTATCTCTATTAAAGCTAGTTTTGGGGGTTTTTTTGTCAAAGGCTTTTCTTATTCTTACATTTTCAAAACTCAGAAACATATATGTTTTCTCACTATGCTGGTGTTCTCTAGGGATTACAATAACTTCTAAGACGCTTCAAGGGTCTATTTGAACTAGGCTTCCAGTTGCATCAAACCACAGTCTAATTACCCCTCTTATAACATTACTTTGTAATGCCTAAATTGTGTTCAGAAAAGGTGTTTCAATTAGAGGATATTTTATATCAGGCCATTTCACAGTTTGTGTTCCTCTTTTATGGGGCCCATTCTCTACCACATTATCAGATCAGAAAAAAAGCATCTTTTTTTTTATCAGAACAAAGCCTAGCTCCTTTGAAAACAACAGCGTAATAAAATCTAATTAACATCCAAATTTTAATATTGAAGATCTGTGGTGGTCTATCATTTGGGGACAATTATGAAAGTCCTTTTTGTTTCTTTACCTTAGCCAGTACTCTTAAGATGGTATAATTTCAAATATTACCTAACATACATTGCAAAAGAAGCTTGAGAAACTAATAAAACAGTACTTAGAAACCACAAGATTCAGTGCACAAGTCAGTCTCGGAAAAATCTTTTAGGCTTCAGTAGGATCAAGGAAGCAGAAGGCAGCCTTATGTCTAGGCTGGGAGTCTGTGAATATATGTACTCTGCAGCCAGAGTTTGATTACAGCGCAAGTAGGTAGATTTGTGCTAATTTTAGTATAGCTATTTTATCTACCAATAGTAGAGAAATTCAAGCAATCTGATATTTCAAGGGAGCTGTATGAGCTCTCCAATGGTTGTGGGATTTCACTTGAAATTAGTATCTACTCAAGGGAGGAAAAAGGCAAGATGACTTTAGGCCCCAGTAGCTTCTCTCTCCTGCTGTCCCGCTACAGCAGAGACATCACCTGCCTTCCTAGTTTCCATGTTTCTCAGCAAGCTGCAATGCCAGATGAAGTCCCATCTGCCCATGTGCCCCAACACAAGAGAAAGGCATAACTCTCCAACAGCACCATCAATGTTTAGCCATTGCTCATGATAATCTTATGGAAGCCTAAAATCAAATACAGTTCTTTACTCTGCTTTTATCTCATTGCTTTTTTGTATTTTGAAAAGCCTCCAGCAATAATTTTGTTATAGGAAGAGAATTCCAAAATTTCAAACAGAGCTTTCAGCCAATCTCAGTTTTTGTTAATCTCATGAAGCTTATTTTTGAGTGTTACTGAATAATCACATTAGTAGTCACAGCTGGTAGTAACAATCACATACACTGCTTAAGTGTTGAAATGAAAAAAATGTATGTTCTTTGACATACTGACAAGCAACGCTCCAAGTAGCCTAAGATAAAACACTCACAGCTACAAGGATCTCACACTGAAACTGGAAAACTCTTACGTTTCATCAATGCGACATCTTCCGTCTCTTGTCTTCTCCCTGAGAGAAAATGCTAGCATTTAAACTGCTACTATTTCATTGTTTCAAGAGACAAGCGAGTTCCTGCTCATCTCCAGCTATTATTAACTTCTAATTTCTTATCTTTCTTATTTCTTTTTTCCTTGCCTGCACCTCCCACTCATTTTTATTTCCTTTTTTTGGCAGGAAAACACTTGTAATATAGATGGACTTTGCTATGGTGAAGGGGAGTCAAGCCCTACCAGTCCTTGTCTTCTCTGTGAACCTGACGTTTCTAAGTTCGCCTGGTCTATTAATGAAAGTAAGATAGCTTTTTCTAAGATTTGGAAGCACTTAGCTGGAGATTTAGTACTCAGCCTGTGAAATACACAGTTCCTTCATGTGGCTAGCACGGACCTATCCTACACACTGTGTGTGTATGACTGTTTCTAGCGGGAATAATTGGGTGCCCCAGAAATACAGATTAAACAGAAGGAAGAAGTACTGCACCATGTGCACTATGCACCTGGGGCACATATCTTGTTCCGGCTGAAACCTGATAAACTTTGAATTAATAAAACCAAAGTTACATCTTAAAAAGAAAATTTTCACATGCCAATGCCCTATGCAGGGCCCATATCTGTCAGCTCAAGGTTGATGGACCCTAAATACAGCTCTGATCATATTGCAGGTAAGGGAACAATTTGGGGAAAACACTGCTTTTAAAACACTAATTTATGTTTTGGGTATCTGAAAGAATTATTGTCTTTCCCTGACCCAAATTCTAAGACGTGCTGCATAAAAGGTCTTGGCTTGGCAGGGAGTCCAAGTGATAAGAATCAGCCAATCATTACATTGATTGCTACAAAACCTAAAGGATCTTTCTGCAGCCCTTCACGCCAGGAGTGGCGGAGAAGCCTGCCTTTTGAAGCACCTCCTGAATGCTAAGGCCATAAGCAAACCTTTTTTATGGCTACATCCCCAATGTAAACAACAGCCATTATTTACAGCTTGTTTTACAGATAATCCATGTTTCTAGCAGCATTATCTTCACAGTGCGCCTCCCCACACATGTGAGAACATTTATATCTGGTCAGTATAAAGATTATAACACGGCTATTACGTAAATATTCATGTGTTGATTCTAGAGAGAGTTTTTCTGTGCTTTTAGGTCCTGTAAATAGAAGTAAAATGCACAGAGGTATAGAGGGAATGACAGGACCTGTTTGCTTTGCTTGTTCACAGTTTTATATTCCTTTCGAGTGACTAGGTCAGCAGGACCCTTCTGGAAGGAGAGGAAGACTGCTCTTTTCCTTGGGGAAAAACTGGGAATGCTCAGGGAGAGAGGCTTTTAGAGAGTGCAATGTATAGGAGAAGAAACAACAAGAGAGCTGTAACACAGTGGCTGGAATCTATAGCTCAAGTGGAGACACCATGGAGAGAAGCAGTGAGCAGGCACACTCAGTCTAAGAGGTGATAGAAAGACACTTGAGAAGGACCAGAAAGGACCCAAAAGACAATTGACACTAACACACAAAGTCAAAAGTTGCCTGAAACTAGGCTAGGAAACAGCAGCACGATGGGAAGGGAGAGAGCTGTTCATGAGTCCTTTTTATTTCTGTTCCGACTTAGTCATTTTGAAATTTCTTTATTTCAAAACATAAATGTCTAATTTATGTCCTAAAAAATCTGGCTTTCAGAATTTAAAACCCACTGTTGGAAAAAGGTCTAGGCAGATCCATCGCAAGCTTTGGTTAGCTAAGAATATCATTGCATTTTACTTGGATGAGTAGTTAAAATGTCTAAGGGTAAGTCAGTCCTGAAGAGTTTCAGTGCCTGAAAGTATGTGTTTTTTTCCTCTAAGGACGTAGTCCAGTTTAATGAGAGATTTCCTCTCTGACTCACAATATCCTTGTATTGTATTGGCCACAGCAGTATTATCTCTGAGGATGAGCTGATCCTTATTGTTATACAGACAGACAGTTACTAATACTGAGACAGTTTCATCTTAAAGGTCAGAAAATGACTTAAAAGACAAAAACTGCATTTTGTTTGAAATTCCATAAGGCTAGAAATGATTTAGACAATCTGGAACAAATTATGGTTCAGATTTCAATAATTTCAAAATTTTAAAATACCAAAGTGAAAGGGTTCATCAGACTTGTTTTCAAAACTGTGAGAACCTTTTAAAAGTAGTGCAGCAACTGTGAGTCCGTATATATTCCCTGAATGCAAAGAACACCTCAAGAGTAATTAAAAACACTCTTGTTCACAGACTGCTTTAAGAGCATCTCATTTTATGTTCTTTTGTGCCTATAACTCCTTGTAATCCTCCATCCCGTTAACACCTTTGCGTTTATCTGTAAATGCATACCCACTGAACACTTCATTGATTACTTTTGGCACAAGCTTTATGGGCTCCACGGTTTGAGTGTTTGTGAAGTAACAGGTAAATTAATAGATGGAAGCTTTCAGCAGTTACGCCGTGACAATCTGCTGGACAAGCAGTTTCGAAAGCTCTGATAGCCCAGCAGCAATGAGTAGAGAGACACATATAAATAACTGCATAATGTGAGACAAGCTATGGAAAGCAAAACCTGAGAAATGGATATGCATGCACAAAAAAACTCTAATGATAACTTCCCAAAAGCATATTGCAAAGACACACGCAGTCTTTATGAGAACACATATATTGTTCATAGTTTTAGAGTATGGCTTGAAATTAATCCTTGGAAGTAAAAAGGTTTAAGTTAAACAAAATTATGGATGATTATGTTCTATGAGAAGATTCCTTAAAATATCAATACATGTTAATTTGTACTGATGGTTAAAGAACGGAAAGATGGCTTGAGACTGAGGAGGTTTAAGTCACTGAGATGAAATTCCCAGCCCTGCACAGAGCTGTTATCTCCTCAGGGTACTCAACTGATCTTTCTTTAATTTTAAAATGTAATACTTCTTTTCTCCTCTTTGTCTTCCTTAGCTATTTATATTTTAAGTGTCTTCAGGCAGCGTTTGTCTTTACTATAAAAAAGCCAAGTACAATTGGGCTTTCATCTTCATTAAGGAAATAATGAATATAAACACCACCACCACTAAGAATAACAATGACAATAGTGACAGGATATGCACTACAGTCCCTGCATCACTGACGTACCTGTACTGGCACTGAGAAGATCTTCATTCCTGAAGTGTCTGACTGAATTCAGTCAAACTGCTCTGGCTTAACTACTACCCCTGTGTGACAGTAGAATCTACTCAACGGAACAGTTACGTAACTTACTTCTTTTCCCCCTGAGTTGCCCACCCAACTCATTTCTCATTCATCATTTTGAGAATTATTTACTTACTTCTAGATAGACAGATAAATTGAGTGGTAGACAGAATAAACTTACACATATAACTATTAGAGATGCAATTAATGTTTTAGTAAGAATGAGGGGAGGCAGACTAGTGGGAGGTTATGGAAGTCATGTCCGCTCTTCTCTCATGTATCAGAAACACATCAAAAGTAAAGTTCACTACAGGAGAGAAGCTCAATATGGGAGAGGAGAAAAACAGGAGGAAGAAACTACAGTTTCTGGTAAAGCTATTTGCAGCCTCTAACATCTAAATTACTTCCTCCATCAGTCTCAGGATATTTCTGTACCTTTTCCATTAAGAACACTCCTACGAAGACCTGCATTGTGAATGTTTACAAGGGAGAAACTTGAATTTATGTAATCATGGCTTCGTTTTTGCTGTTTAGACAACCTACCTCCTGTGTTCCAAGCCCCCTCCAGCCAGCTATTGACGTTTATTGGTGAGAATTTTGTTTACCAGCTAATAGCAGTGGATCCGGAAGGGTCAGCTGTGCTATTCATCTTAGAGGCTGGGCCTCAGGATGCCAGGCTCTCTCCTGCTGGCCTTCTCATCTGGAAAGTTGATTCAGAAAAAATGCAGACCTTTGAATTCACTGTGTCAGATGAATGCAATGCACAGAGCAGATACTCTATTGAGGTAAGAAAATGAACGCTTTAAACCAAAAAACAAAACAAACCTGTTTATCATGTCATCGCTTTAGTGCAATTGTCACTAGAGTTCATAATTCGTTACTGTCTTAAAAACTAAGACTTCAGCTATTTCCTTGTAAATGTATATTACCCAGCATAGCAATAATGATCAATTAATGGAATAAGTATCTCTGAGAAGATAGAAACTATATATGCAGCAAACAAGAGAGAGTGCTATTGATTGCTGTTTGAAAGAACACTGTTGCAGAGCCTGTTAATGGTTCATTAATCTGCTTTAAAATTCACATTCTGCATTTGGATTGTACAAAAAAGCATATAACATAAAAGACCAAGTTTTAGCTATAAAAGGGAGATTATAACTCATTCTCAATGATATTTTTAGAGGGTGCCTTGCTCTTATATCATTACTCCGCAGTTTAAGTTTCTTGGCAGAGCCTGTGCATTGCTTTGTCTTTATTGTATAGCCTAGCATTAATCCTGTGATAGCACGAGCTAATAAAGTGGGATGCAGTCTCTTGACACAAGAGCATTTTTGTGAGGAAAAGTAGTATTTTTTGCTAAAGATTCAAATCTTTACTCTTCAAACAACTGTCATCAAAAATACCAATCTGCTGAACCCACACAGCAAAGGAGAAACCAGAGTCTAGATATCATTGTAATGGGAAGATTTCAAGCTAGATCTATGTTTAATGTGATGCAATAATGCAGATATTCAAATCTGTTGAAATGCTGTCCTTGTTAATAGGTAACATAACTACAGACCTCTTCCTTGAAACAGAGACTAGCTAAGGAATGCCACAGTCATGTTCCTGTCTGGGAGCCATCTGTAATGGCAAAAACAGTAAGGAGGATATGCAGGCAAGCAAAGAGAAGAGTTTTCTCATTTCTTCTTTGAAGAATAAGGAACAAATCCTGCCCTCAGATACCGTGTAGCAATTGCTATTATAGCACATAGGAATTTTTTTTTCTTGCAAGAAGTTAGAATGTGCCCATAAATGATAAAAAGAAATCCCTTTAAAGTCAAGCTTTCAGTCACAGTAAGTATGCTGAGTGTGAGATCATCTATCTAGACAAAGGAAATTGGTTAGAATTAAGTTTTTGTAATACTGTATAATGTATTTGTACTGTAAATCTGTCCTTCCCTAAAGGGTAACAAAATAACTCTCAACTGTGATTATTCAGAAAAATCTTACTACGACTCCATTTTGCCCTCCTCAGGTTCTAGTGAAGCCCTGCAGCTGCATCAATGGTGGAACATGTGTTACCAATATCAAATTCCCTCCAGGCCTTGGTGAATATCTGTGCTTATGTCCAAACGGATTTGATGGAAAATTTTGCCAGGAAGATATTAATGACTGCAAATCAAACCCATGCGGAAGTGGAACATGTGTGGACAGTGTGGACAGCTACATCTGTAAATGTCCCCCTGGTTTGGAAGGTAACATATCACTGTTTCCATCTCTAATTTAACCGGAGATTGTGCTTCAGGTTTTTTAGAGTGCAGCATGACCACAAGCATCTGTCAAATGGGCTATATACATCTCCCTTTCTGCTCCCATGCCTTAGCTTTAAACAGAGGGACGATGTGTAAAAACAGCTATTTAACTATCCATGCTCAAGGAAGAAAAATTGACCTAGAGTCCTATGATCCTGAAACGACCATTCAAGGATGCTGTGAACCACTCTGATCTCAGTTGCTACCTGCTCATTTCCCAGTTGCCCATTGATGAGATGAGCCAGGAGAAAACTGAGTAGAAGAGGAAAGAGGGAAGTTCCAGGATACTCTTGCGCTCCAATGGATTTTACTAAACTAAGCCAAGGAACCAAACTGGAAATGAATGATTTTTGCAGGTATAGAAAGGAGAGGTAGATATGGAATATATGTAAAAATAAACTGTCATTTAGTCCTCCTTGAATCTTCATTAAGTTTAAGCCTTAGAAAAGTACAAGACCATTGAGTTGTCAGACACATAAGAGTGACAAGGCTGACCACAGTATTAAGAGATGCAAGGAAGAGGGATGATCACTGCACCAAAAGATTTGTCAAGGAATGCAAAATGAAAAGCAAGAAGAAGAAGAGTTAGAGAACAAAATGCAGTGAAGATAAGAGAGCTGGATGCAAGATACAGTGTAATCAAGAATAGCATAAAAATTGGAAGCATCAAGAGAAAGAGACTGCATGCAACTTTCATGCAATTTATATTGTCAGTGTGTGCGAGTAGCTTAGCTCAGTTCCCAATGTCAATGTGTATGTAGGGCTATGCTTACTTCATCAGACTTCATCTGCTGAAGACTGCCTAAGTAGGCTTCTAGCTGTTCACAGCTTTCCAATCAAATTGCATGATCACCTTGAATAATGGCTCCATCTTGACAGTCACTGATATCACCTTTTCCTTTGAAGCAATTATGTTTCATTGGTATAGTAGTCTATTCAGGGTCCCCTATTGTTAACAGTAAGCCAGAAATTTGTACGTCAAGCGGGAGCTAAAATGGAAGGAAGGCAAACATCAGCTTTATACTTAGTCTGAGTTTGACATTATATCCAGCACGCATCCTCATTCCTTCCTCCGCCTTTCTGCCAGGGCTGCTAACATCAGCGCCACTTAAAACAAAAGCCATTCATTCGAACAAGGCCACTGAACAGTCACTAGAAAGTAATGACATTGTGTTACTATCCATTCACGTCAGATCCAAATCAGTCTTCCCAGAGTGAAAGGTGCTAACTGAAACTGTGTTAAAATATATCTTGGATCGCAATCATTTCAAAGTAAAAGTTAAGGAAAAAGCCCATAAAACTCAATAACTTAAGCTGAGCTCAGATTTCAGTACCTGAACCTACTGAAAAAACCCTACCATATGAAAGCACACCTGAATTCATGAGACCCGTAACATTTGCTGCTGTATGCTGCTATAACTTTGAAAAAGCGAGAAGTCGCCTCAGACGCACAGAACTATTGCTGCATATACTGCATATATGCAAGAACTTCAATTTTAAACAAAAAACAATGAACAACTTTTACTCAGTGGGGTTATATAGGAAAAAAATAGCCTCTCTCTCCTTCAGCAATTCCTGAAACCTTTTTTGTTCTGTCAGATGGGATAACTACTTTAGATTTCATTACCTGTAGAATTCCAGCAGAAATTAAAAGTAAAAATGATTGGGAATTGAGAATTCAGAAACACGGTCCAAAAGACCTACATGGTACCTAGATGGTATAGACTCTTAGTAATTCTGCACACAACAAAAGGGTGCTAGTATCCAGAGTGGTACATGCCACAAGAGATTCTAAGGATCGAGAAATATTTAAGTTTAAAATTAGTTTCTAAGTTTAAAAACTTAGAAACAGAAAGTTTGATCAAAATATAAACATCCCAAAAAAAACCCACACTTATGTAGAACTTCATTGTCTTGAATTTCCCAGAAATAACGTTCCTATGAGAACAGGGAAATGTGGGAATCTTTTAGGATGTTCTTGATTAAACATTTGGACAATGAGGAATAATTCTTCATTGCCTACAAGGAGGTGGATTAAATGAATAGAAAGCAATATAATTCCATGGATTAATATTTTCGGTGGATCTGCTACTGTTTCTTGATCTTCTCTGTCAGTTTCATGCTGCTGCCCTTTTTCTCAGTTTCTGCAGAACTGCATAGAGATGGACTGAAATCAAGCTGAAAACAACTGTAATTACAATGCATTGTTTATAAATTCACATGGACATTTTCAGAAATGTGGTTCTCATTCTTAAAAGAACAGTAGAGAATGAAATAGCCAACACTTAAAAATAACATATTTTAAAGTAACATACAGCTACAAATATGACTCTGAAGATAAGGGTGTAGGATATCTTGACAACCCCCCCAAAAATAAGTTTTCCTGATCCCTTTATTTCTTGTCAAATTTAAATAAATGTGTATTCTTTTTGCTGTGCTTCCCTGGTCCAAAATACTAAAATACAAAACAACAAAATAAACAACAACAAAATAAAGATATGATTGACGGAAACAGGAATACCTCTCAAAGTTTTAATAGTAGGTGAAAAATTATAAGCAAGTGGAGCTGAAAGCCAGCTGGGAGGTAGATGATTTTACTTCAGGGCAAGTTCTGTGAGAATAAAAGCTCATCTTTGATGTTGTGTTTATGTCTCAATTCCCCAGAAAACCATCAATAGCCTAATGAGAAGGCAATACTATACTGCTCAAGTGACAACACCATTTCAGCATCAAATCTTTACAAATGGTAGTGAACACATAGTAGGAAAAAAAAAAAACATTAACTCTTCTGAGAGCTTCCCAAACACCATTGCAAGAGAAGAAACACAGGGAACACAATGTGTTGCTAAATAGTAGCAATCCAAGTGCATCGGAGTATCTCAGGGAATATAAGTATATAATGTATGAATGGGAACAATGCAGGGACAAAAGCCATTGGAAAATCAGAGAGAATGATGACTCCAGATTTATTAATACTTTGAATTTCTGTAGAGATTTCTACATGTTTATTTCATTGTGTGTTCAAAGCTTCATTCATTCTCCTTCAACGCTATTAATGAAAATTTCTATTGTTTCTTCTTTATGGCCACTGAAAGCAAGAATACCATCTGCTTGAGCACAGAACTCATCCTTGAAAACTGTATCTTAATCACAAACTCATTCTTTTTTTCATCATGGATGCATTTAATATAAAATCATGGGGGAAAAAGGAAGGGGCTATAATTTCATTTTACTTTGCAGGAAACCAAACAAATCAAGATTTGTTCATAGTATATAGAAACCATAAATCCCTCAATGGGATTCAAACTTAGGTACAGTTTGTTTTAGAGTCAACTTAATGTGAACACAGTCAAAAAGTTGTTTTCTGCATCTACCAATAGTCAGTTCCTCTCTAGGCATAAAAGGACTTCATCTTCTCAGCCAACTTCCCATGCAGAGACAAGGAAATAGAGCTGGCACAGAAACAGATGTTTCAACCTAGAAACCTGAAGATCTTTTTTCCTATTATTTTTATTTGTATTGTAGCAATGCCAAGAGAATTAAGACTCCCTTGTGCTGCAGTGCACTGGAGGTCATGCAAACATAGTAATTCACACTTCTTGTTGCAGACTGCTTTCTACACATTTTCGCGGCTTCTTCAGCATCCTTCAGTCTAGTTTCAGACTTTCCAAATATCTGTCCTCAGCCTCTGCTGGATTACAATTATGCCAAAATTGATCAAATATTGTTTTCAATTAAATCTCTTTAAGACTGAAATTAAGTGCTTACATATTTCCACCTTTATGTTACAAAAGTCAGATGAGTGGATTTTTTTATTTAGCTTCATATTTATGATGGTCCTTTGCCTTTTTGTAATTCTCTCATCTTTGAGATTTTAAAGATAGCCCCCTGTAAAACAGAGAGTGTGTAGGAGGGAGGAGAGGGGAGCGAGGAGGCTGTTGTTACTCCAACATGGCACTTCATTCCTACTTTCATTGTCTGTGGTATCATGTTTAGTCTTTACATAATACTCAGAGAAAGAAAATAATCACGAATCTAATCAGAGGGTAATTCACATAAATATTGCTATAATGTGATGTCTATTGATTTCCCAATGTGTCATCAGAAAATTTTATCAGAGAAGCAGCCTGATCTTATAAATGTGCTAATTAAATTATACAACAGAACTAGTAACCCAAAAGTGTAACAAGTGGAAAGAAAGATAGATAATCCCTGCAATCCTAGCTGATGTTTAACTTACGTGAAACAAGAAGGGACACTTTCGTAAGCAAGAAGGCGGCTTAACCAGGACAACCTAGCCTGAGATGGCACCAGAAAAGGGCCACAGCTTTTGTTCTGCTGTTCTTTCTTTTTTCACAGGACAAAACAGGCATGAGAAGGTGAAGGCACTAGTTTTTCTAAGACAGCTCAATCAAGAGAGATTTAGCTTTGAGTTTCTTATACGGAGATGCTATTTTAACCCAAAAGGACAAGTGGAAGTTATCTATCTGAGATGCTGAAGCACTGAAAGAAGCTGATGTTGTAGGAGATGAATAATAATCATTTCATCATTCTGTAATAAATCTCTACTTTGAAGAAAAAATATTCTTCTCTCCCTAAATTTTCTTTCACGATAAGGCTGAATGTCTGATATGCAACAAGTCATTCCCTCCCTACCTTAAGTTATGCCTTGAAACAGGTGCCTGGACTTTCCAGCAAGTGTCCCAGTCTCCTCATGTATGCCTGCAAGGGATAAAGAGCATGCCTTAATAGAAGTGGTATGGGCTAGTTTAAGAACTGCTATCAGGACTGCGTATTCTGGTAATCAGCGAGAGCCAGGCAAGTTTTCTCAAATGCACAGAGACAGCAGCAGGCATATCTGAAGCCTGAGGGAGCATTTAACAACACTGTATTTGATTTCTCTATATCACTTGCTGACCAGATAGTCATTTTAACTGTTGGGTCAGCTTGCCATCCATATCATCCAGAGTTGTAAGTTTGAATATCAGTTACTTCAAGGAATTTTTTAAAAGCCTATTTCCAAAATCAGTAATAGCCCAGACATTTTGTTTTGGATTCAAATTCTATAGTAGCTTATCTTTTGAACACAAGCACTGTGGATTAAAGGTATTTTCAGAATGGTTCTCCAAATTTTGATTTTAAATAGGAAAATCTTACTTTTAAGAATCAGACTATTCGGTAAAATTTACTAGACTCTATCAATCAGGTTGGCATACAATAAACTGCTAGAAATGAGCACAGAAATGAGAAGCACAGAATGCCAGTACACAGCTCTCAATCTCCTAAAGCCAAAATGGTGACATTGGCTCTTGAAGTGTATGACAAAATTCTCACATAAACAATAAAACAAAAGTAGCAGTGAAGATGTGAAATGCAGGGGAAATCATTTCTTTAATATGCATAGTTTTCTATGAGCAGTAGTCTCAAGTTCAACACTTCTGGTGCCAATAATGACAGTAATAAACAGTGAGATAAAACCAGGTTTAAGGGAGACTGTGGGGAATGTGGCACTAACATGAATGATATACCCTGTAATGAGCTTGCAGTTGAGGGGTAAACCTCAATCTGCTTGAACATTTGAGCTGAGGAATAAACAGGGAATCTTTCCCGATTATTTACCTCCTCTTTGTTTTTGCCACAGGGCTTGCTTGTCAAGAAGACAGGAATGAATGTGAAGAGAACGTTTGTTTTCCTGGAGTGTTTTGTATGAACACCTTTGGATCATATATATGTGGGATTTGCCCCCCTGGGATGGAGGGAAATGGTAAAACTTGCAAATGTAAGTGTTTTGCATGATTTAACAGATGGGGAAAAAAAATGGTCCAATTCTTCTTCTATTAGCTATAATGAGCATTTTGCCACTCATTTCAAGACTGGATCTTTAAATACACTAACCAGACTATTACCATGTTCTATTGATCAGGGTATGTGCAAATTGGTCTCTCTTTGCTATTTTTCACTGTAGGTTAGTTTCATTTTGATTAGAATGGAACACCTTAGCATACAAAAAGGTATTTTCCAGATGCCAGCTACACAATTTGCCAATAATGTTGCGTAAGTTCTTGAGTATTTTGCTCCAAAATATATCCTCCACTAACAACTACTTGGGGAACCACCTCTGAAACACCTACAGTATTACTTTTGTTTGGGGTGACTGCTGTGCGAGCAGCACATAGTGTAAGAGGAAGAAGGTCCATGTGCAAGTCCTTCACATATACCTGAATTTCACCTCCATGCCTGAGATATATTTTTGTTAGAGGATGCAATCCTTAGCTGCTAAGCTCATGTTTGGCACGGAGTTCCTAACTAGTGCAGGAAAAGGCCAGGAACAATTTTAAACCTGCTCAGTGTTTGCTGTTAGGGTAGTCCTCAGCAGCCGCTTTAGTAGGGGGCTGACAGTGACTTTATGCACTACTGAGATCCTTCAGGGGCACAGGATGTGGCCTGTTCACACTCCCTCTGCTTCTGCTTTTTTCAGTTGTATACACTAAAAATAACAGTGGGTCTACAAGAGAAGAAAATCACTATTTGAAGTGTTTTGTGTTTTGTTTGTTAGTGTTCCCAAATAAATCCAAAAAGCAAAAAATACAGATATGAACTACGCAGATATTAAATTTTCCTCGTATCGATGACCAAAAGAAAACAAAATCTGATGTAAAAAGACTCACTGTTGCCTTTGCCAGTTTTACAGAATATCCCTCCGTCACATTGCAAATGTCTGTACAAAAATGTTTTTTCTCTACTCTTAGATGGTAACATTGAGTCATTCCAAAGCTGATTCTGTGTCTGCATCTCCAATGTGTGTTTTTGTAGCTAGTGTGACTAATAACAGAAGGATATTCAGATACACAAAGTTATGCCCTTTTTCAAAATATATCAGAAAAATCATTAACTTCTCCTTAGGTGTTTTTTTAATTATAGAAACATTTCTTTACTTTTGAAATGCACATTGATTAGAAACAAGTGAAGTAGCTATTGCCTCTGAGTGCTTCCTTTTCCACCCAAAATATAATACAAATCATTCTTCACTGTTCTGCTACTCTCTGTTCTGAGACTGAACACACCTGCTCATACTTCCCTTGTTGAAGCAAATGGAAAGGCATCCCCAAGGAAGCAGAAGGACAAAACTGAACCAATTTTATAGCTATTATAGAGGGCTATAGCTCATTGCATTGTTTAATGTAAATCTCAAGCTTTTTTGTAAGAGTACCAAAGAGCCAAGAGACCCGGAGCAATAGCTGTTTACCTCACAACATATATCCATGTACAGTTTACAATCCCTAAATTCTTTTGAGAAATTCTCTTAAATTTAGGCAAGAATTAATATTTTTTAACATCCCCAACAATCAGTTTTCCCCTTTACTTCCATGTATACTTAGTACATGCATTTTGCAGTGTACAAAGTTGACAGCTGAGCTAACTGAAGCCAACATACATATACAATGTAGTTTTCAGAGGGAAGTTTTCAAGGAGAAGCAGGAATCAGACAGACCACAGGTCCCAGCATGCAGCGTAGCATCTTCGTGCAAGTAACCACACTGCCTAGCCGTAGCTCAATAAAAGACCACTGTGCATATTAAGTATGTCTTTCAGATGACTTAAGTTTAGTGAATTTGAGCATAGTATTTTTTTCTGTATTTGTGTCAAAGCTTTCCTGCATTTCAGCAGCTGACTCATCTGATTTATCTGTTTTTTTGATGGTGGAGTTCTAGAATAAACTTATGTCAGGTTATCTGGTTTGCTGTTACCATTTGTTTTCATCATCAGTCACATCTAAGCTCTTAATACTTTGTTTCCTTGTCTCCATACTGTCTTATTACAGCTGTGCTTGCTGCTGACATTACAAAAGGTTCCATCACTGACAATTACGATGGCAAAGGTGATCTGAACACGACTGAGGTTGAACGTCCAGTGCAACCCTTAGAGGCAAAGAATCCTCCTGTAATTAAGAATATTAACATAAGTGATACACGCGGTAGGTGTACAATGATACAAAATTTCTTTCAGATGTTGCAGTTTATGTATTCAGAAAGCATACATTTTACCATCTTAACAGTAAACAGAAGCTAACTGCTTATAACATATCAGTAAGACAGAGCTAAAAAACAAAAACAAAACCCCTCAATACATCACACCGTGCATTACTGCTGCATGGGAAGAGAGCTATTAGAGTAATAGCAATTACAGTAGTCAGGCTCACATAGAGATCTCGTTGCTTCCAACAAGGAACAAAACCACTCCCAATCCTACTGATTAATGTACTGCAAGATAATAGGAACGACAGCTTACAGGAACTTGCCACAACCAAGTGTAGCTGACATTTTATTTCAGCATTGCACTGGAAGTCACTGGACGAGAACTGAGTTTTGACCATAAACAAAGATTGACTCTTAAAGTATGAACATGGCTGTGGCACCTGCTTCTCCCAGAACATTTGTGCCCGCAGCAAGTGCAATGGGAGTAGGAGCATCAAGCACTTTCTAATATGGAAAGTCACATAAATCTTATGCAGGCCCAGTTCTAATCAGTATGACATTTTTTGTTGATTTTCTAGTGAAAGCATGGAGTGGAAGAATCGAGACGGGAAATGTTTCTTATGTAGGGCACATGTAAATGAAAATGTTAGTTTTTTCTCACCTTGATCTGTTTATCTGTGCCAGGTCAGTCATGATCTAACCAGAATACGCCTCTTACAGGCATCCATCATATTTTTTGTAGGCAAGGTGCAAGAATAATGCTGGAAATACTTGAGAATCATGATATAGACCTCACTGGAGACAATTAAAAAAGATCTACAACCATTATTAACATTTTATTCATCTGTTCTCTTTCTTGACACCCTTAAAAACTTCTTCCCAGGCAGTTCATATGCACTTGCTATTTAGTGACATCATAAGTGACAAAATACTATATACTACCAGAGTGTTTGATTTTGCACATGGTTCTAAGACAACTAAAGCAGTCTCTTTTCATACAATCTTTGACACATTAAGGATAATTTCTTGATCAGAAACATATGTAGTTGACAAGGTATTTTTAAAGGTATAGGATGTGTACTGCAAAGTTTGATGATTACCTTCTAATCACAAAAGAATGAAAGGATGTCTGAATAATGTAGTTTCTCACTCAGTTAATCTTTCACTTATGCTGAAAATTACAATTTCTCTATCTCCATGATAAATGCCAAACAACTTTGAGTAATAAACTTGAAAACAAGTAATTAGAAGACTAATAAATCTTGCTTTAATGAGAAACAGCTGTTCTGATATGCTGTGCCTACAGGACATTGTAATGTTTGGCACAAGGTTGGGAACACTCTGCGTTAATTACATTTTAAAAGAATATAAGCCGCTGTAAAGCTTTAGTCAGGTTCAGTCAATCATGCCTTATCTTATGTATGCATTTGATTTGAGAAATTATAATGCAAAAAAGGGCTTGACCTTCTGTTTTTATGCCACACAGCACCCCTGCCACACATTACCACCTGTGCCAATAGGCCATGTTTCCCTGGAGTCTTATGTTTTGATCGGAAACCACCTTACATTGGATACTTTTGTGGCCGATGTCCAGCAGGGTTTTTTGGAAATGGCCGAGTATGCACCAAAGTTCCCAGACCAGGTACTTTATGATTTTTGGAATTTTAAACAGTTTTGCAGAAAAAGGCTGTAAGAATATGTAAAACACTGTGGCATTACAATACCATGTACTTTATAGTCAGTGACTGAAGAGTTTTGTTCTGACTGTGAACATTCTTACCTGATGAACAGCTAGGAAGCCTCATTTCAGGAATACCTAGCTCTGTGAGTTGAAATTAAATAGATTCACCATGTCATTTGCCACTAGAGAGAATTATTCACATCAGGACTTAGTAGATGTTATGAACCACCACATCTGTATTTCTGCCAGAGCATTGCCATATGATTCCAAAACATGTTCTTTCCTTCTCAGTAAGATCAGAACAGGACACATGCCAATAACACTCTGCCCTCTTGATTCTTTTGCTGCAAGGCATCTGAACCCCAAGGTGACCTGTGAAGATGATGGCAAATAAAGTGTCATGTAAGAACAACTGTAACAACAACTAAAGACAACAGATAATTAAAACATTTCATAGCTTGAGTAGTATTTTTCCTTAGGGAGTTCAGAAAACCGACTAGTCCCATTAATCTCTAAGGACTGATCATCAGAACAGGTCTTCTGCTGTGATAAAAGAAAAGCTGGGCCCTGACCTCAGGCAGAAAGTGGCAATAGACAGCAACCACTCATCAGTCATATGATCTTCCTTTCCCTATACAAATTCTTACAGTTCAACACACAGTTCTCTAAGGACAGCCTGGCTGGTTGTCCCCTTTTTGCAGCCCAGAGTGATTTACCTAGTAAACTGACATTTACTCCTTAATAACAGCAGTTATTAGGTCAGGTTCCTTGGTTTTCTTCTAATTTTTTTCTGAAGTATTCCAGATGAACTTGCTTGATTTGAAACCTGTCAAATTGTTCCCCAGCCTCCAACACTTGAAAACCTACCATCACTCCTCACTCTATTCCAAACCAATGATTACTGCCTTTGCGTTACATTTTAATGCACACTATCACAGTGGAAGCAATTTTACCACTTAATGTAGGTATCATCCAGCCTCTTTGAACTATAAATTGATTTTAGCCAGGTCTCTGAATTTAAAGGCCCCAAAACAAACATTTTTCTTTCTCTGTCTAGCAAGAAGTATGTACAATGCATTACTCAGATTGTCAGATTCACAAAGTCAGCTATTGACAGGTCTCTAGCTTGGTGAAGCTGTAAAAGCAGCTGATCAAAAATACAAATCATTGTGCATATACTATTGCCCAAAGCCGCACCTTGTTGCTAATAGTATAATACAATGTATACCCAAAGGTCATTTAAATGCTGCTGCGTAGAACAGATTCTGCAGCTGTAGATATTGGTACAGTAAATCAGACACACTCACACTGTGCTTATATAATGATTAACCAAATAATTTGTGTGTTTTCCAAAAAGGGAAGCTTAGATAGTAGGTGCCATTTACTATGATTTACGCTATTCACATATAGCTCCAAGCAAGATTTAACAAATATCCCAAATATCAAGATCTGAAATTAATATATGCTTCTTTCAAAAGCAAGCCATATATCAGAGGCTGGGTGGTTGTTTCTCTTTCTCCTCTGGAATATGCAAGCTGCACCTAGGACTTCACACTACAAATGCAACCAGCTTGTGCACTTTGGGGAGGGAAGGAAAAACAATCCTTTTGTTCCATCAGAACCTCATATTTACTCACGTCATTATATAAACTGAGAATCTCTCTTCTCAGTCCTCTGATGCAAATATTCTTTTCAACCAGAGTATTCAAATCACAAATGAAAACGCTTGCCTGGTTTTTCCCGTTGGAAGTAAGATGCCTGAAACTAGACACTGAAGTCAAGGGGTCAAGGGAGGGTGGTCCTTCTCAAATTCCTGTCACTGAGTAGTCCTGCTGACATCAGTGGGAACAGGAACTGCTAAACACTCTCTCCACAGTTTCAGGGATTTCACACAAATCTTTCCACTGGGTAAGGGATGAAAACAGCTTTCATTTTTCAAGACTTCAGGAACTGCAATTGCATTATTTTCTATCTTTCTTGCATTATGCAAGATGTCTGTTATGTCTGGATGTCACAGGCAAGACTAACATTTAAAAAATCATGTGCCTCAAGGTTAAATGAGAGAACTCATTTGTTTTAGTATTTAGAAATGAAAGCAATTGCTTAAATTGTATGTATTTCCTAATTTATAACCAGAACGACCAGTGTCACGTGTGGGTTACCAGTTCAAGCAGTATTGTAAAGCGCTGATGATTAGAAGATATAAGAAAAAAAGAATGAACTTACAATTCAATTTCTGTATGTAAATTATGAATTATGATTATTCTTAAATCCTACTTGAATAACAGTTTCTCTCCCTTGTAGCTTATGCTATTGTTCTCAAAAAAAAACAGAACAAATCCTCTTCAGACTGCTACAGTGCTTGTGAAGGTACTGAGATTACATGTCGCTTCTTTCCAACTCTAGAAATTTTAATCTAAAAATGCTCTTACTAATTCCTATTTTGTAGTTGTATTGGCTGTTTTTGACAAGTATTTATATTCAATTGTTATGATTTAAGGATTAAGGGATAAGAATGTTCTCATACAGAAATCTTTAAATTACCCATCTTACCAAACTGCTCCTGTAGACTACTGAGGAGGAAAAATAAGGTAAAAGAGTATTGTTTCCTAAGTCAGTGCTTGATGAGAAAATACACCCAAAAGTCCTCCAGTTTTGATTTACAAAAAACAAAAGTATCATTTCCTGAGCATTGATAAGTGATAGGTTTTAATCTTCTGATAAAGTACTAGACTTATTGCAAACAAATGATTCCACCTATTTTAATTCCACAAATAAGTTTCTGAGCTATATGTACTCACTCTGCTGACAAGTCAAGGTCTGATTCTGTTCTTACTTGCATGTTTTAACTGGTTTATATCATTAGTTTATATAAGTTTAAAGTACCTAGGCTTGTTGCAATTTTTTTTTATTTACATCCTCAAGGAAAAAAAATCGCCTGTATCAAAACTTGCATGGAGTTTCACAAATAAAGGGAAATGACTGTTTTTAAAAATACATTCCCATATGTTCTGTTTCCAGGTAAGACAATGAAAAAAATACTTCTTTCCCTTTAAAATCCATAAAGCATGTAACCTGCTTTTTTTAAAACCAGTAGCATCCCTTAATTTTGCTGGCAATACAGGGGAAAGTCTAAGGAATTTAAATCTGTCTGGGATTCACTGAGCAGATTTTGCATTTTTATAAAATACCTGATACCTTTTTGCTGGAAAAAGCCATTCTTTTAAATCAAACCATGCAGTACCATAGGTCATATTCTTGGCATAAAGAAAATGAGTATGTCCTAATGTGGCATGCTGGTGATGTTACTGCGTGTTGCAATATTAGCTCTAGTCAGACATTGCTGGTTATTTCTCTAGACTGGTTTCATCACTCACAGTCACAGAGATACCCATCTGTTTGTGCTTTCTCTAGCAGGTTAGAGAGGTAGGTGTCATCAGAAAAGATTTATTTTTTTCCTATTAGTAAATAAACAGTTTTACTGGACAAAGCAGTGCTGCATCCATCACTGATAAAAGATGGTTTGGAGCCAGCTCCTTCTGCCTCTTCTAGTTTGGGGAGCCGAAGATCGAGGGAAAGGATTATTTTATGACCTCTGTAATGGAGCTCTGCTCTTTCCATTCTGAATACTGCTGCTGGCATTCCTGCCACAGCAGTTAATTTGCAGTACTGTAGACATTTGGCATTTGATAGACTTTTGTATTTGCCAGCAGTATGTTATGTTTATGTACTCTAGATTTCACGCTATTTCAGTACCTGGAATATGCTTCTGAATTCACTTTGATTTTACATGAGAGACACCTCTTTGACCTTCTCATTTACACCACCGTCAGATCAACATCAAGGTGTCAATTTAAAAACAAAACAAGATGTTTTGAATTGAAAGACTGCTTAAACATATAGTGCTCAGTCTAAAGTCAGAGGAACTTACTATACTTAACTTTTATATCCTTAATGTTTAACTTGGAAATCACTGTTGTCATTATCAGCACTCATCATTGATCACTGTCCATGAAAAATAACTCCTGGAAAACAATACAATAAGAGATTTGGTCTTCAATCCACAGTTTCAGTTCTAAAGCTAACCCCAGGAGTGAAGACCTCTTTTATACTGCCTGGAACCAATCAAACGATTTTGCTTCAAAAATCACTGAAGAACGCAATGGACTCCTTTCATTTCATATCAAACAGAACTGATGAAATTGCACTGGAAAGATCAAGGCCTAGATTCGAGTTTCACTTACCTGGTGTAAATCGTAAGTGATTCCGCTAAATGAATCATATTACTCCGATGGAGAAAGCTGAGCATTGTTCCTGGAAGAAAGGTTTTAAAAAAATGTTAAGGTAGGCCCACCACACACAGAACTTCCAACTACAAAATCTCTGTACTGACAGGCGCAGAGACAAGGCACACACTTGGCAGCATGCCGAGGATGCTCTGCACCGAGTAACTAACCTATCCTGACATTGTTTATGCAATGAGTTTCAAGGCAGGAATAGCTTCAAGCTGCAGTCATTACCTGTGAAGTTGTCTGAGATCCTTGTAAAGACGACGTAACAGAAATACAAAATAAATAGAAAATATTTTTCTGATTTACCCCTGTGTATTAATAGCTCTCAGATCCTGATTCTTGTGAGGTCCAGAGCTCTGCAGGCTCTGAAACCTGGAAGCATAGCTTCTCATCGCCATGGCTTCCAGCTCCTCGCTTTGACTCAAGGCCATTAAAAATCTGGCCACGATTTATCTTTAGAATTTGCATTGGAAGTTACTCATCTCTTCAGTAAAGTATGTTTCAGTATTTCTGTTTTGTGTACTTCAGCCTAAAATGTGTATTTATGCCAACGGATCTGTTATGTTGCAATGATGTCCTTCAAGAGGTTTGTAACAACATGGTAGCTGCAGTGTGGTTAGAAATTCTGCCACCCAAACGCATAATGCTCTGGATCCATGAAAAGCAGGTTTGCAAATAGCGTACCAGTAATCTTTATACCAGGCCAGAATCAGTTTGGCAATTTAGGAAGTAGTGACCATTTCCTACCCTCTGGATACGTAACTGCCACTGAAAACCACCTTCTACTCTTGTCAGGGTAGGAAGGGTACTGGACAGTCTTTCTGATGATTTCTCCTTCTTAGGGATACCTAATAAAATATTGTTTCTGAAAAATATCAAGAGAGGCCTGTGTAGAGGTATATGCTATGACCCAAATATAACCACTCAGGTAGGCGCAGTTGGAAGAATGTTTATATAATTTAAAAGATAAACGGTTACCAGCTTCACTGATCCATATACTCTGTCAATCCAGAATTTACTAAGTGCTTTCAGTCCAGATGATATATTTATGAAATGATGTAGCTCAGCAACAGAAGACCAGTGAAGCCCAAGCCATAAAACCGCTAGGGAAGAGGCCTATGCTGTATGTCATGAATAATGTTTACATTCAGTCAGAACATCAAGTACAGATTACATTTCTCTTCTACCAGAAATGCGCCCCTTTTTGCTTAAGCAATCACTGTGCCATCAGGACTTTTAAGAGATAATAACAACTCAGCCTCCAACAAATAATCTATGGTGGATACAGGCCCTGTAGTTTTTTACTCTGACAGAACAGAGTGCAAGATTATCTCTTCTTAAAATTTCCAAGCCCATTTAATCATCTAGCCATAATAACACATAGCTTTTCAAGTGAGCCAACCCTGCTTTCATAAATTTGATAACATTGCTGCTTTGTTAAAGGCACTTAGAAGCCTTTTAAAATTATGAGTAACTCATCCTGGACCAGTATTCTGGCCCCATTAAAGCAAAGTAAGAGTTTTGCCCGCTAACTGAAAAGCAAAAGCTACCCAAAAGTTGAAGAAAAAGGATTCCTAAACAATACGAAGTGGAACATAGTCCAGGAACGGAAAAAAACTGGGGTGAAATACACAGATTCTGCATAACAGCATTGCTTATGACAAATTAAGGACCAGCTTCTTAATACCTTGCTGTTGAAAAGCAAGAGATGTAGTGGCACTCGCTTCACTGAACTTACTTGCAGAATGAGGTGATGTTCACCAATACACGCACATTTTGCCCAAATAGGTATACATCACACGTATGCAACTAGTTCATTTCTGAAGGGACACAGCAACAGTGTATAGTTAAAACAACGCTATTGATTCTCTGGGAGGCAGGAGAGAATGATCTCTTACGCTAGTAGTTTCTTAGACTGAAAATTTATCTCATGTAATATGATGAAAATACAGAAGGCAATTTGGTGATTTTTTTTTTCATTTCTGTAGGACACAGGGAAGCACAACCACACACTGGGAAGCATCACCAGAGCTCCCAGGTCATTAAACGGCATAACAGCTGACAAATCATTTGGATTACCAGAAAGTAACAGTTCTCATAGAGTCGCAGAATAGCTAGGGTGGGCAGGTACCTCTGGAGATCATCCGGTCCAACCCCTTGCTCAGGTAGGGTCAGCTAGAGCAGGGGGCCCAGGACCCTGTCCAATTGGGTTTTGAGTATCTCCAAGGATGGAGACTCCACAGCCTCTCTAGGCAACCTATTCTGGTGTTCAACCACCCCCACAGTGAATAAGTGCTTTCTTATGTTCAGATGGATTTTCCTGTATTCTGATTTGTACCCATTTCCTGTCACCGGGTCACTGGGCACCACTGAGAAGTGTGGCTCTGTCTTCTTTACACCCTCCCATCAAATATTTATACATGCTGATTAAAAAAAAATAAACATCTTGAAGGAAAGCCTCATGACATAAGACGACTATGTCCAACATGTTATCACAGAATTCAAAGTAAGTTTTAATATTAGTTGATGATGCCTAAATTTAATAAAGCAGTGAGTTACAGCTAAATAATGATACTGCATTGACAACAGACTGTTGAGATGGAGGATAAACCTGAAATTCTCCACTGATGCTGTTCAGTTTGGATTTAGGGATGCTGACCTCTTCTAAGCTGTGATCTGAATTCAAAGCACACTGATCATTCTGTTCAGTTAACTAGTCACATCGTTTATCATTGCCACCTTGCCAGCAATGGCCAAAGTGAAAAATGCGTTTGGCTGAACTAGATACAAATTAGCAGAATTCTTGCAACATACCACCTGAAAACTTATTATCAAAATCCTTTGCTTTTCTTTTTATATTAGAAAGAACCTATGGATAGTTGTCAACCTAATCACTTGAAATTGTGCAGAATGGCAATAAAAATAAGATTTCACTGAGGGTATTTATGGGTGCTTTTATGATATTAAAAGAGATTCATTATTACTCTCCAGCAAGGCATAGCTGAGATTGTTTCTTGGCTTTCATATGTAAAGTAACTCAATTTTATGTGTTTACAGCCTAAAACAACATAATTGTAATTTTAGACCATTTACATCTTGAATCAAATAAAAGGAGATTTTCAGTAAAATATTCAAATTTAAGCTATTTTTCTTTGAAGGAATATTATGGATTTTCTTTTGAAGAAATGCTATAAACTTTCTTTATAATCTATTACTATAGTTCTAAGGGATTCTACATAGATATTTCAGAGAATTAGACTATTTTGTATGCATCTATCAACCTGTTGAAGCCAGGAGAGAGTGGGTAGGCCCATGAGGCATCATCAGATAAGAATACAGTTTTATTATTTTTTCCATCTCTCACAGCGCTAAGCAGAAGTAAAATATACTGCCAATTCCTGAATAGAAAATATAATTTAGTTTTATGAACTCTATCTTAATGTCTCTTTACAGCTGCTGAAATAATACCATTGCAGCCTGAAATAATAATTGGAGAAGGTAGAACACAAAGACGAAAGATAAAAGCTTAGATCTGAAAGATGGACGAAAGAGAATGAAAGAAAGGGCGTTAAAATGGTTATGAGGGAGTTAAGTGGGTGATCCACAGTGTTTTGAAACAGAACTGTACCTCTTCACTTCCCATTTTGTTAGCTGGGGTTTCACAGAAAAACACAGGAAGAGCACTTCTAAGAGCTGCCGTAGAGAGGGGTTCAGACCCAATGGATGTGAGGAGCATAGAAGGAAACCTGCTAACAAAGGAACGGGCAGGGGCAAGTTTCCTGTGAGAGGGGCTAGAGCACATCAAACGAATTGAATTTTTTCCACTCCTAGGGGAGAGGGTTTCCATCACATCTTGAATCGAACTGCCAGGAGAGGTGCTTGAAAAAATACAGCTCGTTTGTAAAAGCATATCTTGTTTATACATTTGCACACACAACCCAAATAGGGTAGTGAGAAGGAAAAGTTGCAGATTCAAAATCCTTGTTTGCGGTGCATGCTAGCATCTCTGCAAACAACAGTTCTCACACCAATTTTTACAAATGCAATCTCTGGTCCAGACTCTGACTTGAAAATTTCTATTGAAAATTTACAGAAAATATCACAAAAGTAAAAAAACAGAGTCTGCAAACAAAGGGCACAAGCTACATTATTTTCCTGAAAGGCCCATTTTTCTATAAAGTTATCTTTGTGCTCATTTCCTTCTTGAAGAGCCCTTGCATTTGGCCTGCATATGATCTATCGTCCCATGAATTCTACTAACCGAAAGCTGGTGGATACCTCCTTGGCACGCAGGGCTGCGTATATATTATGTGAAGTACCATGCATTAGGATAAGTTGCATACTAAAATCTTTTCTGTTACATTCAAAATTGAATCTCCTTCTGGAAATCTAGCTTATAGAGCCTCGCACTACTATTATCTACTCAGGACACATAAAAAGGAGTAGGTTATTTAAAGGCTGAGGAGAACATCTGATTTAAATGAACATAAACCAAGGCAGAATTAATACGCTAATTCTTTACATTTTCAGATTCTCTAAATCCCTAAATTATGATGCTTTCTACTGAAAGGGTTTATGAATAGAATCATCTTTCTTATGGAGATGGCTGTATCTAAGCAAAACCTTTCTAAGGCATTGTTTTGGGATTTCTTGAGTATTAACGGGATCGTCTTGAATTGTATGTATTCCTCAACATATCTTAAATCCTTCAAAAAATGTTCTCTGACATATAGTCAGTAATATCATTGCTACGTTCATGAACTTTTTGCTTAATGACTGAGCATCTCAGAATCTTTGATCTCATTTTGTTTAAATACATTGATTAATGAATTAAAATGTCAAGTACGTTACCCTGAAAAATTCCTTTTTGAAAACCTACACACAAATGAACTATAGACTGATGCAAATAAATGCACACAGCCTTCAATGAGACATGAGTAAACAGTCTCCTTTTGATATTTTCTCCTATACTCACACCGGATTTCAACATCCAGAACTGGAAAAGTACCTTCTTGATCACAGAGTCTACTCCCCACTACTACAAGCAACCACAATAGACACATTTATCATTCTCCATCTTATAATGAGCCAGATTTCTTGTTTTCGGTCCTTCACTGCAAGACATGTCCAAAATAATATCACTCCTCTGACAGCTGGAGCTTTTTCAAATTTCCAGTGAAAAGAAATAAATTTTTCATTCATAGCTAAACTATTCATGATAAATTTGTTCTTGTTCTGGTTTAATCTATTCAATTCAACTGTTCCATTTCACACTTCTTTTTCCCTCCTTGATATTCTGCCTCTCTCTCCCCTTTTCTCTTGACTCTCCCTATGTATTCATAGAAAGCAATCTCATTCCCTTCTGACACTCTTTTTTTTTTTCCTTGGTATAACAAGACATCTTTTAATTGTATCTGTTACATATTTTCATTGCCCTGATCATGCTCCAGTCTTTCTTGACAAATGACTAGAAATGGTTAGGTCTTTCTGCATTCTTCTATTTTTACTATTTATATATTTTTTGGCATATTTCAGAACCATTAGCCTTTTTCATAGCATACTAGTAGCTGAGTCATCTTGAGATTAACAAATATAGTATGCTTTTTTTTCTGCTCCCATTTCAATTCTTCTGCTGATTCATATCTAGAATTTGCCAAGTTCAGCTACAGTACCTCACCTTTCAGCATCTGCTCTTCTGACTACAGACTACCGTGTTTAAATATTTAGTAGCACTTCACTCACCATGAGGTCTGTACTGGCAGGTTTAGTTTATGCAGGTTTAGTTAGACCCAAATCAGCAGAGGGGAAAGTTTCTGCCAAACTGACCCCACAGTTCCATGAAGTGGATGTCCAAACAAAGTCTAGTGTCACACAGTCAAACTCCTTCAATTCTCCACAGATGAATATGGCCTGACTTACGATTTTCTCTTCGCATCAGACTTTGCCGCATGAGCGTAGTGTAGAATGGCTCAATTACCTTTCTCTGCATCCGTTCTCTAGGTTGTGCTTTTAGAAGTTTTGGGTGATATCAAGGCTGCAGTGGCATTTCAGAATAGTAAAAAATGACATCAAAATACTAGAATGAGAATATCACTTCCTGCCCATGCTGAAGGCATTTAAAGTATTAGTTTTGTCAGGCACCATAATTCAAGAAATTTGAGACTATCTACCGAACTACCTCCTATACTGGGAATGTCTCTCTGAGTTTCCCCACCCCTACATGCGCTCCTCTGAAGTTACACAAAATATCACAACGCTATTACAAACTTCGAAGTTCACTATTTGGGAGATTTGAGTATGTATGCTTCCAGGTGTCTGTAAATGATAATCAATTACATGATCACAGATGATAAATACAGGGAAGCAGGCACCAGAATAGATTCACTTGTTAATGTTTCTGGCCATTATTTACTCTAAATACAGAGAGATTCTTCAACAAAGTTTAGTGTGTGAGCTGGCTGAAGAGGCCAGGTTTTCTCCTTCACAAAAGCTTTGCAATAGAGCAGTATGATTTTGTATTTCATAGACATAAAACAAATTTGCATTGCAAATTATGAGTGGTTTTAAAGTATTGTGTATGCACAGCTGCAGCCACATTTAACAAACAAAAGAGTCTGAAGCACAGGAAGGAACTGTTATAATCAAAAGCGGCTGGGTAATGCAGACTCCTTAGAATATTCATTATTGTTCATGATTTTGTTAAGTCAACAAGGAAGAAAAGTTGCACAGGTAGCAATACCAGCAGCACAACCTCATTTTCTACAAGGCCGAGATACAGCTCAGGGATGGTGAACTACATGTTCACCTTTTATTTTAATCATTCAAGCAACAAAGCGAGTAAACTTAACGATCACAGAAGTGAGGGTTTGAGAGCATAGATTTTACTGAGACTGAATACGCTGTGCAGAGGGATACGGAGTCATGTGATTGCTTTGTTGGTGTGCTGATGTCTCTGGATGTAAGCAGCATCAGGTCTACAAGCTGTCTAGCTGTGTCAGACTAGCAGGAGCTAAATAGCCTGGCTGTTTTTTTCTGTCTGCCTGTACACAGCCAGTGGCTTCCACGTGGCTTTGCATCGTTTTGCGATTTGTGAATTCCAGACAGACTTGGGTATCTCTTAGGTAAAGATTATTACTGATATTCTCCCTTTCCCCATTTTTCATAGTGGAGATTAACTTTTACTTGTGCTTACTTAGAGTGTGTTTTGTGTTCCTAAACTCTTACAACACCTTCGATTTTTCAGTTTTTGTCATCAAAAATAGCCAAGTGATCCTGATCTCTGAAGCTATTATCTAAATGTACAATAATACCCCAATCATAATTAGTCTTTAGAATGCTTTTGTTTCAACAAAAATAAGCCTGGAGGTAGATTCCTTTGTTAAGCCTGGGAGATCAAAACTGTACCTCAGTTAAAGGAGTTGACTGATTTTTCCAGTAGGCATTCAGGGAGTTACTGCTTTTGATCGTAAGGAGAGGGACTTCAGTCATTGGGACGTTCAACTAGTCTGGGCATTTGTTTGGGGAACCAAATTTCCCCCTCAAAATGTGGGGAAATTCCACATGCTTAAGGGCAAGGAAGGGAGAATCAAAATTATATTTCTGAATATTCGAGCGAAAGAAGATGTAAGGCATACTTGGATGGCTAAAGAGAAGAAGCAAGAATTGAACAAATTCTTAACAGTTATGCCAAAATTTAATGAGAGAACAGGTCGATTAAGAGTTGATGGAAAAATAGAAATTCTCTAGGACTTCTTATTGACAGCTGCTCAGTTTCCCCTCTCTCACCGAGTAAATACAGCAAAAAAAATTAATGTGGAGAAGTAGAGAGATAAATGGAATGATCCCTAATACTCTGGTAACAAGACTTCTTAGACCAGTGTAATTTTTCTGTTCTCTCTTGACATTTTAAATAAGATATATGTGCTGGTAGACGTTTCAAATTTTAAATGATGACCTACATAGTGTAATATGTCAGAAGAGCATTTCTCTGTCGACATTCCTCTGAATGAGAAATGTGCTAGACAGCATGTACCACTAAATGTTAATAGCTCTAAAGCTACACAAATTGTAAATTTATTGAATTGTGTTAATAATGAGATGAATTCTTAAACTACTCACAGAATTCTGAAATAGCTGTAACCTGATCAGAATGAAAGGTGCCATAATATTCGGAACTGACAGGCAAAAGAGACCACAGCCAGATGATTTTGCTAAAGAGAAGGAACCAGTCTCTACCTGGAGATTAGACTGCTTTGGGGCATGTGACTGAAGGACAGAGCAACACAGACACTATATGGTGATTCTTACAGTACCTTCCTCATATGATTACTTGAAACAGTTACGCTTACATTAAAAAAATGTAAGTTTCTAACTCTAATAGCTGCACAGAAAAGCATGACAAGGAAGAGGTAGGAACTGCTGGTCTCCACAAGAAGCTTACAGCAAAAGGTTGAGCTGTCACCTGCTAGTTTTTGGTCAGCATGGTACTGTCTCCAAGGCACACTGTTTGGGAGGGAAAGTGTGGAGCTTCATAAGTCTAAGATCAGCAAAGACCTGGGTGAATGGCACAGAGGAAGAAGGTAACCAACCCGGTCTGCTCTCCGAGGTAGAGTATGAAATGCATGCTGCTTCTCTGGGAATAGAAACGGTTGAGTCAGAAAGGGACTCTGTGTCAAAATGTCTCTGTGACTTCCCTTAATCCAAGTCAGGATGTAGCCTGCTTCTGAAAGCCTGCAAATGCAAACAAATAGCCAGAAACTCAAAAGAGGGAAAATATATTTGATTTTTTTCTGTGTTTCAGTGTTGATATCTCACCTAGGATTTAAGAGACCGGTGTCTCTGCTCTGTTTGTGATCTGCTGTGTTCACTAGCTTATATAGTCATTTTACTACGTTCAGAATGAACATGATTCTCTTCAACTACAGATATCAAGTAGTTCACTAGAAAATGCAGTTCAGGTGAGAGAAGAAATCAGAATCTGCTGTCCCTTAACATCATCATCATGGCATTGGCAAACATGAGCCAGATATTGGTTCTGATGATTCTGATTCATGAGTTTAGTGCAAATGGCACATGGTGTCTGAAACATTAGGTGAACTGAAGGCTGAGGGGTTCTAATGAAGAGGAATTCCTGCACCGTATAGATGGAAAGTATACGCCTGTTGAGTTAGATGAGGGATGTTAAACACTTTGTCTCTGAAATCTGGCCTCTGTCACCCTTGTTCTAATCTTCCCCAGATAGAGAGGCAACAGAAGCATTTATCTTCTCAAGGCCTGATCCATCCCTACATTACGCTGTGCTTACAGCAGTGCAACTCCATCCTTATGAATGGTGCCCCTGCAGAGCACAGTTGGAACAAAGTACCAGGTTCTCAGTCTCTTATCTACCTCTGTGAAAAATAAACTCAGCTGTTCCACTGTTCCACACTTCCCAGTTAATATAGGCAGAAATCCTGACAGGTAGTAAAAATGTATTTTTGTACCGTCATATAACCTTGAGCACTTTGCCTTGTCATTTTTTTGTTATTTTCATCCAGTCCAGTATGCAATCATGCAGTGGCATCACAGAGAAAACCAGATTCACACAATTACACTTCTGCATTGATAATGGATTATACATCTGAAGATATTGATCGACTGCAAGGAAAATAAATTGAAGTAATACAGGATTTGAGAAAGCTGCTGACTACAGATAACTGGGTCTGCAATCTTTTAGTATACTTCTTTGTTTTAGCTTATTTAGACATCAGGAAAACTACAGAAAGAAATTTTCAGTAATTCTAGAAAAATTCTATCCTATTCTAATCCTAACTAGACTGCGCTGTATTACTATTAGTAAAGATCTGAAGAAATGATAGCTGAGAGGACACTGAAGTAGACACATCTGAACAATGCCAATGTTCCCATGACAGTATCTTACAGACTTTGGTGGCCAGTGCAAAGTGGATGAGGGATCTTAATCAGTACATATCATAAGAAACAAACAACCAAAATATATCATTACTGTTCACTGGTAGTTCTATTAGAGATGTCAAAAACTGCATCAGCATAGATACACTTCAATAACAGTACGTTCTCCCCTTACAGGGAAGGCTGGAGCTTATTTGCAGAATGAGTATGCTGTACCTGCATCACCTGATTAGGAAACAGGAGATTTCCCTTTCTCAGTTTGTCAGTCTGATCCCTTTGACAGTTACTAAAATTTAGTTAGGAAAAAAAAATTTGATTATGATACGATGGAAGGAGCTCAAAGCTACAATTAGGACATTTTCAGAATTTGTCAGAGAGGTGATTCAGCCCTTCACTGTCACTCCTGCTGTTTCTTGGTCCCTGAGCTGAGTTTTCTAAAGGCAGCAATAATCACCTGTTACTTACAACTTTTTGTGGGGATATTTCTTTCATTTTAATTTCTCTCATTCATTTTTAAGAGCTCTTTGACT
The DNA here is from genome assembly GCF_040807025.1 of Struthio camelus. Classification (NCBI taxonomy): domain Eukaryota; kingdom Metazoa; phylum Chordata; class Aves; order Struthioniformes; family Struthionidae; genus Struthio; species Struthio camelus. The sequence continues at coordinate 39,980,841 of NC_090947.1, read as the reverse complement.
TATCCCATCTTCTCATGCTCTTACTGCTGATGTGCTTCCTGGTCTTCCTGTCTTCCTTCTTCCATTCTTTGCTCCTCATCAATCATGGACAGTAAAATTCAATGTATTTACTTAATGCTGATGTCCATAGTTGGATCCAGTACCACCATACAACTCTAGGATATGATGCTACAGGACAATAAAAACTCACCAGCCAGGAGAAGAGTGACACTGTTTACAGGCCAAAAAAACATAGCTTTGGATGCCAGGATTTCCTCTGATCTAGTCAACTCTCTAACTTTCTTTTCAACCTCTGCCAAGTCTTTTAATCTTTTTCCTTGCTAACTGTGGCTAATTTCTGTAACAAAAGGAATTTTTTGAAAGTGATTAATATTTACATTTAAAAGGTAAAGGTACATCTCGCATTGGGCTAATCCTAAAACCAGGTGAGGTTTTTGTGTTCAGGATCCAATATATTCCATTTCCTATGGAGTAAGTATGCCAGAACTGGTTAAAAATAGCTTCTTCCATTCATTAGAGTCAGCAGAGGGCCATTAATCTTCCTGAAAGTATTGATTCAAACTCCTCGTCTCCACTTTCAAGGCCCTTCACAGACTACCCTCTCTCCATCTATCATCTCTCCTTACACAACTGAAAAGGTGGCTGGCTTTGTAACAAGTGGCTGACAGTTACAAACCAGCAGTCTCTCCTACATGCTGCCCCTCACGTCTGGAGGGAGCTGTACACAGCATTAACAAAGCTTTTCCATTTGTCTCCTTTAAATGCTTTCTAAAACTCTCTTTTGCCATAAGGACTACAAAAACTTTACATAGTTATATGCTAGCTTGATGGGAGTAGAGCCTGCCTAGGACATGATCTTGCAAAGGTTTGTCTTATCATTTATTTACTTCTCCACCTCTGGTAACTCTCTGTCCCAAACTGCAATGTCTTGTCTCATTCCTAGATCGCAATAACTTGAAGGCAGAGTCTCTGCACTACGCATTATCAAGCAGAATGTTTCCCAGTGTGCTACTGCAATATATGCAGCTAATGAGAAATAAATGTTAGCTCAGGTGGCCAAGAACTGTAGGGTGCATCACAAAATGGCACACAGTGCCAAAATTCATGAATAAGAGCAGGCCAAAACTAGCAAGCCAGCATGCTAAGTGTTTTGGCCTTGCTGCAATTTATCCTCTGTAAACTCAGTGCTGCATTTCAAAGAGTAATGCCTGACATTCACTGAGACTTACTAGCTTAAGCTCAATATTAAGCCAACATAAATAGATTTCATGCAGATCATAAACAGCCATCCTGTAAGTTTCTGTATTGCAGTTCCCTGTGCACCAGTTCTGTTGTTACCCACAGCAGATAAATCGTGTTATTTCCATCCTAGCTGGCATAGATGTGCCTCTATCATATATGATAGATTAACTCTTTTACATCTAGAATTGATGGTCTGTTGTTTGTTCATGAAGCTACATATTCACTGTGGTTCCTTTAAAACTCTAGACTAACAAATCTGACTAGTGCATTTATCTTCCTTCTGCTTTAGTTTCAAGATCTTCCCAAAGCCATATGGATATTGCTGAAAGAAACAGTGACGATGGTACAAGCTCTCACCAGGAAGATGCTTCACAGATACGAAGAAATATTTATTCTGTTCTTTCCCAAACCCAAATTCCAACACAAGAAACTACATATTTTCTAGGAAGACACCCCACAGTCATTAGCACTCCACCCCTTACAATGAAAAGGAATTTTTCGCAGGCTCAGATATCATCAACAAAAAGAAGTGATATGGAGTCCCTATCACCTGAGAAACAGTCTTTTCTTGAAAAAATAAAGATTGGCAGTGATAAACACACTTTCCCTCTGCATGAGGAACCAGACCCCAAAGTAGCAACTGTCAGTATGACCACCCATATCCCTCTTCTTTTTAAACAAAATACGCCAGGTATAATACAGACTGCCCCTTCTCATCTCAAGATAAATGCCAGTTCATTCTTTACAAGGCCACATGCTGTTCAGCAAACTCGTTCCACATATGGCTATTCTCCTAGGAAGTGGCTAAGCAGGGTCACAGTCTCAAAGACCAAAGCATCCCAAGATTTTGGAAAAGAGCAGCAAAGAACATCTCCTTTGGCATCACGCCTTACTTCCTCATTTCATTTAACAGGTCATTCTTTTGATACAGCTCCCCCGAGTGCTAACCTCCCATTTGGGCCTGTTTTCCAAGCAAGGCATCCAGCACAGACCACAGCAATCAGAAAAGCACACAGCATAGCAAGGGATCATCTGGAACTGCCAAAAACCCTAAGTGGGACGCAACGCCAAAACGTCCTTTGCGCTAATACGCTGTGCTTCACTGGCGTGCAATGCGAGCCAGCCAAAGACGGAGGATTTAAATGTGGGCCTTGCCCTCCTGGATACGGTGGTAATGGAACTACATGTGAAGGTAAGGGGGAAAATCCTCTTTCAAATTCTTTTGTAACTTCAAATCTAATCATTGCCCAAAATAATGATTTTTATTAAAAAGTTGGAGATTTTGCCTGGCGGGATCATGCTTGTTTTCAAAGCCAATTATATTTTAAAACAATAAATGAACTTCTATAACTCAGAAAAAAAAAGTTATTTCCGCTTACAAAATGACATACTTATTTGATAACATCTAATCTATTAAAACCAGGGACAGATTGTGATCTTGCTTGCCTTTCCTTAAGGCCAGATTCACTCTACTGAAGTCATTATATTTGAAACCATATAAAACTTCTGAAGGAAAGAGTAAAATTGACTCTATTTGTCTATTTGTATACCAGGAAAATCTAATCATACTTCTATCTTAAAAATTACTTTTAAATATCTAGCTAATATCCTAAATACAAAACTGAACTTGTCGTCTGAAATGTTTGTCACCAGAAGGGTTTTCATAATATATTGACTTACAAACAATAGGATTACACACAGTTTCTGAAACAATGAATACCTCGACTTAGTTATCATTAATTACATCTTTTTGCTGAAATCCCTCTGATAATTTGATATCTTAATTGGCCTTTCACTGCTAACAACACAATGCAAGAACGTTTGCATGACCTATTTAATTCTCTTTTGCAAATGGTTTCTCATGTTCTACACACAGGTCGTATTGCCGTGTGCAGGCTGCACCGCAAGGCTCTGCATACCACCTGGGGACTCCCTGATACGAGCAAATCTTTGGGGGAGGGGGTATAAAGCCCCTAATACTATTGCAGCCCTTGGAGCTCTGAGCAGTCCTGGAGACTTACAAAAAGCTTAGAAAAGGTTACTATAATCGAGGGTGCTACCGTTTTCACCTGTTTGCACCTTTCTGAAATGTCCCTTTTAAAGGGCTTAAGGCAGACTGGCATGAGAAAGACCCTGTCTTTGACCCCTATTTTACACCTGGAGCTGGGGAAGTACTAAGTAGCCCCAAGTCTTGGCAAGTCCCAAGCAAGTCTGACTGCAGAATGGCCACCTCTCAAACACAAGGTCTACACACGCATCTGTATTTACAAATACGGACATATGGCTGCTTTGTGTATATTTAGTATGGCCATCAGTATAGTACTGAAAACATAAATCTAGCTCTGCCTTCTACTGTCTCACAAGACAAGGTATTCTCTTCAACTGCTAGTATTACTGAAAATATCTCTGGGAAGTCCGTAAGACGAAATACTTTATTGTCAACATCATTCACTGTCTCAGGGTTTGGTGACATGATGCACATTCTTTGTGTCACTTGTCACTGCCCATATCACCTAACTAAATAATAAGCATGTCTGCTCTGTGATTCTGCTTCATCACAAGCCTCTCTGTGCACCTGCCTATTACTGTCCTGAAACATGGCCCAAATGTCTCCGTCATTGGATCTGTGTGAAGAACATCCATTGTACATCCAGCTGTTCACGTTTCTTCCCATGTCAAATGCAGCTGATTCATATTGACAGGATGTAGAAAGATGAGGATAACTCCTTGCTTTAAGGACTGCCATAATCTCTGCTATTAGTACCTCACCATCCAGCCACAATCGTACTGATTTCCCTCAAAACAGCAGTACTAAGAACAGAGACCAGAAGAACTGAACAAGTGATCAGATGAGACCAAACCTTGTGAAATCTTTAAGCTTTGATGCAACATCCATGGCAAGTGAGCAAAAACGTTGACAGGCTCAGACACTTTGTTGAGAGTTGTCATCATTGTATTTGATACTGAAATTCACTGAGCTAAAAGAAACAGCCCATCAGTATCAAGGTTCAATATCTGTGGAGCTTGGGGGAATGTGACCTTTGTTTAATAAGTGTGTCTGAAAATACTCCAAGATAATAAATACTTTACTGAATGATACTTTTCTTGTGCCAGAATGTAGATTTGTTGTTACTTGTGCAGGTTCAAAATCAGGCTTGGAGAACTAGTTGGGAAAAAATAAGCTTCCTGAAAATGAATTACTCTTCTAAACTAAATCAGATCGAATTTTATTTCTGCAATATTCATATCACTTTGGACAAGCCCCTTACTCTCTTTCTGATGTAATTAGAAGTCTCTCCCCTCTACTCTGTCTTCCTACTATTAACATCAGAGTCACAGGAAGTCCAAGTTGGAAGAGACCTCTGGGGAGCATCTGGTCAAATCTACTGCCTCCTTTTGGAAGAACATAGCTAGATTTCATTGTATTTGGCTTACACTTAGTCATCTAAACTGAAACATTTTCAGGAGCTCTTCGCAAGCCTATGTCAGACCACTCCCTTAATTACTGACAACTTTGTGGTACGTAAGAAGTAGGACCTTGCTTCTACCTATCTTGCTTTGGCATAATAAACATTACAGATTCTTAACTCTCCTACAATTTCTGGCACCAGCTAATTACACTGCAGATGAACTGAGATGAAGCAGTTTCCTCAAGGCTCAACTCATCACTTTCATACCCTTTCCTATACAGCTAGTCAAGTTCACAGTTTGTAAAGGCCTTTTATCTTCCTACGCAGAGGTAGTATTATCATTTATTAGTGGCCTAATGTTAGGACTAGTATGCTAAATGTGCAAGGCCTCAAAATACATCAGTTCAGGGGAGCATTTTGGAAAAAGCCAGTATCACCTACCTACACAATAACAAAAAGTAAGCAGGAGAAGTAAGACCTACTGCAGCCCAGTGGATTCTCTTGCTTTTTCTCTTGCAAAAGGTGCTCGCTTGCCTTTATGGAATAAACTTTAGCTCAGTGTTTCCTGGTGATGAGGGAGGTTGCTAAACGGACTGATCTCCACTCCAAGTGTTCTTTTCAAGGATATATACCATAAAACCAATACATTATTATGATACACTTTTAGCAGTTTTATAGGCGAGCGCCTTTCACTTTCCAAACTGCACTGCAGAAGGGTCATACTACTTGAGTGAGCTTTACCTGAGCTTTACATTTTCAGCTCACTATGCCAACAGAATTTAAAAAAAAAACCTAGTACTTTAATAATTCACAACCAGTTCAAACAGGGTTGTTTTCAGAATGTTTTTTATACTTTGTCTAATACAGTCACAGTGGAATGGGTAACAAACACATCACCTCATAAGATTAGAGGCTAATGCTCTGAAACGTTCGTTAGGAGGCTGTTGGGGGGCTGTCACCCTAAAGCAATTACTCCTAGTCCTGCTTCCGTTCTCCCCTCTACTACAGAGATGCTTGCATTTTCAAAGACATTGTATCCACCGGATAAGGAAAAAAATACTGTTTTTTCCCTGGGCTTGTTTTTTCACCAGGGTCTGTGCATATGTTGCTGTCTGAGAGCAGCTGTTATACTTCTTGGGCTCCTTAGGGTTCCCTGAGGTGGAACATGTCCTTTCCATCCTGTAACAGAGTTGAAGCTAACAAAACCTTCTGCTCTGGGCGTTTTTATTGTGCTTCCAACTAAAAGACCTAAACCTGAAGACTGAAGAAAAATAAGAATTTAAACCAAATTCCTGGTCATTCTTGTTTTTATTTAACTCCAAGGTTGTTAAAAAAGGGAGAGTCTGGTTACTAAAACTGTACAATTAAAAAGTCAAAGACTGAATTCTGTAAAATACAGGCGATTGTTTAAAACTCTTTTGGATTAGATGACAGTTAAGGAGTATTATCTATTATTTTAGTAGTCATAAAAGTTCCTCAGAATTCCTATGGAGAATAAGATCTTGCTATTTTAGAAAGAGGTACTTTCCTTAAAATGTTTAGGCAGTAGAATTCTGGGGTATTTCTCTATTTTCTGAGGGGAAGGAAATCTGCTCTAGAATGGTGGCAGTCATGCTTTCTGCTCACGAGATGAAAACACCGCATTACCTCGACGTTACAAAATGACCATACAAACCAAATAATTTTCAAAATAACAGTAAAGACAAAGTAGTTGGGAATGTATTCTGATCTCAAGATGCACAGCTGGATGAAATAAGGAAAAATATCAGGTGGCTGACATTAGTCTGTTATGACATTATAACACATACAAAGCTTATCAGACCACATCAGACCAAAAGCTCATCCCCTGGTGCCAACAGCTACCAACAGCAGATGTCCAGCAATGTATGAGAAAAAAATACAGGGATACTATCTAGAATATTCTCACAGCAGCTTATGGATCACGGGCTTCAGAAAGCAGAAGTCTTTGTAGGTCATATCCGCCAGTATGCATTTCTTCTGTGAGTTTATCCAAATGCTTTTTGAAGGCATGTAGTTGCCCATAGTTCTACCAATGAGCTGCACAGCTGAACTATGTGCTGTTTAGCGGATTATCTCCTTTTTCTTTTGAACTATCTATCTCCTAGTTTTTCATCGTCCTCTTTTGTATTGAAAGAGAGTTAGTAATTGTACCTTGTTCAACTTTTCCAGGCCACTCATGATTTCATAGTTTCCTGTCCTATCCCCCCAAGTCATCTGACTCTTTTCCAAATATTAAATCTATTTATTAGTTCTTTATACAAAAGCTCTTCCATAATTCTTACTATCCTTGTCACCTTTTTTCTCCATCTTTTCCAGTTTTACTAAACCTCTTCTAAGCTGTGGGGATCAGAACTGAACATGGTATTTGAGGTGCAGCTCACCATGGATATAGGCCACAATAACGTCTGGCATTTTGTGCTCTGCTCCTCTCCTAACAGTTCCTAACATTCTGCTTGCTTTTTTGACTGCAGATGAGCACTCAGCTGACATTTCATCAAAAAAAAAAAAAAAATCCATTAATACAGCCTAAGTAGAACTGTTGTCTGCATTTGTATTCCCAATTTATCCAGTCAAATTAATCTTGTTAATTTTCTATTTGCTATGATGGGTATTTATTTCATAACGGGGCTCTGGACTGCTGGACTACTTAAGTAAGCATATGAGTTATTTTAATTGCACTAATATATGAAACAGTCCTGCACAGAAGACCAGCATAGGATATACATAGCGCAGCGTACTGCAGCAACACATAAGCTGTTTTCCAGTCTTTGAGTGGCATAAGCCTCGGCGTAACACAGAATTCGTGCCTCATCTAATTCGGTGATCATTTTGCATGTGTTCTTTAATGTCTGCAGCGTAGTTACTTGATTTATCCACAGCAGTCTGTCAAAACCCACATGGAAGGCATATGAAATATAACTCCAATCCATGTTGCTGAAAACGAAATGGTTGGCCAGACCTGCCAGGTCCATCTGACTTTGATTTGATTGTAGAAATATTCACCTGCTCCCATTTTTTCTCTTAATACGCACTTTGCTGTCATCTAAGGAAAAACACATTGTTGCTTCGCAGTAGGCTTACCTCAGTATCTAGACACCTCCAAATACAAACATGTAGAGGAACTAACAAGAATAGACACTAAATTAAATAAGGCACTAAACTTCCACAGATTTTTATTGACTTGGCAATCTGATCCTCCACAACAGCACTATTTTGTGGCATAAATAGTATAAGATATTTATTCAGAATGACTCTTCCACATAGTTGAACAGTTGCTCTAGGAATGTATTTGATCCCTAGATTTGAACAAGTACGAGAAATGGGATACATATACATGAGGGTCGTACATCTCACCTTTAGCAAGGCACAAAGCCAAGTTCAGTTGAACATCTCTATGTGCCGCACTTTTCCATTTCCTGTGACTGAATGAAAGCCATCAGGGCAATGGTAGATTTCAGTCCTTTCTACCTTTTTTTGTCTCTTGTGTTGGGGAACTGTAAGGAATACATCCTTAGGTCCAAAAATATTGTTTCTATATTGTCCATTATCAAATAAGCATGAGAGATGCTGATGGATAAACATACACAGATAGGGAAATAAATTAAACACTTCTTAAATACAATCTACCTTGATGAAAGAAAATCATAATGTGGTTTTCATTTTGAATCCAATCCAACACCGTCTACAGGGACTTAGATTTTTTCCCACTTACTATAGTGGAAACTAGACTGGGTTTTTACCGTGGCAAGATGACTGCCAATTGAAAAGTCTGTACTTGTCCTTTATACATCTTTGCTATACAACTGGGCCTTATTTCCTTTCTCTGTGTATCTTAAGTGCAAAAGATCAATCCATATCTGTTCAAAAGTAAAACTGTTAATCTGGTTAGTCTCCAAGATAACTTTCTTTTTCTTTTCTTTTTGTTCCCTCCCTCATACTGTACATTTTAAAACTTCATCTGTACCTTTAGGAGGTTAGGTTTGTGTATCTTTGAGAGAAAATAAACCACTGACAATAATTACATGAAACAAGGTAGACTGTGCTCCTTCCAATGAAGCCTGTCCCCATCTGATTGTCTTTACAAACTTTTGAACAGGACTGCAGGTCATGATCTCAAAGCTCACAACCTTCCTTTAATAGAGTAAAACAAGGACCTCACATGCTAGACTGCACAGGCAGTTTATTCACTGTTGAGACATTAAGCAGTAACTATCCTGTAAGCCATTTGCGGATTACGATATCAAAAATGGAGGAAACAACACAGCATGTAGTATTTCTGAGTACCCTCAAAGTTATCATGGGGAGACCTATAAAAAGTACTTGATCTCATCTTAAAAAAAAAAAAAAACACACACACACACAATGAAAGTATTTTAATGAAAAAAGTAGTTTCAGGATATTTTCCAAAAACCACTTTCAAAGAAAACAATAATGGACTTCTCAATTTCCCACCTCCAGATTTTAAATCATAAACATAAACATACATACATTTGACAAGAAGACTGACCATTTGCAGCGATGCCTTTCTCTTTACCGCTATTTTATATCACCTAAAAATCATATACCTTTGTACAATTTAGAAAATGTTTATGGAAAAAAATGTTTATTCCAGAAGATGAAAGATAGAAGTTTGGAAAATAATGAGACATAAATAGTATATTTCTATTACTGAGGGAAATGCCTTCTAGGTGAATATTACTCTCCCTCTCTCACTGCAGCCAGACTGTTCAGCTTTTGCTATTCAGCAGTAATAGAATAGTTTTAAACATTTTGTTATTAAAGGTCACAATAAGAGCTAAATGTTTTAATATCCAAAATATCATGTTATTTTCTGCCAGTTCAGATGTATCTCAAAATGTGTAAAGGCCAGATGGAAAGTAGTCTATTCAACTGGACACATTCATTTTATGTCTTACCTACAAACACCCTGAAATAAAGAATAATATATTTGAATGCCACTGTGCTTGGCATAGCACTTAGACACCTGGAGGTTTTATCCAATCATCTTACTACAGGAAAAGTATGTGAAATGTGATTCTCTTAAGAAGATGGTACATTTTTCCCAGTCATTGTGTCTCCCTGGAGAGAATAGTATCTAACTCTACCTGATGTTAATTTCTAATTGTTCAAGAAAAACCTTGAAAGTAAGTTTTGTGCCTACCTAAGCACAGAAAAATTAAGATCTTTTAAATGTATGCCTGTGCAATGGAAAGTACTGACTTTGAAAGCAATAAGACCGTCACTGACTTCAGTGAGATCTAGAGTGAGCCACGGTATGCAAGAGACAGCTTGCAACTATAGTACTGCAATTTAAAAGGAGTAAAATATTTGTTTGAAAACAGCTTCCATTTCTTTCCCTTTCTTCCACTCTCCATTTCAACACAGACTGCTACCTGCTGTTTGCCCTACCATCATGAGCCCCTGAACTATCTGAGCCTCTGACCTACTCCTGTAGCTGCTACAGGTTAAACTAGATCTTTGGAAAATTCAACACAGCTGCCTGAATGAGTCTAAATCAAATTTATGTAGTTGTCCAGAAGATTTTCCGATGTACACTTCAATTTTAACCCAGCACACGCTGAAAAGGAAATGTCTAAATGTTAGCCCACCAAATCAAACCTGAATTTAGCTTAATGTCATTCTCAGCATGTATAGTATAGATCAAAACTATATCTATTGAGGTTTCTGTTCTCACACATCTAAATTCTAAAGTTATGCTAATACATAATCGAAAATTTTGCAGTTAAAACTGAATACTAACAGGTATTTTAAATACTGAAATACCTGAAGAGCAGATCTAATACCAAATGATATTTCTTTAATGCTATTTATGTCAAAAAAGTTTATTAAAAGGCACCTTCTTGGAGCTTGTCTTTTTAACTGCAATTAAAAAATCTGTGGCGGCTTTCACAACTTTGTGAATAGATGTACTTCATGTACAATGGCTGTATATGAAGTCTTGGTGAAATCACCAGAGGTGGGGAGGCCTTCAACGGATGAACTTCATTTAAATTATCTGGTGCCACGAGAATCTGTCCTTCACTTATTTTTTTTCAATTATGCAGTCCAAAACTGTACTCTCAAAACTTCACAGTTTTAAGAACAAATTGTGCTAGGTTTGTTTTTTTCCCCTTGTAGCAATACTTGAAATGAAAGATACTTTGTTTCAAATCTCTTTGGTTTCTTTCCTTGTTATGCTTTTTCCTTGGAATAACCTTGCTTAGCTTCATACCCATTACAAAAGATACAACTCTGCCAGTAAAGTGCACCAAAGTACAGTATTTTTCTCTGCCTTCACTTCCCAAGCACAGGGATAGGTATTTTTTATTCTGTTATGTATTTGTCAAAGGTTTAAGTGGGAGCCAGCTGACACGTATGCCTTATTCTGCTTCTGAGCACAGTATTTTATGTTTCAGTGGCCTTCCTACAGCAGTTTCTTCTCTCATACTCTCCTGCATTTCACATACAGAACTACTACTTATTAGACGGTTACAAATAGAGGCATTCAGGATGCAAAACTTTACGTATCTGCCTTAGATGTTTAGGTTCAAGCGGCTAAACCTTCTAGGCCCCACACATGATTAATGCCATTAGAAATGTTCTTCCTCAGTCCCTAATTCAGACTCCAGGTCTGAATCAGTCTCTGGAAGAGTATCTGTCTATTAAGTATATAGAGTGCTCAAAGAAAACAGCTCCCTAACTTAATTAAGTACATAAGCTAAGCAATGTGAAACCCCCTACACAGTACACTAAATTCAGATCTTTACCTTTTAAAAGAGGTGAGTTCATTGCCTGACTCCCAGTGAAGTGACTAACACTTAAATACAAGGCAAAGTCTCCCATAAAAAGTTGTTTCTAAAGCTGTAATACTTTCCCAGTTTATGCAACGCACCTCTTCATCTTTTCTTCCAAATAACAACATTACATATTGCAATGTGTCGAGAAATCATTACCTAACTTACAGCTTTGTCTGCAGACCTCACACTGCCTATTAAAAATTTAAACTGTTGCTTAAATGTTTGCCATTTTGCTGACAAACTCCTTACAAGTCCTTTGTATTCAGACAAAACACTTCATCTCTGGTTTAGAAAAACTTCTGACACCTTTTAAGGCTTACTGGACGTCCACAAGGCACATTTGTAGAGAGGGAAGGGCAAGGTATTTTGTATTACAAATCATGTTTGTACTTTGCCCATCCTTGGACTTCAAAAATATACACTTAAAAGTGTACATGCTCAGAAATTAAACATGATTACGTTAAAATCATTCCCTTGCAAACATTATATGGCTGCTCATTAGTCGGTGCTGTTTTATTAACCTACTTACATCCCTTAGCGTTTTCCTCAGTAGCCAAATTGCTTGTTGGATTAATAAAATGGCATGTGGAAAGTAGTATTGCACTCATAACCACAAAGAATGTAATATTTGAACTGTATTCTTTCTCACGTTTTACTTCACTCATGCTTCTTGTAGTGCAGTGTGATCCACCATGTGAGCACGGAGGAACCTGTGTATCTCAAAATACTTGTTCTTGTGCTTACGGATTTGTTGGTCCTCGATGTGAAACAAGTATGTATGAATTCATTCAGGCTTTTCTTCTCGCTATATGTCTAAATTTGCAGAAAATGATAAGACCCAAAAAGTCTGTTTATTTTTCTGTATTTCCCCTCCAAATGATGATTGAATCCAGCAAGGAAATCAAAGTACAATATATTGAAGTAATATACTAGCTAAACTATTTCTGAGCATATTTTTACCAGCAGCATAGTTGTATTATGTAAAAACAGGCGCATCCATATCAACGTTTTCTAAGTAAAAGTGCTTCTAGAAAAACAAACAAGCAAAAAATTCCCTATTACTTAGAGTAACATTTATGAAATTCAAGGTTGTGTGAGTGAAGGCAGTATTACAAATTTTGAGAACACAAAAAGACAACCATACCTATTAAGAGTCATGCTATTGTGCAATACAAGCAACACAAGACGTTCAATATATAGAACATCTGGAAAAAAAATCAGTCTTCAAACCCTTCTGTGTCAGTTGAATGGTAAAATATATACAGTCTCATTATTCCAGCGCCCTTCTGATTTAAATATCAGGTAGCCCTTGACAGGAATATAATTTTATCTCTGAACCAGGATAGCCGGAATACTTAAAAGTATTCTAGATGCAAGACTTCTGATGAAAAGGATGGATAAAAAAGAGAAAAGGGGGGACAGATTCATCAGTTTACATCTCAGAGTAACACCATTGCTTTATTCGCTGCAATAGAGCAGCTTTAGCATCTGTGCCAGTGGTTACAGGTAAGAGATTCTGAACTTGATCCTTTGCTTATTTTCTAGTGGTTTGTAACAGGCACTGTCACAACGGTGGGATCTGTGTGTCACCAGATGAGTGCAAATGCAAAAATGGATGGAGCAGCCCTTCTTGCGAAATAGGTATGTGGTGAGAAATCATCAATTTATTTCTTTTGTTGCTTGAAATCCATGTGATTGGTGCAGTTCAGTGGTCATAGTGGGAACGGCTTTAAGAATTAACACTGGGGACCTAGTAAAGGGCAAAATGTTGAAAGGCTTTGGGTTTTATATAAAAGTATTCGTAAGTTTAGATGTTTACCTAAACGTCTGGGTAACATACTGGAAAGCCACAAGAAGCAGCGTTCTGCAGGCGTTTTTAAGCTCATGTGATTCTTGAGTTTACTCTGAACATGCTTAAGAATGAAAGTAAAGCTATTAAACATTTCAGAATCTACTAGCTTACTAGCTCTTTGGTATCTTCTGCAAAGGAGAATAATTCTCATTAGAGACTTTGCAGATATGTTTATTAGAATCATAGCAGAGTTGCTAAAAACATCACCACAGCCACTGACACAAGCTAACTCTTTGTCGGCTTTGTCCACGGAGAGGTCAAAGAACGAGTCCTGCCCCACGCTTGCAGCGCCTCAGTGGCAGAGAAAAGGGCAATGCATAAGTCTGCACTGCTCGTGTTCTCTTCAACTTCCACTTTCCATTTTAACCCTACACATTTATCCCAAGGTATGTTGGTGGAGGAGAAAGGAGGACAGTTTGTTTTTCGGTTATTTTTAACAGGACACATTCAAATCCGAACTTAGAAATGAAGTTTATGAAGACAGGAATAGAATGAGGTCTGATTAAGCTAGAAGAGACTTTAGGAAAGCAAATGTGACTTCTGCTGCTAAGTTGGCAGCTCTATAAGGAGTTCTGATTAATACTGTATAATCAAAGGAAGCAAAAAGAACCTTAAAAGGTAAGCTATCAGCAACTGTAACACACTACTGAGTTGATTTTGGTCCAGTTTTTACATTCAGTTTTGCACTGCAGAATGTGACTTGTGACTACAGAAGACAGAAAAAAAAAATAGGTTCACAAGAAGAACTTAACCATTCACCACCTAAAGTTAAATATCCAGCTGCCTCCCAGAGTCCACACTATTTCTCCTGGGTGCGTTTGCCTATAGAGTACCTGCAAAGCATCCACAGCTGCCTTTGCTCTCAGGTACAAAATGATTATGTGAGGATTGGAACTAGGTGTCTATTTCTAGTCGGGACTCATCGTTTTGAAGCCTATTTTGAACAGATATGGCTCAGACCTTTCTCTCAGGACCTAGGTGCTAAACAGAGGAGTATATGCCTTTTCCTCCAACGGCACAACAACTATAGAACTCACTGGGACAAGTCCTGCAAAACACTGAAATATTAGAAGAAGCAAGCCTGAGGACTACCTTAATACGTTCCAAACCTCAAGGCTATTATAGAGGCATTTTGCCTATGCCAGAGTGACTTTTAAATGACTTAAAAGACACTTTCAGCCTAACTTACCTTACTCGGAAGGTGAGAGATGTCATTCTAACCTCTTTCTCCTGAGATTGCTCTTCCTGCAAGTGCTTACATGACAGAACTATTGAGGACACTTAAATTAACCTAGCTGAGATCCAGGGTAAATGATTTGTATTGCCACTAGCTACTCTGGTTCCCACTAGCTCCTCTTTTTCCTGCCAGAGATTTGTTTGTCCCACAATACCTTAGGTGAAAGACTAACTTCTCTGATTTTGTTGCACTAGACAGTATTTTGTGAAGCCTGTTGAGGTTTCCTTCCTAAAGTGAGGCATCCCCAGAACACAGGAATCTCTGGGTGCATGCACATATAGAAGTAAAAATATAGGATCTTAGGGGACTTCACCAAAGGAAATGTAAACACTGATCGAGTGCGAACATCTGTGAACTAGCTACAACAAGGAGGTAACTAATCCAAAGTCACTACTGGCAATGAATTAAGTCAATTTTGACTTTATAAGCGATTGCCACGGTAGTCTGAAAACCGTCTCATCTAGACTACAATTTCTTTTTTTTTTTCCTCTTCCTAAATTGATGTTTTACTTCTCTTTTAGTTCATCTGAAACATTTCAGTGACCCTTAATTTATTTAAGCTTAAATTTATTTAGTTTATTCAATGACCTATTCTGTAAGCTACTGAAAGACAAAAGGAATAGAAGGAAAATGACTGCTTTAAAATGTCATTCTACTCTGTAAAGAAAACTGTTATCAGAATCCTTACTTTTCACACAGTGACTTTCCAACTAAATTAGTTGATTTCACAATTCAAAATTTTTTTCATTCAGTCAGGTACTTGCCACATAGAAATATGCAAGACAGCTTTTAATTCCTAACGCCTGTTGTATCATGCACAATAGTAACAGAGAGATAAACAGGCAAAAGGGCTCAGCTTTGCTGCTGATGCATGAGCCAGCGTGTTGTGGGAGCTGGCATTTAAATAAGGCCGAACAAATGGAGATTTTGCTGTGCATATCTATTCAACTTCACTGAAATGCCACTATGCTCTGCTGAATTCAGACAAAGCAGCAAATGGTTAATATCTCATTTCCAGGTCACCAAGTCATAGGTAGTGTGACTACATTTTACTGCCTTGGTCAGGATAGTAAAGTGAAAGCAGATGAACTGTGCAAATCACAGGAAGACATCAGAAATAAACTATTACATTTTATCTTATTTCATTCCCAAAGCTACGTTAAAACAACTGAACTTCTCCTACAGCCACAACAAGGAATAAATGCCATAGCACTGTACAACTGACCAGCAAGGACAACGTGCAATTTGTCCAAACATTACCAAAAATATTTATTCCAATGACAGCTGCAGCAGCAAAAGTGTGCCCACTCTAAAAAAATTTTAAATGGTGAGAGATTAATAGATTTATCTTATATTTACATACAGCTGTGTGCAATCCTGTGTGTTTAAATGGAGGAATCTGTGTACGGCCAAATACGTGCACATGTCCTTACGGTTTTTACGGACCACAGTGCCAGAGAGGTAAGAAAGTTCTATTCATCATGTTGATAAAGGATCCAGGCTTAAAATATAAACAGCAGCCTATATCACTGCCTGCCACTGCATGCAGTATATCCTGAGATTTTCCTTGTCGTAACTCCCTGTGCGCTCCTTTGATGTTAGAGTCTGTCATAAATCTGCATTAAATTGTTCTTAAAGGTATTGTGAAGGAGTAAGCACTTATTTATGATGGCATTGATGATAACTAAACAATTAAACTAAAACTATCTGCAGTAAGTGATATCACTAATGAACAACTAACTATACAATTAAAATTTAAAGCATGGTTCTACTCTATTCATTTTGCTAACGCTATAGTGTACTGTACTGTCAGAGCCCAGTGAACATATATCTTCAAATGAGCCTCACAGTATCATCTGCTTGACCATTCTAGACTTAGTGGACAGGAGACTTGCACAGGACTTCTTCAGAGCCCTGATCAAATATCGCTCCACCTAAGTTGGAGCAGGGACCTATGTCTTAAAGGGGAGGGCTCTAAACTGAGGCTAATAGTGCTTTGGGCTTTTTGGTTTGTTCACTTGCGCTACAGACACCAATCTGAAATTAATTAATATTTTAACTATTCATTAGCCCAGACAGAGAAGAGCTAATACTTAGGGTTCAAACAGCTGGAAAACTCCAGTGCTTATACTATGTGCTCTGCATTTTTTGAGGATGGCTTCTAAAGCCTCGTTTGAATCTGGGCACATAGATACGCTATTAGCAGCACTGAGCTATTTCAATATTAAAGGTTTTTCTCTTTCTTTTTTCTGGAATTCCTAGATGAATTCAATCCTAATACCTATTTTTGCAAGTGAACAATTCACACCTAAGAATTGAATTGTAACTGGAGTTTGCTAGAATTCTTCATTTTTGTGATGTTGGGGGTGAAGGAAAGAGTAAAAATAATATGGACTTTGTAACCATATGATCCTTCTCTTGACATCTGACACGGAAGGTGACTTTCAACATCTAGGTGATTGGGAATTTTTATCCTTAAGTGTTCTGGTTTAGACTAAAACTTGAAAATAAATCCCCACTTTTGTGAGATACGGAAGTGATATGGGGAGAGAACGGAAGGATGCCGAAGAAAAGCAAAGTCTTCAGCTCTGCTTCATTGAGAAAGAGAGTGCCAAAACAAGGTTAGCAAATATCAAACATTATTCCGTATTTCAAGGGTTGCAGTAGTTCTACAGAGTGGAAGACCAAAGAGATCCTGTGGCGTATTCCCCTGGTTTAACTCCAGGTCCCTTAGAAAGACACTCAGGTGCTAGGACTAGTCTCCTACATTTCTTCTGCAAACAATGGAAAGAATCGGGAGCCCCCTGCAAGGCATTTGCCCCGAATCATCCTTTGAAGGGAAACCTTCGCTACCCTGACTAGAGCTCTATAAGCTGGTCTTCCAACAGAGGCACCTAAATAAGGTGCCTGTATTTAGGCAACATTAATGCCTTGTATGATATCAGTGAATCAAACTATTTTTCTTTCCTTTCATTAGCTGTTTGCATTCCTCCTTGTAAGAATGGTGGTCACTGTGTTCGAACCAACGTGTGCTCCTGTACTGAGGGTTACATGGGCAGAAGGTGTCAGAAAAGTAAGTTACAGGAATTCTCTTTGCTCTCCAATGTTCTCTCACTCATAAACAGTTTTTTCCCCTTCCGTGCATGTTAAATATAACATTAATTTGGATTAATGCTCTAATCTTCTCTGTCTGCAGCACAGCACGTATAGCACTACTCGAGGTATAAAACCAAGCTGTTAATTAGAATACCATTGTGTCAAGTAAATGTTGGGAGTAGAACGTCTTACTGGAATCCTCTGTATATTTCATGAATTTAGACTGAGTAACACACACTGTATTTGGAGATGACCTAATTATTTGGCCTTAACGATTTAGGGGAAAAGAAAACTTAAAGCCAAAGGCAGAACAGCTGACTGAGATCCTTAAAAATGTCAAAACATCATACTTCTAGCTTAATTAATACAGTTGCCTAATAATGCTTCAGCCTTGCCTTTGTTCTTGTCACTGAAAACTCCCTCTTCACCTTAGCACCGGTATTCATATTTGATTCCTCTATTCCTATGGGGAGATAGGTTATTTTGGCACTTTTACAAACTCTATTGCTCAATAATATTTGTCACCCAGGGACTTTATGATATCTATGTGAAGATTCTTTTTTTTATTATTTCTTAACCAGTTTGAAATTGGCAAAGGGGGAGCTGTGAAAACAACCATTCTTGGCAGGAAGAATCTGTGCATTTCCAGAGCACTTTATGTCTCTCACAAACAGGGAAAAAAGCTAGTAAAAAATTCCTTCCAGCAACAAAAGCCCTCTCAATCCCCAGATTACAGCTCTCCTCTCCTTCAGCTGGGAGAATCACGATGCACAGTTCTGCCTGGCTGCAAAATATACAATTGAATAGTCTGTTCTGGCAGGAACAAGCTGGAGGGAAGAAAGGAGGCCAAAAAAAAAAAAAAACCCTTATGTTTGGCAACATGTTTTTGAGGTTAGGGAACATTAGAAAAGCACTGTTTTTACTTTAAACATAGTACTGTATCTTAAGACAGATCAGAGAAAAAAAAAAGAGTTGATGATAACTGTAGTTCCAGGAAAGCATTCCCCTAAATAGTCCAGCGCTACCAACCCACAATGTGTTTCTTTCCACTTTCAGGAGGTTTTTGATGTTTTGTTTCCCATCTTGGTATAATCTTTTGCAACAAAGCTTCCTGATACGATGAAAATATTTTTGTTTGTCTTATCTGAGCCTCCTTTCCCCTCCAACAACCAACATATAGTCTGCTTTATTTAGCTTAATGCTATAAAAGCTTTAAAAAAGGACCCATGTCTGCAGTGAATGAAAAGAAGCCTGAACAAGTAGAAAGCAAATTGTATTGTTTACTTACTCCTTTACCGGCCACTGAGTATTAATAGGTAAAAATAGTTGAGTAATACACTATTTCGTTTAAACCCACCGCACATGGAACTTGCATCACGATATGCAGAAACAAGTAAGGTTATTCACAAGGTTTTCGTAGCAAACAGTTGCTCTTAGAGCTTATCTTATCACCGATGTCGTATGACACAGTCTCTTTCTCTGCATGGGGTAAAGGCCTTAACCTTGACCTGTCACAGGATCCAGATTTCTCAGCTCCCAATCTCTTGAACAGAGGACTGCAGAAAAGCACATGGCACAAAGGAGTCTCAGCTGTCCCTCATACACCTTCCCGCACTAACAAAACAACGTAAACTAGCGCTCACGTCATTTGGAGGCTGCCCTCGATCCGTTTCAAAGTTCAGATGCCAAAGGCATCGCATACCTCTTTTAGGTATGGCTTAGGCTGTGACCTGATTGACCGATCAGGTGGCGTACCTGGCATACATGTAAGGACTAGTAGTATATACATAGATGTGTATTCCTAACTCAGTTACACACAGGCACAAATTAAAAACTCGAAAAGAATTTGTTAGAAAGAAGATGATCCAGTTCCCAACTCCTCCTTCTTAAATAAAATGGGAAAAGTACCACAATATCCAAGTTCCAAAAAGTAGTAACATGGCATATAGCTCCTTCTGTCTCATTTGCAGCACTGCTAGCAGCATATAGATATTTTCATACATTTATCCAATAGTGATGATTTATAAGGACAAGTGGGATTCATCCTGTGGCTCCCTTGGCAGCTGATTCTGTAAAGATGACCTCCTCCCTACAGGCTGTGCGCCTGCGTGTTTGGCAGTCACCCTGGGAGAAGTATCAAGGCAGTGCTACCAGTAACCTTCCTGGAAATGGTGACAGTGAGAATATGGGAAGGAAAGAATCAGAATAAGAACGGTAGACTACTAGTTGGTAGGGAGGGCTTTCTCAGGATTTAAGAGTCTTTCCTGTTTGCCTCTAAGGACCCTATGTAATACAGCTGTGCCCTGGGTAAGAATTATAATTTGGTTGAGGATTTATTACTGGCTATGGTAATTGCATGGAACCATAATATCTTTACACAAAGACTAACGAAAAGAAATACATATATGACAGTAGCAAAACTGTAACTAGAAACAAAGTTTACTGAAGGTATAATATTGCAACATCTCCCATTTACAAATCATCAGGACAACTTATTTCACCTCCAGAGAAACTCAGAGGTGAACCTGTGGCCCAAATAACAGCTCAGCAGTATCTAAACCATTGCTGCCAGGTTACCCCATGCTGAGCAATCCACAGCTGGCTTAGCCAGAATGAGGAATGTTATGATTCTGAGAAAAACAATCCCTTGTGAGTGGTTTCATAATTAATTGCTCTTTGCTTTCTGAATATAAACTGCTAGTGTATCTAGCAGCTCTGACAGTGTATCAGCTTCCCTATGGACTTCCTCCCAAAATTTCCAAGATTAGAGACTGGGTTTATTTAATACCTGCCTCACAAAACCAATCAAGGTTGAGCGAGTAAACTTAAGATTATCAAAGTCTCGAGATGGTTCCTGCCCATGTATTCCAAATACTGCAGCCTGATATTCTTGATCTTTAGATTTGGAAAACATCTGCTGTTTTGGAAATTTCCTATGAATCAGCAAACTTGAGAAATACTCTTTCAGAAACAATGATCCAACCTAAAACATTATCTTCCTGAGCCTGCAGTTGATGCTTGAAGTTGGCACTCTTTTCAGCTTTGCACTGTTCATACACCACAGTACGCTGTTTATACCCAGTTACCTCTGAAATCTACGAATAGCACTATGAACTGCACTAATAAACCCTTAGCTTTCAGCTTTGATATGCTCTCACTTGGAGCTGGAGCAAGCAAGTAATTCCCCATCATGCAGTTTCCAAGCTCCCTGCACAGCCCTGGTTACAGCTGGGATATGACAGCTCCAGGCTCATGGTACCGTTACAAGCTATTGGTTCTTTACCCCTTCGACGGAGCTACATGAAGTCATGGAAGCTGGAAGCGCTACGATGCCCATCTCGGAGGTCATTTGCACATTAGCGTTTTGCCTAACGTGTGAACTCAGGAATCTTGGAACTCAGATGTGTGTAGCAGCCTGTCAAGTGGGACAGACACCTGCCCTTCTGATGAGTCAGTAAAATAAGAATACCAATAGCTGTGGGTGTCTGTTTATCTAGTAATCAATGGTCAGAAGTATTTCTTTCATCTTAACAAATATGATAGAAAGACACGTTAAAATTCAATGTTTAGAGGCAAAGTTTTTTGAGAACTTGTGCCTGGACATTTTGGCACAAATGTTTTCAGACATTTCTCTTTCCTTGTTAGTCTCTCACTGACATGGACTGAGAAACAAAAGCTTCTATTTGTTTTTGGCAGCTTCAGATTCTCAAATGAAGGACATAATTAAAACTAAGAGCTATGTCAACCAATCAAAGACAAGCTATTTCTAAATTGAGCCAAAAGTTGCCATTGGTTTCTTTGAAATATATAGCAACATGCCTTCGGATTTTCACTTCCACTCTTGTACAGTTTGGCATGCCTAATGTCTGCCTGACAGCTAGAAACTTGCAAGTCAGGGAGGAGGAATCATGCCTTGCCACTCAGGCTTTCTCTTGTTTCCTTAGCGTATGGAGAAAGGCATTCAGCCTGAAAGTTTGTGTTTGTTCTTTACGTAAATAAACATTGTCTCCAAAAACGTACTGTAAGTCAACCAAGTCTGACTGGCTGCCAGCTGAAATAGAAGGATTCTTCTGGTGTGTTTACTGATAAATAACTGCATGGTGATTATGCAAACCAGACACCCACACCCAGAATGAGAGGGTGTCAGAACTGACAAGGAAATGTATGGTTATGCATCAGCAACTGTACAACAACCTTGCAGCCTCACTTGCTACGAATTGTTTTCAATATAATCAGTCTTGTTGAGCGTAAAGAGGCAAATGCTGGCAGTATCTCAAAATAAAACACATTTCTGGATCAACTTTGCATCAAACAAACATACTCTGCTTTAATAGTAAAGCAAAGCTACTTGGGGGTTTTTAAATTCCCTTTTGAAAAACAAACCTTTTGTAACAAACCTGAAATTTTACTACTTTCCAGTGTGAACACGTAGCATTCACATTGATTTCTATCACATCCTTACAAAAATTAAAGGGAAAAAAATAGGCCAGGTTCCATTCATTTATTATATGTGTTTTTGCAGGACTCCTTTATAAACAGTTCTTGAAAAAAAAGGGAAAACTAATAAAAGCTGAGTTTACTTTTCTTATGAAGGGTTGAAGAGAAGGGAAGAAAAATGGAGGGATTCATGGACCACACATTTATCCCTTCTTTGCTGCTATCTATTTCTAGTCAGTTCATCTCTGAGCAAAAAGGCTAGACACAGCTCCCTCCAGAGCTCATCAGCAAGCAAAGGGCACTGGAGAACAATGCTGAACATCCTCCTCCTCCTCCCTTCTCCAGAATACCAAGCAAACCTGCAGTCTGACCTCCGATCTCTGTTACAGCAGCATACCTTCTTGCCGCTTGTCTCTCAGCCATGCTATCTAGCTTTTACATACTGTTTTAAAACAGAGACTACATTTCTGCACGCATGTATTTTACGTTGTCAAGCCCAATCATGCAGACGTTGTATCACATAAATCATTACACTGACATCTGGACTTTGCAGATTGGAACTCTAAGTTAACAGATAACTATTTCTCCATTTCAATAATTCCTGCAGGCAGGATTTGTAGTCAACACACAGTGCACAATGTAACTCACTTTCATTCTTCCACCTCTGCTTTCTTCTCCTTACTGTCTCTTTTTCCTTCTCAGTACCATGAGGATTTCATTGCATGAGAGCTAGAGACAAACTAATTTGGAAATGTGAAGACCGGGTTTCAAAGGCAACTTTTTGCCTAGCAATGTCAGATTGCACAAGTCACTGATTTCCTATATTCCAGCCTTCCCACGTAAAGTTTCTCTAGATTACTGCCTGGCGAGTTGCACAAGCAGGAAGTTCTACTGCTCAAACAATTACACCTCCACCAAGTTACCATTTTGACAACTGGTAATAGATTCTCAGGAATATCTTTGTTAAGTAGATAGATTGATTCAAACCATCTAAAATCAGCCGGCTTGCTAACAAGAGGTCCAACACACTCTCCCACACAACTGAGTAGGAAAAAACCTATGAATGTAATCTAAGTAAATGAGAAGTAATTTGTTTGTAGACATTCACATGTCATGGATGGGCTCATGAGCAACAACTATTTGTCCAAGATTTCCCAGTAACCTTGGACACTGGGTGTCTGGAAATAAGTAAATATCTGCTCATAGCAGAGAGACTTGTAACTTATTGCTAAAAGCATGAGTTCTACTTACAGAGGTAGAAAGGTTGGCAAGTCTGGTAGATACACAGTGCAGGATACAGGTAGATATTCATGCAGGATATAGAACAGAAGTAGAAAAAAGAACTTTCAGGGCTATTACTATCTTTCCCATTCAGTGGAACACAAAATAATCTTCGCATCTTGCCTGGGAAAATGGGGACACTTCTGACTTCCTGGGGAAAGGGAGAGAGCCAAATGGAAGAATGTGACTCAGGGTACAATCTGGTTGGTGGTCTGCTCTCTCGGAGCAGTGCTACTCTCTGCTCACTCTTAGAAAAGATTTTTGACAAAACCCTTAGTTGATCTTATTTAAAAGCTACATTTTGTTCATACGCATGTAGCTGATGCATTTATTTTAATAGGGGCTTTGAGAACATGCAGTTGTCTCTACATTTATTTTTCAGAACAATTACAAGGATCTGTTTCGGTAAAAGCTGAATATATATCCTAAATAAGAAGCCAAAAGGCCTTATTACATTTTTATTCATTCCATAGCAAAACATTCACAGACTGCAGTTTAAGTTTTACTAGAGTAGGGAATCTAGGTTTTGAGCAATTTTTTCTTTACTTTTATCTTAAATGCATTTACTTAATGTCAGATCTGCTGCTGTATGTAAACACATACCTAAACTAAAATAGCATGGATTCCTGAATTATTGTACTTCTCTTTGAGTTTCTGTATCAGGATAAGTGCTTTTTTCCACTAATTGATTTAAATAACAATAATTTTTGGTATCTATTTCCAATTAAAATACTTAGAAAATGCCTGCTCTTAAAAAAGGGGTGTGGGATTTACCACTTAGAAAGCCCAAAGATGGGACAGTTCTGGAGATCAACATTCTCTCTTTATCCACAAAAAGACATTGGCAAGACAATTCCCAACATTTATTCCCAAATAAGCCTTAGCTTACTCTCTAAGGAAGCCAATAATACTATGAATAACAGATCAGTACCGTGC
The DNA here is from genome assembly GCF_040807025.1 of Struthio camelus. Taxonomy (NCBI): domain Eukaryota; kingdom Metazoa; phylum Chordata; class Aves; order Struthioniformes; family Struthionidae; genus Struthio; species Struthio camelus. The sequence goes on along the minus strand of NC_090947.1, from coordinate 39,956,532 downwards.
CAGTGCAGACAGCAATCCTCTTTGGAAATTACTGACAGGGCTCCCAACTGAGGCAGGTACACTCGAATGAGGAGCTCCTCATTCTTCAGCTGGGTTATCAGCTGTGCCACAGTGGCTTGCTCCTGTTCTTCTTGTTGGCTTGCAACTGCCTCCCATTTCACCGTGGTTCTCTTCAGTTACACTGCCCAAATTTCCCTTTTTCTTTGTACGTGTAAAAACAAAACAAATTGCCTCGAGCATAGGCGATGGCGTAGCACACTCAGAGCAGTGAAAACATGCCTAAATGGCAGGTCATAATGCAAGCACAGAAGCTGCAAAAAACAATCAACAGAGGAAAACAATGTATATGAGAATCTTTTTTCACTTCTTATTCAGGCATGCCAAGAAAGCTGCTCAACAGTCCAATTTATACACACCCTGCAATGGTTCACTGACCTAATAAAACACAAAGCATTCCTCAATGAAGAGAACATGTTACTAACCCAGACCCTAACAAGATGGGAATAAAAGTTGTGCTGAGAGTCTACTTTGCAATTCCCCACATTAATTATAGACTGAAAAAAAAAAAAAAGAATAAAGTATAGCTATAGTCTCTTTCAAGTTAATAGTGCTGCAATCAGACTAAAACCAATGGGTAAATGAGAAAAAAGTTTTGCTAGCAGTTTCTAGCAGATTATTCCCCAAAATATATTATCTATGTATATGCACCTGCACATGCTTATTTTGTGCACAGTGGCTTTCATTCTGAAAGATGCTGAAATATTTCACAGATATCCAAACATCATACCATTGTACTCCTAGAAAGAATTTCACCTGATAAGTGATAATAGGCAAAGTGAAGATCTGGAGACAAAGAAGTGGAAATATGTCTGTCCAAGGATAGTGGGAAATCTTCTACCTGAATTAAAATGGCAATCTGTCACTCGTTTCCACTGTGTCCTAAGGTTTAAGAATCTTGCCTACCACAGACCTCCAAGGCATCTTTTGGAAGGACAAATGGACAGACTAGGATCCTCCTTGACTAACATAAAAGTATATCATTTAGTGAGAGTGACATGACAGTGCAAACAGGATGTCAGTACATTACATATTGAAAAAAAAATTTAGTCTAGCAGCTCAGTAGCTTTCTTATCCAGCATTATCATTCCCCTTTTTTTTCTGATCCAGTATTTAATTTAATTTCTTTCTTGCTTTAATAACGCTAATAGGTCCAATATGTATTTCTGAGTAGACATCAGAACAAAGACCAGACACAATTAGGCAAAGCACTGGGATCATGCTGTTGTCTGTATGGGCTACAATTTTTCAGACCATTTTAAAATGTGATATGTGCTACGTGATGCAAACTTACCCATATTGCTAGAGCTGTGGGGTAAAGTGGCTATGTTAGAAACGCAAACTGTCACCACACCCATCACAATTACATTTACAGCTCCCTCTGTGTCTTGTAGTAATTTGTTCTCCTGCACTGCGTCCCTCAGAGGTTTCTACCAGATTACTTTTGCTATGCAGAAAGGTTAATTTATTGAAGAAGTGGCCTGCATTTCTGTCAGAGATATGTGAAGAAAGAAATAGGGATAAGCACACCTCTAAATCATTGATCTGGATATGGATGCACATTTTAGAAGAACCTTATACAAAACTCTTGAAAACGATTTTACTATATAAGAGAAATTGTTTCTCTGTAAAATTTAATCTGTGATTAGAATTACTGACATTCAGTGGGTCACACATCCGGATACTTTGATATAGCTGGGAGATAGAGTTAATTCTCTATTTACAAATCCAAATCAACATAGATGAGAAATTTCAGAGAAAAGCAAGCTCTAGAGGAACATACACATCTAAAACTTAGTACCTTCAAAACTAGTTCTTACTGCCCTTGAAAAAAAGGGACTAAAAATTTTTAGTGTCCAAAATCCATAATGTTTTTGAGAGCTATGTGCATTTGGGACCTTCACAGCAGCAGATATATTGGTACATCTATCTTGCTAATGATCTGTTGAGCATCAGTTATACCCTCTAAAAGGCAAGATGGTATTTTTTTACCTGGACTAGTTTCCGCTACTGTCAGGGCAGTAAAATCCAAATAACGGTGCCCTGTATTAGAGACTCCCTTTCTGGCCAAAACACAGCTGTTTTGTGATTCATTTGTTCCAAGGATTAAAGAGCATGCAGCAAGATCAAATCTTTATTTGGAGCCTAGAAGCACCCAACCAATCATCTCCTTACTGCCGTCAGGATAATGTTTCATTTGAGCAGTGCTGCTAAGATGCATAATGCATCCTGAGAGATGTGGGACCTTGTTTCCAGTTGAGCTATTGAACTATGCTATTTCGTAAAACTGCCAGCCTGGCCCTCCATTTCTTGTCCTGCGAAAAAGAACAGCAATATCCCTACATTTTAAGGCTACAGTCCTGAGACTCTCTCATTCCCACCACAGAACTTTCCCCCAGTTTTTATCAATAGGTGATGTATATTGGCTATAAATGTTTGAAAAGGACTAGAAGTGCCAGTTTTAACACTGAAACCTAATGCTTTGACATCTACTGGTTTCATTTTTGTTCTCAGCTTGAGTTCTGTCGTATGTTTTTTTCTTGATGAGACCAGTTGATGTTATTTTTAAAGCTGTCCCACGCTCTGTATCCTTACTGTATCGTATCTCCCCAGCTACGGCTCTCTGTTTTTGAGATGTCACACCAAATCAAGATAACCACTATGCAGAAAGGAGAAAGCCAACTTTAAAACAACATGTGCACGTACAAAAGTCAAAACTGACTGATCAAGCTTTCTGCTCCTCGAAAGAGCAATAGAGAGATCAAGTTGAAATATGCACTAGACTCACAAAGAAGTGACTCCAAAACCAATGCCAGCCAGAAATAAAAGTAGTTGTCTGTGAATCACATATAAATGACAGCCTAGGGATGGTGACTTAAAAGATAAATTAAAGTGTATATACAGCAGTAGGTGTCCTCTGGCTGCATTTCTGTGCTTTTTGTCAGTAACCTGTAGCCTGATGCATTACCTTAGCTGGCCCACACAGATGTTACTGCTTGAGGCTATTTTCTGCCATCCAAAGGCAGAATGCATGCAAAAGCAAGTCAATTTTCTCAGCTTCTACAGAGCAAAAAAAAGAACAGTTGTCTTGAAAACTACATCTTCTAATCAACACTGCAGTGTGACGCACTGTCTCCTCATCAGCAGCGTGACTCAAGATACATGATGACAGGTAATTTTTGATTCAGAAAGAAATAGGCTGTGCACTGTCATTGTCAGGAAAGGACAAGGATGTTCAGCTGCTGCAAAGTGCATTCCTAAAACATTCCAAAGGGCCTCTTTCTGCCAAAATTTTAGGAGCCTGATTTAATATTCCCTCTGTTTTGACTTTATAAAGGGTAGTGATGAAGTCTGTCCTATTTCAACAAAATTGTAAGCCGAAAAAAAAAAAATTATCTGCTTCTAGTTGAGAGAAGGTGTAATGAGGTACTTGAATCAAAAAGGGGCTTAAGTTCAGCCACAAAAGTTTTTGTCTGCTAATCCACAGAACCAGTGAGAGTTTGAGGGAAATGTCTGGTTTCTTTCAGTCGCTCTAAACTGATCAGAGAGAACTGCTGGCTAATATCGTTGGAATAAGAGGTTACTCTCAATTGCTTATAGTAGCTGCAGCATAACATAGTGGAGCTGCAGCAAAGCATGCCCTTTGCTTAACTTTGCCCTGGCTCCTTTCGGTGTTCCACAGCAGGGAAATTTTGCTTAATCCTGTTTACATTTTAAGGGAACTGCTAGGGTAAATCAATTGCAAGAAGGGCAGACAAAGGAAGACACTAGAATTGTGGGTGTCCATCGTTGATGCTACCCGCACCGGGAGGACCTACCTGACTTTAGAGACAACATTTAACTTTTTATTTTCTCACAGTTTTAGTAATCTCTGAAAACATTTATTTTGAAGGGGAAACTGTAACTTTTGGCTTACAAACCAGGAGCTCTGACTACCTTAAGGATGTTGATCAATTGAACTATGGTGTTCTGTGGAGGCTGATAAAAAGAATTGCAAGAAGCACTTCACTCGGTCAAGTCAGCCTAGAGGGGATAAGCTATAAAAAGGGTCAAAAAAAATTTTAAGTGATTGTAAGGTCAAAATGCATTAAAGCCATCAAAGAGAAATAGCTGCTGCATAAAACAGAAAACTTAGCAACATGCGAATGCCTTTCATTCCACAGGAGAATAGTGTATATTATGTATGACGTTCTATGCAACACTATATTTTATCTTAACACCTACAGCTGCTTGCTACCTTTATCAAAATCACTCCTCACCTAAAATGCAGCATGTAATCATGCTTTTCCTCTAACCTGCATTATCACCTCCAGCATAGGTTTACCTTATCTAACTTGACAGCATTTGGAAAACATAAGATCATCGAAATGCCTCTCTAAACTGTGGCCTTCACGCCCTTCACAGAATTGAGTAACTCAATTGCATATGAAGTTCTGTGCTTCAGCTCCTACTGGAAGCTTGGAAATCTTGATGCTGACAGCACGGGGAGTGGACTTCAGTGATACTGACTGCACCTAGGATATTCTGATAGTTCAGGATTCGCCCCACCCCCAGTGATATACCCTCCGACATTGTAACAAAGGAAAAACATGAACGTGTTTATATCAATTTAATTAAGGGTAGTCCCCAAGGCAGGTGGAAAACCACTGCTGTCTTTGGGTCAAGATGCTAGGCATTTTTCAAGGGGGAGGAGAAAAAAAAGAAATCTGGAGTCTTTTCAAAGTCATGCCCATGCCTGGGAGGATTAGGATAATTCGATTTGCTCTCCTGGTGCCTGATAATTTATTTAGTTTTCCTATGAGAGGCTGTAACATTTTTGTTTGCTATTTTGAAATCAGAGCTCTTCCACGGAGGCCAAGGAGTGGGACTAGAAAGGATCAGAACTACTTATAATCAACAAACGTTGAAGGCTGTCTTATGGGTATTGAAATAGAATTGTGTTTAAGAAAGTTAGAGAGAACAAGGCAGAGATGTCAGACAGAAAAAAGGATAGATAACACTGCATTCATTTACACAAATGTGCCTTGTGAATTCCGTATCAAGAAGAGAAGGGACCTGCACAAGAGGGCAGAACGCCAGTAGTGCTCCTGCCCTTCAGAACGTGTGTGGCCCTGATCCTGTATTTCCCACTTAACTAACTCCCTTAGTTAACTTTGAATTGAACTTCTTTGGATTTCAGTTATCGTCTAAGTGAGGGAGGCTACAAGCAATAACAAAAAGTCAAAATGCTATATTTCCATTGTTACTTGTTCGTTTTTAGGGCAGTTAAAGTCTCAAATATATCCCAAGCTGAAAATCCGTTTGAACTGTTATGTTTTACTCAAATCAGAACTGATCCGAATAGCTACTTAAAGTTCTGCTGAACTACAAGGCAAAGTGAGCTGAACAAGTTCAGTTATACATAAACCCAAAATCAGAACTGAATCAAAAAGCACACTAGCTTGACTCCCTGTAATTGAAGGAAGAGTCTACTGTCATGATTTAGAAAGTCTGATATCCGTACAAAACAACTAAGAAAATCTTAATTTTTTATTTTTTTGTAGAAAGGGGAAAGAATACAGAAAATGAAAGAGAGAGAGAGAAATAAGAAAGCCCTGTCGGAACATGTATTATTGCGCTTGTTTATTTCTTTCTTGACGTTCCTTCTTTAGTGGGGGGAGGAAGACAATGTCCAAGTTTCACGATATCTAACAAACTGAAAGCTATACTCCCTTTTACATATGATCTGAATATCAAATCCCTGGATTTCCATAGCATGATTCTGGGAGAGCATGTTAGCACTGGGGACCTTACGGTCAGTGAACATTACAAAGCTTAAGATTATTTGCATTCTAGGTCCAAATATTATGGTTTGGTGTCATCTTTTCTAAATTCTGAACGCTTAAGCTATTTTATAATTGAAACAGGAAGTCAAATAAAACATAGTATAAGATTGTAGGTTAAAAGCCTGCTGGTCGCGATGTAGGCTCAAAAAGGGGGAAGAAAGGAAGAGTAAAATAAAAGGTTAAATGACTTCAGAGTTATGGTTGCCATTACACTTTGAACTCAAGTAGGTTTTAACGACTGGTTGCAGCACTTTTTGATAGCTCAGCAAGAATTCTAGATCCCTGTGAGCCTCAATAAGCAGAGGCCAAGATTATAGCATGGATCAGGAAAGGTGGAGAAAGAATGAAAAAGAGGATGACAGTTTAAGGGCTTGGATCCAACCAGCCCTAATCGGTGTGGGTAAGTTCAACCTGCCTAAGGGCAGGTCACTGTGCTGGGAGATCTATGAGTCTTGGCACAGAGTAAAATGCAAATATAGCAGCCAACTGTGAGCAGCAATGTAGCTGTAAAAGCTGGTAGTACAGCAACATTTGTACTAAAGGAACAGGGCAAGTGACCAAGACAGGAAAAGCCATAAAAGCAACATTTCAGTGCATCAGAAAAATAATTAGGGAACCCAAAGCTACATATCTAAAAATGCCCAAGCATACATAAGAGAAGAGCAGATGGTTACCTCCCATCAAATAACAATTCCTGTATTTTTGCACACTATTTTCTTTACAATCATTCCTGTTTTGAAACTATTTGCAGGATTCAATCTTCTGTCTGTACAATAAAGATCTGGGGGGGGAGGGAAGGGGGAGGGTTGTGGTAGTTTCAGAGCCCTGTAGACCGGTGGTCTGGAAATCAGAATTGCCAAGGTATTAGTATTGCAGTTTTGGTCTTAATCACTGCTGTGATGTGCCAAAAGACATCACAACCTTAAGGCTAATAAATGCACTGCAATGCTACATTGCCAGCTGTCAGCCCCAACAGTGCCTGCAGAATGAAGTGACCTGCTCCCTGCTGAGGAAGAGCTTGGTGGTTCATGACCGCCCAGCCTGGCAAGCAGGGAGAATGGCAGCATCACACTGCAGCTGATTACTGCTATCAGTAACGAATCACTGGCAAATCCTATTGTGCATTTAAAGCCTTAGAAAGAATGGCAGAAGCTGTTCAACAAAAAGGTATTCTCAAAACTTTATTGTCAGACCTTTAAAAAAATTTCCTCCTGACTCTCACGGTCCAGTCTATTTACTACATTACATAGCTTTATTCTTCTCCATCCAATTATCAGATACAATTGTCTTCTTCTGCGTAAAAGACTAATAACTCCTACTTCCATTACATCAGCATGATCATGTTTCTAAACTGCACTGCCTCTAATGGTTCCTTCTTGCAATTCTCAGACAAGGAGAAACAGCAGACATGGACTTCAGGTATCTGCACAGGGCATCCTCCTCTGTCAAGTGTCATAGTCACAGAATTCTGTGCATTGGGATGGCAGATGTTTGACTTGCCAGAACAGTCAGATTTTACTGTTGGATTTTATAAAACAAAATTGATGAATGCAGGGCCTAACATGAGACACAAATATTATCAATTAGATTTCTAATGAAATCTAACAAAAAAAAGATCTAATTTCCTCCAGTTGAAAGAAAAACTTAACTTTCACATCTTGTTCATGTGAATGAATATAAGGAAAAGGTAAGTACTTCAACAAATAACAGTGCAAAAATGCCACAGAGGACTACAGAACTGTCTTTAAGCTTGATTGAACGCAAGAACATTCCCAAAACTGTGTGAAGCCCACCTATTCTCTGTAAGTCCTTTCCTATCCAAATGAACATCTGAGAATATGTTTTCCAATCAGCAAGTGAAAGCTTTAAAAAAGATTTGGTCTGCCAACAGCTGCCACAGAAACTTTACTTGTTTCTTTGAGAGTCATTGTAATTAATGCCTCTCTCATTTTTCTGGTGAAGCAGCTCTTACAGGAGGTTCTTTAAGAGAGCTTCCACACAAGGCTCAGCACACTGCAGAAAGAATTAGGGAAGCTATCAAGTCTGAGTTTCAGATTTTCAAATCCAAATTACTTTTTTGGTTTTTAAATACAAGCAATTTAAGCTTATTAAAGGATGTAAATAAGTCTCTAGTAAAGTCTTCCCCTTTTCCCAGCTATCATGTTCTTCATTTGATATATATCTGCAGGTGTCTGTGATCCCATGTGCATGAATGGAGGGAAATGCGTAAGCCCAAATGTCTGTGACTGCCCATCTGGTTGGAAGGGAAAGCACTGTAATAAACGTAAGCATCTCTGTTGTCCATCATACAGATTATTGTTTATTACTTAAGCCAGTCAACATCTATTGTAATCTTTTTTTAGTGTTAGAAAGTAACGTAGAGAATAGAATTTGTTTTGCTGTTTCAGCAGTTTGAAGAAAAACAGTCATAAGTACAGGTAAAACAAAATGCTATAAACATTCGATACTTGCAAAAGAAAAAATGTGTGTGTAGGGGAACCCTGGTTCTGCTTCATGAAACTGTCTGTTATACATATTTTCATGGACATTCATTTGTATAGTATTAAATTTCAAGTATTTATTTTATTTTTAACATAAATTACATATTTTGTTATGTTTTACAAATAAATGCCATATATTTCAAAATACAGAATTATTTAAAGCCTGCTATAAAGCCTTCCAAACTGATACACTGCCAAGGTCATCCGATATATTTGGTGCATAATTTGGAGAATGTGTTTTTACTCTGTAATTCTACCATATCTGCCTACAGTTTACATAAAATTAAAAACCCTCTCCTCCTAAAATATTTTCAAGGAGCATTTTTCCTTATGTGGTTATTCATTACCATGATGTTGACAGATAAACTGGATAAATTTATAATCAAGATGACATACTATATGTAAACTGGATTAAAATATTGGCTTCTTACCCTTTGGGTCCTGGTGGTAAATATGGCTTCAGATTCAGTGTTTGGAATGATAATATTAATAACTTCTTAAATTCCACATTCACTCTTTCAGAATCTCCGAAGGAATAATATATGCAGTAAACATACCAAACTCTACTATGATTCTATTTATTTATAACATGTAACACGTGCATATAACACATACGAATGCATCATATATAGGTGAGAACATTCTTAGTTGACAGTGAGCTGGGCATCAGAAATAGTAAAGCTGCTATTGCTAAGTAGCTACTGGTAAGCAGACAGTTATCAATGCCAATTCTTAAGGATAAGTAAATATCAAAAAATCTAAACATTCATTGTCTGATGAATAGAACACATTCACTTATTTGGAAATCAGCCACATGAACTAAAACTTAGCATGTGCATATGTCACTCTAAGACAGATCTTGAAAGCCTAGGTAGTTTGGGCATATCTTTTCATGTGTTTCACGTCAATCTGTTCAGCTGTTTGCCTGCAGAAATGTCTGAATGGTGGAGAATGCATAGGTCCAAACATCTGTGAGTGCTCTGAAGGATGGACAGGAATGCTGTGCCAGATTCGTAAGTGCTGCTTTAAGTACTACAGTTTTGTAGCCACACAGACTTCACCAGACACATTTACACATTGTATTTTGCACTCTGTTTACATTACACGTAAACGTCAACTATAAAATGATTAGTATCCAAACTCTACTTCTTATTTGTCAAAACTATCTTATGCTGTGACTAAAACTATTACTTCCAAAGACATTTCTGGACTCCAAGTGAGTGAGAAAAAGAGAACTGAGTCATCTTTTACTTTGGCAGAAGCTGACTTTGGCTTGTTAGACAAAATTAGTAGTCTTTAAACTCTGACTTCAAAGCAAAGTAAGAAAGAGAGGTCAGAGACAAAAGGAAATGGATTATCCTATTCTGCATGTCTCAATGGAAATAAATACATGAAGTAACAATATATATTTGCTAAGCCAAGAGCCTGATCCTGTAAATGCTATGCATTCAGACTGACCGCTGAGATGGGTGGAAGTATTGGGGAGGGAATGGAAGGACTGGAATAGGAATAGGAAGAGACCCGTTACTGCCTACTACATAAAGGGTCACTTCAGTTTGTAGATGTTGCTAGCTTTAGACTAAAATGGCATGAGGAAAAATATCAAGGCATTATCCCTCTCACACTTGCAGAGAGCATCATTACTTATGGAAATCTTTTTGTTAGTTACATCCCTATGGTTGTGTAATTGTTTCTTGTGCTAGCTGTCTTCTAGTTCAAACACTAATGTTTAAAGGTATTTATTAGTTGATGATATATTCTTGATTCACTTTATTAAATAAAGAAAGAAACAAATTGTGTTTATTACCATGAAAGGCAAGTAAGGCTTACTATCATTAGCAATTTCTGCTGTCCTATGCCGGCACACAAGCCTAGGCAATTTTTTATATATCTATTTAATCAGGCCCTTTGAAACTTTGCTCCAAATCTGTCTACTTGACATTCACTCTGTTTCTACTATTTCATCCAGTGTTTTCACTGTAGTGGACAATTTAATCAGCTTCTGTCCAAAAAGAGCTGGCTTAAACTCCTGGGTCTCACAGTAAACTCAAATAATCACCAAGTAGTTGGGATTTCACTTTTTTTTTTTAATAGAAAGAGAGAAAACTAGTCTCGAGAGCAGATGGTTTGTTCTTATAATGTTGCTCTAGGGTATTCAACGTGAGGCAGGGAGGAAGCAGTGGAACCAGAGTCATCATCCTCCCAGATGTTATGTCTAAGGGAAGTTTTTCATAGAAGTGTAACATATGAAAGCAGGTCTGTGTTTTTGTATTTTAACATGGGGCTCTCTTCAGCCAAATCCAGAACTCAATTGAAATAAATATTTATCTGTCTAAACATTATGAGCTTTCTGAGTGCCCCATTTGTTCAAAGAATTGCTCACTTCAGTCACTGCTCGGGCACTGGTGAGCAGATTGCTAGCAGCGGTAAAGAGGCCTGTAACCAATCGGTTACCAGAGCGTCCTTTGTAACTACTCCCGTATCACTCTGGCCTGCTTTCTATCTCCAAGCCCCACACAAACAAGGGGCCAAATCCATGCAATCTGCCAGAACCAGCAGCATTCCAGCAAGGAGACATTTGGCTCATCACATCACTCCTCTGCGCAAATTGCTTTGTCCAAAAATTTCAGCCTCCAAGTTTTCTCTGTGCTCTGCATCCTCTTTCTGCTTGTGCATGATCCAATTCTATTCTTAGTAACAGCATCAACAACAAGGCTGTACTCCAGACTTGCACCACTTTAACTACAGACTTTGGCTGTTAACACAGCAAAATATTCACACTAAAGCATAAGAAATTAGTAGCAACATATTATTCAAGAGAGTACAATTATGTATTTCTAAATAATTTCAGCTCTATAAGGCAAAAGTTTATTTCATTCCACAGGTGAAAATCCAGATAACTTTTCCCAGTAATCACTCTACCTTCTCTACAGTCCATAAGCAATTGTGGGTGGTTTGTTTCTTTAGGTGTTTTTTAACAGGGGTAAGGGGAGGTTAAATAATCCCAGCTTCATCCTCTGCTTGCAGTCTACGCGCTCAGGCAGCTTCCTTATCAAGATGGAAGAGATGGTAATAGAGATACAGGTTTCATCCATACACATTGAACCTCATTTTTTCTTCACTGACTTCCTAATGCACATGCAGTAGGGTGACCAAACTGAAGGATCTACAAAAAACTTACCGTTTTCCAGACATTTCTCAGAAGGAAAAGAAGTGGGTCATTCCCAACAAACGCACTGAGATAGCTAGGAAGAGTAGGCCATTAGACCAAGAAAAAGGACAATGGACAAATACTGAAAATTCATCTCGGACATCTACTTTGATTTATCTGTATTAAGAGGTCACTGACCACCCTGGTCAGTTCAGTGTCTAACCCACTAAGGCCTATGCCTACACAGAATAGTTTTCTTCCCCACTCACCTGTAACTGAACACAATAGCTTCTGAGAGAGAATCAATAAAATAGGTCATTTGTCCCATTAAATAAGGTATACAGTCGGGTATATACATTATCTTTAATAAATAACTATGACTTTTATCCTCATAGTTCAAGGGTTAATGGTCAAGTTTCAGACTGCATTGCAAATTTGGCGAAACTACCTTTTGGGAGGACAGGTTAAAAGTTACGTTGTTTGAAATTTTCAGCACGCCTTAACTACAGAAAGTAACAGTTTCACAGATTAGGCCATATCTGTTTCCATGATAAGATTTTTTTCTTTTTTCTTTTGATTCTATCTTTGGCTTTCATATAGCAACATAAATGTTCTAGAAATTCCCTCCTTGAAAACACAGAAACAGTATCATAGGATCACCATGTTTTGCCATTAGTGATGTCCTACCAATTTTAGATTAGGTAACCATAAAGCAGTCTGATCCCCCTGACAGATTTAGCTAAAACATAACCCCAAATAAAGTCAGAAGGCTTCCGGCCAGGGATGTAAGTCCATTGTTAAGGATCAGAATGATGGCTCAAGGTATAGTTCTAATAATTAATTATAAAAGATAAGAAGGATATAGTTGTGAAGGATCTTCATCATTAAAATTCATGCTGCTATCTCCTGTTCTAATATTATTGAACACATACTGGCTTCTCATTTGCCCTTCAGAATATCTTTGCTTTATTTGCATGTTATAAGTGTCAAGCTTATAACCCCACAATTTTCTCAACATTCTTGCTCATTCTTTGTCTCAAACATCTCAGACAGGCTTGCTTCTAGCTTTCCTATGTAACCCTTTCAATCCTTAAAGAAAAAGAAAAATCTTAGAAAAAGAGTGTCATTTGCATGCAAATTCCATCTCTGTTCCTTTAACACTCAGGGATAAATCTCTTTTTGTAATGGGCATTTATTGATTATAATTTTAACATAAGCTTAGCTTATTAAGTGACTTTCGTTGCTGAATCTGTACAGGATAATGCATACATAGTCTGTGTCATTTTTAGTGTTTAGTGGCTTAGCATCCCTTGTAAATACATTTATGAAATATTCATTTGAACTTCAGCTATGTTATTATCATCTGTGATTTGAATTCCAATTTTCTTCCAAAATGTTTTTAACTTTTCTCGTAACTGAGCTCTTGTTTTTCTGAGCGCTACAGGAGGAAGCAGTGGGTGGAGAGGGTGAGACAAGCAGTTTACCAGAGGGTAAAGGAGGAGGAAATCTTTTGCCTTTTTTTTCTTTGTTGGCATCACCTGGGAATCAATGAAACCACAGATGGAAAAAAAAACTGGTAACTAATCTAAAACCCATTCTGTCAATGCACACTAGAGCATCCCTAGCTGCTACAGGAGTCTCCAGAAGAGTCCATCTCTCTGTTCTCACTTGTTCTTATTTTATTCACTACCAAGCAGAAAGGAGAATCAATTTCCATTTTTCCCCAGCCCAAGTTAGTTGCAAATGATATCTAGTAATACCATACACAGTTCTCTCTCTTCTAGGACAAAAGCTTATTACAGCGTGGAACAAAATTTGTGTGACTATAAGGAGCCTCTTCTGCTAACAATGGGCTCACTAGCATAAGGTGGTAAATGTCTGTTTCCAATGCATGAAACTCTGAGATTTTTCCAGTCAGATATTTGAATCTTTCAAAGTTTATGGAGAAAGTGAAGAAGCAGTTGGCAGATGATTAGCACACTCTTCTAGATTGCAGACGATTTCGTTCCTCCTCTGCCCCATCCACACCAGGGATTCAAACACGGGCCTCCCCCTCCCAGAAGAATGACCTTTTCAGAGGTTAACAGCTGGCCAGTCTGCATCTTAAGGAGTGTTTTGCAACAAAAACCTAACAAAAGCAAGTCAACTTCTGAAAAATCTTGTTTAAACAAAACAGCATTTCTTACTTTTTAAAAAAGAGTAGAAATATAACAACTGGCTCTTATACTAAGAAGGCAGGTCAGCTCAAGGTCACGTGAGTCTGGAACCACCTGATGCATCTGTGTTTTAAAAAAAGAGTACCTGAAGGTTATCAGCATGCCCAGGTCTCTGCATGTTTTTGTTTTAGACATGGTGCAGGTCAACAGTTTTGAAACAGGATAAACCCTCGCTAGCTGATTCATAAGGGTAGTGGTTTGCCAGGGTGTTTACATCTTCTCATTTTTAACATATGTTTACTGCCATCAGGTCTGGCTCTTCACCTCTCTGTCCCTTAGCTTTCTGGCTTGAGCTTAAGTACACACATTTAGCTTTTAATATTCTTTCATATGGCAAAATCATTACCCTCTCTATGAGGGTTAGCAGTCATGACAGGCTGGCAGGGTTGGCAATACATTTTCAATAGCACGGTAGACAAAAAAGCTTTAGAAAATTCCAGATGATGCTTACATAAGCATAGAGATAGGAAACACTACAGCAAAATGACAGCTTGCCTCTGGCCTTCCAAGATCACTGTAACAATTACTATAACTTTCCCCTGAAAATTACATTTGAATGGCTTAGGATCCCACAATGGGTTCTCTAAAGGAGTCACTGACCTAACTCTTCTATCTCTGAGACTTCAGATCACAATGTCAAGAATTTATGTAAGTTTTTATCTACATCAAAATCAGAATCTGAGACTAACAGACTGAAATTCTGGAAGCTGCTCCTTCAGCCTTTCAATGTGTTGAAGTATATTTTCCTTGGAAAAACTCTCTTGTAGTGGTACATTACAGTGTTTCCAATCTGATGGTTTATTTTGCTTAGCTACAATAATGGAAGAGACAGTATTAGAACACAGACATGCATATACTTTTATTTTCAGATCTATCTTACTGGTGCACAGTAAGCAACCGCCTATATATTTCTGCCAGACAAGAAAATGTAAGAATCCACCTGTTGATTCACATCTGACTGATTTCGAAGCCATTTAGTTTGACTCTTGGTAACTAGGAAACAATATTCTGGCAATATTTATAGAAAGTTTAACTCATGAGAGCTAATTAAAATAATATGACATGTGTGTTCTTCTTGATTTGATACCCTACGAATTAGCTGTTCTCTTTCCTCTACGCCAAAACAATGTCATAAGAATACAAACTGCTAATGAGGATGAAAAACTGGCTAAGATTTGAGTAATTCAACTGATCACTTTTTGTATCTTAAGAAAAAAAAAAGGGATACTGATTCTTTTATTAGCAGAATATCTTCAAATGGATGGGCCTCTATAAGTACACTGGTATTGTAAATAACATTAAAAAAAATTGTTTATTCCTTTTTCCTTAGAATGAATAGCCCACTACTGATTATGTAGGACGATGAAATTGCATGTCCTTTTGCTCTGGTTTCCAGATATTTAAAGTATACAATTCATGAAAATCTCCCTTTTATTTATTGTGATATCATCACCTCTGGGAGTGCATATTTCACATATCTTTTCACCTCCAGTCAAGAAAGTATCTTTTACCAGCTCATATTTTATTTTAATTGGAACAAAATAAAATCCATTTTGCCACAAATCTGACCAGCTCTCACTGCTCAGAATGTATCTTGGCTTCCAAAACTAGGCCTGATACAGATCCATTTCCTGCTGAGCTGAGGTGATTTACTTTGGCACAGTCTTCTCTTTCCCCATCATTTAGAAGAGGACCAGAATAAAGAAAGAAAAATCTAAATATACAATCTAAACAAACACATAGGTGTGTAAAAACCTATAGTAAACAACTTTTAACCCCTACATATTTTTACTATTTATCTTTTTCTCCATCATACGAAAGTACAGAGTCATAAGAAGCTTTGTCACGTCCTATTCAAAAGCGTCTGCGTATTTCCATCCTAATTATGAACCCGACAATAAGTGTACTTCTAAACAACTTTCTCTTTCATTTGTAGCACTTTGTGAGCAAAAATGTCCGTTTGGAAGCAGGTGCATAAGACCAAATGTCTGCGCTTGCAGAAGTGGCTATACTGGTTCAGCATGTGGAAAGAAGGTATGGTATGGTCCAGAAACACTGGATTCTTATAGTAAGAAAGAGGGACAAAAATAACTGAATGTAACTAAATAGTTTACAGGAAAATGGATTAAAGTCTTGTTAACCTTATGAACATGTAAATAAGGTTATAAAATAAAAGAAGTTTAGTTTCTGCTACGCTGCCAATCTAACACTGTATGTATGTTCTCTACAAAATCTTCCCTTATGGAACAGTTTAATACTTCAGATATAAAACCCACGAAAGTTGTGTCTACTCTGATAGTTCAGGTCAGCCTTGATACATTTCTCCTGTCCAAACCCACTAATCATCTGCACAGTAAACCCTGTAAAAAAAAGTCCTGGTTGCAGTCCAACCCAAGCCTGGAAGCCTTTCGGAATTGCAAAGCCAACCTGCTCATCCCTACCACACGTCTCCTCCCTCATTTTATATCCCCACCACCTTCCTAACTTATCCTCTTGTTTGCAGTATGAAATTGCAGGCCTTACACCCAGGAAGTCTGCCAGCAGCAATCACTCTTGGTCATTCCTGCCCACTCCAACTCCCTATGCCGCACTATACACAGAGAGCCTGCTCGCTTTTGCTGAGCTTGACCTCAATGTCTACATTAAACATCACTACAGACATACCAAAAGTGCAAAACACCAAAACAGTTCCTCTGATCAGAGAAGTATTTGCCTGTCTCCTCCAGGTTACTTTGTGCTAGAAGCTCCTTTCCAGATGAATTCTCCTAGCCCCTTTTAGGATTCGCTGCTCCATTACCAAACACATGTTCCCACACATGCCAAAAAGAGCTAACTGGGACTAAATCGCCTCTGCCCTTCCAAGGTGAATGACAGGCAAAAGCAAGTGGCACATCTCATGCCATATATCGTCTTGCTCTGACAGCTGTTCCTCTTGCCTTAGGAGCAAACAATTACTTGTTTTTTCTTCCAGGCCAACCATTAACCAAAGCAAACTGAAGTCCAGTTCGCACAAACTTTTTTTTAATACAAATTTGAGAAGCACTGATTTGGGCAAAGAATATCCTCATCTCGCCCTAAAAAAACACACAGCTATGTCCCACTACCAGAGCGGTAGTCATGGTAAAGTTATAGTAGTGGAGCACATCTGAATGCTGCGCTTAGCCTGAATATTACCTGCGTAATGTCTTTGGGTCCAGGTTCTTCCCCATACCTCACCACTAAAATAAAACCTTTCTTCCATCTTGCCTACTGTGCCTTAGCGTCATATAGCGCTATTAACTTGAATTCACCCTTCTATTTTGAGGAGTGCTTTACTTCATATTGCATACCCTGTTTCTCAGAGTCTTCTCACTTCCACAGTCACAAACATTAAAAACATTTTATACATTTGCCGTTGTGAAGGGGTACATTTTTAAGACAGAGCGTCTTTCTTTAGCTCAAACTGTACTCCACACGGATGGGCAGGTTAGCCTGTCATTTATCTGCACTCAAAGGGTGAGGAAAAAAATCAACATCTTTTCATTTCCATTACATAATGCACTAAGAGAAATCACGAAAATCTATTCAGATAGTCACCCTATTCTCTTAATGATCATTAGATTTTAATATCAAAATTAAAGTCCTATATGGATTTTCTTAACAAGTACATTCTCATACTAAATTACAGCTCCTATGTTAATACTGAAATACAGCAGATGTAGATAAGATGAGTAAGTGCTGCAATTTTCTATATATAAAAAAAATCTATGAAATAGGTTGGCTGTAGCCTAGGAAAATATGTTGTATATTTTCTCAAATAATTAATAGAAGAAGCCTAAATGGAAAGAGGAATAAGTGAAGATAAACGAGAATTATTGTCTACAGGTGGTTATATTCAGGGCACTTTCTCTTTGTAGACTGAGAGTTGCTCTTTTTTATATACCAGAGCAAGATTATCAGGATTGTTTTAGAGCACTATTCCAGTTGCGAATGGGTGAAGTATGATATTTGTCAGTTCACAAATGAAGTGGAACTTTGTTGCACATCACAGAAAATATCAAATCAAATATCAAGCTTCCTTTTTCACAGGAATAAACTGTTGCACAGCAAAACAGCCCTGAAAGAAAGTAGAAAATATTACATATGCATATTCTATATGTCCAAAATGCCAAGCTATCAATGATACATATAAACACATGGGTCTCTCTAGCAATGATTTATCTCACGGTTTTTAAGACTGTATGAAGCACCCTTCAGTTTCATGGTTTATCCCGCAGAAATACTCATTGGTCGCACTTACGTGAAAGTGTATTGCTTTGACGTGAAGATGGAAAGGTTCTAATGAAAGAGAATTAACAGGTTTCCTTCAATCTGCGAGCCTTGCTTAGAGCTAGAATCAAAGTTAGTACTAAAAATGGTAGACTTAGTGGCAACTAGTTTAAATTACACAGCTTATATTATGGCACATGAAAACAAATGAGTGAAGAAGTGATTGTTTCCCCCTCCAAAAAGTCAAAAGAGATATGTAAGAGATATTAATAAATAGAAGCTCATTTACTAGCATGGACTAAAATAAATTTTAAGCATAAGAATCCATACTCATGTTATTGCAGAAATGCTGGGATGATAGACCTCCCAACAGTTAATTTATGAGACAGGGTCAGGTATAAGTAAACAACATGAATAGGCTTTAATCAGTTTCTTCTCCAAACCTGTCAGTTGTGGAAATTTCGCAGTTTATCTAGGTAATTTGTTCAAACGCTTGACTACATTGCTATGGCACGTTTTTGTTTTTCCATAACACCTAACATAAAGCTAATCTGTTGCAAGTAAACCTGATACTATTTGGGATAACTTTGGTGGATACAGAGAAAAGTTTGCACAGTCCTTTTAGGAACATGATTTTACATACTGGAAGACAATTACAACGTCCCATCCTTGATTTTCTCTCATGTTCCTAAACAAAGCAAATCAAGTGTTAAACTTTTTATTCTGTTGGCTTTCTCTGAACTCTCTCCAGTCTGTCCCTGTCCTTCTTGAAGTGCGGTCCAGTAGCTGAATGCCAGCGCTGACTAGTGCAGAAGAAGAGATTTACATTTTTCTGGTATAGCACTGGAACCAACTCAGTCTTTTCCACAATATTGATGCCTTAACAGTTATTTCCCATTTGGTATTTGTGCAGTTGACTTCTCCTTTGTAAACACTGTCTTTATTGTCTTTATTTAATTTTGTCTTATGCATTTCAAACTGTTTCACCCATTTATCAAGAAGACTTCTAATTCTAAGCCTGCTTGCACTGCCTCCAAGTGTGACATCATTCAAAAATACGACATCCCATTGTCTAAGACATTAGTGAAAGTAGTGAATAGTAGAAAAATCAGGGCCTGTGGGTACCCATCTTGACAGGAGACTATTGACAAAATTATTCTTTGAGAACGGTTTATCAAACAGATATGCCTCCCTACTTATTTCATCTAAATCATACTTACTGCCATGATTGCGTGGAGCATGTCAAAAGTCTCCCTAAAGAAAAAAAATATCTCTTGGTGGATACCGAATGGCTGTTTCTTATTACCTCATTATGCTTGAGGGCTTTATATACTGTTTAATAATTCATGTCAGCATCTTTCCAAATACCATCTTAGGCTGATCAGTTTGTCTTACTTCTCCTTTTTGCTCATTTTAAGATATGTACTATGTTTACTGGAACTACTTATACCCTTCAGGAGTTCTCAAAGCTAATCACTGCTGGTTTAGAAAATACTTCTTTAAGTATGCTGGCATAAATTCCATGAAGCCCTGGATTAGCTGCTTCATGTGAAGGCCCTCTTATTCACTAAGACTTTCCAGATGGGGAGCTAGTGCAGAGTAGCTGGCATACTATAAATTCAAATCCTGGTTTATTGCACAGTCATTTCAGCTTGCAATCAGGCCTTAAATCTGACTTTTCTGAATCTAAATATTCAATTCTTTCCCTACTTTCTCTTGCATTCCTGTATCCTTGTTAATTCTAATCATGTTAAACCTTTGGTCATGTTTAACCTTTCTGTGAAGACTGAAGAAGAAAAGGCATGGAATATGTTAGCTTTGCCTGCGTCATCTGCAGTTTTCTCTCCTTGTTAGACTTACCACTATGCTTTGCTATGGGAGCTACAACCCATGCTTTCTTCTGCTTCTGTTATGAATTTACAAATAACGGGAACAATATAGTAGTAGTGACATGTAAAATTTGTCAAAAAAACCTAGATTACATTGGAGCTGAGCAGCCTCTTCCCTTCCTTCAGCAGCAGCTGAGAAGGGAGGTTCTAGGTGACTGCACCTGCAACTAACTGAATCGTGCCAACCTCCCTTTCCTTGAGAAGGAAATGTAAAGTAATTGCCACGTATCCAGTTTAGGCGACTGATTTCCCTCTTTGAAATTAACTGCCCGTCTTCAATGCAGTCTCACAAAATTAGAACTAAAGATCCATTTTCAGCAGTATTTTTTTCCAGAGTGTTGAATATACTGATGTTAGATATAAGGAGCTGAAAAAATGCTATGCTGCAAAACTCCCCTTGCTCTTCCAAACCAAAGAGTGTCTAGAGTCTGGTTTTGCCATTGCATTTGCAAAGCTGGACAGCCTATATTCATCTAATCAAGTTACTTCCTTTCCACTGCTGTAATCTTCAGTGTAACTCCCTCTTGTGCAGTCAATGTTCCTGGAGGAACAATATACATTTTCCCAAATTATTCATCATCTACATCCTATTTCTCACATTTATATTGCCAAGTGATTTGCAATTCATTTTCTGACATTTTTGGTTTACTTTGTTTTGGAGTTCTGCTCAACAAAGCCTGCCAAAAGCATTCCTCAGAAGGCTAATGAACTTGCTAGAATAGCAATCACTCTCTTAGAAACCTTATGCCTATTTTTAATTTGTATTGACTCTGAGACATCCAGATAATTTAGCAAGTTTCATGACCGACATGAAGACAAACACTCCTGCTGACTTGTACATTCAGAACAGCCATTAGACCACACTTGCTTATGGCTGGAAGGGGGGACCCAAACAAAACAGACTAAACAAACCTCTTTTCCAGTGGAACCACAGTTAGTAAAAACTTTAGTTCGAGATGAAGAATAACTGCAATACTGGTACTATAGGGAGTTTTACAAAAAGCTGAAATTCATGTAGCTACTGTTGTCCTGATACCATCAGACTCTCATTGTTTTTTTCTTTTCTAAATAGAGTAAAGTAACAGAATTAATTAAGCCAATAGAATTAATTAAAGCTAAACCATATTATCTAGTTAGATGTAAATGGTAGATAATATTATATTACAAGCTATCATGATGTTATATTTTCCCAATAACACTTTAAATATTAATGCACGAGACTTGCTTGTCTGTTAAATATTTATTCTAAGGCATAAATGTACTTAGAAGTCTAGCTCCCTTCAGAAAATAATAATTAAAAAAAAAGGCAAACGTTATGGCAGTTATTTTTAACACTGGAATTGACCAGTAAAGCAAATAGCAAAAAAGGCCATTGATTCTCTTACAAATTAATCTGGTGACTACATTCCCAAAGATTAAACACGCTATTCATTTCGTACAGCCTAAAAATACAAGAGAATGTTTTTTATAAACATTTCTCATATTACGCAATACTCTGCCATGGCTACTAACCTTAACGTCAGTATTTCTTTGTTCATGTATAGAACAAGAGACATTAAACAATAACAGTTAGTGCTCAAGTCATACAAGCTGTATTCAACATGATGAATATACAAGCTAGACATGTGTGGCGTTTTAGGAAAAAATGACATGCATATTCATAAAGTACTTGATAAATAAGATGGAATTAATACGAAATAAAAAGGGGAAAGTTGAATATAAGTGATATTCAGCTACACATGTGATGTGTAATGTTAGATTATCTGCTTGCTTATTAAAAAGGAATCTAGGAGTAGTTAATGCTACTTAAGCAAAACAAATGACTGTGACTCTCTCATCACATTACAGAATACCTTCAAAACACAAACACTTGTTTGCACAGTCAGGCTGTGCTCAGAGGCATTCTGAAATCGGAAGGGCAAGAAAATAAGCAGCAGCCACAAACACTGGAGTTAGTTTAGACTTGGAAGTACTCAAGGCTTCCAGGCATGACCTGATAAATCCACACAGAAATGTGCCATACTATGTGAACTTGTCAGCGCTAGTCTGGAGATCTCCATATTATGCTCTATTCAATTGATGACAAAAACCGCAATTGGCCCTTGAAAGATTTAAAGAAATATGGTACTGCATGGCAAAATGAAAATCCGTAGTGTGTGTGAATACTTGAGCACATAATCGTGGAGAAGCTCAGGAAGAAACAAACCTTACAAATGTGTTCATTCTATTCATTTCCTAGACTCCTGCTGATGGGTCTCTGCAATAAAAAGACGCACTCTATACCCTCTCCTAAGGTAAAAAAGGGACAGTAAAGTGTTACTGATTTGGAAATGAAAACATTGTTGTTTATCTCATTAGAGTTTCATGAACACAGGAGAAAACAGTTTATTGACAGCCTTCTCAGAAGTGCTTTGGCTTCAGTTGAGATGTTCCTTCAAAATGGGGTTTTGGGGTGACTGCAGATAAGTCTGTGTAGCAAGAATACTTAAAAGTCTCTCTGCTGTTCTGTACTAAATATATGCTCCAAATTTCTTCACAGCTTTTCTTACCAAAACATAGTAGGATAGGGCCTTTGCAGCATTTTATGTTTGACTATTCATCCTATTTTTATATATGTGTACACACACACACACACACACACACACACACACACACACACACACACACACACACACACAAATACCTTCACACATACCAGATATACACATATAAAAATCTAGGTATACATTTTAGTATAAATGTACTCTCTATATATGTGTCTGTGCGTGCATATACACACACGTGCACACATTTTTATCTGAACTCTAAATATAAGTTACTCTTTCAGATGGTACACAATTTTCCAGATAAAATCAAATCCTTACTCTAACTAAACCTGTCTAAATCTCAGCAGGCACGTGTAGAAGTACGCTCTCTTTTCATATAAAGTAAATATGCCATACCCTATTCACAAATAACCAACTGCTACCTGGATACATCACTATCAGAAACAAAGGTAAAGTACTGTAGAGTCCAACCTGGAAGTAAAATTTGGATACACGATGCCAATACCAAGGTTAACATGTCATGTCAAATACAGATACATCAAGTTTAAGGAGCACCTTTCCTTAGGGAGCACCCTAATAATAAATTAGTATCAGTATCTTTATGTGCTTTGTAATACGGCTTTCTATAAAACTGCCCTTCCAAATGGGTTCTTAAATCTATGTGCTAGCATAAAATAAAGCTTTTCATATCATCTATTATCTTGTTTTGGGATAAAGAAAATTCACTCATGTATTTAAACCGAGATGATATTCATGGACAACTTCTGCTGTATGAAAATGGGGTAAGTGCACTGAAACGCTTTCAGGCAAGAAGCCAACAATCTCCATGCGTTATACAGAAGTGGCAGAGTGATTTTTTTTAAGGCACACCTGCTTTAGATGAAAGAAATTGAATTCCAGCTCCATAACTGTCAAGTGCCACCGCAAATAATAGAGCCTAAGCCAAATCATTTGAGCAATATAGCTATTTTCCTGTTGAAGCGACAGAGCAGAAATCAGCCTTAGGTAGATGATATCTTTTTATGTGCATGCTTTGGAAACAGTACCATTCATCATTTCACTGCTTAATCCCTTTCAAAACCATGTTCTTCATCACCTGGTTAATAAAAACTTTGGTCACCTAAGTCAAAACCATGAAAAAATGTGGATTGTGATTTTGCCATAATTAAATAAAAATTCCAAAGAAAATACAGTAACTACATTAAATAATTTGAACACTTGCACATAATATTTCTTGCATGACATGCATAAAGCTGTTTGTTATATAGTCCCATAAGCAGCTGAATATTCATTTCCTGTTTGCAGCTCCCAATAGGATGAAGATAACATAACAGCAGGACAATGAAGACAATCATTTGGATATTGGTAATCTGGCACTGCGCACATTTTTTGTTCAGGAAGATGCAGTGTGAAGAAGTTGCTAATCTTCTCCTTTCTACCCTTATATAATCATACAGAAGAATAAAAATACCTTATCATACATCAAGAAATCTACCTTTATTTCTAAAATTGCCTGTCATGGCAAGGTTCAAATTCATTTTCTGTAGCTGTAGTTACACCATCACAATGACTGCACCTGACAACAGCAAAATTTTAAAATGATACAGACTATTTTATAAAGATTTTAGTGCCATGTTATCCTGCTTTCATTAAAATTTGGAAGGCACAGATAAATTGCCTCATTTCTTCTCATTTTTTAGGCAAGTGTATTTATCCATAATCTAGAGAAAAGGGAATAAATAAGAACCTGCTTGCACCAAGAAATTTCAGAGACTACTGACAGAAAGGCCTCAATGATGTTTAATTAACAGTAGCTCCACTCTGTAGTATCATTGAGCTAACTGAGTAACTGAACAACTGCTAAAGCCAAATGCTTTAGTTTTCTAAGTTGCTAATGTGTCAGCAGTTATTTAAGATGCTGGATTTTCCCCCAGTGCTCTGAATTGGAGATATCAGTACGGTATCTGTTGAAAAGTTGGCATTTAGTTGCCTCTACCCCGGAGTTCTCCTTCGCTCTCTGTAATGGTTACAAACTGGCCCTGAGTGAGTCAACAAGCTTAACAAGGCCCCATGTAGCCACGGTACTTTAATCCCTGGGAAAATTTTATTTCAAAAAAATTATAAAAAGATTTATAAAATTAATTAGCTTTTCAATCATATGCTTAGTGAAATACTGGAAAATCTAGGTGGTCTCAAAAATGTCTTCATCTGAAAATTCACATTTACAGAAACCTACCCTCATCTCATCTAGCAGTGGCTAAAAGACAAGCAGCTCCAAGTTGGACAAGCTCCAACTACTTCTGCACACGAAGTGGTATGGACATGGGATGGAATAACAGCAGGAAACGCAGGGGGGAAAGAGGAAGGAGTGCAGGAAGGGAAAAAGGAACCCAATTATAAGTTCACTTGGAAGTAATCGTTTTAAACTGTCACCTCAGACAACTTTCATGTTCAGTAAGGTAAATCCCAAGCCACAGTCTGGGAATTCACACTCTCTTTTCATTTGTCTTACGGGAAAATTTAGAGCAACTATAGATCAAAACCACAGTGTCTTGACAGAAGAATGCACAGCTTTGACATTTCCTCACTCTTTGAGAAGTAACAGAAAGGGAATAATCATACAACTAAGGATTTTCTCATAGAACCTTCAGGGTTGCAACAGTAACTAGGTGGAAGATTTGATCTGACCCTTACTGTCAATTTATAAGAATAAAAGACACTTACTGTGAGACCTCTGAATACTGCAAATTAAGTGTTGAAAAAGCTTGGAAAAACTGTTGGTACTATAACTCATGGAAACATTCCTCCTCCTTTTTCCCTTACTCCTAATAGTAGCAGATTTTTTTTTCTTTCTACAGCTACCTTTGTGTATAGCAAGATGTTTTAATTGTATTGAATACTGTTTTCCAATAAATGATTTACTATTCTTTATTTCGGCAGTTTTTCCTTTCATTTTGTGTTATGAACTTCTCCAATGTAAATAGTTTGCCGAATGTAAAAGAATGCAAAAGCAAATTACACTTGCCACCCACTCCTTGCATGTTTTCTACTAAACACATAGATAGATGAAGAACCAATCTTCAAAAATAATGGATTTATTTTACTAAATTAAAAAAAAACATAATTTCCTACTGATCTGGATCACAATTAGTAATGTTAATATGAAGTTACTTTTTTAATACTCACTTTAACTGTTCTAGGAAGACATTAACACTAAAGCAGAACGTTGGCACCAGATGAATATCTACAAGATTAAATTTAGGGTGGCAATTATGCCTTTCTTGAAGTACAGCCCCAATCAATAAAATAGATTCCTATTACGTTGCCTCCATAATGTCTACAAGAGACAGTGCTAATGAACAAAACCTCTTGCCAAGATTGGATTTGGAAGCTTAAAACAGCTTTCAATGTCTTCCAGCTTCTCACTGCACTTCTAGAAATGATTATCTAAGACAATGTACATCTCGAGGTATTTTTAGAAAACCAGAAAGTTATTTTGCATCTCTGAAGACAGTTTAAGTGTCATTACAAAACAGAAAAAATTGCTTATTGCTGATAAATGCCAACACTCAGATCCTAGTATCTAAACTGAAACTACAGGTAATCTCTAGATCACGTCAGTTTAACATTCCTTCTTTTGAGGATAAACTTTGGCACTGTCTCTTTTCTCTCAGCCACTTCAGCACTTAACTGATTTTCCTCCCTTCCTCCCTTTGCTAATAAGCCACCATATATGATAATGATTATATTCTTAGCCTGTGTTTTAAACACTATACAGAATAAAATGTAAGAGAAAAAATATTTTGTACAGAAAAAGTTTATATCTTTATATGTTTTATACCTTATTGAAAAATATTGTCTACCCTGCTGCAAATATACAGTTTTATTTTTCTAAACTTTGTCCTACATTTATAAGCCACTTCTTATTGTTACATGTCCAAAGACTGTCACAGCCAGTTTTACTAATTGCACTGTATCAAAAAATGTATCAGTGCTGTACAAAGTTAGCTACTAAAAATCATGAGTAAAGTCTTTATGACTTCCAGTACTTTGTTTCCCAAAACTTTTTTCTAAATCCTGTTAAAACCTCAGTATAAATTCAGTACAAGAAATCATAATTTCTTGTTATGGGAATAACAAACAGAACCAGGAGGCAGAAGGGGAAGTGTTTGGATTTTTTGCTTAATGTAAACCTTTTTAAGAGGACTACGGGCAAATTTAACTTACCTGCGGCTTCTAATGTTTGTTTATGTAGACGTTTGAATATTAAGGCCCTAGTTACATTCTTTTGGAATTGTCATTTGTGTATTTTCAAAAGAAAAGCTTGCACTAATACTTTTTCTCCACCACTACTAACTTTTGCTGAAAAGATGGTGTTTTTACATGTTTCATTGAACATACACGTATGTGTTCACATACATGAGTATCTCCATAGTAAATGGGCTGAAACACTCTTAGAAATTGCTATAAAGCAAAGAAAATGCTTTTAATGGAAAAATAGCCATGCTAACTGGAATTTCAGCAGGAAAAATATTGTATTCCTTACACTTAAAAATTAAGGTTTTTTCCTTATATTAGGAAGTGCAATATATTATGAAATAAATTAATCTACTCCCTGTGGAATAGATAGCAAGATATTGCATCTTAATTTCTTTTAGAATGAACTGAGTTTTTCTCCAGATATGTACCACTTTCAGAGGCCTGCAGATTTAATTCCTTGGTTTATCCATAAGGAAGTACAGCAGCTGCTCAACAACAGAAGCCACTAATCCTATCCTAGAGAGACCACCCATAGTGGAAGGAACTGTAATCTGGTCTCCACGTGTATTTAATGCTTAGCTTTCCTGTTAGAAAACCCTGTTTCACATGGATCACTTTAAAAAACAGCAGATGATGCATTGAAATGAGTACAGTTTTGGGCTCGATTCAAGTTGATGACATACTGAGAGGTTCTGCCAACTCATATATCATGTCCCAAAATAAAAGACTTCATAATACTACATATACATAAATAAACCCATATACAATTACACAGGAAATTATTTTCACTTTAGATTATTTAACTATAAGAGCTGTAGAGCATGACATGCTCTGTGGGCCTGTAACTACATCTTTATGCTCAATTAATTTTTTACTATTAACCTCAATTAGAAAAGGAGTAGGACATATACATGGTACGCATAACAATATGTTAACATACATAACAATATGTATGCTTAAGATTACAGTTTAAACTTCAGAAAACAAATTTATATTCACAAGCTCTGATATAGCCTACAGCTGTCATATCCAAATTAGAGTTCACCATTAACAAAGTTTTCATTGCACCAGTGCTTGAGAAACCGAGTTCTGGATTTGATCCTCTTGGATCAACTGCAAGACACGTTTACAACAGAAAGAAGGTCTCTGCCTTAACGGACATAGACCAATGTTATCTGTCTTCTACATCGTTTCCTACTTTTAGTAGCTGAGAGTTGGAGAACTTGAATTTAGGCCTGTCTCCCACAGGAAGAGGAAATTCTGATATGGGTTCACTGCATTTTCCAGTGCAATGTATTAATATAAGCTATAACATTTTGAATAGATGCAGATAAATCACCATGCAGGAACTCTTCTTGCAGAGAGACCTCTTCACCCCCAGTGAAATCAGGTTCCTCTGACACAGCGCATACCTGTCTTAATTTTGGTGCTCATCTCCCTCAGCTTAGAATTATGGCTCAGATTTGTTCTTTTATGCTCTTAACTAAGACAAGACTCTTCTAGGCGTGCCTTCTTTTCTTCCACTGACTGCATGAATCACAGACTACTCAGTTCTATATTAGATATATTAGTTGGGCTCTTCTGATATGATAGAATTAGGCTCTTTTTCTTTCTCTTCTATGTTGGAGACAGCTCTGTTATTCCCTTTCCAGCCACTCTATTAAAACTGATCAAAAAATGAAGAGGACATCCTGAGGAAAAAAAACTAACTAGACAAATTCTCAGTCTGAAACAGAAAGAACTTTTATTTTAATGATAATTTTATCAAAGATGTCTGTACTAACTTTACTCTCTAAATTTTACTCCTCTGTCATGATGGTGCTCCCGATAGAATCAGCTAGTTTTTCACCTGATTTCTGTGATGTCTTGTTAAGACTTTTTTTTGCTGTTTAGAAGTCATTTCAGTTTAGACATGTAACTTGCTGGCATTTCCACTATAACAGGAAGACAGGAATAACTGTTGTGAGCAGTTTACCAAGAGAATCCAGAGATCAGTTTGCCATAGTGCCACAGGAAGAAAGAAACATACTACAGCCTTACCTAGTCTTCACTTCTTTCTTTTTTTCCCCTGAAGCATCTTTCAGCATGTGTTACCCATGACTGATTTATCAGATTGTTAGTGCTGTCAGAGTCTGTGTCAGGCACAAGACAGATTTGTCATAATGGTGCAGCAAACCCAGATTACTCTGTTCAAAAGCTGCATGCTTTTCCCATACTCTGCACAAATCTTCTGATAGTCAACAAAGAGTTTATTACTAACATTAATGTGTATGTCTCAAGAGAAAGAACATTCAGGCCTTAGTGATCATCAAGCTTGTTTATCTCAAGTTTTAACTAAGCCAGGTGCACTGGAAAAATTTCTCTGGGCACAAAATGAAGCAGCCTATCTGCTTAATACCACAAGCCACTATCCACCTAATACTTTCATTTGCCCTTTAACGCAGAGACCATTTCAAAAATCTTTCTTCTGCTATTAAAACACTTTTACAAGCTTATGCCCTTATAAACCTTGCAATCATTTTCCCCTCAACAGCTGTGACCTGCCATCATTTTACAAGACCAAATTACTGAAGAAGACTGGAGGTCCATGAAGGCAAATAACATGAAGAACTGGCAGAGATTTTCTGCAGGAGATAAAAATGTACCCAAGTACTATTCACACACAAAATGAAATTCAAAACTTGCTTTCTTCTCTATTTCTTAACAAGTGACAAGAAAATAGACAAAACATTTATTTAAAAAAAAAAAAACTCCTCTTAAGAAGGAAACTGTTTCTGCAACTTCTATTTGGAAACATCTGAGAATGAAGATACAAGTTAAGAGACATAAAGAGAAAAAAAACGAATTGCTTTAAAGACCGTAGCTAGGAAGATCAAGATAGAAAACAATCACTTATTGCAATTATGCAAGGTTCAGGCTATTGTAAAATAAAACAATGGAATAAAGAGGGTTGTAGCTGAACAAAGCACAAACACAAGGATTAATCATGAGTTAAGAATATATAAATATTACAAAGTAAGCACAATGATTTTCACTTATTTAAAAAAAGATTATTAGAGGATAGAAATGAATCCAAAATAAATAAAACAAAGATAGGCTCAGTCTCACAGTAGCAACAGCTAAGCATCAGTTTTTGAGTCATAAGGTCTGAAAAAATAGAGAAGAACCAAGCAAGGTTAAGGCTGCAGTAGAAAGGAGCAGGAGAGGGAGAGCAGATAGGATGAAAATTATTTATTACAAAAATCAGTTATTACACTAGAGACTGCTTGAATTTAAAAAAGAAAGACAAAAGTTTACATAAGATAATTGGTAATTATTACAGATCTGTAAAGTGGGATTATAGTCTAACCAGGAAAAATGTTTGCGTGTGAATGGCAAATCTCTTTAAAAGGTTAAAACATTGATCTGAAAGAGGCTGCATATTTACTGATTTTAAGCTGAGGGAATCTATCAGTGGAAATGCTTATAAAATCTTTATAATCATGGAGTTTGACTTTTTTTAAATAATTGAGAGAACTAAACATTTTGAACTCAAATCCAATAAGTTAACTTGATATAATTGATCTACAGATGCTAAACACATGATTTTGCATGAAGTACATGCATACTTCTACTTTAGGGAATTTTACTGGTTAGGCAGAAAAAAACTGCACTTGTATAAACTCAGGTTGCAACAGAAAAATAAAACAGTACTAAAAAGGGCCTCAAGGGGATGTTAAATTTATTCTTCCACCTCAAATATCCTTGAAATTATTCACAAAGTAGAACATGCTAGAGTAAGCAGAATGGATTTTCTACTGAGCTGTAAATG
This sequence comes from Struthio camelus, assembly GCF_040807025.1. Taxonomy (NCBI): domain Eukaryota; kingdom Metazoa; phylum Chordata; class Aves; order Struthioniformes; family Struthionidae; genus Struthio; species Struthio camelus. Next base: position 39,926,028 of record NC_090947.1, on the reverse strand, counting down.
ACAGGCCAGTGATCACAACAGAATATTATGGGACTTGAATAGGAACTCGAACCCAGGTTTTCAAAGTCCTGGTCCCGAGGTCGGTGTTACATGAACACACGATTTCTTACAATCTGCATACAAGAACTGGACAAATGCAACACATCTGTGAAAGGAGAAAATCAGCTGCAGGAAGACAAGGGCCCTTCCACAGTTCTGAGAAGATGCTTCTGCCAGAGCAAGCATCTGTTCACTGCTGCTGACTGCGATCCAGCTGAAGGCCAAGAAGACAATGGTGAAGGCAGACAGGGAGGTTCCCATGGCCTCTGTAGGCAGGAGGAAGCAAAGCAATTTCCAGGGAAGCCAAGAGGAGAGCAAAAGCAGCAACAGCTGCTGTTTATGCACCTTTGCGCAGGCAACAGTTCTACCAAACCAGATCAAACCTCTTCAATGAAACATTAGGGCCAAGACCTGAATCCAGATTTGTTACAGTCCCCAGCCAACGCTTTTAAAATAAAGCCATTTTTCCTTTCTAAAGACACTGACTTTAGTCTAGTCTTGCTGTATTAAAATAAAAAAGCCTATTATACTAAATAAGTAATACTGAACATAACCCAAAAGTCTTAAATCTTTCAAAAGTGACATGGCTGTGTTGAAGCCACAGGGCACCGTTAGGACAAGCTAAACCAGAAACAAACCAAATTTCAATGTAAGCCTGGGATGCCACTGTTTAGCTCACAGTTCAGCTGAAACAAACTTCACAAAGCAAGTTCCAGCTAATTTAAACTCATTTTAATGCTTTAGTTATAGTATGATCCTAAATGCACTTGTCCACTTATCACAGTAAATGAGCAATCTGAGAACTAATAAATATTCCATAGATGTGTGAGAATATATCCCTGTGCTTAATGGGAAAGTTTCATGTCAGCAACCTGGCACTACTTGCTGATTGTAATGGTTGTGTGGCATTCTGTGTCCATTAAAAGAAATCTTAACCTGTAATTTTAATACTGTACTCATGACTACAGTACTGCAATCTAATACCAGCTGAGAAAGCTACAGAGTATTTTGCTTAGATGCTGTAGGCTAAGGTCTGTCCTTGAGTGCAAGGGCACAGAAAGATGCACCTATATACCTGAAAGCTCAATTTAGATGAAGGAGGAAAGGCCACATCAGAATTCTTTGGATCATTTCATGCTTGGATTTGTAGTCAGTAGCTTTAAAATTTCCTAGTTAACAGAGGGCACCTGCAATACAGTCAATTTTATGCAAGTTAGGTGTGCTCACAGATTCTCAGTAAGCTGCCAAAGTTGCTCCTAGTTGAGTAAAGTTTGAGCAAAATTGCTATTAGACATGTGGAAAAACAAAACTAACACAACAAGAAAAAATTAAGCAGGAGCTCAGAAAGTTTTCTAGCTAATTCTGAGTTCAACCATTCCCAAGATCAGACGGTCTCGCAATGCTTATACACACAAAGGAAGATGCCAGAAGGAAAGGAGAATCTCTGATTCTACAGCTGAACTGAGAAGTATAAGCTTTGCCTGCCCTACTGAAGCCAGGCCAAAAGTATTCTCACAGCTCCCTATAGCCCTTCACACTCTATTCAACACCACCTTATCTGTTCTGGAGCTTCACTTACAGCTGTTCTTGCCTCTGCATCAGGTAGCCAAGGTGTATCATGTCAAGCAAACATTCTGTGTGCATCAGTTTACCCATTTAAAAACCACATGCATTTCCTCCTTGTTCTCCACAGAAAGAAAGCAGGCAGGCAACAGGAACTATTCAGTAGACTGAATCAAGAATTTAATTGCAGTAACAAACAAGTGAACCCTCATGAGAGAAATTACTTCATTTCAGAAGAGTATGAATTTTATACATACAGAAGAGTATGTTTTTATACAAAGCCACAGAAATGAATTTTGCAGAAATAAAGAATATTACTGAGTTCTAGTCTAGAGATATATCAGTCCATAATATCAAAAAACAAAAAAATTATTTGTAAATTAGAAAGACGCCTATAAGGTATTGGGATTTGAGGTCAGCACTCAATGCGTTTTATTGAAAAGCACTGTGTTACTACTGAATATGCCATACAAACTAATCAGAGATTACTTTACATTAACAAAATTACAGTAAGACAAAAGCCAAAGCATTATTAAATAATACACTTTCATTAAAATTATGAAATGATTGTTTACTTCTCTTTCATAAAAATAACTACTGGAGAACACAAACCCAGTTAGACATTTATTGGGCGCAGTGCACTTGCTTTTTAATAAGTAGTTTATAGGCCAAATAATGCATAATTCAAGGAGACACATCAGGCCAGGTTCAGCCTTTAGCTTTTGAAAACATCAGTTTAATATTACTGTTCATTTTATTATTTTACAAATTTACCACCAAGACAATTTCATTTTTCAGACCATGTAAACAATGTCTAAGCAATGAAAACATCTCCACTCAGAGCACCAAAACTTAAAATGAACTTGGATCAAAATATATAAAGAAGAAATTGATGTGGTTATGTAATCACTGCTCAAAACAAGAGAAAATAAATAAAGGTTCCAGATGATATGAGATTCCAAACCGTAAAATTTTACATGGGATATTGGTAAAGAGACCCGTTTCATATACATTTTTGTAATATTTCTGTGGTCACCAAACATGCCACATTTCCTTTCTGCTGCCTTTTATACGCTATTTCTATCAACAGAGAATGGGTAAAATCCTGGCCTTGAGCTGAAGAAGGGATTAACAGTCAAATCTGGAGCTGACCAAATGCTTCATAACTAAGTGGAGCGTTATACTAGAAAAGCCCTTTAACTTTCTTCTTAGGCTCTATTTCTCCCGCCCTGAACTTCTAGATCTTGTTTCTACATTGCTGATCACTCTCCCTGCTCTCCTCTGGACTTCTGTAATGGTTCACATCATTCTTGATGTCCAATGCCCCTGCCTGAATACAATACTTAAGCTGAGGCCTTTTGGTGCCAAATACCAACACAATACTAAGGCATACTAAAGCAATAGTTTTCTTTATTCATCCCAGGAGGCTTTTTAATTTTTTCACTGCAGCAGGAGGACACTACTGACTTGCAATTTATCTGTGATCCACTATAATCCTTTAGATCCCTTTTTAAAGAACTGGCCATCTACCCATCTGGTAATTCTGCTGCTGATTATTCCTGCTAAGTGTAGTATGTTGTACTTTCCCTTGTTGAACAGCATCCTATTTTTTCAGATAACCGCTCCAATTGATTAAGATCATTTGGAATTCTAATCCCCCCTTCCAGTTTGCTTGCAGCCCACTGCGGCTTAATATTACTGCAAATTTCATATGCAGGGTCTCTGATCTACCATCCCAGTCACCAAGGAAAACAGACTGTCACCAAGCACAGGGCAGACCCGATGGAGCCTCACTCGAGAAACGCTTCCACACAGAAACCGCAAACCATTCCTAGCTCTTCAGATTTGCCCCTCCTCTCCCCACAGCAAATGCAGAGGAACCATGTTTCCTTAGCTTACGTATGGAAAACGCTCTGAAAAAATTGCAAAAGAAAATGAAATTAAGACATGCACTGCCTTCCACAAAAAGGGACTGCTTGATGATTTTTTCTTAATAAATTCATGTCAGCTGTTACTCATTTCCTTGTTAGAATCCAGTTTATATACATAGATAGACAAAATCCTCCGTAACGCACCAGCTCCCTTTTCCCTTCCTTTCTTTAAAGCATGTGACATCACATCCAACTGCAAACCGACGCCCTACAGCCACAATATTCTGTGCTCCTAATCTTTGATTTCAAAATGGCAGTATGATGGATACCCTGACAGAAGTGAGAGCAGAGTAGTCTATAATAATCCTGAGCTTTTCACTCATGCAACACCAGAAAACATTATTTATTGGCTTTTAAAGAAAAATATGGCAGCTCACCATAGTGAATTCCTCCTTGTTTGGAAACATACGTTAGCAGTGTTCAGATGGGAACTCTAAGTAGAGATTTTTAAAACAGTCTCTCTGGGAAAGTGGAAGCGGTGCTGCTGGAATGTGCAGTTTGATACTGCACTGGTGGTAACGTCTAGCAGCACATTTTCCATATTGCCAGCATAACTTCTGAAACATAACTGAAAGCGCAGAAAAGCGCTACACTCACAATATCGGCGGTGTGTACTCAAAGAAAGACAGCGCTCGCTGGGCGGCATGCCCCGCCGTTCCCCACCACCAGCCCAAACTGCAAACATGCTCCACAGGTTTTGTGCGCAGGTGGCAGCAAGCCACTTGAAACGGGAACGTTTTTAATCCTCTAGAAACCGTAACAGAGGTCAAATACCATTTGCAGTGGTTAATATTTTATTCTGAGGAAGACTGATGACACTACAGCTCATTGGATATTTATGAAGAGATGGAAACATCTCATTTTCTTGAATACTGAGCCTCTCGGGCAGAAACGTTCACACAAAAACCAGCTGGCCCAAGAGGAGCTCTGCCGGGACTGCTTTGCTATCCTAACACGCATTAACGTTTCGAGAACCGTCGCACCTCCTTTTGTGTGCAGAAGTCTGCTTCGCTCCTGTCTCTTCACAGGAGAACTCATATCGCGGGAACAAAACTGTGCAGGGAGCATTTAATAATGGACATTCAGTCAGTCATTTCAGCGCAGGTTAATTAAGCTTCAGGACATCATTTCCCATGGAAACTATGGTTTAGGCTAGCACAGCCCTACAGGAGACGGAATAGGAAATGTCTTATGGTCTGGCCAGCAAGATGAGGGCAGCAGGAGGAAGCGGGAGGCCAGGCCGGGTGCCCCGCAGAGCCCCCTGGGCTGGCAGAGCTGCCTCTGGGTTTGCTCACAGCTGCGTGGCTTTCCGAAACGCCCCGCTTCATGCTTAGCCAGGCCACGGTCGCAGGAGTCAGGAGGGCAAACGGTGCCCGTCAAAGTGGGGTGGGGAAGCTGGCTATCAGGAAAAGGAGCAGGTGGTAGGGAAAGAACTGTCTGAAAACAAAAAAAAGGAATATCCAGTTCTTACATATCCAATTCCTGGAAGTACCACCAAACTGTTTAAATCTGCTGACACGGAGCCGGTGTGGGCACCCACGGGACGACCCGTGCTAAAGCGCCCCTCAGGCAGTTCTTCACAGTGGGAACCATTCGTTGTAACCTGGTAGAGCGAACGAGAGCTGTTTTGTACCAACTAGTCTTAAAAAATAATTTAAAAAGCCTAAGGTGAGAAAGCAAGATCCTATCTCAAACACTGTAGGAAAAACAGGTACTGCTCCTTCTTTCTTGCATGTTTAACATCCTCCTTTTTGGAGGATTTTCATGACTTTCTGTAAGACACAAACCACCTTTTCCTTCCATGGGCAAAGCTGCTCGAGATCGATGAGTGCCATTAATTTTTCCCTGCTAAATTAACTGAACTGCATTTAGCTGAACTGTACTGCCAGCGGGGCAGGCAGCCCGCTCCCCCTCGGCAGGAAGGGCTGTGGGGCCGCAGCAGCGCTGGCGCCCGAGCTCGGCTGCCCCCGCACCACCGACCAGCATCAGCCACGTAGTTCTTCTTCCCGGTCCTCCTGCCTCCGCGCGCGAGACCGAAGCTCAGGCCGTAAGCCCCAGCCCAGCGCGTGGCCCCGCAGTTTTATCTAAACCATGTCTGCAGTCAAAGCCCTCTCCTAATAGCAGCTGCAGGATGGAGAAGAGCCACCAGGCCACAGCTCTCATGAGCCAGACTTATATTTATCCTTTAAACCTTCACGGCGGCCTCTTCCCCACAGAAATACGGTGGTACGAGCCTTAATTACTAGAACGCGTTTTCCATAGGACCTCTGCCTCAATTCGTACCCTGTAAGGATACAGGAAGGAGGCAAAGGTAAGACGGCATGCAGTCTGCCAGAAATCTGGCACTTCTTGACTTCTGAACACAGAGCTGATTTCCCTGTCTTTACTCAAGCGCCTTCTCTGATTAAATTCTGATAGCTAAAAAGAATGGTACTTACTCTGGCCGTAAGATGAAAAAAGGTTGTGGAAATAACATCTGCAGGAGACACTAGGGGATAAGAGTGAGAGAAGGATAAAGATAAATACGTAAGAGGTGGGGACTACCACAAACTTCAGCGCCTGCAGGTTTCCTTTAAAAAATAGATTAAAAAAATGTGGAGGCAAGATAATAAGAACAGAGTAATAGAATATTATCTGCTAATCTTTTGCATTTTCACTACAGCTGTTGACTCCACACAAACTGGGCTTGTTACTTTTCAATGTCCCTTACAGGCCTTCTGCTGTCTTGACTACTGTACAGAGATCTTGTATCACGAGCACAGTTTTTCAGTTAGATGGGATACTTCATAGATTTTTTCCTTTAAAAAAAAATCAATCTTACAAGCACAATAACAAGTTCCTGCTGGCAAAGAAAAGCTTTAATTGTGAGCAGGCATTTTACCGAGTAGTACACTGTGCCGTTTTTATCATTTTTATTATATGTGAAAAAAACAGCTAGACAGACGATAGAAAAATTATTGGATTTAATTTCTAGATGTATACTACTTAAAAGCTGACTATTTTCTCATAGTTGGACTACCTTATTTGTAAAAATACAAAATTGTATTTAAGAGAGATACTATTAACACTTTTTACATGGCAGAATAAAATTCAATATTCATCTTGCATGACATGCAAGTCACAGTAATGAATATTGTTCAATTTACTGATTTTATTCATGTAAAAATACTTCCTCTTAATTCAATATTATTTAATCTAGGTTGTACAATGTAGTTTACAGTTTTTATCATTAATAAATGCAAAGTTGAGCTGTGACAAAACATTGTTTTAATCTTAAACAGCAAGTACTCAATGTTAAGGGCAGCTGTGTAAATACCTGATTTTAAGGTGGTGGCCAATGAAAATAAATTTTTGTTTAATTTTTCAGAATCTTGTTTCAAGTGAGTGAAAAGTATTTATGGCATTTTTAATTGTATGACTTCGTATCTATTTACAAAGATAACGAGACAGTACCTTTTTTTTGAACTTATTGCAGTGGTTAGCATACTTGCTCTCTGCCTGAGCTGAAGGAAAGCGTTAATAATAAATCTTGTGTTCATTTAAGCTTAGTGTGATTTTATGTCGAATACAACCTATTAACAGAGAGGATCCTACTGAGCTGTAAAATTCACTATCCCTTCAAAAATTCCTAATCTGGAAGCTGGCATCTAGCATCAGTACTAAAATAAAACAGTGTAATACAGTAATAGTATAAAATATTGCAAACTGTGTAATAAAGCTTTCAGTTATCACAAATATTATAGTTTTCACTTCTACGATGGCAAGAGGCAGGAGAAGAAACGCTATAGGTTTATTTCTCTACAATTTCCCATCTTTGTGAACACTGGTTTAGCTCCATTGGTTCATAGCAAATCGAAGTCTGCAACTTCACAAAGCTCCAGTAAAACACATAATGTTCAATTTCTCCCTTCTGAAACTCTCTATTATCATATAGGCAGTCAAATATATAGCATACAGGCAGTTAAATATACAGCAGTCTATTCTGAAACTATGTATTTAACATACAGCACAGAAACATACTAAACCCAGATGCAGGCCTATGGCAAAGAATGCATGCTAACATGTGTTTAGAAGCACTGTGTTATCTGCTAGCATCTCCATTATTAATATACACCACAGCTATAAGATGCATGCCTATTTTTTCCCTGCCTCTTTCTGATTGTAATATAAATGTTCTGAGCTACACAAATAAATAGTAAGATGTAAATAAACTTAGCTTTACTAAGTTTGTTTTATTTTTTTATTGAATCTAAGGCTTTTTTAAAGATAAATCAACTACCAGCTACTGCACTTAAACAAAATGTAGCTTACAGTATGTTCTCCAACCGTTCTGGGGAAAGCCGTTAACAATTATGAACAAGTCTTTTAAGGTTATAAATAGATTTTCTACAAACTATCATATTTTTTCTGGCTATTATATTAATATCCTCCTAACTGCCTTCACTAACTTTACCAATAACATCATTTCAGCATTCTTATGCAAAAAGCTAAGTAATGTTACATGCAGCTTAATATTTATTTACTTGAGAGATCAGGCTAAAAGCTCAGCTGAAGCTCTGCCTCTTGGGAAATACTCTTTTAAGTGTGATACATTCTTCTACTTGCCCTTCTGTATGACAAGATTTTACGCAATAGTAATCTTCCACAACAATTGTGCTTACACCAAAAGACAGAAGGTGGGCAGTCTGTTGAAACCTAACCTGTTTTCCTGACAGGATTTTTTTTGCCCTTTTCTTTTTTTAACATCCATTCTGACTTCTTCCATTTCAAAATGTATACGGTTAGTCTCATCTGTATCAAGGAAGTACCAGAACACATTAGAAGAATGACTTAACCATATACATCATCTCGGAAGAGCTTGCCAGTCTCCTATTTCCACAGAGCTTACTCAGAAAATTTTGTTACTTACAGTTGAGGATTGGGGGAGAGAAAACATGAATTTTAATCTCAGGTGTGCCACAAATTTATCATAGAGCTTCAGGAAAAGCATTAAAAAGTTCTATAAGCTACCTCACTTTTTAAGAGGTATAAAGAGCTGTCCTTGTTTTGAAAATCTTTCCTTCAAATGGACAGATTATTGAAGGGAATTAATAGAGAATAAATCCCTTTTGGGCATATAGGCATGTCTCACCATCATTCATCTCCAGAAGCATCACAAACAAGGATTAGCAGTGAACCATGCCAGTTATGTACACATCGGGCTCCCTGTATTTCTCTGCTTTCCTACACGTTCTTCACTACTATAGTGTTTTGAATCATCCATGTTTTCGTGAGGCATCATGCCTTAGGAATTAAATACCTATGAAACCCTTTGCCTCTAGACCATATATGAAGCAGAATCCTCTTAAGATAAATGAATTTGATTTGATTTGATTTAATCATCAGTTTTGCTACGAGTGGAAATTCATCCTTGGCATATGATAATCCAGTTCCTGCAATTTTTGATAATCTTCTGACAAAACAACTTTTAACACCTGTAACCTGGAACAAACTTCTTGAGAGTGTCCAAATTATTTTCTACCACTATATGAGCTGCCCTAAGGTAACTGGCAAACAAAAACTCTGGCATGGATATGATGTGAGGAGGAAGAACACAGGAAAGAAGAGATCTTTCCTTAAGCTTCAGCCCATCTCTCTATCATTTTTCAACATGTGAGGCATATCAGCTAGCAGCATAGAGCCAAATAAACTTCCTGGCTTAGGAGTTTGATCTCTACACCAGAGTCACTAGAAGTGACAAAAGCACCACGTAAGGACGAAGGAGGTGGACATACACATCCAGAGGGACATGTAGGGAAGGAAAGGGACAAAGAGGCAGAACAGGGACACGGGTAAGGAAAAGTTGCTTCTGGTGGTGTCAGGGTGGGGAGAAAGGAAGGGGGAAAAAAAGAAAGCTGCAATTGCAAAGATCACCCAAGAGGCTTGAAATTATTTCAATATAATTGCACCTTTTCTCCTCAGATGAACTGAGTCCTTGGTGAGCTTCTTCAAAAGCTCACATCAAATCAGTACACATCAAATTAGCACATTATGAGCCATGTTTCTTTAGGGGAATTAGTAGAACTAAAATTTGGGCCTGACCGATGCTAAATTCATGCTGAATTTTGACTCATTTCAAACAACTTGCACCTTCGTGGATTAGTGATTACACTGCCTCAGTTCCTGGAAGCTGGGCTGTGATTCTGTAGTTTTCACTAAGCTGATGTGAGTTTTGGTGGGAAACCTCCATGGTATATGCCAAGCCTCACAGGAGACTAACCTTCAAGGGAAGAAGAAGAAAGCTTGATTAAAAGCAAACTAAAATTGCTGCACTGAATCCTTTGAGATATTTTCATCTAGTTCTGTTTTTCAATACTGCTACACCAGAATTCACTGCAAGTGAGGTTACTATAAAACTTCTTGCAAAACTTCTTTTGTAGCAAAGTATGACAGAATGTTTCACAGCCAATTATAGACAAAACACATTTCATAAGAAAGAGAGTATCAGACAAGAATCATGCTGATTACCATGATCAAGTTTAAAAAATAATAAATTTAATATGGCTAAATTGTCAGGGATGATTTTGGGACTGAAGAATTTAACTGAACTTCTTAAAGGTCCAGAAAAACAGGGAGGAAAGTAAAAATAAGATAATTCTTCCTGTCTTTTTATAGATCCTATAAAAACATTGTATAAGACAGGCTGTTGCCTTCTGAAAATGACTGGCCCATATTCTGATAGCATTCCACAGTTGGTATTTTAGAATTTTGCCTATGGTGGTAGAGGAAATCCCACTAGAAAGCAGGAGCATGAAGCCCGAAATTAAAAACTGATTAACTGATCTACGAGGCCTTTCTCTTTTCTATCTGGGCAGTGCAGCCAGTGTCAGGGCATATTCCACTTTGCAATGGCGTCTGATAAACTGAAACTTCTGAGAAGTTGTTGGGGTGAGAAAAACAGAAGTGTCAATTGTCTAGCCTCAAGGAACTGCAAATTCCATACTGTGTGGTCCTGCCTGGATTTTGCATTTGATTTCTGTGCCTACTGATCAGTCAGAAAACTGGTTAAGTCATTTATAAACATTTTTCATACTACCAGGACTGATTCTCCTCCACTACAGCATGGAGTTGCCAACTCTGTTTAATATATTAAATTTCTGAGCTAAACTGTATTGGCAATTTTATCTCCTTACCTTCCTGATCCTGATAGGTTTAAAAATCAGATAGTTAACCTTGCATTAACGGTAGGGTTTTATTGCACAAGATTACCTGTTTAAAGGCATTATTATAACCTCTGCTCCTGGGTATAAGGGACTGAGAGGCATTCATACACCTGCAAGGAAAATGACTGGTAGGGAAAAAGAGGAAACCTTTGTGGCATCATCTTTTTTTTTTTTTTTTTTTTAACTCTGTTATTAAACTTAGCTCTCCCAGTTACTATACCAAAAGCTTTCAACCCTAACAAAATTCCATGGCTATTCCTAATGGAGATAAGACTGACACATGCAATGTTAATTGTGGGATTCTAATTCATGAATTAGAATTATTGTCTTCAGAAGAAAAAGGTTTGGTCTTGCATTTGCTTATTCCATGTAAAATTCTAGTAAGGGCAAAATTAGTATCATCCTAACATGAGTTTGCAAAGTGAGTTAAAGAAGAAAAGATCCAGTCATAAAAGATCATTTCTCAAGCATTATCTTCAATGGTCCTTCCATGCTCATTAAAAATCCTCTTACCCAAGCTTTCTAGTATTTAGAACCCAGGTTGCTGAATATGTACGATGTAGCTTGTAAACTAATCCCAGGCTGGATTTGCTATAGGTGCAGTGAAGAAATACTCATACTCAACTTGCTGTCTCATGCTTGTTTCCAGTAGGATTTCACTTTGAGTTAAACATATGGAGACACTCATGACAAAAAACAATTGCCACATTGCAATGTAAGTAGAGTCTGCAGGCCAGGCCTGACACTCATTTTATGGCTGGCTATATAAAGAATTCAGCTGTTAGAAAGCTTCTGGAAGAAAACCTCAGATCCACTTGAGCATCCTCAAGCAAGTGCTTAGCTCTGATGGAAGCTACTCCTGTCCTGTCCAGCAGGTCCTTTTGCTTTGTTCAGCCTTGCATCATGTGGTCCAACACTGGGGAGGCAAAATGGGCCTAGAGGACCTCAAAGTCAAAGGCAGATGGGATTCAAAGGCAGTCTTTCCACTCCAAAGAAAATGCAAAAGAAAAATGCTGTGTTGTCACAGCACACACTTGGGAGATTCTTTCCTCTCCGGGGACCGTCTAACCTCAGTTAAGTGTGAAAAAACAAGTGTGTTCACACATGCAGTTCACCGATTCAGGCTAGTCAATTCAAGTTAAAACTATGACTTTTTTCTCTGAAGGGGAAGCATGGGTTGCACCCCTCTACTTTGGATAATCTCTGGTTGTCAGTCATCTGTCTGAGGAATTGAATCTATTTTTGCAAAGTTAATCCCTTAAAATTTTGTTTTATCTCAAATAAATACTTTGGTAGTAGAATTGCAATATTCAGCTCTTTGGAGCAAGGTAGATTGATTCTAATTGGAAGGGTCATGTGCCTAGTAATGTTATTGTCCTGTTGCACTAATTGCCACTTGCAATTCAGTGTTACCCACTATGTCTGCAATTTTGCAGCAATCCAGTAGTTACCAGACCTTATCAATATGCAATAAAAGGTGCCAGCTCTTGTTCATGCTATCACTGGGAATGCCAGATGGCCTTTTCTGGCTCATGACCCAAGCAGATTTGCTGGTGATGTTGTTAGTTTACTTCAAATGTCTAATTGCTTTAGTTTTCACAGTGCTGTCTTCTCATGACATTTCTTGAAAAAACATGAATTTCTTCCTTTTACTAGCCATTTCTCTTTTAAAACTTGATACTAAGTATACACTAAGGTTAGACTAGTAAGATGAAGATGGATTTTTGTACTGAAAAGAAAAACCCAGCAAAAACTTGGAAAAACAAAAACTTTAAATTTCATTGTATCTATACGGCTTTATGGTTAACCTTAGATTTGGTAGAATCCTGTGGAGACCTTTTAAATGCAGTAAAATGTCTGCCCCAGGTAAAATTGCCAACACTTTAGAACAAAGGTTTTTTAAGCGGTGGTTTATAATGCATGTGGGATTGGAAAAGTACATTTTTCTCTTGTCTTGAAGATAAGTCTTATTAAGATGGCATACCACCTTGGAGGCAATAATGTTTTTTTCCATATTTCAAGTTTGCAGTAATACTATTTCTTGTAAGAAAGCAAAAAGGTATTTTTTAGCTTAGATGAGGTTGATGCTATCTGACCCAGTGTTGTTACAGTAAGATCCAGATTTAAAAGAACTCTTGCTCTTCTAAGCACAGGAATAACCACTGCCAAGATAAATCACCAATATTCAACCTATAGCTAGATTTAAATCTTTCTTTTTGATACTATGTTTCCTTCACATCTTCATAAATAAAGGTATTTGAGGCACATATTGCCATTAAATTTTAAATAAAGTATATTCTAGAGATGAGAGAAACCTATTATATTATCTAATCTAAATCAGGATTTTAAGTATACTTTGAAGTATATTTGCTAAATGCTTTCAGGAATCAAATTTCAGGAATCTCCCTGCACTTCCAACCCTTGCTAGTGTCTCCAGGTGTACCCACATACTAGACCACAGCTGGGTACTACCCCATCATCCCGCCATCAGACTGCCCTTCGGAAATGTGTTTAAAGACATTAGAATTTGAAAGTGTATGTACTATAACTCTGTTAGAAAGTATTTCATTTAGTTGACTTGTCAAACAGAATTACAGTGTTCTAAATATGCAGACTGTTCTGAAACGTTCAATTGCATGATGCTTGGTATTAAAGTAAATCTTGCTGAATGTGTTAAAAGGCAGGTGAATCACTTTAAAAAGTGTAACAGGCATGCATACTTCAATTATTCCAGTGTTTCACCTGTAAAGTATTGTTTGAAGCAAACTAGATTTAACAGAACATTGGCTTTATGGTAGCACCCATTTGTCAACTACATTAGAACAATAAATATCGAAAAAACTATGGCAATAGACTTACATTTTAAATCTAGTTTAAACAATATAGGAAACAATTACCAACATGAATACTCTCATAAATGGCATCTGATAACAAGGCTGGATGGGACTATATAGCTCTCTCACTCTCAGATAAAGCCCTGGATTCCTTGTAAGGGCATCCTGGCAGGAGCAAGTAGTCCCCCAAACCTCTGTTGGGCTTAACTGGAGTTTGACTGCAAAAGTCTAGTCCTTCAACTACAAGTGTTTTCTCAGTTCTACTCAGAAATTCTCCACAAATGTGCTTAGTTCTTCTGATTGTTCCTTCCCCATTCACCCTGCCTCGCTTAACACATCTTCTGATACAAGCCCAGCTGCAATCAGTTAATTAGACTATTGGATAAAATTGCAGAAAAATGTAGGTTGGAGGTCACCTAGTCCAACCTCCTACTAGATGGCTATAAGGGTTTGGCTATGAGGATTTGGTAGGGTCTGTCTTGGCAGTGATGTTAATGTCAAGCTAAATGGACTCACGGCTGTCACTTGGTTCACAGAGTGAGTCCTTTTATCCATCGCAGTCGTATTAGTCAAGCACGATTCACCCTTGACAAACTGGTGCTGGCTGCTCCAGTAACCTCCTCGTCCTTCATGTGTCTGGAAACCATATCATATCCGTGAAGACTTGCTCCATACCTTTTCCAGGCACTGAGCTGAGGCTGACTGGCCTGTAGCTCCGTACATCCCTCCTTGCCTTTTTTAAAGATTTCATCTGCGGACAGTGTCATTAAATTCTGACATTTTGGCTAGGGCCTAGATTTTTTTCCTATTTTATTCTATTGTCCTGAAATTTCTCTCATTTGTTCTTTCCAGTATCTCCTATTGCATTAGAGCTGAAGGGAAAGTTTAATAACCAAAAAGACAACTACTTTACTGCATATTATTTCATTAGTTCCAGAACCAACCTCACTAATTCCTCTGCCCTTTTTATTTACATTCTGTATTTGCAGGCAACTACTCTGTCCTTTGCTTTAATAGTTGTTAAGACATTCTATGCATATTTAACACTTAATCATTCCTCATCAGTTCACTCTTCCAACTCCTGGATCACTTTTGTGAATATTAATTAGTTTCTTAAAAGCTTTGTGGGTATATGGGCCTCAGTCCTGCCTTTATGGAAACTGATTGCAAATTCCAATCCGAAGGACTAGACAGCCCTTAGTCCAACCGTGACATCTCCAGATTGGAGGGAGAATAATATTTTCCTTTCTCATTTATGTTCAGAGCACCTCAATCACTTCTTTGAGCCCTGACTGCTATTGACTCCCCAAAGATTTTCAGTTGTGGGGAGTGACTTTTATTACTGAAGAAATAAAGTAAATTATTCTCTCAATAAACAGGACATCAAAGAAGCAATTTGGAGAAAGAATAAAGAAATATGTTAATTAAGTATTGGAATAGACAGGTTGTTATACAACTGCTTGGTTAATAGCATAAATATTGATCAATAGCATAACATAATATTAAAATAAATGTTCTTTTCCATACAGAGGTACGGCTAAGCAAATGTTTTAAAGAAAAAAATGTAAGTTTGGTGATACCTACAAAAAATTGCAAGAAAAGAGAGAGGAAAAATAAAAGCTTGTTACCTTTTGAATAAAATCCCTTAATTCTGTTTTAATTTGAAATAATTTCTTTAATATTTCTTTTACTGTATTTTTCATTAAAAGCCTGGAAAAATAAACAATTTTCCTGACCTAACAAAGTATGTTTCCAGTTTCTGATTTGCCATAAATACCTGCTTTCATTCTCAAACTTAAAAAGTTGAATTAGGAAATCCATTTTCATAATTTAATTTCATTTTCTCACCAAGTAAACAGTAAACAATACTTAACAGACAAAAGAAAGTTCATGAAGATGTTCAAATATCTTTTCTCATTTAAACATTGCATGCTTTAGATACTATACAGTATCTAAATTATGAGACGGATACGTTAGCTAGAACAAACACAAAGCTACGGAAATGTTTTCAGTTTAGAAAAAGTTTGTATGAGTTATATCAGCATAGGTCACCTTCAGCTTCTGTGTTACAGAAAGCTCTTATTTTTATGCAAAGTCCTATCTGACAGAGGGGTTTGTATTTTCCTTTAGGATAAAAAACAAATGGTACTGAAACTCCTGCAAGTCCCTTAGCTCATTCATTATGTCGAGAGAACTAGAATATTAGTGCAGGAAACAAAGCGTTTAAAGAAGAAAATGGAGGTGGTTATGGTAGAAAAATACTATCAGCGTGTTACTCATCTTCCCAGTGCTGCACATGCAGGAGGGGGACAGGGATAGTTGAACAGAATTCGAGGTCTGCTGCTCTCTCACGGATTAAATCTTCCTTTAAAAAAAGGAGTAAATATAAGAAACACCAATCTTCTGCTGTAAATAAATTAAACAGCATGCTCATGTCTTTCACGCTATTGTTACATATTTAGAATAGTGGCATTAGCCTGAGGTCTATCTAAAATAATTTGCATAGTTCTATACGAATGGCTTTAAAAAAGAAACGGTGAGGGAGGAACCAGGGATGACTTGCAAAAGTTATTTTTCACATCAAACTGTAGGACAACTTAACTGGTACACCTTAAAACAGCATTTTCTACTTGCAGGAAGAGGGATGTGGGCTCAAATCTTTGAGGTTGCATCAGACTTCAAAGGATGCTAACACTTCAGAGAAGATTTACATATGACCGGTTTTTCTTAAGAACCTTCATCACCTTAAGAGAAGATGTGGGCTTCACAAAGAGCTGAATAACTTTATGCCTTTTGCAATCATCAAAAATATGTTCATTTTAGTTATTGTTTCAATATGCTTTAGAATGTCAACATTTTTATCTTGTGAGATCCACAAATACACACCCTTCAGATCACTCTCAACTTAAGAATAACACAAGAAAAAAATAACTCATGCAGCTCCGGAGGAATACCACTGAAACCAGTGGAGCTGTTCCAAATGTACTGGTATATCACCATCATATGGGGGAGCAGAAGTTAGTTCACCACGTTTAATTGTTCTAAAACTCACATGAACCGTTTGGTAACAGAAAGGGTTCTCAACACCATGCATGCTCCAGGAGCAGGAGAAAGCTGCTGCCAATTGGTAAAAAAAATCCCCTGGTTCTGCTGGATTTGTGCATTCTTGAGTAAGGGCTGATCTAATTAAATTAAATGGCTCAGCAATATTGTCACAGAAGTTAGTGTTCGTGTTGGGTGATGTGATTCAGATGAAAATAAGACTCAAACTCTCTACTGAAAATTCAAAGCGTGCAATTTTGACAGACTGAGCAAACAATTATACTGTATACTTTTGCATTTCTGCATTTATCTAAGGGAGAAAGGAAGGTGCTAATAAACAGAAAATAAGTCTATCCAGGGATTTCAAAGAGCTTTATAAAACATCAAGTTAGTCAGTTTCCTAACAATCCAGAAGCCAAATAACTTATTAACTCTATTTGACACATGGCTGAACTGATCAGGGGTTTGGAACAGCTAACGTACGAGAAGGGTCTAAATAGACTAGGACTCATCACGTTGGAAAAGACGGCAACTATAAAACCCTGAATAGCACAGAAAAGGAGAATAATTATTAATTATTTCTCATACAAGGACTAGGAGGCACTCAAAAAATAAATTTTTAAAAGCAAAGGAAAATACATTTTTATGCACATACCACTCACTAAGTCACTTGCATCCCTTTAAAAGAATAGCAGTTCGGTAAATAAGTCTTTGCATAATCTGCACCTTGGAAAACAATTCCTTGTGTAAACTGCACAAAACTGCATTGAAGAAACAGAGGAAGTAGGATGAGGAGCAGAAGCGGGGAAAGAGAGAAGAGGTTCTGGATTAGCACTCTTCATACACATGTAATTTGATTACAGGCAAATCATACTTTTTTTTGAGCAGAGATAACCTGCAGACTAAACACTAAAGCACACAGTGCTTTTATACCTAATGCATTTTAATTGTAGCGCTCACTGCCACAGAACTGTGTGGAAACCAAAAATATGAGTAGATTTTAAAAGGAATTAGGCAGATTTATGAGAGCTACTAGGAATGGTGCAAATTTTGCACCACTCCTCAGGAAAGCCCTGAACTGTTCATTGCCTGGGCTGAATAAATATGCCAAGAGTATGTTTACCTTGTGCTCCTCCTGCTTCTTTCACTAAGCAACTGTTACTGGAAATTGCTGGAGACAAAGTACTGGACTAGAAGTGTGTGGTCAGTCCAGCAGTTTCTATGTTGTTATCAAAGGAAGACACAAGTGAAATACCGTTCTCCCGAAGCTGGCAGGTGTTACTGCAGCCACGGCCCCCAGCACGTCATCCCAAATGTTCACTTCATATAGTACAATAAGAGCCATGCTAGAACCACAAAACAGTCCCCATTTCCTGCAAAAGACAACATTACCTAGATTACCTAGACCTTCCAAAGGCTATATTTCAACTCTCCTCACCTCCCAAGGAAGCAATAAAAAAAGCTGTCTTTGCACGTTCCTGCCCAGTTCCAACATTTAAATACTTCAGATACTTTGCATAAGAAATCAGCTCTTATTATAAACAAACCATTCCGATATCTGTTGTGAAGAAGTTATTTTTTACAGGAAACTGATACCCTAAACCCACTAATAACTGTACCTGAGCCAACAGAAATCCTTTAAGATGAGAATTTTTCTGTTTATTCAGGCAGGTGGTCTAAACCACTGCATTGTTAGTACAATAATCATGAATAAAAGAAGTCCATTTTGAGCTATGTAAGTGAGCTGCAGACTAGCCATAACTGTACTGGGTAACACGGCATCATTGTTTATAAAGGAATGACAAACTTGCTGAGACAATTAACAGGACTGTAATATCCACTCACTCTTCATGCCAAACCTGAACTGATTACTGCTTGCAACCACATTTTTCAAAAATAATGTTAATATAATCAGTAACTGTAACATCGCTGCTTGCTGGGCAGGTTGGTAATGTACAGGTAATAAAATGCTTGTTCTGCAAACAAGAAGAGCCTGCATTCAGCAGTGAATGAAGTTTCCACACTCGATTTAATTATTTCTATTTTAAAATATTATCCCTCCTTGTAGAATAAAACTTCTAATGTTCTATTTGTGTAAATCACTGTGGCAGAGAACATGCATCATAATCATTCAGCTTTCAGTAGAATAATTGAATGTGGGGGTTTTCATCATGCTCATGTAAGAGATCCAGAAGATATTTCTTAACAGCAGTAAAGTAACTCCAGGGAGTGCAGTTATCATGATTATCATCAGGCAATTACTGTCTAGCTACTGAAGGATAAGAGACCTTGAGTTGCCTTACTTGCATCATAACACTGACATTAAAAGTTCAATTATCACATAATACCTGCTTGTTTATCCTGTTTTACTATTTAACTTTCTAGTACGCATAAAGGGCGAAAAGCAACAATAAAACATACATACAGGGCAAGAAGCAACTATAGGAGTGTACATGAAAAGAATGCATAATAATTAGCATTTGTTTTGCTTAAAAGAAGAAAAAATAATAAATGTTTATAGGAGAATATTCAAAGCTCTTTTTGGAGAGCTTCTGCAACAGTTTCCATGGAGTCTAACTTAAAAAAAAAAAACACTTAAAACATAAAAAGCTACTTGCAATCACACAACTAATCCCACCGTGATTCTGTAGGGCCTTGATCCAGCAAAGTGCTGTTCTTTCTGACTCACTTCAGCAAAGCACTTAACTCGTGCTTAGTTTTAAGCACTTGAGAATCCCTCTTTGACCTCAGTAGACTTAGGCATGATTAAAATGAAGCATATCTTTAACCTGCTGTGAGATTTGGGGTTCTAACAAAGAGGAGTTTATATTTTGTCTATGAAGGAGAAAAAATAATATTTCTGTAAAAATATAACAACGGAACAATAAAGATATTCTAAAATATTCTGAGGAGGTTACAATTCTGAGAAGCATGTCACTTTAAACATATACTTCATGTGCTGTCCATTAAATGTGCATTTGGCACTGTATAAAGCATATCGCCTATGCCTGCTGCCCTATGCCTATGCAGTTTTGCTTTTCAGATTTTTTACATGTAATTATGCTTTATTCTTGCAAATAGTCAATAGGATTAGTATTCACATGGTTTGAAACTCCTGTGCTCAAATGGTTGAGTTGTCCGGATCATTTTCTGAAGGCTGTGCCAATAGTTTTTTCCCAGGCAGATCTCCCTTAATTTTACGGCATCCCATTCAATTTCAATGGAAAGTTTTCCTTGGAAGAAAGGATTTTTGTGGTTGGCACTGAACTAGACTGAGACAGTTCAGAGGCAGCACAATTTCATACAAACATGAAAGCATGGGCAATTTATTATATTTACTGAAGGTTAATCTTTAATAAATATTATGGGGGGTTGGTTGTCATCAACACTTTCTATCATAAAGATGCATAGTCTAGCAAAGAAATAACCACAAATATCAGGGAAGACAAATGTCTTTGGGCACAGGTATACACAGCATAGGATATATGTACCTATAATTACACTCACAGATTTCAATTTCTTAGCTTTTAATCAAATCTTTTATTAAATTATTTTGCAAGTCTATACGTCACCCCACGCTTTGGATATATATACCATTGTATATTAATAGCAATTGCTATTTATACTAAAAATCATCGAGTTTAGTACAGAATTCTAAGTCTAAAAGATCCTCATCTTCAGGAACTACTGAGATTGTTTTTTGCATCAGTTAACTTTGCTGCAATAAAGGCAAAAACTCCAGCAATAAAACTTGACTATCCAGTGCAGGTTTTTTTCATTAAATTTCTGCACTGGATTTAGGCATGGCTGGGATGGCAGAGCACAACCACTGCCTACCACATCGCTTTCCCTTGGAGAAGGGGATAGGTAAATGTTCCCACGATGCTGCTGTGCTCCCACAGAAACCTTATTCCAGAGAGTGCCACAACAACTGGAAAGAGCTGAAATGTGGGAGATGTAACGGCAGCTCTCAGGGAGAAACAGGATGTGATTCTGAAGCATGTGAATCACAGTTAGAAAAAAACTTCTGTTCCATACTTAAGTCTATTTCGGATTTCGGAAGCTTAACCGCTCAAAATAAAACTTGTACCACTAATGTAATTTTATTTGGTTTTGCACATTTAATATTTGTCAAAGATCCCTATTCTTTTCTGTGGCTTGGAGTTCCACGTTAGTTATTTTAGCCTAGGCAAGCTCCTAAAATCAAATGTTTACCTGAGACCAACAGTGAAAGAGTGGCAAACTTAGAAGCATGAGAGCAATAGAAGTGCATGAGGAAGTACAATCTGCTATACAAAGGGGAAGAAAAACATTAGTAAAGTAAAATTGAAAGCAAGAAAGGTAAAAAAGAAAACAGTCAGAGTGACAGGACATGGAAGCCTCTGCTATTCTTCTTCCCTTGATCATTGTGGTAGCCATGTGGAATTTCATATTGCAGTTTCCTATCGATCATCAAACTGACAAATTAGGTTCCAGGGATTCATGGCGGTTTTCTGAAAGCCAGCTATTTTGCTGTGGACTGCACTTCACTTTTAGCAAAACTATAACGCTTTTCCCTGTGCTGACTGGTAGCAGCAGGCCTGGGATGTTTTTACAGGGCTTTTAAAACTAAAAGGCAGCCTTGCCACACTCGGTGACCTCCAAAGTGAGTAGAATTGCAAATGGCAAAGACTGAATTTAATGCAGTACCCAGGATGCCATTAATGTTTTACACGCATGATCAATGAGCAGAACTGTGACTGTGAAAAGAACTGAATATTCATGGGAATGAAATTCTCTAACCCTAATTTCAAAGATAAAATACTGTTTTCTCTTTGACAAGACCGTTTTGGACTTTTTCCAACAACGGTGATGTCCAAAAAGCTCGTTAGAAACTTTAAACCAAATAACCAACCAATGTCCCTTGTCAGGTCTAGCGTTACTTAGGGTGCAATTGGTTATGTTCATATGACTTATTGGCCATAGCACGTATAATACAATGAGCTATCTGTGCAAAATCCTCCTGAATAGCTTTGCCACGTTACTATTGTAACCTTCATACTTCTTCTCCCACCACTATAGCTTATTGCTGCCATTTGAGGTTTTGCACTGCATTTAGACGTAGTGGTGTTGTGTGATTAAGTCTTACAAAAAACAGACCTCTCAATTTGAATGCTACACAGACACAAAAGCATCAGGCACAGACATGTCTTTAACAGCACTGTAGGAACACTATCTCAAGATTTAAATATAGATTGTACACTCTCTCCAGAAGGGATCATTACAATCAGGCAATTAGATGGACCCTGTATGATACCACCTGTCTGAGTTATGACAGGGAAGATGAATGTCAATCCTTCCTCTACCTATCCTTCACCAGCAATTCATCACATGCTCACTTCACGTTGCTAGCCCTTAAAATGAGAGCCGTAGAGCAGGTGATAAAAGCGGGTGTCATAACCTGTGAAATTTATAGTGTTCTCTGTCTTAAAACCAGTAAGAGGTATCAGTGGCCTGTACTCTGTGTCAGTATAAGTACTGACCTACTAAATTTACTTTACTGTACCCATCAGTTGTGATAAATTTAAACCATATCCCACCTAAGATCAAACTTCTAAGCTTCTGCAGAGAGGGCCAAAACCCCACTGAATTTCAGAGCAGTTATGTCCAGATGGAAGATACTTTTTGAGCATCAAGAAAAACAATTTACTCAGGGCAGCCATTGATGCATTTGGGCAGTAGAGCAGATCAGGAACAAAATGCTGCACCCCATCAGGGAAGAAATTCCATCCCCAGTGGCAGTGAGTCACCCTGACTCACCCACACTGGGCAAATCACATCAGTGCCTGTTCCTCCCTGGTCCTTGCTCCCACAGGCAGGTAAAGGAAATTCAGAAGGAGACACAGAGAAACTTCTTTGGGACCACGGGGCAATCACCCTCTGTTGGGCTAGTCAAACTCTCATCCCTATGAACTGTTGAAGAAGACAGCATGATGATCTCCCTTTGTTAATAGTTCTTTCACTATATCACCCTGCCTGCCTTTCAATGCACAATTCTAGAGCCCTCCACTCAACCTTAGCTCCTTAGTTTTACTTGAAACAATTCAGGAAGTCATAGGGTGGTGTAAAACCCTTATTTTTGTCAAGAAATTGGCTTCTAGTGTACATCAACATGTTTTAGAAAATTACAGCAAATAAAAAGATCCAAATGAATTTTAACTGTTCTGAACAGAAATGTAAAAATACAATTAGTAGTAACCTGTACCTATATCCATACAACTTTAGAGATAATCCACAGACATGAAACAGATGGAACATCGGACAGCTTGATCTTTGCATTTCTGCTCATAAAACTCATTGGGATGATAAGAGGTCAGAAGTTACCACTATAAGCTCTTGTAGCCATGTAGTGATATTGGGCATTTTCAAGTAATGGCATGTTTTATGGCAAAGTTCACATTTCACTGGTGGATAAACAGTCATTCAACAGTCGTAGCCTATAGAGAAACACAGCAGAAATAGCATAAAAGTCCTTGATTCTGTAATGCAGACTAGAAGCTGCTCATAGAATAAGTAGGAAAATGAATATAGCTGAAAAGTATAATATATTACATTTGTTATACTCCATATTTGTTTAAATCATCAAAAAATGATACTCATTTACAGTAGTTTACATTGGTCTCTGCTAAATTCATTTTTGTCTCCATTGGCAACTCAGTCCTCAGCACTGTAGAGACAGTCCAAAATTTTTAGAAAAGTTTACAAAAGGTTATAAAAATAAGTCTTGCATCATTTTTCCACTAATTTTTACTTTGAGCCGAAATACATTACTTAAAAAACATCTTACATTAATTTAATTTTCCATCTATTTTTGAAAGAGGTTTTTTGCTGTTCTAAATTTACAGTACAGGCCTTCCCAGATAATTATTTAATTGCAGTAAGTTTTTTTTTTCCAAACAACTTACTTGCCATTAAAAGTCCATCTTTAAAATCCATTTTTATTATTAGAATTCCATTGAATACTAACAAGCGCTTTGACTGTTGCAGGCATGCAGCTTTGTAATACTGCCTTCCAGATAAAATACCTGTTTTCTATCCAGATAAAAACTTCTCTTTCCTGTTGACATTATCCTTTTTCTGCATCACAATATCCTGTAACGTTGAGAAGATGCGACACATTCCGTTTTCTCAAAGATCTGTTACCACAACTACATATTAATGAAAGCTTTCTGGGGCAGTATTGCATTCCTTAGAAATCTCAAACCCTGTATATGTAGAGAGTTAAACTCTTCTTTATGATTACAGCCACTGTATCTATGCAGCGGCATATTTAAGAGGAGAGATGGAAGCACATACCTGGGAGCAATGACGATATGTAAAGGAGATGCATGGTGCTGCAGCTTCACTGCGTCAGCTGCTCAAGCAGAATTTTACTCTTTTTCTGTTTTCATTGCATACTTTCTGTGGCCTGTACGTTTTCCCTTTGGCCTCAGTGAGGGGTTTTAAAGTATCTGAACTCCTGACTGGCAAAATGAGACAAGTTTACATCTGCTGGACTTCACAGTAGTTCCCCGTGTGGCAATGAAATAATTATCTCCTGAACTCAAGATATCATTACCATAAAATTGGAACTGGAATTTAGTTGTTTATTCTGAAGTTACCTTTTACAAACAGAAACAGAAATTTAGACTGCAAAAAGACAGGTGGTAAATCAATCTAAAGCAGAACTGCAGAAATTACGTAAGAGTAAGTCAAACCAGTCCTGGGCCAAATGCCATTCAGAAGATGCTCGTGAGCAGTGAAGAAAGTTTGGTTGCCACGGGCTAGAATAACAGAAGTGCTTGCAAGCTTACATCACGTTATGACAGCAAATTTCATGAGCTTTCATCTGTCTATGTTCAGCCCTATGTTTCATCTAGCTAAAATAACCCATCGATGAGAAGCAGCATCCCCAACAGCTGCTCTGATACACTACAAAATTGCTGCAGATAATCAGGTATGCGTATCACTTTTTTGGGACACTCTGCAAGCATTACACTTACAGATATGCAAAGATATCCTGCAAAGCTCAGATTCTGAATGAAAACCAGCAGCCACAAATTGAATTTATTCCTCAGTAGTCATTTTCCTTTAAACACAAGTTGCTAAGTATGTGGTAAAAGAGACACATCCAGCTCATTTTAATGACGGTGGTACAGTACTGGAAATGGAGTTTGTAAACCTTGTCCTCATGCAAGCTGCCATCTTATCTAAAATGTACCCGTGCTGATTTAAATACTCTTATTTTCTATAGTAGGCCTATTTTCTATAGTTATAACTATACTAAAACTCAGTTGCTCAGATGTTTGCAGGAAAAAAACTGCTAGGAAGGGGAAGTACTGGCAAAGTGAATTCATTTGCAAATTCAAGATGACATTCACAGCAAAAAAAGATCTGTTATATTCGCTCAGCTATTTCTCTAATGATTTTTACTGCCTTCTGGATTTGTAATTATGCAGACATAGAGTTCTGATAGTTAAATACTGCAGAACATTATATATGAATTATTGTCTCCTAGTGTTTTATTGAAAGTATAATTGGAAGTGCATTATGCGGACAAAAAGCTAGTTTTTCAGCTGTTTATGCCTGTGGATATATTTACCTTATGTCTCTGATGAAATTTGTAAATGCAGGTGTTGTCTGACTATCAAGAACATTTTACATAATTCATATGGACTTGCAAACTTGTAGCTATAACCAACATGTAAAAACCTCACTTTGTTCTTACTCTAATTCCAAATCCCTCCAAAGTTTGTTCCAGTATTTGTTCTGTATCTTTGGCATGGCTGGAGGAAGTGAGGCAGCAGCACGCAGAAGCTGTCCTTTCCCTCTCAGTGTGTCGAGGCACTCAGGACAATGAGCAACGGAACAGGCTTGGGGCTAAATTGCTCTGAGGATGACTATTCAGTAAAGAGGATCTTTTAGACGTAGGTAGCCCAGGCAAGATAAAATTCATTGCATCAGTAAACAGGCTTTTCATCTAATTAGCATGGGCTGAACATATCCCTGGCCTTATTTAAAATTCCAACCATTCTGGTTTAAGCAGGTGTTCAGATTATGCAGAGTCCAGCTCCGCCACCTCAAGAAGGGCAGTGGCTCCTTGCTGTAAGCCCCAGCCTGTTTGTGCAGTGGAAACAATGCATTTCTGCTGTATTTTTGAGTGGCCATTCATAAATTTCATGCAAGTATGTCTTTAAGGTATTTCTCACAGAAATGAGAGTTGAATACATACTTGATTTTTATGGCGATGCAAATGTCTGTTTTATATAAATATATTAAGGCACAAGCTCCTTTGATCTTAACGGTTTATAATGACAGCTACATTTCAAGTGTCCAGTCAAGTGACTTCTACGTAACTTTTCAAGCCATGTGGTGTTCCAAAATCACATAGTTTTCCTAGGGTCTTTTTAGCATTTTAGTATTGGATAAGGAAATCCAAAAAGTGATGGAATGTAAACCTTGCACCTTTGATATATACAAAGCTATGGGCCTACAGTAACACAAGCTGGCTTTGCTCCAGCTACGGATGGTGAAAACAATGAAAAGTATGTAAGATCCTTTTTTGCTACAGTTATATAAGTAGTTGCATAAATTTCAAGCTCATGACACTTGATAGTAATGAATATAGAGAAAAGTCATAAAGATCATGCTTTTATCATCACATGCACCATTAAGACTAAGACTAGTAGTAGTCATACCAAAAAGACAAGAGGTGTAGGAATTTCTGGAGGGACAGACTATATGCAATGCAACTATATGCCGTCTCACACAACAGCGTCCTAATCCTCACAGGGTATGGCTGTACATTTGCACTTCGTGACAATTTGACATGATTTTTTAAAAAAATCATCCAAAAAAAAGGATCAGACAGAGTTTCAAATGTTTCTGATATGCGAGAAAGTGCTCTGAATAGGGGAGCAAGGAATTAGTACCATGTCCTGCTGATGTATGCAAGTGAAAACTAGAAAGCAAGAAAAGAAGGGGCAGATATTGCCATAGGCCAGTGAGCATTAGTATGGATATAGTTTACTAAAATGTGGTGTGACGTGGGAAATATGAAGACGCCTAAAAGAGACAGATCATAGAGAGGAATACAGATATAAAAATGAAGACAAATTAAGAAAAAAATCATTTGATGAAACAGTTGAGTCTCTGAAAGGTTTGCAGTCCTGTTCCTAAAAGCTGATGCATAAATTCAAGGGCATCTGTACAAGTAAATACAAGGACTTAAATACTCTTCAAGTGGGCATTGATCTCCATAGGAAATGTGCTAGAAAGAAAGCTTTCCTTTGTAATCTGTAGTTAAATTATTATTCTCTGATGGAATAGAATGATCTGACACGTTGTGTACCACAACCAGAAGCAAAATATTCGTTGGAAAAAGCATGCTGTTTGGATTCAGAGAGTAAAGGAAGAACGTAAAAAACACAGAAGGTAAAAGGAGCAAGGAGAAAAAAGAAAGGATCTTGACTGTTAGTCCTCTCTGATTTCAGAGCACCAGTTTTAGAGACTCCAGTTCAACAAATCTTTTCATGTCTGAAATAATGAAAAAAAAAGCTTCTAAATATTTGCTTAAGGTTTTGAAAATAAGCAAAGGTCAAAACATTTAAGTGGGAGTGAAGGAACAAGAAAAAAATACCATCCATACCATCACTGCCTGCAAATTAGTATCTCCTGTTTGGCAGAAGAGAAAGTGGCAAATTCAGAAACAGGCACAGTGGTATTTCTTTCAGTTATGCACTTGGTATTACCAAAGGTAAAGTCCCATCAGGATTTTCCTCCCTGAAAGCCCAGTACTGGACTTTTGGTATTCAAAAGCAGTGGGAAGGATACAGGACTAGGCACTGAACTGTTCTTGTCAAACGCTTGCCACTGACTGAGCAAGACCTGGAAAATAACTACAGTGCAGCATGTACTAGGATCCTATAGCCAGCTAATGTGACGCCACTTCTTATGTCAAAGGCACATGCAATTCAGGATATGATGATTTTTGACACATTGGGCCAAACTCATTCCTACTGCAACTCCACCAGTGATTGTAAGTCTGCTGACTTACATCAAAGATGTATTTGGACCACTGCCTTTTCACAAATATACTACAGCTGGAACTCTGGAAAAAAAAGGAATCTTATTTTTGTTGCCTCAGGCATGCTGTAGTTTGCTGTTCAGTTCCGTTAATTTAAGCACTTTAAACGGTTCACTTAGTAGAACACATTATTAAAAACATACTGCTGAAGTTTTATTACAGAGTTTCCAATACTTGAAAATATTTTCACAGGACAGTAATCAAAATGGGTCTGACCACAAAAGTATTCCTGTGAAGATGTAGCAAACCATTCTTAGTAGATTTCTACAGCAATATCTTTTGCAGCTGGCAGGTTTATTTTTTAATACAAAAACTATTCATGTTAAGGGATTTAAAATTAATCAGTTTGCAAGCTGTTCTTAAACATCTAGATTCCTGTGAGACTAAAAATTACATTCAATGGTAAAGTCTCTATCTACATTGTATCATTCTCTAATTACATTCCATCACAAGGGCATGAAAAAGCACAATATCCTACCATTAACACTGCAAAATTGGGCAAAACGCTGTCGCCTCAGTATTTGGGATCAGTTAAACTTCCTTCTGTTCTGAGGCTTATTTTCACTTGCCTAAGCCTCCATGCTAGCATGTGCTCATTTCCTCCATACTTCATTCCAGAACCTGTCTACCCATTCTTTGACCTTCTCTCCTTATCCAATGTATCAAGTTAATATGAAACTGATCCACACTAAACTGAAACAAAAAGCTGTATTTGGATTTTGCCAATTTAAAAAGGACTATTTTGGGGGTCAAAGCAGACATGTTATGTCATGAAAAACAAATATTTTGCAAAAAAATGTACTTGCCATTTAAAAAAAGCAAATCAGTGAGGAAAAATTTCATTGAATTCTAATTATTATAGATGTGGCTTGAGAGGAACCCAGCTCTTGTGGAAGAGATGTAAAAAGAAGAAAAATTAAAACCTAAAATTGTCTGCTGTTAAAAAAACAAACCAAACGTATATCCTATTAGAGGACAGTCATTCCTGTCTTCCTCAGGAAAGCCAGGGTGTAAGCAGAACAATAATAAAATCAAATCAATTGCTTTAACTGATTGTACTACCTGCTTTCGTCTTATGCCCCACTTTTTCTGAATTCCCACAGAACCACATCCAGATGTAAATCTGTGTGCAACCTCTTCCTGGTATACCATTCATCCAGAACAAATAGTCAGAGCCAGAGCCATAGGATCATGATGTTGATCCCATTCAAATTCGCTGTCCTTTTGGAGCTAAAGAACCTGAATTTCCTCTTTGACTTTGGTAAAGCTGAGCATTTCCAAAAACCTTGGTTTTAATCAAACTACTACAGTGCCTTCAATAGCACTGCTCCAGCTGGCTTGCCCAAGGATATAAGGCAGCTCCCTGGGAAAGAAAAGCCACCTTGAAAAGCAGGCTGCTGGCAAACCACCACGTGAGCAATTCCCCTGAAAGAGGACTTCAGGCGCTCACAACAGCTCCAAAATCAAGTGCCTCCGAGGGGCAGCGTGGGCTCGGGGGTCGCTGGTACTATGTTCATTCAGCATCTCTGCAAAATAGTTCCGCTGGCAAACAGTTGATAGAGGAAATAATAAAACAGCTCAGGAGAGAGCCATCACCAGGAAAATATAGTAATCTATCAGTAAAAGTACAATTGTCAATTTAAAAATCTTGAGTAAAGCATCTAATTTAAAATATGTGTATAGAAGTTTGCAAATGGACTATTATTTATTAACAATATCATTTCTGCATATATATACATATGAGTTTAAAAATGTACACACACACACACACACATATTTTTATATATACATATAATGTACACCTATAGATACATTCCTGTATTTGTATACATACACAAACATAAAAAATAAACTCTCTTTTAAAGTCATATGGAACTTCTTTGTGTGTCTGAAAAAAAATCCTTTCCAAAAAAAAAGTGAGTGTCAAGTAGGTAGAATAAAATCCAGTTTTGCAGAATGGTTTGGTAGAGGTGAATATAGGTGAATATATCCCCAGTGAATAGATATATGCTACATTTCTGAGATAAGAATCATATTACATCAGAGATAGTTACTCATATAGTCATAGCAATAGACATTTCCCAAAAGATATGCAAGTACTAGTCATTAAAAAGTGTTTCTTTTATAATTATGTCACACAGTTTAAAAGTTGGTAAGTGGAATAAAGAAAGTGAACAACTTAAGTATGCTCTAAATGTATGCATCTATACCAAGGAGTATTGTGCCTTGCACAAAAACAAACTAACTAACTGTCCAAATCACCATTATAATGCTTCTTCCCACTATTATTATATGACCATACACATATTAGTCAGAAACATTTATTCACACTGAACAGTATATTGCAAGGCAACACCATCCATATACTACATAATTGAAAACACTTACAGAAGAAAATATTTGGCACACTTGAACAGAAAAATAACATATAATAAAAAAGAATGAGATTTTCTTATTCAGATACAACATAACAATATAGTAAGATTTCCCAGGGAGGCTGCTAGCCTCTGAAGTCGTTAAAACCTTGTGAGGGGGGGAAAGTAGCTCTGATTTAAACAATTGGCACACATTCCCTAAGCTTCTGCCTTTCCACGGCCCTATCCTTCCAGTCATTTGGAGAGGTTAGACTTCTGAGCTGAGGCACCTCTTTGCTATCAGAATAAATTCTCACTTTTTCCAGTGAATCTTTGCAGACTTTAAAACAGCACACGGCCTTGAGAATCAGAGCTTAAGAGTGAGGGAATTTGTGCTAAAAGACTTCATAGCTCAGTACAAAAGAGATCACATTGACACCACATAAACCTACATTGACCCTGTTTATAAGAACTCTAGAATGATTTTCAACACAGGCTGTTAAATTTACCAAAGCTTTTACAAGTACCTTCAACATATTCCACTATCAATTTGTATTCCTTAAAGAAGGTGTGATTTCAAGATACGAAAAACACTATTAATGCAATATTAATTCTCTGTCATGATTAAAGTACACAATACTTCCCAAATAATAATAACATTTTGACATTTTTCTCCTTGACTTTTAAATATTTATTTTTAGATTCCTAGTATATTTAGCTTTCTTTTTATTATTTCCTAGAAGATTTTTAACATTTTCTTCCTGGCTAAGTGCAAAACAATATTAGCATCTCTAGCAGAAAGCTCCAGTAATTGGTTTGACAATTAAAAACAGAAATATCAAGCTGCTGAGGGAAGATTACCCAGGTCCAGTAATTTGCAGTTCTGTTTAGCAGGACAGGATGCTTAAGGGCATTACACAAATAGCATGAAATGTGCTATGTAATGGCAGTGACATTTTCAGCTATCATTACTGTAAAAGGCAACAAAATATATATTGTCAACTAGCATACCTGCAACTGCCTGCATTCTCAAAGTATGTATTCAAAAAAGCCTTTTTTAGAATTGTCCCAGATAATTTGATTTGGGACTTAAGTTCCTTTATTTCAGAAAATTCAAAACAATAAATGAATCCTAACTTTCTGACAGACAGCTCTACATGATCTAACTGACTTCTGTTTTGATCACAACAGTACGCTAAAACAAATATACGGCAACTCCAAGGGCTGAAGACCCATAAACTGCCCTCATCTCTTCAGCTTCTCCTTCAGGAAACACCATCATACCAAAAGATGAAGGTGCAAAGGGCACCTGTTTGCTTCCTTGCCAGCACCCATACTGATACACCCATAAAAAACTTTGAAGTTCAAAATTGCTGCTTCTTTGCTTGGGCTTCTAATTATTGAGGATCTTAGTACCTGTGCTATCTTTGCAGTTGTTCCATCAGCTTTCTAAGAGAAAACCATTCAAATTATTAGAGTACGAGGAAAGGTGAGATGCAGTCAATAAAATCCAGAATCCTACCTACAGCTAACTAGTCTACAAAGATACCCTAAGCAATTGTTCAGTAATATTTTCATCACGAACAAATAACCTGCGACTATCATTAACAGCAGGAAAAAAAAAAATCCACAGAAAAAAATTCAAGGAATTCAGCTAAGAACACTGTCCATAAATAAGAGGACATGGACATGCGTTGTTCATTTAGATGGAACTGGACAACGCCTGAGAGAAAAAAGCATTTGATTCGATCTCCAGTTCTCTTATGCCTTTATTTGACCTTCTGACTTATTTCCATTCCTCCATCTCTTTTTTTCTTCCTTACAGATACACTTAGAAATTTAGACTCAGCGTTGCATACAGCTCCCGCCAGTTTACAAGCACCATAGCCAATGTGATCTGTGGAAATTTTATTTAAGGTAAACAATATTTGTGTCATAAGCAACAAATTTTCAAAAATCACTGTATAGTCTATATATGTATAAGTCTGGTGTTTCTCACATTTGGTTCTCATACCAATTATACTGCTGCAAACATAAGAAATTACAATAAATATAGTGATAATACAGCAAAGAAAGAGATAGCACTGAATATATTCTTTAAATATATTCTTTAAATAATTCTCTTAGAGAATAATACTTTACAGTAATTGAATGCAGAGAAATCCTAAGAAGAAATCTTCAGAACGAATAAGAAGCAAATGCAAGAAGGCATAGGACAATGAGAAAAAGCACGCAAAGAAAGACAACCAAACCTAACAGGTTTAGATTCATTTCTGCCTATATGCTGAGCTCAGATCTTCACTTTCCTGATGTTCATAAAGGTAAGAAAAGCAAAGCAGGTCTAGCTTTTCAGTTTAATTTTCTATCCATTCCAAGATAGAACAGAAACAAAATATTTTTGTCTCTTACATGTGCTATAGAAATGTAGCAATACGCTGTACTAAATGATAGAGACTAGAAATGCTTTTACAATTACTGTTTTGGGTAAAGATGTTCATTTCTTAACTCAGTCCCTCCTTTGCACTGGTATGCCATTTGCAATCTTTTAGCAGCCCTTTTGCTCTGCTACTCATTTTTATTACACTGGCTTTATACGTGCTTAATTTTCATTTTAGTGGTGAAGGGCATTTTTATATCCTTTGTTACCAGTGTTCTCCTTTCAGATAATAAAATACCAGCATTGCCAGATGCCTAGAAAGGTAACAGCCAAGACTGAATATAGGAAGTAGAGGGCCATATCTTCAGCTGGAATAAATCAGTGCATCTTCTTTCCACTCAGCAGAACAATATTTGGATTTACTTCACCTAAGGATCTGATTCTCAGCTTACATTTGATATAAAGCAAGTTTCACTGCTGAGGTCTTCCTAGGTTAATGAAAACAATCTCATTTATTTTCTGCAGTTTCTTAAACATCATCTCAGTTCCAGGACAGGCTCCGGGGGGGATTACAGTGCACCTTTCAAGTGGTCTATTGATCTTGGTTCCAGATCCCTGTGCCTCCACAGCACAAGGCAGGCTCAGAGCTTGCCGTATACCTGACACAGAGCGAGCCCAGCATGTCACAGCTGATTAAGGATTCTGACTCCTGAACTTATGAGAAACTGTTAAGAAAGGAGGTAGGGAAAAGATGTCAGAAGCACAAGGGGAAAGAAAAGGAATGAAGGAATAAAAAATGAAGTGTGAAAATAGCATAGGTAAAGATATAAAGGGGTAAAGACAGTGATGAGTCAGGTGAGCTAGAAGAGTAAAAATTATCTTGAAAAGAATTGGAGGGCATTAGAGACCAGAAAGGGAGCACATTTTAAAGAAGGCTGCACTCCCATTTTTTGTTTTGAGGAGAGAGGAAGAAATTAAGGAGAGGCAGATAATGAGTCCAGATGATATTTATTAACAAACTAAAACCAGTCACCCAAGCAATTGATCAGCTTCAAGATGAATGGGCTCCTTTATAAGATTTCTGTGAAATGAATATGGACTATTCATGACCTACATTTCAGTTACCAAACTCTTAATTACCCTTGCCTCAACTATTCATTTATGCCGCAGACCACTTCGATATGAGCTTGTATCCACTGTCCATCTTGGAGGCTCTTCATCAGCTGACACTAAGGCCAGTAGGATATTCCTCTTCCTATGAGGCAAATGTAATCCATATGCTTTTCATCCACCATTAATAGTAAGCTCATTTAGACATCAGTGAAACCTAAAGGTTTCAGGTCTGCTCTTCAAGATTTAGATTCAAAGATCACTGGCCAAGTTTGCAAAGAAAATATGAGGTGCTGCACAGAACTTTTAGATGAAGGAAAGGTTGGCTAATAATAATTAAAACAACTTAGTAAAAAACGTGCAACACACGTCTAAAATTGTGGCTTTCTAACCCGCACTTTAGCTCATACTCGCAGATTAAGAGTAGTCAACTTCCCAGACAGTACTACAATTTTCATAAGGTGAGAGCCACAACACAAGTGCCGTACGGACCGGGAAGCTCAAGGTGGAAAAAAAATGATAATGGATTACAGACTGGAGATGACATGAATTCTCTAAGGGACCTATTACTCCACTGCTGGCTGGCCTACAGTCAGGCTGGCTGTGTTGCTACATTCAGGGGCAGGCAAGTCATGTCAACTCCAGCAGCTCCTCCTAGCTCACCTCCTTCCTCCACTGATGCACCCAGAAGCTGCCAAGCCACCACATCGCTGCAGGAATCACACAACATCCTTGCCAGGCACCTCAGATATTGCTCCCAGGAAAATCACACGTGGGTCTTCAAGGCACAAGCCTCGTCATTAAGATATCAGTGCTCCTTATAAATATGCATCCATTCATTTGTAAAACAGACAATTATTTTTAAGAATAAAATTTGAGATCAATTTAATAGGAAGTTTGTAAAGGCAGGGCTTGAACAGAGATTCCTCCAGCTCAGTGGGATTTAAACCACAAATAACATTCTTGCTCAAAGATAATAAACTCTCCTGGGCAGGCACTCTGCCTTCTTGTGTTAAGAATAATACTCAGAACATTTCAGGGGTTATCGCAGTACTAAGAAAATACATTATTGACAGTCTATACTAACTCATGCTGGCATTCGATTTTGTTAGTTTTGTAAGTAAAATTGCATTCTTAAATGAAAATATAAAGGATTTTAGCCTGCCAAGAGCAAGTTTTAGGTTGGATTTCTACATCTTAAATAACTATTAGAAATGAAAACCCTTTGCTATGATGAAGTGTCAGCTTAAAAAGGAATCACGAGGATCTCCAGCAAAATTCCAGACCCCGGTGCTGGGGACCTGCAGAAAGAATAACTCTTACTCATCTTGTGCATTTAAATGCTTATGTTCATAATTTCTGACAAAAAGAGACTTTTTTATTTGATAAGTGACTTGTGTATTTTTTCTCTTTATTTTATTTCTTTTTTATTTCCTCTGTATTTGCAATCTCTTTTCAGCTTTTTAAAATTCAGACAGATTGTGAGTATTTTTGCTAAACTTCTGACAGTTTCATTCTGCTTTCTACGGCCAGCTCCCAAAACCCTATTTGCCTCCTGTACATGACCCATACAGACAGTAGGAGGGCTGGAATTTTCTGAGTTCTTCCAAGAGTTGAGATTTCCCTATTTACTACAAAGACAGACAGGAAGGCAAGAACCCTACCACCCTGCCCTACCACTACTATCCCGGCCACCACTTTCTCACACGGAAACTAGAATTGCAGCTAATCTGGAAAACATTAATTTTTTTCCCATTTCACATCATCCCCTGATACATTTCATCAACTTCTGCTTGCAACATACACGCTATGGAAAGGTACTAGCAGCAAATGATCTGGATGGTGGCAAGACTGTTTTGATACTATACCTACTCTACACATCACCGCACTGCATTTACCCTTTGTCAAGACATTATTGGACAGAAAGCTCATGGTGAGACATCGTATCTACAGTGATCCCTTTTCAGAGTCATTGTTTTCCAAGGCAGTCTCCTAACCTGAAACTTCTCGATTCTATTACCTTGCACATGACTCTAGCAAACTACAGCTGATGTATTAGTGTTTTAGATACTTGCCTACGGTTGATTCTTTCAGATTAATTTCTGCTAACTCTTGGCCTACCAGAATATTTTCTTGTAACAATTGGACATTTTCGGCTATAAAAATAGCCTTCTGATTCTTCTGCTTCTGAAACTGATACATTTTCAGTCATCAGATTTCCTTTTCCTACCTGATTTTTTTTTCTTCCTTGATTTCATTCCTTCTTCTACTTCCTTAGGACCTGCTATTATAGGGATGACATCTGTAGATCCAAGAAATCCTTGATCTCTTTGAGGCTTTGAAAGACATTCACCTACGTCTTAGGATCACAAACCATCTCCTCCATTAGAAGTACAAGCTTGCATTTCTGGTAAAAAAATCTTTTCTCCTTTCAAGGCAGGCAGCAGAACATGCCATGTCACGCAGTGGCCACAATAACTGATGATTCTTAGTCATTTCTTACAGCTGACACAAAAATATACTTACGAGGACTTAAACTTCCAAAGCGAATTTTCCTATTTGACATTTTAGATTTATTACTCAAATGTTTGCTGTTGCAGCCTTTAAACTCAGTCAATCTGTTCCTTCAGTAAGTCAGCTCTACAGCAAAACTCAAATATTAGATCAAGGTCACAAATCTCGCAAAAAACTTTCACAAATCAAAGCTGAAGTCCTAAATTTGGTCACTGAAGACCTGCTACCTTACTAACACAAAATAAAACTCATTTCTTAAACAAAATGTCAGCATTTGCATCCTATTGCTGTGATCAGGGTTGTGATTTTGGACTAGATGCATGTAATTTTGAATAATTCAAACTTGATTTTTATCAGAAAAATTGCTTTTATTTGTCAAGGCTGGCATATTGCTTAAGAACCACCTTCAATGATATATACCTGTTAAATTACAGAAACACAGAATCGTTTAGGTTGGAAGGGACCTCTGGAGATCATCTAGTCCAACCTCCCTGCTCAAGCAGGGTCACCTAGAGCATATTGCCCAGGATCACATCCAGACGGCTTTTGAATATCTCCAAGGAAGGAGACTCCACTACCTCTCTGGGCAACCTGTTCCAATGCTCTGTCACCCTCACAGTCAAGAAGTTTTTCCTCAGCTTCAGATGGAACTTCCTGTGGTTCAGTTTCTGCCCATTGCCTCTTGTCCTGTTGCTGGGCACCACGGAGAAGAGGCTGGCCTCATCCTCTTGACACTCCCCCTTCAGATACTTGTACACGTTGATGAGATCCCCTCTCAATCTTCTCTTCTCCAGGCTGAACAGGCCCAGCTCTTGCAGTCTTTCTTCATAGGAGAGGTGCTCCAGCCCTCTAATCATCTTGGTAGCCCTCCGCTGGACTCTCTCCAGTAGGGCCATGTCTCTCTTGTACTGGGGAGCCCAGAACTGGACACAGTACTCCAGGGGAGGCCTCACCAGGGCTGAGGAGAGGGGCAGGATCACCTCCCTCCACCTGCTGGCAACACTCTGCCTAATGCACCCCAGGATCCCATTGGCCTTCTTGGCCACAAGGGGCACATTGCTGGCTCATGGTCAACTTGTTGTCCACCAGCACTCCCAGGTCCTTCTCTGCAGAGCCGCTTTCCAGCAGGTCAACCCCCAGCCTGTACTGGTGCATGGGATTATTCCTGCCTAGGTGCAGGACCTTGCACTTGCCTTTGTTGAACTTCATGAGGTTCCTTTCTGCCCACCTCTCCAGCCTGTCCAGGTCCCTCTGAATGGCAGCACAGTCTTCTGGTGTGTTAGCCTCTCCCCCCAGTTTAGTATCATCAGCAAACTTGCTGAGGGCGCACTCTGTCCCTTCCTCCAGGTCATTGATGAATATATTGAACAAGACTGGACCCAGGACTGAGCCCTGGGGGACACCACTAGCCACAGGCCTCCAACTTGACTCTGCGCCATTCACCACAACCCTCTGAGCTCGGCCATCCAGCCAGTTCTCAATCCACCTCACTGTCCACTCATCTAGCCCACACTTCCTGAATTCAACAAGTTCTTGTAGAAGTTCTATGCAAGAATTAAGAAAACTACTATTAAATTCCGAAGAGAATTCAGACAGTCAGAATGAAACTGCATCGAATGGAATATGAGTAGAATTCATTGCAGCTAACATCTCTCTTGCACAAATCATTTTGAAAAGTATTCTGTCCTCTCAGTTCAACACTGTTAACTTGTATGATGGTCATGTACCTTGCAAATCTCTCTCAATTAAAATCTACTGTAAATCACAGCAGTTTTGAGCCACTCAATTATCATTTCACCTCCTCATTACTGAAAATGCATTCTCTGTATCTTAATTTATTATTCACGTACATACTCTGAAATTCCCTTTGGAAATCTTTGCCCTCACATAAACTCATCCATGATAGATAACTGCTCTGTTAGCACTGAGTAATCCAGATCAGATTATTAGATTAGGACTGAACGTGCATTAGTAAAATCAGACAGAAATCTAGTCCAAACAGAGTACAAACAAGCCCTATTTTAGTAAACAGATGATTGCAACTCCTTTTTGAATACATCATTCACTAGAAAACAAAGATGTTTTGCTGAGAAAGCCTGGAGGAGAACGTGATTTGTGGAACGGGCAGAGGTCCAGAAAGCATTACATACTGCTTAACCTTTTTTTCTTTCTATATAATAAGACCGCTCCTAAAGCCCAGCATTCACATATAAACTAAAAGTAAACCACTGGAATTTTTGCTGCCACACTGTACAAAGACCCTAGTCTGCTTTGGATACAGTATATAAACCCTGGTCCAACTTCACCAGGTTCCTAGAGTCTTTCTTTCATAAACTTATGCAACAAAAAGGCATGAATCTTACTTTAAGTTTTTCCCCCATTTCTAGGGTGTTTTGTTTGGTTGGTTGGTTTTTTGCTTCAGGATCGTTCTGTTCCATTCTGTAACCTCTTCTGACTCAAAGGGACACTTCAACTCCTTATCCTTGCTCAAGTTAATAGGGCTCAAAGGATTTAGCAGAATAATTCTTCATCTGCAGAAAGGTTCAATAGTTTGAAAGCGTGATGACTTAACAGTAGTATTGCATCCACTTACAAAATCCTAGCTCTTCTCATTCTCTTACACCCAAATGTAAGAATTCAGCTCAATCTGTTTTAACTCCTAGATCCATTCTTCTGTTTTACAAATTATCAAGAAAGACTTTAGAGTTGAAGTGGCTTTCTGTGAGATGTGTAGGGCAGGGAATGCTTCCAGCTTCTCAGCCCACCATTTCAGTTCAGTGTTGGTGTTAGAGCTCTCCTCTTCCCATGTCTTGGTTTCTCTGGACAGGACAGCCAAGCAGGTGTACTGGAGGAGAGCCACAGCCTACTCTTATAAGTCTTCAAGGTGGATAAGGAAGAGAGCAGGTCTGTGAAATGTGCTGCAGCTTATGCCTGCCCTGTGGTCTAGGCAGATCCCCTGACCACATAAATCAGATATAAGATCAACTCTTTCGACATCAGCTATTTTATTTTGAATTCATATCTTGATTTGATGACAGATGAAGATTGAAGACAGAAAGAGAAATGGAAGATTTACTACAAATTTCTATTATACATCACTTCTCACAATTAAAAGTTAGAGCACTGGCCTGTAAGTACCCTTATTTAAGCAGTTTCACTTCTGATCTCTGCAGCTGAACTGGTTATCTGATCTGCCTTCATGAGCCAGAAAAAGTAAATACTGCAGAACTAGACTTCAGCTTTCAGACTGCAGTGTTTTCCCATCCTCTTGTACTTTCTTTCCATATGTCACTATGATATGGATCTCAAAGAAAGTGGAAACGCTTGAATACCTTAGACCTTTATCAAGCAAATACAAATGTCTGAACACCTATCAAGTATTTATCAAAACAGGAACAGATGTCATGTCTACCTTGCATTCAAGACACACAAGCTAGCTTTCATCCACCTATCTTGTAAACCCTTGCTGGCTGTTCCAGTAGCAAGAAGCTCAGTGTAGGTTGTACCACCAAAGCCGCAAGATAAATTAGCCTGCACAGAGCTGCGTTTTCTCTTTTTCTCTTCAAGCCCATCAACAAGGCCTTGCTAGGACCCAGAGGCTGCCTTTTCCAGTGAGCTATCTAGCCACATAGTTGAGACTCCTTCATATAGGTACTGAAAATAGGAGGTTTAAAGAACTGATGTGACTGCAGTGCAGACCTATTCTTAGTTTGCTTGGAACACTTGTTAGCCAACTAGACTCCTTTTCCAATTTTAATTCATTTAAAAAAAAAAATGTTCTGCAGTTCAGCTTCATTAGGACGGACCAGAATCTTCAGGTGTTCTTCCTGCAATTCTTTGGAATCTTAAGAGGAAACTGAAACCAGACTTAAAGACATATTCCAATGCCAATTAAACATTGTGAAAAGAAGGATTAATCTCGATGGACCTCAAAGTTGACAAAGTCATTGTTTAATGTGTTTAGATATAAAGCTAAAAGAAATTTGATAACAGCAATAAGGCAGCTCCAAGAATATTGTTATCATGAAATAATTACATCCCAACAGGATTAGAGGTAATCAGCTACACAGTGTCGCAGTATACCTCGAGGGGTGATTATCTTACCATAACACCACCACCCATTGTGTCTCATTGCTTAAATGTGTTCTGATAAAATAACATAGTTTTAAAGTTAGCGCAGCTGTTTGCGTCAGGAGAGGAGCAAGAAAATTACACTCATAGTATATTTTCTTTTCCCAGTCACTTTATATTTAAAAAAATTAAAATCCCGCTGGAAATTTTCAAATATATTGAATATAAAAATATGCTCAGTGTTTAGATTATGACATAAATAATCAAAATTAGGACACTTAAATTTATCTTGGCAGGCTGTGCTTTTTTCATGCTGCTATGATTTAAATTTTTGTGACTATTCTAAAGTTATTTAAATATAGAAGTATGCTTAATGCATTTATGAATTGGTAAAATGATAAAAGAAGTGTTTCATAGAAGATTATGAACCACACAGAATATTATTTACTTAAATGACCAAAAAAAAAGCAATAAATCTTAGTCTCTTCAGTAGACGAAACTATTATGCCTGATTGAATGTATTTATTTATCCTAATAAAAAACACTGCCTCCACAGGTATTACTTTGCTATTATTTCTTATGTGCTGTCAATGTGTTAGGTAAATATAAAACCTAATAAAGCACATGATAGAAACAAAAGAACCCCCCCCCGTGCTATCCTATATGGTATAGCAATATAGCACCATATTGATTCTGCTATATATTTTCTTAAATCTGTGTGTGGCAAATGACCGTAAATGTCAGCTTTGACAGTGGAACACTGCATATGCCATGCTGGGCCCCAGATCTATCAAGCCCAGTATTTGACATGTAGCACTGCTACATAAATAATTCTGTCTATCACTTATTCATCATTATAGAAAAAATCTAATGGTGTCAGTTTATTTATTCTGCAGATATTCGTGTTATTTGTGTGATCAAACGGTCCCAACTCTTTTATTACTTCAATATACTTCACAGTAGTTCTAGAGGCTAGGTTCTCCTAAATGCAACAATTTCTTTTTATTTCAAAGGTAATCAGCTGACAAGGCCTGGCTTAATTATTTACTATGGGAAGTGCTCCAAAGTTTCACAGAACAAGAGTGTCCAGCAATAATGGCAGAGACCCAATTTTCATGTAAAGGATGCTATTTTCTAGTTGAACTACTACAATCTAGATGCAATCTAGGGGACTGAGACACTGCAGGAGCAGCCCCTCATCATGGGAAACCACTGCTCCGCTGACTTAACCACTAGTTTGAAATGCCCTTATGGAGTCCTTGATTCCATTTCTCACATGGGAGCTGGGCTGGCCCAGTAATGCAGAGTTGCCATCAGATGGTTGCCTGTAGCATGAAATTTGCATTGGTTAATTCTCTTCACTTTGCCATAAGAAATAGAACACAACTGGCACTTGGGCTGGGAACTTAAGAAAAGAACAACTTATTCTGAGCACATGATAAGTCTCGGAATTGTAGAGCTACAAAGAGTACAAACAATAAATTACAAATAAGAAGAGATTTATTGAGAGTAACTATTTCTCAGAGAAAGATCATGTTTTGGCCTTCTTGACCTTTCTGAAGACTGGCTTTCTGGCTTATTACTAGAGAACTTTAAAGACTGTTTTAAATGGTTGACTCAGCTATTCCAGAAATGAATTATGCATACTATAAAGGGAACTTAACAGACCTCGTATACAGCCATCCTAGGAATGACTATTTTGCTCTGAATTAAAAGTCAAAGTGAAATTAAAATGGCTCTCTTTATAACTGCTTTCAAGGATTTTAAATCTGTAACTGAACAAAATAGATATTTACATTTTTATAGCACATTACTCAACAATCTCACAAAAAAGTGCTTATGAGAAATGTATGCGGTTCCCATTTCACAGATAGAAAACTGAGGCACAGAGCCAGTAAGCAACAAGTCAGCCCAGAATACTTACTGCCATTTGCAAACAGAAACTTCTTCCATTAATGCTTAACAAAACTATGTTCCATCATTAGTAATTACTATACAGTGTCATTTTTACACCAGTTTCCACTAGAAGAACTTGTCCTTCAAGAATACTAGCATTTTTTTTTTTTTGTTCAGGAAGCCAAAATGATGATAAATAATGAAACCACCTCTCTCCCACATGACTCAATCTTCTTTCACAGGACCCCTCTGAATTTATCTGTTTTCTGTTCACGCTTAGAAGATCTAAATGAAGGTGCTAATGATTCATGTTTGAAGAGAATCAGAACTGAAATCAAAATAACAAAGTGTCTTACTGTGAAGGCATCTCTCAGTTTGTTCTGTGCCATTGTGCAGACAAATAAAAGCCTCTGCACTATCAATAGGGTTTTATTCTAAGTGTGCATTACAGATACTTGTAAATCTATTGCCATAACCGTTCCTAAAATTTTTATGTAGTCAGTCAACATCAATGATTACACTAGAAGTTTCCAAAGGATATTAGAGGTTTCCAAAGTATTTTTTTCAGTTCTGGAAACTATTTATTTTATTTTGGGGGACAATCATTGCCATTTAAATCTCACAGTGGAACTGGCATATAGGCATAAAATGAAGAAAACATTTTGCTTTACCTGTAAATTCTTCTAATATCTGTGACTGCAACAACATCTCAAATCAATGGTTATTTTGGGCACTGAATGCTTTTCATCAAAATGCAGTCAGTAGAAATACTTTCTCTAGTGATCTTCAAAACTCTGATATACATGTCATAAAAATCTATTCAGAATTCAATATCCACATTAGTACCAGTGCCACTCCAGCAATGACTCAAAACACTGATGTAAAGCATCAATGGATGAGAATGATTTCCTTTCTAGTTAGGCATAACAGGATAGATCTTAAGTTTGCTTCATATGTCCACACAAGAGGCACAAAGCCAAAAAACAAAACCTTAAAAAAAAAAAAAAAGCTCCAGTATAATTAACTATTTGAAAATCCCTTACAAGGACCAGAAAGCCAGGGCATCCAGAGTCAAAATAAGTAGTTGAGAGGGCTTTTGAGCCATGGCCATTTCTGGGTTTCACAACTTCTTTAAGAGTCACAACATCAACTCAGAAATTAAGGATGAACTAAAGAAAATATCAGAGCATTGAAATCCTATTCCCTGCTGTCGTAGGTAACCCTGACGTATAATCTTCATAAATTGATCAAACTCAGTCTTAAAACCTTACTACCCCAGCTGAAAGGCTTGTTGCAGAACCTCATCGCACTCTTCAATAGAAACCTTTCTTGCTTACATTTCTTGCCTAATTTGTTGTTTACATTTTAATGGTGCAATTTCTACCATTTATTCTGCAACCAACAGTGGGGGTTTTGCCCTCCAGACGTACTCACAACCCTCTTTCCTCCTCATTTCACTATACTAGATAGGCTTGCCTCATTTACTTTACCTTTTTATGGTGGGCTCTCCTTTTTCTCTCTGATGTTGTTCCAACCTAAATCTATTTTAAGCAGTTTGGAATCATACAGGTTTAGACATGGTATTTCAATTGAATTTTCACCAGTATATCCCATCACTGTATTAATACTTTTCTAGCTCTGTGAGAAATGGCTTACCATATACCTCCTTAGACTGCAGATGCCTTCTTCATGGTTAGAGCATACCAATGATGCATACTCATCTTGGACAGTATTCACCTATCTACAAGTTAGGTATCTAATCTCTGTTAGTTGTCCAGCTTCCAGTAAGAAAGAGAGGCAGCTCCAGGAGGTGATCTGTCCCGTCCTAAAATACATATTTTAGTTAGATGCAATGAACTACATCCTGGAGGTGCCCACATTTATTCACTGACAATAGGAGCTCATACTCCTGTGTTCTATTGTGTTTTACCCTTTCTTTTTAGTAGGTGTTTTTTAACAGAGGAGTTCCAACACTGTTAATCTCTAAGTTCACAGCATCATCCCATTAAATTTATCTCGCCTCCGTTACTCGTTACCCTATATTCGGTGTATTACTCTGATCCTTCCTTGTTTTAACAACACTTCTCATCTTTGGGCCTAACAAGCACAAATGTTAAAACGGCCCTTGACAGACAGAGGGAATTGGAGAAAGGAAGGCTTCTTACAACTCTGCTGGCACATATCTCACTTTGCAGAACAAGCCACAAGCCTCTCCTTCTCCTTCCACGTCAGAGGTGAAGAAGTTTCTG
Source organism: Struthio camelus (assembly GCF_040807025.1). Lineage (NCBI taxonomy): Eukaryota > Metazoa > Chordata > Aves > Struthioniformes > Struthionidae > Struthio > Struthio camelus. The sequence goes on along the minus strand of NC_090947.1, from coordinate 39,881,742 downwards.
TTGCTCTTCTAACTCATCTGCTTGCCCATCCTAGCTTCTGATCTCCCACTCATTGTCTGCATTTCCTTCCTTTTCCTCAAACTCTTACCCCTCAGTGGTCCTTCCCCTATCAGTACAAACGTGTGAGAATTTCATTTTTACTTGTTCCTTTGTTTCTAAAATGATTACTTTCCATTCTAAGTTCACGGAATTTGTTGTTTACTGATCGGAGTTGTTCTTCTGCAGTTCCAGACTAGACTATCCAGCATTCAGCTAGCATTAATTTAGTCTCAATGTAGTCTCTAAAACTCCATTTTTCTCCATTGCTTGATTTGTGAATCGCTCCCTCAACCAACTTTTTGCTTGAATTTTTGTCTTCCCTTGATCTCCCTGTCACCACCTCATATTCCTTCGTTCTCCTTTATGACTTTTTAAATGAACCTTTTTATCATCCTTGCAACTTCCTACGTTCCACAGTTGTACCCATTGCCACCATCTGTGCTTCTGGTTCACTATCTTTTCAGATAATCCCGTCCAAATATACAAGCTCGTCAGCCACCTTCAGGCTAATGTTTCACAGATCTACTTCTCTGCTCCAAATCCAAACTCTCCTCCCCCTGCCCTCCCCCCGTCTCTGACATCCGAGGCAGACAGCCAAAGTCCAAGAAATTCTCCAATGGGTCCCATGACTACCAATGCGGATACAAGTAGTATCTTGCCTGTCCCTCAGGCTAATCACACGGGCATCATCTTTGACTCAGACCTCACTCTGACTTCTCACATCCAGGCTGATTCCAGAAGATCCTTTCTGAATAATATCTCTTACATTTAAAAGACTCCTGAGCACCCGCAGGATTGGGATTCATACTGGATCCCAGTTGCTGAATAAAATAAGATGATGCTGTGGACCAGTATAACTTTCCACATTGCTATTTTCTGAAGAGGAGAGGCATTGACTTCAGACAGTAGTCTTCGCTGAGGAGAGATACACAGTTCCTTAAGGTATATATTTTGTTTCTACATAATACAACTTGTCAGATCAACAGACGCCCCAGACACCCTAACATTTTCTCTGCTGAGATATTTGAAAGCTGCATCTTGTTACCAGAACTTTATTTGAAAGTGTTTTATCTCTTGCTAGATATTTCTTTATATGATGTGAAAAAAAATGAAGCTCTAAGAACGAAAACACTCAGACTCCCCAAACTCAAAAGCTTCCCAAAAGATTTCACAACTGTAAGCAGCAACAGTAGTTACTTTTTTTTTCTCCTCATTTCATCTAGCATGAGTCTCTTTCCAGTGCTCATTCCCTCATGTTTTTCCTCTCAAAATAACAAAAGTTGTGTTAGAGGAAAAAAGCACTTAGAACTCCTGTTAAAATTTCTTCAGTATTCTAATGAACTTATTAAGCTCCCATGATGCTTCTTACAATGTAGAGAAACCTTCAAAAATATGAAAGTAATTCTGTTTACTCCAGTGGTAAGAAGCTGGTAAGATACATCAATATTACAAGTGTTCTGTTAATGCTGAAAAGGGACTCACAAGAAGAAACAATTATTCACTTTGATGCTTTTTAATATTTTTGAACATGACTCAGCTACAAGATTCTGCCTGATTATTTTTTGTTTCACCTCAACTATCACTTGATTTATGATGAAACCATATTTTATCACCTCGCTCTAATTTCATTTATACTGCACTTACAGCTTTCCTATAATTTAATGGAAGTTGCAGTTTGATATTGTTTCTATAACACCTAAACCAGCTCCATAGCCTAACAAAGAGTCCCCTGACTCTGTCAAGGGTTTTGAGATACAGACCTCTTAGGAGCATTTATCCTATAAAGGATGAGCTCAGACCCCTGAAAAAATAATTTTAAAATCTAATAATTAAAGAGCAAGTTATATACATTATTTAGGTAAAACATAAATACACCCTCATAGTCTTCAAGTTCATTCAGTTGATTAATTGATAGATTGTTTTAGAAATTCAAAAAATATCCTTAATTATAACTCACGTAATAAATACAATTTTATAACATATGCATGACTAATTCCATCTCTTAAATACTCATTATTAATTTCATTATACACTATATATGTATTATATTCATTATATATAATTTCCTGATGTACTCATAGAATTACATAGGTAAGTACTTGAGGTACATATTTTAGCTGAAGTCAGCTCGTTGTCATTGTCAGAGCAACCGATGGGGCTCAGAAGGCTCAGTATATGTCAGCACCCAGTATGGCCAGTGTCTTGCTGGTCGACTTAAGCAGCAAGTCACCTCAGTCCTGGACTTCCCCGTTTCCCATCTATAAAAAGGAAATCTGTCACCGCTTTTTCTGTAAGGCATTTTAAAATCTAATAATTATGCAAGTCAATTTTTCACATAACAGTCTTACTATTAACTGAATGTCTGAACTATAAGGCTAACTGAATTTGCATAACTACTTGTTCTACTGCATTTAACTGAAGCAGAATCAAGCACTTATCTCAGTTACACTTTTAAATAACTTTTAAAGAGGTAAATTATTTTAAGGCTGATTTTTTTAGGTGAATAAGTAGATCATATTGCTAATATGAATTGCTATAAACTGCCTGATGCCCCCAAAACACGCAGAAATGATGAAAGAAATTAAAAAGATTAAATGAGCACATCAGCAGTAACAAGAGACTCCAATTTCCAAACTAATTTGGAAAGAGGAAAAAAAATATTAAAAGGAACAGTTTGCAGAGTGACTTCTTACTAACAAGAAATCCAAAATGAAGTTATATGATGGAAAGAGCAAAAAAAACCCACGAAGTACATTGATCACAACGTACTTCGATCCCATAGGACGACACATAGATCCCTATTATACCGTGAGGCAAGGATCTGGTCACCACCAAATTACCATGGGGCAATTCACAGGCTGTGTGCTGTAGTTTTGTCCATGATTAGGAAACCTAAAGAAGGAAATGGTGTGCATTACTGGTTCAAGACTCAACAAGTCTCCTAGAAATCAGTGTAGGCCTTCCTAATCTCAAAGATCAGAGCTGTAACTGTAACAACTGAAAAGTGAATCAGCAAGTCTATCATTATTCCAAACCACTAGTGAAATCTATTATCAGTCCTTTCTAACTCCAGAATTGGTAATTCTTTTTTCTTCTTGATAATTCTTCTTTTTTGTGCCTCAATTTCATAATCTTACAAAATTCTTACAGAGAGGCATTACAGATCACCATTAAATTAAACCTTTAATGTTGGTATATTGCCGTCTGCTTCTGCCATGCTTCCATTTTATGAAAAATCATTTTTATGGTATCTTCTTTTGTTAATTTTACTATTATTTTCCCAAAACAAACTTAGTAAAAAAAGATTCTACAAAATTTTGATACAGGAAAGTATTTAAGTGCATGAAGCACAAAAGAACCATGCTTGAGAACTCACATGAAGGATGAGTGTACATTTAGGTCACTGAAACTAAATGTACGGAGATATGGTTTCAGCTCTTAGTTTTGTTTATGACCTTGGCAGAGTTATTCAGTTTTCTGAATGCTTCTGTTCATCTCATTCATAAAATGAGGATGATAATACTCCATTAAATACAGCCCCTTCTACACCTGACCTTTTATTCTCAAAGAACCTGCAACCTAAAATGACTAACTCTTGGTACAGCTTCTAGCAAAGTAAAGCTTCATTCTCAGTCTAGGTCTACAGTTACTAATTCAACAGAGTTGCAGTTCTTAAGAACTGAAGGAACAAAAGCTCCGTCATGCAACAAAATAATACAATGGAAAGAAGTGCTTATAAACATGAAGATCACCAGTCAAGAAATTATAAAAACAACATGCTTATGCGGGCAGTCACACGCACACATGCCTACACACATATGCACACACATATAAAAACACACACACACACACACATAACACAATCTGCCCTGAAATTTAAGCAAACTGGATTAGGAATTTTAACTGTCATCAAGTAACTGTCAATATAGCTTTAGGGAGCTGAAACAATTCAGGTATGAGTTCATGAGCAACACAGCTAATGTGGTACCTCAAAATAAAGACTAGAGCAAATTCTTCATCTACATTAAAAGCTCTTCAGCACTAGGGAATATATGCCAAAAGCACAAATCCTAGCATGATTTCATTAAGAATATAGAAATAGATCTTAAACGTGAAAGAGAATTGTCAGGATATGTAGTACAATTTTCATTTTTAAAGAAATTTTAGCAGAGGAATCTTTATTTTTTTATATTATCAAATCTGAACTGCCAAATTATTACATAAAGGACTTATAGAAATAGAGATAAAAAAGCACAGGGAAAACAAAAGTTATTCACTGAATCGAGTAGCCTAGTGATTTAGTAGAAAAATAAGGCAAGAAGAAATTCTTTAAGAAGAAATAAAGAAGCAAACTCTTTGAGGCATAAAGAAGTTCTAAAGGGAGTAGAGAAAGAAAATGCTACAAAGGACATGCGACCTCCTATGATACATATAACAAATGACCGTGCAACTTGGACTAAGAAAGACCAAGGCAGTAAGGGATTTAAGACAGAATATCATTTTTTTCTAGCAAGACTATAAAAATGCATAATATAAAATCAATAGCCTGCAATGTGAACAAGGAGTAAATATTATAAATTTTTAAAATGCATTTGAAGGATGAAAATCTTGCATGAAAAAAGAGGAGGAGAACGACAAATTAAAATGAGCAAACAAATGCAGTTTCTACTGGCCGCTTCCTCAGTTTAGTTTCAGACATTCATGTTCTTATATCTAGTACAGCAGGCAGTTTAAATTGACATCATCAAGTAGGAGTGTTCTTTATACTGGTAACACAAAGGGCATTTATATCAGACTTCAGTGTTTACACATTGCAGTCTTCCATTACAAATCATCTGAAAAATACCATTCATTTATGCTAGATGCATCACAGTATTTTCTCTAATCTCTGTAACGTATACAGCAACTTACTATGAGCTACAATACTGTTTGGTTTTCTGTTGGTTGACAAACACCAATCATCCATTTTCAAAATTTTTGCCAATAAATTTTCCTGTAAACCAATTATTTCATACCTCGTGAAGGTAGACAGAAACAGCCACTACAGGTAAGGCTGCATAAATATTTTCAAAACATTGTGAAATTTGCTATTCATGTAAAATTTTTCAAAAATCCACCAAAATGCCAGAAATTTGCCGTTCTTTTATTTAATAGGAAAGTGTTTACCGTTCACCAATTTGAGAGTGAAAAAAGAATGAATATAATTAAAAATCCCAGCACTATTATTTTCTTATTTTTATAAAGGAAGGAATTCAAATATATAGCATATCACACTACTCAACTGGTGTGAACATCCTAAATATCCTTGCAATATTTAAAAAAGTTCTCACTTTAAGGTCCCACATATCAGATTTTGGAGACTGGCATACTCAGGTTTCTGAATTTAAACTATCATGAAAAAATTCAATTAGAAAAAGGGTCTGTAATTAGTGCTTCTAGCAATCACACTGAATGGAGTTCCTGGCATTCATCAGACCACAAATGACTATCTAAAATTGCTTAAGTTTACTCATAAAGAAAAAAATCCTTCTTTTCCAGTTCTATTAAGCAATTTCAGTTTTGTAGGATGTAAAAGTGAAGTCTGCACATTAATTTGGTGGGGGGGAAAGAAAAGAGAAGGAAAACAGTTTTCATTTGGAAAAGAAATGACAACATGATAGTGCCATGTACAAATGTATGCTACAAAATATAATTTTCTGTGGCTTGATCAAAGAAAAAAGGGACGTCAAAGATTCTGTTAAGAAAAAGAGGATCAGTCTTAGGCCATTTAAATAATAATGCACGATTGCTTCACGTGGTTTATTTTCGCCTCATTCAGAAGAGTCTGAAGTAATGAGTTTCATCATTTTCTTTTGAAGAATATTCAGTAATCTATTGGCTGAATCCAGACCTGAGTGAGGGTCCTGCAAAGTGTTATACACTGCCTGAAATAACAGAGAACTATGAAATCCAAGCACTTTACAGAATTAGCCCTACGCAACCCATTTCCAACTGAAAGGGAAGGAGCCCCAGAAGTGACATAGGGGAAGAAAAAAAACACAGTTAATTAACATTAATTTATATTTTTCTCTGGAGACGTAGGTACGCCACGAAAGAAATCACGTAAAGTACTAGATATAAAGAAACCAGATTATGGATTGCTGGCAAACAGTTGTGTGAGATCAGAGCAAAAGGCAAAGAGAAGGCCATGCTGGAAACATATCTGCATATAATAAATAGTTGGAAAGCTAAGGTTGAAAACGGTGGCCTGACTAGCCTAAGGCTATTGAAAACCAGTAGCAATACTATGAACAGATGTGGGAAGTCCAGCTCTCAGTAAGAAAAGGTGTTTAATCCAAAAACACCTCAGTAAGCAAAATCATATGCAAATAAACATATAGGAACTAAGAGATAGTCACACTGATCCAGAAGCAGCAGATGGTGCACACAGGAAACCAAAAAAAAGACAGCAAAGAAACCACAACAATTACCAAGATATCAAGTGCACGACTTAAAACTCCAGAGCGTCTTCTGGCCTGATCCAATGCTGTGCTAAGAAGCTTTAACGGAAAGTAAATTCAAGAGGAAACAGGACCTCTGAGAAGCTTACTGTATACATTCCGAAGTCTTTTATTTACTGAAAAAAGGAGGAAGAAACCTGGTACACTTCAAATTTGTTTATGTTAGTGGAGTATTCAAATGTGCCCTAACAAAAAATTGTATTTGACCCAGAGAAAGGTCTTTACAGAGGCTTCATACTTATGGATGCCTGTAGTTAAGCATATCTAGTATTTTCTAGTTTGAGATACAGCCTTTCTTTGCAAATATACTTGCCTCAATGTAACCACTGACATTTTCTAAATGTGAGATTTAATTCTCGATATTTGTTGATTTTTTTGAACTTTTGAATAAAGCAGTTCAGCCATTTTTTGAAATGAGGTCTGATTAAAATATGCTTTGTGTACGTTAAAATCTGTAGAACAGTCTTATCTAGTACCTTCATGCTTGAGAGCTGAGACCTGGATTTTTAGCCAAGGGGATTAACTGACACATAAGGAACATTCTTTTGCCATCACATTGAACTGTTCAAATTTGGCCACATTTTACGTCTCTGAAAAATATGTGATCAGTTAGAAACTCACTGCAACTTCACAGCTAAATTCTCATCTGTATGTCTTAAATCCTCACAGCTCCTTATCCTGAAGGGGCTTGGCATGTGCCTGATCCACAAAGTACCTTGATCACTCTTGAAAACTTGAGCCATCTCAACCCTGTAAAAATTCAGTGCAACCTCCCATATTCCCATATTCCTTCCAGATGACAAATACTTGTGTCAATAGGCATCACATAGTTGGACTGGAAGTGGTCAATTCATCGCTTCCTTGAAATTAGTGTTTTGCCCTGTCCAGGGAAAAAAAAGTAAAAATCAATCTGGCTGGGATGCAAAGGATCAGGATTGTGTATGTATAAGTTTTTATATGTGTATATATGTAGCTATACACACACACACACATTTTATATATAATACACATGCACATACACACACATATATAATAACTTTGAGAATTCCATTAAAAGCAACTACGTCAAAAGAAATTGTTAGGGTTGTAAAATCAAGTGCTCCTAAGTTAAAAAGGCCAAGTAAGGCCATTGTGTGTGCACCACATAGAAGCTTAGTTTGGCTTCCTCAGGCATATAGATTCTGATATGGCTTTTACGTAAATGATCATATTAAATTTGAAAGACAGCAGTTCTGCTTCATTCAGAAGATAAGGCCGTAAATCCACCTGTAGACAGCCGGGTTTCAATTTGCAGATATGCTGAATACTCAAATCTGTAAGTGTGATGAACGTAAATTGTAGTTTGAAGATAAAACACGCTACAGAAGGCACTACTCTGCAAAACTAGATACTAGTCATTTCAAACCGAGTTTCCAATATTAACAGTCACTTTTAATCTTTGCTCCCGCTCGCTGTATTTATGGAGGGGCCAATACTACCTAATGCTGCAGGGGTGCTGTGCTAACTAATTCCTGAACAACTGCAAATCATCACAATACTAAACTGAAAACACCAATAGTACACTATCTTTTCTTCTTTGTGGATGCCGGGGTTCAGTAGCACTCAGTAAAAAAAGAACAATGATAAAAGGAAATACTGACCCACTACATCTTCAGAAAGAACCCTGTACCCTGAGCACAGTAAAGGTCATTTGGAACTGGGAAAGGAGTGATTTAAAGTTTCATAGGTGACTTTGATCCTGGGACTTCTAAGCGCTTGACTTTTGTACTGTAAGCTTTTTTTTTTTTTCCTAATATACCTATAGGCTTGGGGAGAGGGGGCTGTATGTAAATTAGACTAGTTTAATGTTACTGGTTGGAATTCAAACAAGAATGTAGAAAATGCCCCACAACTTGGGTGAAATGTAAAGTTTATTTTAAATTTAAAGGCTTCCTGGTTGTAATTAACAGTAGGCTAAATTGATATAGAGGCAAATCTGTCTGGAGGGAACATAATGACTGCCCTTAAAATGAGTCAATCCAGGCAGAGAAATGTTCAAAGGTATAATGTTACAGTCACCTGCTCAGGTGACTGCCATCAGTTAGAAATATTCCAATCAGTTATCACTCCCTCTAAAACTAGAAGTAAAAATGTAATATAGAACACATCTTTCAGGATGTGAAACCTGTGGAAAAGGTGTAATGTTGCCTTGGTGCATACCTTTGGTTTGAGCATCTCTTACCATTCACCAAGTCTGCAGAGTATGCACAGCTGAAAAGGACATTGCACTGAAAAGACAAATGCACTTAAAATAACAGACACCAAGGCATATACTGTTACTGGTTTGCATCCCCTTCAGTCCTCAAGTAGACATGATTTAACCTAGATATCTACTGCTCTCTTGGGAACCAAGTTACAGCTGCCCTAGTCCTGTCTCTCAACCAATCTCTAGCAGCCTATGGCAGCTACCTATTCCTCTCTCCATCATGTTACAATAGCCCAATCTTTTATCAGATCTATGTCTTCTGGTCCCCTACTCTTTCTTCAGTAAGACAGTCCAGCTGTTAGTGTTAGGACTCCAGAGCTGCACCTTGCAGGTAAAAAAACATGACCACTCTGTTTAAATACCTGGAATTTTTAGAGTGCTAGAGTGCTTTATTTTAGCTTTCTTGCCTGTTTTTTTTAAATCATTCTCTGTTCCCTTATTTCTCTCCTACATATTTCACTTCATATGATAGAACTTACTGTAAGAGCCAGAGAGACACCACAATCGTGCAAAATAATTCAGACCAATATTGAAGAATGGCTTTACTAGGCACAGAAAAAGAGGGCCTGGGAGGCAGGAAGGATCCCAGGCCAGGGACACAAGCAAATCCATGTAACTGCACAGCCTCTGCGGTCACACCAGAGCTGTTGCCATCCCTCCTATTCCTAGGCTTATGCTAAGAGTCACAAGGAAGGCTGGAAGCTATGAACCTTATTATCCATCCTGAGATCTCTTCTTCACCCTCTTCCTCCAGGATATAGAATTCATCTCAGAAACCAGATTAAAATGCATCTTTTAAGAGAAGATATCAATCTCATCCTTAATTCAAGGTGTTTACCTTACTATAATTTTCTTTGCCACATGAGGAACCCTATGAAAGTACTATTATGTCTACCACAGAAACCTGTAATTGTACTGTAATTGTTCAACAGAAGTGAAAAGGAAAGAAAAAAAGGCCAAGATATACAGAAGTCCTCAAAATCCACTGGTCATGAAATGGCATGCTGAAAGACCACCAAAGGCATGACTTTAATAGTTTTGAACAGCAGCCTGCCTATACTTTGATTCTCAGATTCAGCATTTAGTGATATTTTCTCCTCTGTTACCCAAGTCTTCTTTTAGAGAGTAATTTTCACTTTCTCACAACCCAAGGGAGTGGAGTTATCAAAGGCAAAACGAAATACCATAGCATTATTCCATCTTTCTCAAACATTGTGGGTGTGAAAGTCCAGAAAATGAGCTGTAAACACAAGACAACATAATAGGTGGGAAGGAGGGGGGAGGTGGGAGTGACTGGATGAACCCTCATCACTGATGGAACAGAACAGAACATTTACATGAAATTAATTTTCAGTGTTGAAATTATGTTACAGTAGTGACAATCACAAGAAAATATTGATAGCAATAAAATGGAATTCTAAAGAAACTGGCACTAAATCAGAAGACAGCACGTTGACACTATTTATGTTAATTTCTTCAAATTTCATCCCAGTCTGCATTATTGTTGACACCTCATGTAACCAAGAAAATAACTCAGGGAGTGAGCGTGAATGATTGCAGCTGCCACTAGATCCCTATATATTGTAGCAAGCAAAAGTACCAACTCATTATGACCTTGATCTAACAACCACAGTAATCAGCTGAAAGACACATTGAGTACCAAATTTTTAAATGTTATTTCACAGAGAGCGTCTATAGAAAGTTACATTTCTCTTAACAGTTTTCAATTACAAAAAAACAAAAGACTATAACAGAAGAGAGAGTGGGAAAATAAAAATGAGAACACAAAAGGAAAACAGAGACAAATGAATCAAAAGCAATAAACACATCTCTTTCAACATTCATGTTGGTTTTCAAAACTGTTTAACAGGTCACAGATAGTAAGGGACACTTACTTGGGTCACCTGAGCATTATGTTAGTAAATGTTCTTTCCAATCTAATCATTGCAGAACATGACTCTATAGGCATACTCTCATGCATGTAAATAACTTTAAAGTACTGTATGCTTGTAATTCAGTCACTGATGGAGCTTCTCGCAGGGGCTCTTCCCATTGGGAAAGAGGATACATTGAAACATTAATTCCCATTTATTCAAAGCAACGAGGGCCAGACTTGAACCCTATTGAAGTCAATGGAAAAATTCACCCCAACTTCAACAGGCTTTGACTCCTACAGAAAGTTCTCAATAACCATTTGCCTTGGCTTTAATTTAGCTGTTGCCCCCTTTCCTTCAGGTTCAGCTGCCATTTGGTCTAATTAACTGTTGCCAGATTCAAGAGATATGATTTTGAATGTAGCTGTGTGGCTGCTTCTGTTACATTTTCATCTTACACAGCTTCTGCTTCCTTTTTAATTTGAAAATTATTTTTGTTACATTTAAATTGCTTTCAAAGGTAGTCTGTCCAGGCCAGCAGATGCACTAATGAGGATTCTTTATCATTAAAATGTGCAAAGGGTAATGTTCTTGTTTTATTTTATTTTTGAAATATTTCAGTCTGTTCTGTTTTAGTTCACACTTAATTCTAGAGTGAAGGGACAGAAACACAAGATTCTTTGTTGCAATCTTGAATGGATTAGTGCTATTGATCAAAGAGCTCTGGGTGCTGATGTGAATTTGTCACTTAATCTAATAGGCATGTTTATTTATTTACCAATAAATCAGAGGGCCAAGCTAGCAGTGGTATGAAGCTAAGGGCTAGTACTTCTGTTTCAATAGTTGGATACACTTATCAAGGAAAGGAAATAAATCCTCAAATTATATCTCATCATGTATTAGGGTAGGGATTGCTATTTCTTTTTCTGACTCAGAACTTCACTTAACTTCATCCAAATAGAGCAGTTTTATCAGGGATGGAGCAATGCAAGACAACATTCTGCATTAAATCAGGTAGTAACCTGTGCAGTGCATGTTAATGGGAAGGAAGGCTGCATCACTGGGATTTCTTTCATTTTTAATTAGATGCAATCAGTTTGACAAAAGGACATTGAGTGGTCTTGATTTTCATTTCAGAGAGATGTGACCATACTTGCAATATATATTGTTAGGCAATTTTTAAAAAAATGCTCTATTAGATTATTAAATTAACTCTTCACAGATATCATATTGGTAAATTAAATCTAAAGTGACCTTGGTAGAAATAAGACTTTCAAATTTAAAAAAGAGTAAGTTTTTGAAGAGAAAAATAAGATTATCCTGAAATTCATAGTGTGTTTAGTGTTAGCTGCAAATAAAATGTCAACTCAGTTGCTCTCAAACTCTTTATGGGGGGAAGATTCTAGGATCTTGACTTCACTCACTGTACTAAAAGATAACTGGGCAAAGACTATGTCAGTTGAAATACCATATAGAATCACTGTGACTACAACCTGGCAGTGGCTCAAAAACAATCAAAAAAAGGAGCTAAAGGTTATTGACATGGGGCATTGTATGAGAAGGAACAGAACAGGGTTTCTCAATACATTTGGTCCAGATGTCCCCTCTGGATCAAAACTGATCCATTAGAATATTTAAACTGTCCTTCTCCTGCCACCTTTTAATGAGTCTACCTCTAAATTAAATCAGTCTGTACTTTATGTCATTTCTATTCATTTATATGAATCTGAGGCCACTACTTTTCATGGCACCTTTCTGCTAAACTGATATTCACTCCAAATTACTGTGGACTCAGGAGGCTATCATGCTTTTCATCACTGACATGGATTAATTCTGTCAGCTGGGACTGATTCTGTTTCCACAAGGTTGAAACTTTTCTTGAATTTTGTGGGTATAATGCTTACGCAAGCACATCAGTTTTTTTCTAGTGAGAAAAATTGCAGGTATTTGAAAAGCTATGGATGATAACTACAAAGACCTAGTAGCACTGCCTGGAGAGTTTTTCTGAAGAACTGAGATGAACCATTCTCATGAGTAATTTTGTAAGAAGCACGTTAACCCAGACCTTCAGGAACTACATTCAGCTGTATCAGAAATATCCCACTAAAACAGACCTCCAGTTCCTTCAGGACATCCTGAACTCAGACATATGCTCTTCTTACCTTGGGTTAGAAAAAATGCACTTAGTGGACTATAAAAATCTTTCTACCTCTCTGTTTGGTAGTGTGAAGCAATGGGGAATCATGTTTTTGACTGTCAGTGTAGTCTTCTGTGTAGCAACATCTTTATTTTCTTTATTTTAAGATAAATTCCCATAAAAACTTGTGTCTCCTGCTACTTCAGTACAGTTTCTTTACAGCAGGCAATTCGCCATTTCTCTTCCCCAACTGCTCCAGTTCTGAGCAGTCTCAAGCACAGACTGAGAAGACAAAACAATGAAGTCTATAAAGGACATTATCACTGGACAGGGACACTGGGATTTATAACCTATTCTATCTGGACCAAAGCTTTAATGGAAGTAAAGGCCTACAGCTACCAGCATTCTGCCAAGAGAACAAAAAGAATGATAGCCACTAAACGTTAAAACATTTGCGCTTAACAAACTGGTAATCATTGTTCACATTTTTAACCAGAATAATTACAAAGATAGTGGAGAAAAAACAAACTCCAGTCATATGGTTCATTTTTCCCATTTTTGGTAGTAGAAGCGACAGCAAAGGGAGCAAGGGCAAGGAGACTACAGTTACCGAGGAAGCAGCGTGCCTTCTGCCCTCAGTCAAAACCAAAACCTACCCAACTACACACCGAGTTCTCTCTCCAGGTGCACACATAACAGGAACAGCTGGACAGCACTGTATGACGCAGCGCAAGACAAGCCCTTAATGCACTTCCTGTGCAAACAAGTGCAATGTAACATGGATAAAGGGTACTTTGAGTTGCCCAGAGATGCTGTGTGGTCTCCATCCTTAGAGGTGGTTTTTAAGACCAGACTCAAGAGCCCTGAGAAACCTTGTCTGACCACATGACTGAACCTGCTTCGAACAGGAGGATGGACTAGATACCTCATGAGGTCCCTTCCAACATGAATTATCCTACGGTCCTAAGCTGAAAAAAGTGTAACATGTTTTGATTAGACAATCCACTCGATTTTTCAGTTAAAATCAATACTATGCAATAAATCATATTTAATTATTTTAAAATTGAAATAGAAAATAGCTTTTCATCCATATCATATAATTAAGTAACATGACAATAATAAAGCTTTAGAAGGATTGGTGTTGATATAGCATCAAAAATAAAACAGAGACAGAAAAAATTTTAAATGATATTTTGAAATCTGTATTTTCTGAGGTAAACTACTTTGGAATTTCCGACTGATAAAGGTATCTAAAATATTTGCCTTTGTTCTGACATCAAACAACAAAAAATGTCAAATGTGCCCACAAAATGGAGACCTGCATGTTTGGCTAAATGCAAATGTCATAAAAGTCCCGACAACTTAGAGTAGCCATTTAGAATGGCATTTGATTGGTGCTCACATATATACTATCCTCAATGCTTTATCATTTTTTTCCCTATGCTGAGGGGATTCAGGCCTGGTAACCTACAGAATGATCCCACTTGTGCATAAGCTTCAGAGGCTGTTTATAAGAAACGTAAACCATTTAAAAAAGATGCTGAGGAAACTTTAGAAATGGAGCTGTTGTCAGCAGAGATTAAACTGTATACCAACAGCATGACATTTATGCACTGCTACTTAAACTGTGACAAATGGTTACAAACTTGATAGTTTCAAGATCTTTAATCTAAATGAATGGTGCTTTTAGCCCACCTCTGACTGGAATTCATTTTAGAAATAAAGAAGAATTTCCTACTCAGTTGTATACAGAACTAAAACAGCTATGAATAAGAGGGCAGGAGTCATAGCTTCCACAGATATCTACAGTACTACACTGCACTGTTAAGAACTCCCAACACAGACTGTCTTTATGTATTCATTCCCTTCTGAGTTCCAAGCAATGTCTGCAATGTAAATTAACATTTTACCTACCTTCACCCTTATAGAAATTGTTTTCAGGGAGGTTTTTCTCCCATTTCCTTTTTTTTTTTTTTTTTTTTTTTTGCTAATAACAACATGCATAGTATAAACTCATACAAGGCAGCAGAGATTTGATTAAAATGTAATTTTTAAAATTACAAATATCTCACATATCAAGTTATTAGAAAATCATTTCAATCACTATCAGTTTAGATATAATATTAACTAGTGGAGAAAACTGATGGCATAGGTAGCTTATCCTAGTTATTCTAAATTTATTCCTGTATTATCCTCAGACTCTCAACCAAGGGAACTAAAAAGCAAAATTCTTGAAAACAAGTCTTTGCAAAGTGATTTTTTTAGTGTTTATGGTCTTGTAATGCAATATTTATAAAACAATCCAATTAAAACATTCCAAGATGTTCTTCAGCTGATAATAGAAAAGAAAAACCCACTCTTTTATAAACCCCCTTAGTCTCAGTCACTGACTTGACTATACCCCTGAGAGTTTTCTGAACTGGGGGGGGGGGGGGGCGGAAAGGTTACAAAAAGCCAGAAAAAAATCTTCGGTTAAAAATATTTCTTCAGAAAAGAAATAGCATGATGTAATCATAAAAATGTGAATTTTGAATATAATCAGGCAATTAGTTTTTGATCATTGTAAGATATTTCTGCAACATTCCCTTTATATAACTACAATATTTGCAGTTAGTGTGGGGGGAAGGAACAGACAAAAAGCTCAGTTAAAGTTACTACTTTGAAAACTGAAGTTTCCTCCAGCTCTTTTATGGCTTCTATTTTTTTAAAAAGACAATAAAAACAATCTCCCCTCTTCCGTTTTTGAAGGAAAATACAATCTTCGTTCAGAAGAAATTCTTCTGATGAAATACTTAACTTAGAACAAGGTTAAAATAAAGTTAAACCCATTTTTAAGAGCAGGAACGCACTGCCATCTTGTGGAGTGTGTGCTGGGAGCCCTCTGAGGCACAGTTCTGATGCTGCTGGATAAAACAGCACTCCTGCCTCTGTCACCTTGACTTTGCTGCCCCCCGAAAGCCATTGCTGACAGATGTCATTTTTCTATACACATAGTTAACATTTTAAAAGGAAAGTACCTATATCTTTTGGAAATGAGAAGAATATACCTAAGCAAATGTATCTGACCAACCAAGATTTAAAAAAAAAACCTTTAAAAATACTTATGAAGAAGAGATCAGGATGAAATTTACATTTCAATTTGCTCTCAAGACTACCTTTATTCTGGGAGATTTGCACCAAAGTTGTATACTAAAAAAAGTCACTCCCAGCACAGATGCAGTTATGATAAGGAAAGCTGAGGTGTCTACTGATGTAGCAGTAACACTTGCCACCAAAGAAACAGATTATACCAGCAAAGCACAGGTTTTGCCACATGCACTCTGGTTTCTATGGGCACAGGTCTCCCCACTAAACCACACTCCACGGCCCTAACCAACACAGAAATACTAACAGAAGTCTGTAGCATGGCCCTGAGTTATTCTGCCAGCCCTACCAGGAATTGCCTAGATATAACAGAGTGTAGCCCCCCTTTCTTTTTTTCAATCAGTTATCTGTTATTTCAATATATTAGAGCTGAGATATTCAAAGCTGCCTAAGGGCTTGGAGAATTAAATTCAAAATGTTCTAGGCAGTCTGAAAATTCCTAAGAGAATGATTTTACAATGCTATGAGTCTGATCCTTCAATCTCTACTTGTGTAAGGAGTGCTTACTTACAGAAATAGTTTAAATAGTTAGAGGCATTATCTTACAGCCAAATTTTGACATTTAGCTGCTGGCCATGCCAATAGTGCATTTTTCCTTGTGTTCGCCAATCTACAAGTAAACTCAAAGTGAGCAAAGGCTACCATCTTGCCCTTGGGCAAAGAGCATTACTGGATGTGCATCAGGGAAGAGTCTCTGAAACCTGAAGAACGCAGAAGCTGTAATTGAGAGAGATACACTCAGAGCATGTAAAGGGAAAATAGGAAAATAGGTCCCTTGTATGCTGTGATAAACGTGGGGAAGCCTTGATTATTTTGCAGAAAAATGTGTGTCTTGGTTTGTTTGCTTGCTTTTGTGCTGTGGGTTTTGTGATCAGCAGGCTTAAAATCCAGCAAAAGCTAACAAGCGCAGAGACAGGAAGAATGGACCAACACTTCTTACTGTAATGCATTCATTCGTAATGAAAAGACATAGTAAAGAGCACACTGCAGGCAAGGCCAAAACCAGCTACCTGGTGAAAATGTACAAACCAGTCTGGAGCAGTTTCAAGGCCACAAAGGCTACGGATAAAAGTCAGACTGAAGATTAAGAAACAGGTCCAGACAGAGAGAAGGTAAAGTAAGGTAGCCTTTTGTTTAAAAACAATGTCAGGGACAAACTAAGCCTACTAAAAATACACAGCCAATGCAGAATAAGCTGCATTAGGTTCTTTGCATGGATTTTCAAGGAAATAAATGTATGCAAGCACCCTGTTTGTGTGTTGGTATCTGTCAGTCCAGTCAGTAACTTTCTAATCTTTTAGGTAACGTAACCAAACCTGACAGAGAGGTAGCACTCTCAAAGGCCCGATATTCCTAGCAAACTTTATGAATACAAACACTTAGTGAATACCCACCTCACACTCCCACGAAAAGAAGAGCTGCAGTATGAATCAGAGCTCAGTCATAACCGAACTCCAAAACAGGCACAAAGCCATAGGAAACTGGACTTCATGAGTTCTGTATTTTGTAGGACTATTCTTTATTTTAACATGTTTCTCCATCACCAAACTTACCAGCTGGTTACCTTCCCAAAACATTTAAATTATTGTATTTTGGGTGGTAAAAAGGAGATGGGGTGGAATGCTAATTTGATTTTTAAAAAATGGATGAACAGTGGGATTTTGTTTGGGAAGAAGCACAAATATAGGCCTATCTTTTGAAAGAAACTGCCAGGAAAAAATGAAAAATACGTCATAGCTCATCTTGAAATCATAATGCCTTTGAAACAGTCCAGCCCTGTGTAAAGGATGTGGAAATAAATATTCTCTATTCACGTCTAAAATAGAATTTTCAGGCAATTTACTCTATTCCTAGCACATTGGACTAGGTTTTCACACCAGACAAAGTAACCTTGAACAAGACGTACAGGATTGAAAGGATGTACATAAGAAGCTGGCAAAAGTTGCTAAAGTGGAATAAGAAGTCACTGTGTCTGACTCCATCCAGTCTAGGGTTAAGAATGGATAAAGGTTGGGGGTTTTCCATCCTGATGGAAAAACCAGCTGATAAATGAACTCATTATTTTTAATGTATCCAGGAGACATAGCCTACTATGTGAAGATATATTTTTTTATGCAGAATAGAGATGAATAACCTAGATAATATTTGGAAAAGCTTGGCGGGGACTTCAGTGCAACAAAACTCACACTAAAAATTAGGGTGAGCTCAAACCTGTGCTACACTTTCTCTAATTTGCTAAAGCTTGGAGGGTCCAGAAGTGGAAAGTTTTGCCCATCCCAACTACCGATTCAGTTCTCTAGCACAGTCACTGGATTTCAGTGAATCTTTTCTTCTGTTCATATCCATTCAACTCTTCTCTTTAGTGCCTGTTTCTCAAAATACATAGGGACAAGCATCACAGTATTTTTCTGCAACACATTTGGTAAGCAGCACAACACTGAGCTTAGAAAAGGACACTATGCCAATAAAAACAAAATCCTTATAAAGCCTTTGATGAAAATAAGAGGTTAGTAGATTTCCTTCAATATATTTCGTGTTTTAAATTCACTATTCCCAATCCTTATAAAAAAAATGATGTTACCGTAGTTGGACTAACAACTTGCAACATTTTATCAACTGATACATATGTAACAGTAGGTCATTCTCCTAGAAACATTTCCAGGATTTGCAGAAAGTAAAACTCGGAAATTAAAAAAAAAAACTTGGAATAAGCCGAGTTTCAGTTTTGCAGATCAGAAGTTACCCCAGTTAGTCAGTGACGTGTAGTATCAAGCCATCTGGTGACTTGCAAGGATCTCAGTTTGGTTTATGAACCACAAATTAACCCTCTCCACATGCTTCGGAAGTAGATGGACATGGCTATTTCCAATGAATGGAGGATTTTAACAAATCTCCTACACCAATATATTATACACAGTTTAATTATATTTTAGCATTTGTGACTCTGTAATTGTGCTGCTGTAACTGTGTATTTGCTCTCTGCCTGCTCCTAACTCCCCTCCCTTGAGCAGGCCCTGCCTTTTAGCTCCACATATCTAATATATGCAGGAGAAATCTACTTCGTCATTTGTGGCCATTTGAAACTGTAAATTTTGTCAACCTTAGACCTGACTGTTGCAGCTGTACCTAGAGGTCCAGGCCGCTCACCTCCACACTATGTATAGTCCCTGCCTCCCAGAAGCTTGTCAGGTAAATTATTCATTGTGAATTAGCTTAGTCTGCTTGGGAAATACTCAAGGGCAGATTTCCTTTTCTTCTACCATAATCATTAGTCAAGATATGCTAGAATAAAGAGGTTGAGAGGAAGCAAGATGAAGAAGAAAATAAAGGGGATCATACCTGTATTTCTGGATAATATACTACCACTTCATGGTCCTAATTCCTATTCCTCATACCCAACCAATGAAATTAATTTAAACAGAAGAGAGAGAAAAATCTTTTCCAAACTATGAAACTAACTTAGACTAGAACTAAAGAAACTAAAAAACTACTATAAATTTGGCCATAATCCATCCAAAGTACAAGATCGTCTTTAATTATGGCTTTTTCTATCATATAAAGGGAGCAGAGTGCCTATAAAGAGAGGTGGAAAATCCTATAAACACTCTATTCCACATGCAGAATTCTGCTCCTCTGATGAGGATAACATGGAAGTGGGCCCTGATTGTGACTCAGGAAGAACCCAGCAGAAAAGATCATGCAGCCCATGCATGTTCCCTACCACCCTGTCACACAAGGTCCTCGAAATCTGCCTCCCTCCTCGACATCTAGTTACACAATGCAAGTGTGAACGCATACTGAATCACAAAATGGGAACAGCCCATGCAGCACATGCACCTGCATTCTGGTCTGAGGATGGTCACACTTTTGCTCAGATGAAGTGTACCACCCTTAAGTGTTCTTCATGCAAGGTGCCCCAGCAAAGAGATTTAGCACCACTAAAATAGGAAAAAAATATCTTTGATAGGAGTTACTCATATTAGTCCAGCACTGAACTGGTTCAGACTATAGGAAGAAAATAGAATAGCACCAACGGACATCTATGGGGAGAAAGCAAAGCTAACATTAACTGCTGCACTTCCTAAGCTAATATAACGTTTTCCAAACAGATGAGATTTGTCACATTGTATCACAGATTAACATATCTAAAGGAAGACTCTTGCTTCCGCTACAGAGCGCAAGCAGAGGTAAAATAAGAGCGTAATTCCGGGCTCATTTGCAGGTACATCAGAGTGACGGCAACCAAATTACTGAAGGATTACTGCAGAAAGACACAAATATGTTCAGACAATAAAACTGCCACAAACATAAAAATAATTAATATCTGATCCGTCCTTTATCAGGTGACTTTACTACTGCAGGTCTATGGCCCTGAGGATACGAATGTCATGTTCTCTCAAGCCTAATGTCTGACCTCTCTAAGGAAAGGACAAAGAATGAAATTGTATTTCACTGTTTAACCAATAATTACTTTTTTTTTATTCCAAGTAAATCAAAGCATTTCTTTGATTACAAATGAGCATGTGGTACCTACAATATTATATAAGTCACCAGGAGCTGGTATCCTGACTGATTGTATGCAATTTTTAAGATCCTATACTGAAACATATGGTGTCCACTTTCCTTTTAGTCCTTCAACATAGAACAGTAATTTGGAGTTAGGAAAAACAAACCAAAACTCTGACCACTTCCATCCTTTCTTACACTTTTAATAAAGTTTGGTAGCTTGATTACTGACACAGAAGTCATAGAGCATGTGTTAGTTCTGTGCCATATTAGCAGAATTTCTGATATGTTTCTTTATTTTCATAAATATGGGAGATGGATGTTTAACTGAATATTTATAAGAAATATAGCAAAAATGAATATCAGTTACAGTAATCAGCCATAACTAAAAATATAATTTACAAACTCAAATTCTACATGTTCATTTCAGAAAGATGATGTTTTGGGTAAATAATTGCTCAAGATTGTCTAGCAGGAAGCTTATCAATCAACCCAAGTACCTTCCAGGTAGGCAGCAGTTCACTCTAAGAACGTAACTCTGTATGGAGCTGCTTCAAAGACAGAAAAAATAACTAGACAGATCTGCCTTGGAGGCAGGTCATCAACAAGGGGATGTTTCTGAGACAGGTACGTGTTTTTGTCTGCATGGAAAGTGAGTTACAAGCCTTTGTACAGCACCTTCCAGGCAGGTAACTTATTCAGGTCTGCCTAGAAGGCAGGTCAGCACGCACATACGCCTAACAGGCGCAGAACTATGCAAGACTGCATCGCCTAGTTTCAAAGATCAAGACAAGTCAAGAATTTCATTTTAATGATTTCAGAAGAAAGCCATTATTTCCTGTAAGAAACCATTTTCAGTACAGTTGCTGAGTATGTCAAACTGCAGTTTCTTTAATGACACTTTCTTAATGCCAGATACAAGAACAAAATTCTTCTTTACAAAGTTCTGGTGGTAGTGTTAATATAAAAGGAAACACTGTTTTATAAGATTTGGCAGTGGGTTACTATAGAGAGCAAAATGTCCCAAAGAACAGTCAAGTACAACTGGTAAAAAGGAAACTGACAGCAGAGAAACAATATGTACTCTATCCATACAAGTACAGATATGGGCCTACTGTTTTCTTTCAGATCAGTGTAAATAACAGCAATGACTGAGGTGAAGGTTTAGATAAAATTGGCCAAAGCAATAAAATGAACTTTAAATATCATTCACTTTAAATAGATTAAATTCTTTTTTAATAACTAGATTAAAATTTTTTTAAATCTCTGATCAGCAAAAGGCTTTAGCAAAACCATAACTTTAATCACTTGACTAGACTTTTTTTAAATAAAGATGAAAAGCTTACTTTGCACTTATCGGAGCTATGGTTTCAGCCTATCTGTGAACTCAGACAGCTCTCCATCAGATACGCTCAAGTCAGGAGTTCAGATTTTCTTTATGATTAATATTAAACACATTTATGCTTTTTACATGAAAGGCGAGATCTTATTCAAACAAGTAAATGTGAAAAGGTATTTGGAATGCCATGGTACTGTGCGCCAGCCCAAAATGAATAGATAAATAGACATTTTGGACAGTGACCAGTCAGCAATAGTCTAGAGTGAGAAAGAAAAATTCTCATGCTAATCAGCAGTTGTTTTTATGAAAAGGCTGTAACTCTCTAAGAAACATTAAGTAGCACCCACTGCCAGAGAAGAGCACTGACACCGGTCTTGTAGTGGGCCATTCCAGCCTACTGGGCCCCCATAAGGCAGCTTAGCAGCTCTAGTTATTTTAAAAGCAAGAGAAGCAGGAAAGATAAGAGATCCATGAAGCTACAACACAGGCTCCAAGATGTATATATATACCTGGTACATTTCAGGGGGAAAACAGTGCTAGCTCTTGGTGTACTGCAAGTCTACAAAAGACATAAAAGAAGGAAATACAAACCAGCGCTGAATTTAGTATTCTGTTTAGACAGACTTGTGAAGCAACCAGTACTCCATACAATATTGTGACAGTAAGTTCTCAGAACATAATAACTCAAAACATTTGATATTATTGATGGCCTCTTTGAGGATAATATTTATACCAAGTACAGCAATAACACCTGTCACGTGGGGTGTATTCAGAAAAAAAAGAAAAAGACAAACAGTACATCTAAACCAAAACAAAACTGTTCAGTATAATTCAGAGCACCAGTAAGCCACTCTTTCTACCTGCACAATCTTTAAATAGACTCTGGATCTGAGACCCTGCACTTGTGTTACGCAGGACCACCTGGCATGCCAACTGTCAGCAGGAATCTTAATGAGTGACTTATCCTTTCAGAGTGATATTCCCATAGGCACCCAAAGAAAGGTCAAATAGTCTTTGTAGAGGGTTTTGTGTGTCTGAAAGCTTGCTCTTTGGTGTGCAATCTGTAACATATGTAAAAGACTCACCACATAACAGAAACAAGACAAAATTCTATAGGTTATAAATCCACAAAAAACATAACTCTTTCTTATACTTACAACATACATGAGACTCTCACATTCTGTGCAGCCTCATAACCAAAATATCTTAGTCAAATATATTTTACATGATCATATATACACTGACAGAGCTCATACCAAAAGCATAATATTGGCATTACTCCATGCTTGCTTGGTATTATAACACACCCTTTTAAGCTTTCAGACTGTAAACTGTTTGCCATAGCTCACCTGTTACTCAATATATGGTATGATTCCAGCTCTGGAGAACACTGAACAGACATAGCAGCAGCTGTTGATTCAAGACTCTGCAACACTGTTTTCAATTAAAGGAAGTGTTTTTCCAGAAAATTCAATTTTAGGAAGATCATTTGTTTGGCTTTTGTTTTGTTTTTTACAATTTGTGAAATTTTCTGCTTTCTCTTTTAGGTTTAATTAGTAATTGACTAAAGGAACTTTTCAGAAAATTTTCCTTATCCATATCTACAGAAAGATAAAAGTAGTGTATATACATCTGAAACTTTCATTGCCTCAAATGCAAGTAGGTGGTCAGGGATGAGATGATTTTATTCTGAACTGCCTTTCCCACAATTCTGCTACAGGGACCAAAGGAGACCTTAATACACCTCAGAAGTATCTACAGACTGATTTAATTTGTTCAAACTGAAACAGCCCCATAAAGGTCCTCTCTAGCTGACGAACAGATAAACACTCTCTGTCTTGCTAGATGCTACAAACATCCTGTGCATTGTGCTCTTCGCTGGCACAACCTGCAAATACCTGTTTAAATCTCTTTTAAGTCTTTTGGGCTTTTTGCACATGCTGAGCTGGATTTAAGCAGGACTTAAAGTCTAGTCCTGAATTTTATACAACAGTGTTATATATACTGGTGCCCTTTCAATTATCCAAAGTGTGCCTGTAAACCAGAGCAAGCCATTCCACGAAACAGTTCCAGCATATCCACTACCATTTCTTATACTGGAGCAGAGGAGACAGGAATTAGGCAATACCAGCAGTGTGGGACACTGCTGCTCGGCTGTAAACACGCCTGGACACATACCTGAGCATTAGTGCCTCATACGACTGCCAGGCGGCACTGAGAAAGGTGGTTGCTATCACATGGCTCCAGAACACCCATTTCTCTACGCGGCACACTGAAATATCCCTCAATGTCATTTGACCTACAGCACAGAAAAGTTGGACTGTCTTATTTACATCACAGATTTGAAAATGAAATAGCTTTATAGTTCTTATACACGCACACACATTCCACTTCAACTTCCACCACAAAAACGGAGAACATAAAGGCACTTTACCCTGATGCCCTCTCTAATATCAATGTAGTATTTCCAACAGCAGCTTACAACTTCCAAGAGGCAACAGCCACAAACTGAAACACAGGAATGTCCATCTGAACACGAGGAAAAACTTCTTTCCTGTGAGGGTGGCTGAGCACTGCCAACAGGTTACCCAGAGAGGTTGTGGAGTCTCCTTCCCTGGAGGTATGCAAAAGCCGTCTGGACAAGGTCCTGGGCACCTGCTCTAGGTGACCCTGCTCGAGCAGGGCGGCTGGACTGGATGATCTCCAGAGGTCCTTTCCAACCTCAACCATTCTGTGATTCTGTGATTACAGTCACATTAATTTGGAATCAAAGGGATTACTAACCAATGGGGACCACCTCCTGTACTCTGCTTTTGCACCACTGAACAATTGTAAAACAACCTTAAAATGTTGCCTGTGGTTCAGTAGTTGATTATCATTCTGATTAGGGCATCAGTTACACTGCTGTAGGTACAGATTAACTCTACTAGCAAAAGTGAAGCCCCTTCTGACTTGAACCTGTGTGACTAAAATTGAATCTGTCCTCTAATCTAATTTAAACTATGGAATGATGATCACAGACTTCTCAGTTAACAGAAGCATAAGCGTTCAGTTGAAGCGCTAAGAAGAATACAGCGAAGTCTCTAAAGAATGTCAAGTTTGTGAGTATCTTCACAGGAAGACACTCGAGAAGCTAAGAAGAGGGAGAGAAATCATACAAACAACTCCAGTTGCGCTAATATTACAGAAGCTCCAGTAATTATACACTCAATTATATTTCTTTCATGTTTTTTTTGGTATCTTTGTATTTGTCATCTCTAAGCACTTGAAAGAAACTACTGAAAATACACTCCTTATAGCATCTAGAAAATCTTGTGCAATATGTGCTCTTCATAAAAGCATATTGTAAGTACACCTACAAAATACAAGAATGAAAAAAAGCTTTCTTGCAAGATCTAGCAATCGTGGGGAGGGGATGATGGAACAAATCAAACGGCAATAAGCATTTTGAAACGTTTGCAATAGTTGTTTCTTACAAGTGGACAACTCGGCACCTCATGCTCATGCTCAGCAACCAAGTATTTTTAATAATTAAAACTCAAGTTACATTTCTATAATAGCATTCCACCTTTATTAAGGAAAAAACTGCACTGTATGACATTTCGATGTCATTTTAATAACATATGTTCTACACTTATAGCTCTCAATAGATTAGAAAATTCTAGGGAAGCTAGAAAAACTAGATTTTCCATCAGAGATCCAAACTGCTAAGCTCAGATCATAAAACCTGAAAAAGCAGACCAAATACACCATTAACTTCTGAAAAGGCAAAACATGGAGCGAGGGTAGCAAGGCATTACAGACTGACCATTACTCTGACCACACCTGGAAGCGAACAGGAAGAGCACAAGCTGTTTGTGCTTTGTCTTTAGAAAAGTTTGAAGAGCCCACTGCACTTGACTGAACGATGCTTCAAATCCTTCTTCTTCTTTATAAAACCAAACAGAGCACATTTTAATAGACTATGCTTGAGGCCACAAAGGCATAGATTAACATGGCCAAGTCCAAGAGAACAGAACAGCCCCTCCTGGCCAGTCAACCAGAAACATAAAACAGAAACACAGCCACAGCTTTCATCCCACCGACCAGACTCTAAACGACATGTGGATTTCCACCTGTACTGACAAAGAAACTCAGCCTCCAAACAACACACCGCAGCTGGATGCTGCAGACAACGTCGTCCAAACCACCAAACCAATCAAGATAGGTTATTATGGATTTAATAAGTAATGAAATAAGGAAGCAGAGGGGGACAGCTCCAGCTGCATTCAGCTTTAACAAACAAAAATCTCTGCACAAATACTGCTCACAAAACATTTTGTTTCCGAGGGCAGCTATACCGTCCTTACATTGCTTCAATTTGACAGAGAAAAGAATATGCCTTGTCATCATTCCACTGAATACAGCCACCATCAAAAATTACTTCTAAAGCAGTTAATAACAACCTTAAGAGTATCAGCAGAGTCCTGTAAAACACCACTTAGATTTGGCAAGTTTAAATGGCTTTGAAATAACAGGTGAATAATACATTTGGATTTGCCTCCGTGGGCAGCCAGAGCAGAGAAAATTACTGTAAGATAAATTTTTGACAAAAACTCAAGATAAACAACTCAGCTGCTTTTTGTCAAGAGTAACAGAGTGGGTGTATAAATAAAATTCAGTAAGCAGAATGTCTCTGGAGTTTAACAAGGCCTTTAGCACACCACCACACAGAAAACTCATTAACACACTAGAGAATCATGGCACAGATCAATTCAGATGAATAACAGAGATTGTAAGTGCAGACATTGCGAGTGAAGAGGGAAGTGTCATGTTAAATCCGACCGGATAGAACATGAAGAAGGGACTTGTTAGATCCTGCATTAATCAACTATCAGTGGTCCAGGGCAAAGCTGGTCCTGCTCCTCCCCTACCTGGGAAATTGCACTGGGTAGAAGAACGCTACCTCTGACAGTTCAAAATGTATAGAGCATATTTACTAAAATCTGGCCTTTCAAAGTTTACCATCCCATCTGCAATGACTCAAATACACAAAGCCTTAAATCCACCTAATGTTTAACCTTTCATAATTTGTGCAAGTCCTCCTTCTCCAAAAAATTTCTCTTGTACCATTCCATATTTGATTACTCCTCAATCTTTTCTCCTCAAAATCATTCTCTTACTGGACTTCTATTGTCTAAATGCCATTTAAAAGATTCTTTGTTCAACGTGTTTTACAGCAGTCACATTTATTAAGAACTGCAATAAAAATGACAACTCAATCATCCAGATTTGTTGTGAAGGACAGTAGTAGTTGTCATAGCCACCCAAAGTCACAGACAGACAGACACATAATGGATACAACTTTGTTAAATGTATTATTCTTAACTGTTTGCACACTTTCAGTCATCAATGTTCTTTATTTGTTTCTCTTCGTTAGATTCCTGTGGACTCTCCCTTGAATCTGTCAAAGCTGACTGAAATATCTCACGTACCTGCTTTATCAAGCAAGTACTGAATAAGTATCCTGGATATTAACATGCTAATAGAGGAGTATCACAGATATTCCTTGCATGCCTGCTGCCTTTTGACGTGGGAGAACAGTTTAATTAAGTAGCTTCCACTTACGGCTTACACTTCCACTCGTGTTAACACCAAAATTCAGGGTAGTCAATATTCTTCCCCTATGAGCCTCTCCCCGTAATCGTCACACAATTGAGGCCCACAGGGCACGTGCTCCTTCCCTCAGAGAGCTAACGGAGGATAGAGCTCTAGGAGAAACAGCAATGACAACAGCAGCATTTCCTACTGGTGTTCGGCAAGGCTGAGCCAGGCTGGCAGCAAGGGCGACCCGCGCGCTGGGCCCTGCGCTCGCTCCCACGCCCAGGGGCACAGACAGTTCAAAAGCCCTGACAGCAGAATTTCCCTGCCAGCCCCCTCGACCCAGGAGCCACGTGAACTATTCACAAGCTGCATGCGCACAGATGGCTGACCTGTGTTTTGAATGCCTACTATGGCAATATTTGCCAAAATTCAAACCAGCAGGTCTTAATGCACGGTCAATGGCTCAGAAATCTAGACTACAGATCTATACTACTTTCGACAGCAACATTACATTCTTTCTCTTACGTGTGTGCAATATTATATAAATATATATATAATTTAATAAGAACACAAACAATAAAAAGTGCAGACCTCCAGAAACATGACATAGCAACAGGAGAGTCATGGATCAACATCTGCTAGAAAGAAAATTAAGAACGCTTTTAGGTAAATGTTTTTTTAATGCATCTATAAAAATATGGTGTATTGCTGCTCTTGAATAAACAGGGGAATCTAACAGAAGCTAGTGGGATCTGAGGGTGCCATTGATGTTTAAGAACTTTTTCTTAAAGGCATTTTTGTCCCTAAATATCTTTTTTCACAAGTGAAACAATTTTTGGTTAAATTTCCTATTTAAGGTAAATATATTCAGAAAGCTTTTTAACTGCGACCAAAAACATTCTTGACCATTCACTTTATTTGTTTCTTTAGCTATCATCTATTTAACTTGTTCTCTTCATAGGCGCAGTTTTCCCAAATTCACTTTTTCCAAATACTTCTTTCTTTTATGTATTTCCTACTAGCACTGTCCTTTAAAAAAAGGCAAACTAACTAAAGAAATAATAGCCACTAGACTGCAACTGTATCAATGAGCTGTTTTGCATTCCTAGTCTGTTGAATACAGTTAAACGTTTCTTTACAATGATCTGAGATAGCTTTCTCTGTGCAGATGAAGGCAAACTTCAGTCAAAACCTTATCAGTACACATAAAATATTGCCCACTATTCAGCATTACATTCATGCAGCCCTATTCTTGCTTGTTATTAGCAACTCAGCAAACTGTAAAAGAGGAAAGGGAAAAATAAAATAACAGCAATCCTGCATTACTGCACCTTCCTTGAGGAATACGCTCCCCCTAGCACTTGCATAAATGTAATCCCAATCAATAACCTAGTAATTAAATTCACCAGCATTTTGGCCCGATTACAAGCCTCCTTATCTGAAAAAAACATTTCTTGCTCTACTTTTTCAACTGTCTTGGAAAGAGAACGAGAATCATTCGGCCACCCCTTTGTCCTTAACTCCTGAATTAGCTATTGCTGTAATGTCAGGGAAAATCGTTTTGTTTTTCTCTGCAGACATAGCATCATTTTATCCATGTGTATTGCTTATTCCTTTCTCATTTTGCCAGTTTATCAATAAGCCATAAATTCTGATTTTGTTAATATCCCAGTAATACATCTGGGGGTTCTAAAGCTGCTGGGAATTTTTTGTTGAGGGTTTTTTGTTTTTTGTTTTAACTTCCAGTAATAAAAACCAAAGAAACTGAAATGCTAAGGACAGGAAAACACTGGTAAGCAAATGACTGAGTGTGACCAACAATCAATTATCTGCACTGCTCAGCTACCAGAATTTATCAAGGGTGAAATCCTGCCTCCATTAAAGTCAATGGCAGTTTTGTCATTGACTTCAATAGAGCTAGAATTTCACTCTAGACTAAATACTCTATGTGAGTAAATTGAAGAAACTTGTATAGAAGGCATCACAAGCTTAGATTAGAACTTCATTTCTGAAGGAAACTAAAAGACATACCTTAACTAAGTATTAAAATCCAGCTTCAGAATATTCTAGATCATTTACTTTTCAAAAGGTTAAGCAAAGAATGAGCTTCAAAAACATACATTTGAACATACATTCGAACATACATTCGAGTACATTCGTGTACTCCAGGGAAAGCTACCACTTGCATGACTTCAAACACTGCTCTCTCCAGTATCTGACGATGAGGGGCCACATCCCGCTCTGAACCCAGAAGGAACTCCTCTCAGATCAAGGACACATCTGTCTCTCTAGCCTGGCATTTCTATAGCCTTTGCTATCAAAGTATCTCAGCGTGACACTAAGGGAATATTATTGCATCAACATTTTGCTATGAAAATCAAAAGCCCCCCAAAAAACTCTCACTCTCTCCCAAGTAACAAATAAAAATTAACATGAAGCAAGTACTGCTCATTGCCACGCTACAGTACGGTACTGGTATAATCTGCTGACAAACAGCAAACTACTTGTGCGTGTTCACCTAGAACCTCTGCCCAAAGGGAAGAGCTTTAACCAGCATTTTGCCATGCCAACAGGTGGACATAACACATATATGCGGTCTCTTCCTTGTCCGTACTTAGCTGAATTTGGGGAGGACATGACTGCCAGCCAAGTATGTCAAAGCAGCTGTCTGTCCCGAGCGTATGCACCCATGATTAAAAAGAGATGACTCTGCTAATCCAGCCCCCATTTAGGAAGAAGTATTAATATTTTGACAACAGCAACACCACGAATAAGCTTCCGGGACCACACAGAATAGTCAGTCTGGGATGTTTCATCAGGTAGAGATGATTCATTGCAGAAAACCTGCTCCGTGACCTTTTGTGAGCTTCCGAGCACAGGCTGAGGCCAGTGCTGTCAATTGACAGGCTGTCAATTTTTTAAGGAGAGACGTATAATAAACTAGTGCTTATCATGACCTTTTAACAAGCGGTAGGCGTTCACTGTAAGCAGGGCAGGAAACTGGATTGACACGTACACCCAGCGCTTAGGAAACCCACCGCGGTGCCTGCTCTTACCAGCCCGCTCCGGCCAACACGGAGAGAGGCGCTGAGGCTCGCTGCAAGCGCCCGCACGCCGGGAAGAGACACGAGAGGGCTCCGCACTGCACCGGCAACCCTGGGCCGGCCCGAGCCGCCGCCTCGGGCCCCGGCCCCCAAACCTCCTGCCGCCGTGAGCGTGCTGCCAAGGGCATCCTCTCCTCTCCTCTCCTCTCCTCGCGGCTGACCGGTAAAGCCCTGCGGCTGCGTTACGAACCGCACTCGGGGGCGTTTGGGGCAGAGCAGCCCGGCGGCCGGCGGGGGGGGGCAGCGCCTCGCCCCTTTGCCCCAGCGGCCGTTTAACGGTCGCGGCGACAGGTGCGGCGCGCGCCGCCACCGCCGCCGCCGCTCCCCCCCCCCCCCCCCCGCGCCTTGTTGACGGCGCAACCACCCGCCCCAGCTCAAAGCAGCCGCCGTGCCAAAAACGACCCCGCCGCCCGGGAGGCCGCGGCGGCGGCGGCCGGCCGGCCGGGGCCGCGCGGCAGGAGCCGCGCATAAAAGTGATGGGGCGGCGGGGCGGCGGGAGGTGCCATGAAGGCCAGCGGGGTGGCGGCGGGTGCGGGGCAGCGGCGGGGCGGGAGCGGCGGCGGCGGCGGCGGGGGGCAGCGGGCGGCGGCCAACGCCCGGGAGCGGGACCGCACGCACAGCGTCAACACGGCCTTCAGCGCCCTGCGCACGCTCATCCCCACCGAGCCGGCCGACCGCAAGCTCTCCAAGGTGGAGACGCTGCGCCTGGCCGCCAGCTACATCGCGCACCTGGCCAACGTGCTGCTGCTGCCGCCGCCGCCGCCGGCCGAGGCGGGAGGGGCGGCGGCGGCGGCCGAGGCGGCGCAGCCCTGCCTGCAGCGCCAGCCCCCGCGGCCGGGCGGCGCCACCGCCGCGCCGCGGCCCATCTGCACCTTCTGCCTCAGCGCCCAGCGGAAGCGGGTAAGGGCCGAGCCGGGGTGATGGGCGGCGGGGGGGGGGGGACGAGCCGGAGCCAAGGGGGACGCGAACGCCCGCGGGGTTTGTCTGATGCGTGGGTGTTTTTGCCCCCTTCTCGCAGCACCGGGGCGGAGAGAAGGCGCTGCCCGTGTAAGCCTCAAGCGGACGCCGGCCGGCGGCGCGGAGGGGGCTGGCGGCGCTGACCGGGTGCCCGCCCCTCCACACTTGAACGGGGCAGGCGTCAGGGGAGTTGCTTTTTAAAGCCGGCAGCAAGCCGCTCTGCGCTTGCCTTCGCGTTGCGACGGGCTTACTCAGGGTATTTTGCAAGTGAAATTGAACGCTGTGGAGACAGTTGCACCTGGTGCGGCAGCTATTTTAGTGCCAGATATGTTAAACCGAAGCAGCCAAGCCCTGATGTCTCTCCTAAACCTGTGTCACATGGTGAAACTTGAACGTGGAAACACGCAGCGCCTCCTTCTCCGGGGAAGCTTGTCATAAACACATCGCGATACCGCCCACTCCGCCAGTTGCACCCTGATGCCTGCGTGTGCGTGTGATGCCGACAGCTGACGCGCTCCGGAGAGGGCCGCGATGCTGGACGACACGTAGAGGTGTTCACAGAAAGTCGAGAGACCGCCAGAGAAAGTACCACGGCTCAGCGTGCGCGTGGGCACAACCGAGCGTCTCGGAGGGCCGTGGAGAAGCCCTGTGCAAGCGAAGCTTTTTCTTCTTACCAGTGCGAGTTGCGCCACTCCTTTAAATAACATGGGATGTTCCTAAGTCTGTGTTTAACAAGCACAGATTAGGGAGGGCTCTAAATTTATCTGTGGTCCAGGTCATTCCCAAATTGTGCCTGTACATCGCTGATGCCATTTATCGCCCCTCAGTTTAACAACGTGTATACTTTTTCTGGTTTTTTAGAAGTCTAAAAAGCAAATGTGCATGATAGGCTTTCTATTTTGAACATGAATGAAACAGGCTAAAATCTCAAACCCCAGTCATGGTGGATTTAAAAAAATATAGCTAGTTTAATTTTGCCATGTTTTATATATATTTTTTTTATTAGCGTTTAATTAATCTTAACTCTTTACTTTATGAGGCACTCTGTATTCTTTAAAAGCTTGGTAACTACCATTCTGGGATGTGCTGCAAAGAATACTTGACTTTTTTTCTCCCTTGATGCCATCTGTTCCGTTCTCCTGGGCAGCCTTGTTTCTTTAGCCAAAAGCCAAATACAGGTACCGAAGGAAAGTGCTGTGTCACTGACTTTACTCTCAATGTACAGAATGTTTTCTCTTCTTCCCCTATGAAAACACAAATCGAATTCTGGAATTCATTATGAAGATATCGGCAAGAACAAGATCTTGGTATACTGTTCGTGAAGCTTTACATTTTTGATTCTTCTCCTCTCCTTACCCTACACTGCCCCAACCCACACTGACCACCTTACGTTTATCACTTTAAGGAAAAACTCTGTTTTACCTACAGAACCTGTAATAAACTTCTCCTTTAAAATCCTAATACTGAAGCAAAGTTCCAGTGATTACACATCACATGGGTCTGCTCATGTAATAAAGGTTACATACAGGCTTCTGTACTTTCCTGGATTGAGACACAGGTTTTCTATTTTTAGGTTTCTGTCCTTAGTTTTCTTTTAACTGGGAATAAATTGCTGCCAGATTATAATCTTTGTTTTGTTTTGGCACTGGTTCCCTAAGCTGAAACTCTTTCATGTTTATACAGCGCGCTTTTAAATTTTTTTGTATACTCGCTCTGTGTGTGTGCGTGGATGTAGATTTCTGAAACATGCCTTCTTGAATTTTTTTTAATGGCTTTGAGAAAGTTTGTCTTTTTAAAAAATTCTGTACTTTTCAATTAAAGCTGATCTTTACAGACAATTCTGCATTCTTACAAATATGTTAAAGCATCTGAACTGCTTTATAGACAATATAAATATATTCACTTAGCTCTGTCATTCACTGTGATACCTTAAAAAGGCAAACAAGCAATACAATTGCAAACAATATTTAGGGGAATTTTGTATTTAATATCCCCTGAATTCCGCAATTCATAAGGAGGTCAATGAAATACAAGAATTTTCATTTAAACATAAGAAAAAAAACTTTTCAATGGTGAGTGTGGTCAAGCACTAGAGCAGATTGCCTAGAGAGGTTTGGAGTTGCCTTTTTTGGAGCTATTCGGACCCAGATGGGACCCAGTCCTGGGCAACCCACTCCACTGACCCTGCTTGAGCAGGGGCTGGACTAGACGATCTCCAGAGGTCCCTGCCAACCTCAACCGTTCTGTGATTCTATGAAATAAATGATTTCAGGCTTTCAAAATGTTAAGTGATATTATTGCAGTTTTAACAGTAGTTCTTTGCAAATGCAATGTTTTTAGACTTAATATTATATTTCTATGATAGTTATTAAAGGAAATAAGCAGAAAAAGTGAGGTCCACTTTTTCACCAGGGTATTAGCTGAAAGCTCATTACTTGAAGCTCTTTCATGAATAATTTGCACAGTTCTACAGGAGTGTGGTTTTATCATTTTAAATGGGATTTCATATCCCTAGTTTTGTGTAACACTTACACAAATGTTTTTCTGCCTGCTTCCTTGAAGTCACTGACAGAAGCAGGAGTAAACTGTTAAAGACTTGGCCGTATCTCCTCCTTAATGCAGTTCAGTGTAGCATTAAATTCTTCCGTATTTACTCAGGATAAACTGTTGAGTTCAACTGGGCCTGAAGATTTCAGTATTATGCTTCAGGTTTCAATTACTAAATAATATTGGAATTTCAGTAACACTGATAGATCTTGACAGAAATTGGGCTCCCGAGCCCTATGGCCCAAATATTCATGGTATAGACAGACAATATCTATCCAAAATAATTATGATCATAATTTCTCAGAGGAACAGACCCCAAGCCTTCACTTATGCATATGTAACACTTCATGTATTTGAACAGAAATGGGGACAAATTCTTACCTTTACTGAAGTTTATTTACAATTTAAAACTTCTCTGCCCCCAGGAGCAAAAAAAGATATAGGATCGAGCTGTTACTGTTCAATGATTTTCCTATAAATCCAGGGAAAAAAAAATTTAATTTCTACAGACACAGATGAATTAAATGCTCAGATCTCACATCTAAAGAGTATAAACTAAACACTAGCTCACTCATTAGGCATTTTATTGAATCTATACTATATGAGTTTGTGTGTCATATCAAGTCTATTTTTTTAATCATTTGGTGGAGAGGCATTGTTTGTGGCATGCACAAATATATATTTATAAGCCAAAAGTTTTAAACTTGGGTGTCTAAAAGTAAGTACCATAACTGATATTCAGGCACTGGAATGATACATGTTTTTCCAGAGGTGCTGAGCACTCTCTTGTTCCTACTGAAGACGTTATTTTTTCTACCTATTTCTTTGTGTGTACTGTTTTGTATGTATGAATAAAAGCATGCCTAATACAAATCCCGTATTTGTTTTCCTGTATACACTTGGCTATTCAATTTATATGATGCATGGATAAAGCAAAAATGGTGAGATATACACCATTTGATCTTATATCCTATTAAATGATTGTTAAAATAGCCCAAGCATAGTACTTTATATAAATCATTATACTTACTCTGCTGCATGACAGTACAAAAACAGCACCAAGGAAAACAAATAAATCATGTTGTGTGATTTTTACCAGTTAAGTTCAAAGAAGTATTTGAACACAGTATTTGGTTATTTATAAACTAATCATAATGTAATTTCAAAATACTTTTAATATGTTTGCTATTATTTCTAATGCTGTTCTTCAAAACAGCAATTTCCTTTCTAATACCTTATTGAAAAATCTGCTACTTTACAAAGCTGTATGTTTGCAAAATGTGCTTATATTTGCTGAAACAAACAGTATTTTTCTTACTAATTTAAATAAACTATGAACATTATGGTGGTAGTCCTCTTCTTCTATACCCATCTCAGTTAAAAATATACAACTATTTTATCTTTATCTTTTCCAAATCTATCTATAGATGTCAGCAACTGGCTATATGTATGTATGTATATACACTACTAAAACTCTGTGAGCACTGGCAGCATAGTTGCATAAAACCAGAGGCTCTTAAGCAGCTATGTTTTGGAGACAGCATCCTGACCCTGTCATGTCTCGCTCTCATTTTGCACTACAAAAGTCACACTATGGTTGAGCTGTCCAGCCAAGACATGAGCTACCTGTCTGCCCTGTCTCTAACCGTTACGCTGTGCTTCAGGCTTGAATGCGGCACTGGAGATGCATTCCAGGTGCTTTCATGAAACTTTAGGCGTTGCTCTGCAAGGTCAGGCTGAAGCTTATAGTGTGAATGGTCAGTATATTCCAAATGCCACGTTTCACCATAATTTTCTTAGGATGTTAAGTGTTTATAAGTGGAAGAGTATGGTTCCTAAGACAGCAAACATGACATCATTGCAAAAGGTAAACTTACCAGTCAAGTGACTACATTAAAACTCTGCCAAATTTACCCACTGAAAAGACCTTTTAGAAGTCGAAATGAGTCTCACAAACAGTGGCACAATCCTTTGTATCCCTTTCTGAAAGCCATATAATAATTCATCTTTAATCGCCGTATTTAATCTTTAATCATCAGATAGGGATCTTTAATCATCCCCCCTTATGTATTCCATATCAGCCCTTTCACAGGGGCAATAAAACAGGTAAGTGTATGAAAAGAGCCCACTGAAAACAAAATAAAAAAATCTTTTACGTCATAAACTACTAGATCTCCCAGATACACAGGAAGAAGAGTCTTTCAAAATAGATCTTCAACTTCCTCCCACAAAAAAGCTATTTTATCTGTTTTGGCTTGTTCAACTCTGAGACACTAAGAGACTCTTAGTTACGAGACTCTCTCTACGAAAAAACCAACAAAACTAAAACAGCTAGCTAAATATCACTTACCAAAAGAGAGGGTAAGGTCCTGAGTGGTAATAAAAGCTGAAGGAGAATGGAAGAAGGCTGCGAGAAAGATCATATAAAATTAGCTAAATCAGGCCGCATACTGCCAAGGAGAAAGATCTAGGGGATATGTTATAGCAGGAATCCTTTGAAGGTTGAAGAAACGTGTTTCTAAAGAATCAACATGGGGATTGTGGGGGAGGAAGAGAAAATTATCATAGGGATAAAAAATACTGTAAGGTTTTCTGAAAGCTAAGAAAAAAAGACTTAATACTGAGAAAAAAACTCTTCTGTGGATGCTCTGATCATGTTTCTTCAAAAAGTTTTACAAAATTTATATCTAGGCAGCCCAGTTCCGGTGCCCTATTTCAAATTAAATCCTTTAACTATTATAACATGTTACAGAGTTTCAGAAACCTTGGGAATTCATAGAATTTTTGAAATTGTACAGTAATGAATGAATACCAGATTCCTCAGGAGAAGGGAAGAGGGAGAAAGAGAGAGAGAAAGAAGAGCGAGTGGAGCCTGTGGCCAAGTTAGCAGGATATTATCCCTGGTGCCAAGAGAAACCCTGGGTTCTAGCCCAGGTCAATAATCACCCTTACAAATGCTCTAACCGTAGGCCTGTTGCACCTCCTCCTCATTCTGCTGTGCATACAAGGCATAGCTGGTGTCTATTTTGAGACTGCCAAGCGGCCCCTGGTGAGAGGTAGGTATCTAGATGCTCAGCTCTGCAAGGACTGTGGTACAACTGGGCATGAACTGGACAACCAACAAAAGATTTTATTTTTAAATGAAAGCTTAGATATTTACGGTCACTTAGGCAACTAGGAAAGATCCTCATGAATTACTCTGCTACAATTAGGGACCTCAGTAACGCCTAGCTGAAAATTTGGAGGTATGTATGCATTTTCCCCAGCAGTAAGCCAGTTTAAGGCAGTCCTTTCTCCAGCTTGTCTTTCCTGACCCTTCAGCTACGTCACTGCAACTCTTTGTGGATTCTCTCTGAAACCAGATAAGATAAATCATTTACGTTTAGAAGAAAAGAAAAAGAAATTTGGCTCTTTTACAGGGATCTGACCTACTGATACAAGTGAACTATAATGCAACAAAGGGAAAAAAACATCCCCAGTTTTGGTGCTAGATAATATGTTCATGTAACTAAACACTTAGATACCGAATAGCTTTAAAAGAGCCTTATCTTCTCTCTTTCACTTACTATTTTCACACCACACTAGTGTTATGAGGTTTTAATTAAACGTCTGTAAATTGCTCTGGGTTCTTCCAAGGGAGAAGCCAATAGAAATAAGACAATTCCACTGAAATGGGTGATGAAATAAGTAAGTGATAAAAGTAGTTCTATTCATTATAGCAACTCTTAATATCTCTAACATCTCTGATTGTCCTTCTTTCACATTATTAAAATCAGCCTTACTTTCCAAACATAACTATGCACATCATTTTTAAATGCAAAGATTATAGCAAAAGGTAATTGTTTCAAGAACAAGAACTTGGCAAAAGGGTAGGCATCTGTCAGGTCTAGATAAGATCAGACAGCTGTGCTCTATCCTGAAAGGGTGTTCGGAAGGCTTTCCTAGGGAAATAACATCTGTGGTATGAAAAGGAGTAAAATGTAATGAATTCTCCAAACAAGTAAGTCAAGAAAGTAAACTCTCAGAGCTCATTTTTATCTAAAATACCAACCCTGTATCATGAGGAAAAAACATGGGATAAGAGAAGAATGACATCTTTACCAAACAGTAGAGAAATAAGCAGTGAGAGGATCATCTCATTTTAAGTTCCAATCTAAAAGATTAACATGATCAAAAATATAAAGGTAAGAGGCCACTCTGACAACAATCTTCACAGCAGAGGGCCACTAAGACAGGAAGAGGGCTGCAACATACGACACACAAGAAAGGCTATGGGAACAGGGGTGTTTAAACTGGACAAGAAAAGGCTAAGAGGAGTTCAAATAGCAGTCTCACAATAGCTAAAGAGGAAGACGCAGCCCAGCTCTTCCCCGAGTTGCACATTGAAAGACAAGTAGCAGTAGTCAAACTGCAATAAAGGAGGTTTTGATTTGGCATAAGGAAAGACATTCTTCACCCCAAGCATGCTTAAGCACTGGAACAGGTTGTCCAGGGAGGCTGTGCAACCCTCCTTCTTGGAGATCTTCACAGCTGGACTGGGCAAGGCCCTGAGCTACCTAATCTAGCTGTGCTGTTAGACTTATTTTGAAATGGGAGGATGGATTGGGTAACTCAAGAGGTCCTTTTCATCCTCATTTTTTCTATGATTCTATGAAATGATGAGTTCGTGATTCTCTGGAAAAAGAGGGTTGTAGACCAGAAATATAAGAAAAACCTCAAAAATTCAATGAATTTAGAAAATTTTAAGATTTCATGGGAAACAAGTTTCCTATGCTTCTAGGCATCTAGAATTTGCCAGAATCTATTATTCCAGGTGCAAATGAGGGACATCCAGGTATAGATGTCAACAGGAGAGTGAAAGATGCTCCTGGAGAAATGAAGAACTGAACAGGCTTATAAAAAGGGGTTTCCAAAATAGAAAGAGTCAGAGGTAGGGCTCTTGTTTCTAAGGCTGTATCAGGAGGTGCTCCCAGGTCTACTCCGGGCTTGAATTAGTAGCAAGTTTTTTAATGATCTAGATGATGGCTTAAGAGTTACATTTACAAATGATACATTTGGAGGGTAGGATAAGAATGCAACACAAACACAAAAAGAAAAGAAATGTTCTTAAAGAGTAAGATGTAATTCAATATAGAATTATACGCAGTACTACATACAGATAGGAATAACCAACTGCACAAACGATGAAAAATGACTAGCAAAAAATGATTTCTGAGGTGTAGCATTTCACAAACAAAATGACAAACCTTTGCAAAGTAAACCTCATACAGGGATGCATGTTTCATCAAAATTGCTTTCAGCACTGTTTGCTATGATTACTAGCTCTTCGGTAAGTTCTATGTATGGAATATCTAATCAGGTGGAAAATCTGCTTAAAGTTATAACTTAAAAGAAAATTATGTGTAGAGAAATATGTAGTCTAGCTACTGTGGCTGTGCAAATGAAATGATGGAGAGGGACTTGACATTGTGAATGCCAAGCAAACTAAATAACAGTATGACACAGGATATCTATAACCTATTAAAGAACTAATAAAGGTCTACTGAAGACATCTGCAGCGGTATAAAAAGAAGTTATGAGAACCTGTAATTTTCAAATGCAACAATCAAGGAACACACGGTGCTGCTAATGACCAGAGCCTGAGCGTATGCCAAATGCATGGATATGGTACTTAATATGTAAGAAATGCCTGATATTTCTATCAGGCATTTTTAGCCAATGGGTAAAGTCAGTCAGGATAAAAGATACAACAAACTGATTCAAGTTACATAAAGGGGAACCATGGGCTGCTGGATTCAGGCTGCAGGATACTGAGGCCCTACTGTGTGTTGTCTTGTTACCACTGCAGCAGATCCTTTTTGTTATTTGCCATACTGCTTGAAGAAAATCTGAGTGGAAAAGGCAGCCTTTAGGAACAGGTGTGGGGAGAGTTAACAAAGTGAGAGTTTCTGGCGGATGCAAGAGGCAGCCTCTGCAACACTCGATACTTGAACTGCCTTGTAGCTAAACAGCCAGTGCTGGAATAGCCAAGCCCAGGTCAGGATCCTTGAAGGGCCATGAGTGGCCAACGAGACAGACCCAAAGAGAAACAACCAACAAAAGCAATCCACAACATGCCTGAGCGATGCCCAACATAGCTGAAGGCAGCTAAAGGCAGAATAAAACCAGAGACTACTTTTCTGCTACATAAAATGTGTTACTGCTTATTATAGCATCTGTTATGAAATAAAATAGAAATAAAATGCATGTTATGTTGCGCCTTGACATTCCAGCAAATGCCATAACATCAGAGTGTACTTTACATGAGACAATCCATTAATTGACAGCACATTTCAGCTGTCAGCTGCATATTACAAATGAACAGATCCTTTCTGGGCAGAAACTGTGTCTCTCTGCAGTACTGGTGTGGAAGGTTCATACAGTTTGTGCCATCTCAGCATGTTTGCATACAGTCGGGTGGCCCAATTTCCCCCAGGACAGGAAATGTATAGGAAAAATGACTTAACAAATCAATACTGTCAGGAAAACACCACCACTCTGGAAATGCTTTAATTAAGCCAGTTAAACTGTTTAATTAATTAAAACAATTTAAAAGGCACATTCTCATTTCCATTATAGATTTTAAAGATCTTATAGCCTCTAAGAGTATAAAAGGGTCCAAAAGTAGCCACAATGTAAGTAAGAATTACTAACATTACTTTCACTGGCATTATTTACAGTTAGTGATCTTCTCATGTTGGCTCAGTTATCATCCTGATTCTAAAAGGCTAATAATTTCACTCCATTACCCTCCAGATTGGGTTCTTTCTCTCTTAAGTAGTTCAACAGATGCCAAAAGAAAATAAAAGGTTTAAAAGAGCCTAAGTGATGTAGAGAATGGGGGCTGTGGAAGGACAGGATTGGGCAATTCCTGCACCAGTGATTTAAGAGATTGTTTGCCCACCATCTCCATCTACTTTAAAGTTTTTGTTAGTACCAGCAGAAACATAATTTTGGAGGTAACACTGTTCACGGACTGGTGCGTTATCTTAAACCAGATCAATAGAATTTCAAAGCAGACATCAGACGGTTACTTGTGGTGGCTAAGGATCTGGTTAACTTCTGCCAGCTCTGCTACCCTCGTAGTAACCTCTGCCACAGGAAAAGGACATACAGTTGGGTCAATAGCATCTAAAACTGTACAGACAGGAATTTCCAGAATTTATCTATCAATATCTAACTTCATTTGAATTTCTACAAGGCTTAGGGCTTTGAAATTTGGAGGTAATTTGAAAAAATTGCCAGTATTCAGATGTTGATTTAAAAAAGACAGTAAACATCTAACATCTACATACATCCTAACGGATCCCACCACACTTTTGTGTACTACTTCTAGACTGAGTGTTACCAGAAGCAAACCCGAACTAACTAATGTTGAAATGAAAAGGAATACAAGAGACCTACTTTGTATATTCCAGCTTGAGAAAATGATCATACTAATGCAGAAGAATTCATAAGGGTGAACTTCAGCAGGAGAGCAATGAACAGAGTGTATTAACTCTACCCAGTCACTACCAGCTTACTTCCATAAAGGAAGTATACCACTGGCAGTGGTATACTCTGTTCACCATCTCTGCTGAAGATAATGACCCATGCAGCCACACCACAGAGAGGAGGAGCCAAGAAACGAGATTTTCTGCTCAATATGTTTGTTCCTTTTTATAGTCTTTTATAAAAAGATGCATGATTGAAACACACATTTCAGTAACTTAGCTCAAAAGAGCATATTCTGTAATCTCCACTGAAAAAGTCCCAGGACACACATCTGCTGTTCCCGAACCAAACGTCAGCAGAGCAGCTGAGCAACATGCAATTCCAGGCCTGGAAAAAAAATGGGAAAGAGCTCAGTGCACGCCAGAGGGAAAACACCAACAACCCCTCCATCTGACGACATATCAGACATAGCGTGGGCTTTGTTGTGAACCCCTGACAAGTCAACCTGCTAGCAGAATTAGAATATTACATTAGAAAGTCTCTAAGCACCAATTTCTTTCAGGATTGGTATTCTGCTCTGCTCCCATTTTAGGCCGAAGGGAAAACTACATCTCACTTTGCTTTGATGTTTAAGGATATGTTTCAATTCCTAATAATTGTGTGTCACCTTGGAAAATAAAATAGTAGCTCCTGTTCTAATTGTATAGGAAAGTACAGCTAAAGCAAATTTTATGGCACTGATTAAGTGCTGAATTCACTAAAGTTTAGAATCCTATTACAGATCTTCCTATACTGGTGTTTCTGTGTGCTGCACAGTAAGTAAGAAAAATCAGATTTCAGGTGCTTACAAGCATGACAAATAGGCACTGAAGTGCCCTTTAGCACTGTGATGTAGGAACTGAGAGGAAATTAAAGTATTCAATATTCTGAGGTGCCCGAGTCCTCTGCAGATGGCTCTTGGAGACTTGTTACTAATCTTGCCAAAAGAAAATTCCCCCAGTTTTTTTAAACTTGCAAAAGAAATAATCTCAATGCATACAATATTATGTGAATAGTAATAATATGGACACTAACTTGCAGCTATTACTGTAGGTGTTCATCTCTAAACCAAATCCACGATTTAGCATAAGTCCCTTTCATAGTAACAAAACTTCAATTTCATGAGTTTACTGTACATTTCTGTGTTAATTAGGAGCTTTGCCTAATTTAATTCAAGGCTGCTGACAGAAAGACTTGTGATCAGGAGTATTTTAAACTTGTGACTGACAGTAACAGCGGTGCTACAGTCTACTGTCTCTATGCTCATCTTCATACCCCAACATTTCATTAAAGAAGTTAATAGTTAATAGCTAATTTTAAATTGTACATATATTTGTATAGGTTCATATTTGTATAAATCTGCATTTTATAATTTGATGTATGATTTAAATGCAGATATCACATTGCATGCTTTTATTTTTGTGCCTATTTCCATCTGGCAGGTAGATCTGTGGAAAGAAATGTAGCCATAGACACATAGATATATAAATGGCCAGAAAATATTTATATATTATATAATCCACTTAGACATGAAGACAATTATCAGTAGGTATCTGATAATTA
Organism: Struthio camelus; assembly: GCF_040807025.1. Classification (NCBI taxonomy): domain Eukaryota; kingdom Metazoa; phylum Chordata; class Aves; order Struthioniformes; family Struthionidae; genus Struthio; species Struthio camelus. Next base: position 39,838,692 of record NC_090947.1, on the reverse strand, counting down.
GGTGCCATTAGCATATGCATAAAGATTTTTTTTAATCTGTTCCACCCTGCACTGAAAGTGTGGAGGTTTAGTCTTCTAAATTTAAGAACGTCTCTGGTTTAGATTTTCATATAGATGGAGGTGTTACAATTCTGAAATAAAGTTTAATGTTAAAGATTAAGTCCCAACAGATTATAATATACCTCCCTAATCCTCCAGCAAACAGAATTCTGTATCTTCAAATGAAATATACTTAAATTATTTGGGTTGTAGGTCAAATCAAAATGTGGAGCACTAGCAGATTAGAACAACAAATTGGCTATTACTAAGTAATATACACAGGTGTGACCCAGCAAAGGTCAACAGCCAAACACTGTGTTCAAGTGTGGAAAGCTAAAAATACACTGTGCAATTACAGTTTATATAAATAGGTGATGTACAGCAGCCTTCCAAGGCCAGTGCAAGTTGAAAACTGTGATTAATTACCTAAAATTGAACTGAGCTGTACACGAGAAGAATATGAAATATGAACAGCCAAGTAGTTTTATGAAAGAAATGAACTGGTACTTTATAGGATTATTAGAATTTATGTTGGTTTTGTGAATAATTGTGTCCTTGATTACTTTATCTATTTTCCCACACATTAAACCATCCCTTACAAATGAAATTTAATTATTGTTTAAACACAGTCTGAGCACATCCTCAAACACAATAATACAATAATTCATGATAGCACATCAATTCAGAAGCTCCCTGCAGCAGCACACAGTTGCAGTATGCACCGGTGCACCGACACTTCACGAGCTCTCCTTACGTTACGGGACAGACAGAATCAAATCAACCAGTTGTTCGTATTCCTACTTCTCCCTTAAAGCCAACATCTGCACACCTATGATGCCTTCAGGACAAGCCCATGGTACCATGGCAGTGATTCCCCACCAGCCCCACAGTGGCCTCCTAGATGACACACTCCTTCAGGAAGAGGAAAGGGGAAAGAGGAGCGCTGGAAAGAGGGCTGTGTTCCTACTCACCAAGAAGAACTGAACTAAAGCGTTAGCAAAAAGTAACGTTCAGACTCTTCTCAGGATAGTGGCAACCAGGACACCTAGGGATGACAGAGTCAGTGACAGCTGGGAATGCAGATTGCAATGCGGAGTAATTGTTTCAGGCTCTCCAAAGAACTCAGGCAGATATCACTGCATCCATTTTGTCTGGGTCTAGTACAAGGTACTCAAAATCAGCCCAATTTTATTTTGCGGTATTCTTCATGCCTCCTTCTAGTGGAAGAAGGGTTCTTGGAAAATTTAATATCAATGCAAAGACAAACAAACACAATATCCAGCCGTGACATTGCTGTAAAGGTTTCAGAATCACAAACAAGATCTGGATTCAGCAGCTGACTGTCACCCATGACGCTCAGGTGCCAAAATAGAATACTGATTTAAAATTGCATCATTTGGTACTCTCAAAATGTACATCAGAAAACTTATTTTATGCAGCCCACATTCATTATGAATTAATTTTATAAATACATTTTGGTACACTTTCCATGCAGCCTAATCTTTTGCAAATACTACTGTTGGGCCAAAACCATCTTTTCGGTTTAGAAAGTCTTTACATTCAAAATATACTTGGTACTTTTTTCCAAGTAAAGATTAAAAACTAGTAAGAAAGAGCTTCAGACTGACTTAAAGCCACCCCAGAATGATATTACCAATATGCAGAGGTTACAGGGAACAAAAACAAAATAGAGACCATTCAGCCAAGAAACCTCCTTTCTTTTTTCTTCGGGATTAAATGAGATCCTAAGATCCAAGAGAAAAAAGTGAAAACTATCAAAAACCACACAGAATGAGAATCTGCAGCAAAATGTAAAACAGAAGTGTCTTTAGCTATTTATAAGAGAACATGGAAATAAGTAGTGGGAATGCTATAAAATGTGGTCAGGTGAAATTAAATCTAGCAGTGACAAAAATTCTAAAGATGATATTTAGACTGTCCAGTTTTTAGGCATTCAACCTATATACCTCGAGAGCGAATCTTCTGCTTCCTGCCTCTAAACCATATAGGACAGCTATGCTCTCACTTTAGGTTTCTAGATTGAGATGCCTAAATTAGTCCCTCTGAATCTCACCAAGGCAACTAATCAGTCTCAAGCTTTCAATAAAGATGAGACAGCTAATTGCAGTGAGGCTGAAGAATAGGTTTTATTATTGAAAGTAAAAGTAAAGCTTGACGTTGTCAAACTGAACACATCAAATAATCACCATTCCTGAATAAAGTCTGATGCATGATTTATCTAATAAATCTATCAAATTAAGGCTTGAAAAGAGAAAATACACTCTTTATGTTTATAACAAGCTGGATGGAGTAACCTTGGGACTACAGATAAGTTAGTCTGACCTCAATAATATATGAGTCTTTAGAATACAATTTGAAGGATTTTATTTAACAGGAATAAATGGAAAGAAAAATAAAAGCTACATACCAAAGGTAGATTGTGCCACACTTACACACTCTCTCAAGAAAGAACAAAAAACTCACAGCAAAACTCTACACGCGTTTGTAGATGAACGACCATATGTGAGGCAAACCTGGAGCCATCGTGCTTTCTGTAATATTCCATGTGCAGCTGTGAATACTTGCATTAATACCAGTTAATCTGCAGAGCTCTAAAGTGAGAAAAGGGAGTGTTGGCCACGGTACTGGAGATATCTACTGCTCTTTAAACACTGCAACCAAAACACTCTAACCTCACAACCTCCTGGACTCCACCAGGGCTGAGCAGATGGAACCTCACTAAGCTGCCTCATTCCAACACAAATGCATAACAAAGCAATTAACATTAAGGGTTTTTCATGATACCAAAGCAGGGGACCAGGAAGGGTGTTACTGAAAGTACTTCTCACTTAAACCTTTCTGTGACGCTTCCAATCGAGTGGGGAGCTGATGGTTTGATCCAGGACTCGCAGCATACCATTAATCCAAATAAATCTGGTTTACATTAAAGAACAGTAAAATGAAAACCAAAGAAAAGAGTCCTTGGAACAGCATAGTGTGGCTCTGTTTTTATGTGACGCATCAACTTCAATCATTTCTGCAGTTATCTGAGCTTTGGCATCCTTACAATTAAGGCAGAATTGATCCCTAATGTCTTGCAGTAACAGGATGCCTTTCAGCTTGCTTTGGGGTCATTTTTTTTGAATGCCTGGCATTTTTCTCTTTCATTCCTACTCCAGTTGAAATTTGGATTTTTTTCCTCCTTTCCAGCAGTCAAAGCTCTGGAGAGCAAATAAAACGAGGATGAAAAATTCTTCTTGCTCAGCTTTTTAATTTAAAGATGTTTGTGCTCTCATTTTCTTTATTCCTTCTAATTCCTTGAAATCTTATCGTCAGTAGAAAACGTGCCATTTAACTGTCTCTTTTTTCCAGAAATCGTAGCACAAACCCTCCATCCTTTTGGGACAAACAAGCTGAGATAAAACTATGCTTTGTTCCTTTTGCCATGACTGAAGAGAAATTGCACTGGATGATAACTTCATTTTAGTTTTCTTAACAAGTGGAAAGTAGGAGTCAGACTATAGAAAGACAGACGGGGGCAGGAAAGGAGAAGAGATCCACAAGAAGAATAAACTTCAAAAGACCTTCCTCCTATTTTGCAGATACCATATTCTAACTCTGACATACACCTCCTCCTTGTAGAGCAATTCTGAATGCAAACTTTTTCATATCAGCTATTTTGAGTTTAGGGATGTTTTCACATAATATGTCACCTTGTGCATTCTGTTGCCTTACAAGTGGCCCTACTGTTTTGTCAGGATGCATTTCTGTCATTTTATTAAAGACCCTGAGGACAGTATTAGTTGCAACAGAGTTAGGTATGGAAGAGGATGTGAAATGGAGTCCTAATTCTGAATTCCCTGGCCAGTCTTGTTGTTCAAATAGAAATAAAGAGTGTGGAAGAAAACCAAACAGGAGAAGGAGAATGCAGTTTTCCTTTGCTTATTCAAAGGATAACGATATCCTAAGGGAACTAATACAAGAAAATGAAATCGTACATAGGACACCTCTAGTACCTCTAGTAAATCTTGTAGGAGAAACAACAACAAAAATCAATAACAAAAAACTATTCACAAGGAAGACAAATAAGAAAGCTAGAAATAAGTGAAGCTTGCTAGAAGCACCAATTTTGAAATGCATATATTGTTTGCTAGGTTCTAAGACTTGACAATTATTATTCATAATTCAGGTTGAAATTCAATAAAGACGTTTACCCAGGGTTCACCCCTTCCTTTATGCAATCTGATCTCATATCAATTACCAGGCAAAGGGAAAACACGGCAAATCTCTTCAGCATAGTACATAGTATGTACAATTTCTGCTCAAAACAGGGCACTGGGCCCACATTTACCCTGGAAGAGTTTCCTACACATTGTCACATTTATTAAAAATAAATGCAAACACAGAACATACATACAACAAAAACTCCAATAAACATGACATTTATTTTTCAGGAACTGCTGAATGACGACAGAGCTAACTCTAAAATGATTTGCTGCAGTCAAACCTCATGCCCTTAACACAACTCTCATTTTAAAATATGCAATACTAAAGTAAAGCACAAGACTTTACAAGGCAAAGGCAAGGATCAAGGGAGTAGTAGCATGTAGTCAGCATGGATTCACAGAAGGGAAATCATGCTTGACCAACCTGACAGCCTTCTATGATGGAATGACTGGCTGAGTAGATGAGGGGAGAGCAGTGGATGTTGTCTACCTGGACTTCAGCAAGGCTTTCAACAATGTCTCCCATCACATCCTCCTAGGTAAGCTCAGGAAGTGTGGGCTAGATGAGTGGACAGTGAGGTGGATTGAGAACTGGCTGGATGGCCGAGCTCAGAGGGTTGTGGTGAATGGGCGCAGAGTCAAGTTGGAGGCCTGTAGCTAGTGGTGTCCCCCAGGGCTCAATACTGGGTCCAATATGTTTAACTTATTCATCAGTGACCTGGATGAAGGCACAAAGTGCCTCTTCAGCAAGTTTGTCCACGATACAAAACTGGGAGGAGTTCCTGATACCCCAGAAGACTGTGCTGCCATTAAGAGGGACCTGAACAGGCTGGAGAGCTGGGCAGAGAGGAAACTCCTGAAGTTCAACAAAGGCAAGTGCAGGGTCCTGCCCCTGGGGAGGAATAACCCCATGCAGCAGAACAGGCCGGGGGGTGACCTGCTGGAAAGCGGCTCTGCAGAGAAGGACCTGGGAGTGCTGGTGGACAACAAGTTGACCATGAGCCAGCAATGCGCCCTTGTGGCCAAGAAGGCCAACGGTCTCCTGGGGTGCATTAGGCAGAGTGTTGCCAGCAGGTCGAGGGAGGTGATCCTCCCCCTCTACTCAGCACTGGTGAGGTCTCACCTGGAGTACTGTGTCCAGTGCTAGGCTCCCCAGTATAAGAGAGACATGGAGCTACTGTAGCGCATCCAGCGAAGGGCTACAAAGATGATGAAGGCACTGGTGCATCTCTCCTCTGAAGAAAGGCTAAGAGAGCTGGGCCTGTTTAGCCTGGAGAAGAGAAGACTGAGAGGGGATCTCATCAACGTGTACAAGTATCTGAAGGGGGAGTGTCAGGAGGATGAGGCCAGATTCTTCTCCGTGGTGCCCAGCAACAGGACAAGAGGCAACGGGCAGAAACTGAACCACAGGAAGTTCCACCTGAACCTGAGAAAAAACTTCTTCCCTGTGAGGGTGACAGAGCATTGGAACAGGTTGCCCAGAGAGGTGGTGGAGTCTCCTTCGCTGGAGATATTCAAAACCCGTCTGGATGTGATCCTGGGCAATATGCTCTAGGTGACCCTGCTTGAGCAGGGAGGTTGGACTAGATGATCTCCAGAGGTCCCTTCCAACCTAAACGATTCTGTAACTCTGTGATTCTGTGTAAAAGCCCTAGGTACTGATTCTTACGACATCAGATTTTATAACTGAAAGACTTAGTTGTGTCAAAGTTTTAAAACATTTAATTCTTACAGTTCCACCTTCTATTTTTCCGCTAAGGTGCACTTTATCAAATGGACACACAACTAAATAGGGATGGTCTGACTGACCTCTCCCTTCTCTTAAAAGTCCAAGATAAATTCCCACTTACAATAAATGATCAAAGTTTTATGGACTAATGACAGGTTAAAATACTCTTTTTTTTCATTTTTACTGCAATACTGTCATTAGGACTAACAATCTAAAGCAGCTAAGAGAATGAGTAAGCAAGATGATTTACACAGATGATAGTGCAACGGAAAGAAGTAGGGCAAGATTCTTTGAAATTTTTTGTTGCTAAACCATTAAAAAGATTTACACCAAGGTCTTTAAGTGAAAAGAGAGCATTGCCAAAGAGGTCTGGCAAGCTCTCCTATCAATAAAATACTCTGCCACATAAATTTAGCCAAACTCTAAGCTTAAAACCTGATTAAAAGCTAGAAGGCACTTGCCTTGTCACGAGAGATAGCCCACCAACCCAGTATCCAAAGAAACTGTCTACAAAGTGAGTCAGTACAGTGGTACTTCTATAAAAACTTCCACCACCACTGCATCTCCTACATTCTTCCATGAGGCGATACGATAAAAATTCGAGAAGTACTTAGCGTGAGAGAGATAGAGCACAGGTTCAAAACCAGCACAAGGCTATGCTAAAATTATTTAGGGTTAGGCACAGCATTAAAAGTTTATAAGTTTCTGTAATGGCCTGATCCATACCTTATACTACAAAAAGTTTTGCCACACAGAAGACTCATAAAATGCCTATGCATCCGTATAAAGTTGGGTTTTTTTATTTTTTCAGAATGTTCCTTTAGTTACAGGTTGAGGTAGTACAAGCTCATACCTTTTTCCCATCCCACCTACTACAGTTTTTGGCTATTAGAGATAGCCTAAGGAGGCAGTAATCAGATCTGGATTCAGGTGTAAGACAGGTTCAGTGTCAAGGCCTGATTTTATGACTGTACCAGAACATAAATTTGGAATGTGAAAGCAAGTATATTTGATAAAATTTTCAACAAAATTTCAAGATAATACAGCCAAAAGAAACCAGTAAGCTTTCTGCTGCTCAGAACACTATTATTTGTTTGATGCCAAAAACAGGCTTAAGGCTGTAAAACACAAATGTTTTGACAGTCCTTGCTTCAAGATCAGCTGTTCATAACATTTCCATCAACTTGGACTGTGGCCTATCCATATCCAGAAAACAGGTGCCTTCCAGTTTTGGACATCACTCAAATTCAAAACAGTAGGGATAGATACTCAGATGCTTTCACCCCCCCACCCTGAAAGCCTGAATAAAGACACGAGCTTTATACAGTGTGACCCAACAGTCAACAAAACGTAGCAGGAAGAAAAGTAAGGAGCCAAAGTGGTGCCCCAACAAGGAAAAGAGCCCATTGCCTGCTTGATTCTCTTATGCAATACAAGTGCAAGCATCTATGCTGTTTGAGCCCCAACCCCAAAAGCAACAAGCCCCTTGTGAAATCATTGCTGCTATTCAGCGGTTTATAGGCAGGCAGAAATGTCAAGAGATTTCAGCCACCTCGCAGCAGTTACAAACACTGACAACAGTATGTGCACACATGCCTAGGGAACAAGGCAGACCCGGCTCCTCTTTCTGCTCAGCCTTTCCTCGATTGACCTTTCAGTAGTTTGGACTCCAACTTCCAGTTCTCCAGCTTTGCCCAGACCTTGGGCTATGTACTGAACAGTATTAACAACCAGCTGTAACTTAGTGTCACAAAATCCAGCTACCGGCATAGGAAAATAACAGAAACAATCCACAGGAAGGCAACACTGCATCAGAGGAAAGTCAGCCTACAAGTTTTATTGTCAATCTCTTATCTCCTTCAAGGAATAAACTCTTCTATCCAAATACAAATATTATCTATTGCTACCTTGAATATATTTAGCATCTCTGGTGGCATTCTGAATGAGACAGGAAAAAACCCTGAAGATTGCTCTTGAATGTGTCAATTTTTTCCTCACTTTGGTCAGAATTCAAAGTTTTAGCAAAAAAAACTTCATATTTTGAATACTAATAAAATAACTTGTCCCAACGTTACATGTGTTCATTCAAAAACATGCATTCAAATGCACAAAGGAGTACTCTGAAGACAGAGATGTCCTATAAATAAAAAACAGGATAAAATGTGAACCTAATGATGACAAAGCTTTAAGTGAACACAGAGATTTTAAACTGTTTTAGACAGGAGGAAAATGCCTGGCTTGTGTTCATCAAAAAAACATATTAGTCAAAAGAGAGGATCCTGAAAGAGACAAAGGTGGGAAATGGAAGAAGGTGACTTTGAGAACAACAGGAAGAAGTGTTTGGGAAGATATGGTGGGAAATAAATGGAAGCACAGTTTGTACATTTGCAGCTAGATGTGCTCTCAGCCATGGGAATAAGGGCTCACATAAGATACTTTGGCCGCTCACATATGCCGTTTCACTCTGAGAGTCACTACTTGTTTCAAAATCTAAGAGACTGTAGACATTCCTGCAGTTTTGAGAGGAATACCTCTTCTGCAAATGCAAATATATCAGATTACTAATTGCTGAAGATAAACTTGGTTATAAACAGACTAATTTTTCTCTCTGGTCAACATCCAGATATATGATCAAGTTGTCAGGATTTTGGTATATGTTCCTTCTTCATGTGGATGAAGAAAGAATTGCATGTCATATGCATTCATACTCAAAAAATTAGCTGAAATTTAGCAAGCAGCTTTCCCAGAAATACAGTATCTTTTTTTTTCTTAGCATGTTATATAGCAATCTGGGAAACCAATCACGCATTCAAAAACAGTTTTCAAAATGATTTGTTAAAAGCACTAAAGAATGCTTTTTGTTTAGGTATTTTCCCCAGATGATGTGTTGACTGCATATATACAAAGCCTCCACTCCTCACAGACCTGGTTCTAGAGATTGTGCGAGAGAGTTAAAAGTGACAAGAAACATTGCTCATTCAAGTATGTGAAGTTAGGTAGATTCAGAGGGGATTGCAAATGTGACTTTTGCCACTGAATCGCTTTCACGCTAAGTACTGCTTATTGCTTACTGCACATGTTCACACAACTCTCCCCTTTGGTTGCACAATCATTAGCTTCCAGATTTGTAGAACTATTCGATCCTGAGTATCTTACTTGAGGGAAATGCTGCGTATTTCTCCTGTTTTCAGTGCGTTGGCCAAGAAATGAAACTGATTGAGAAAGGAAGGAATTATTTTCTTCCACATTTCCCCTATAATGTGAAATACAATTCTTATATACTGCGTATTGCTGAATTGCGTGCCATTGTGATTTATAGCGCTTGTTACACTCATTTTCATTGCAGCTTTTGATTCCGCTCAAACATATATGCTTCTCTGCATGACTTTGTCTTTCAGTCACTGAGCGGTCTTTTACAGTGCACCAATGGAAAAGAAAAAAAATGAAACAAATTCTACAGTATTTGCTAGTATTTGTTCAAGAGTACCTATCACGACTTTTACCAGGAGATGGCAGCATTTTGCTGCTTAGCTCACAAGGGCTATGTGCAAAAGGGAAACAAACTTTCATACAGAAACAATTGCTTTTTTAAACCCGGACTCCTGTATATTCTCTCACAATAAAATATTGTAATCATGTCTCTTACAACCCCTTCAGGAGCTGAGTGAGAGAGTGAAGTTTTTCTTGTTTCTTTTTTTTAAACTAATGTTTAAAAGATTTCTGGAAACCAGAGATAAGCTAGACAAAGTCTCTTGGTTCAGATACTCTGAAAGGTTTGTAAATTTTGAATTCCAGCCCTGTATCTGCAGTCCAGGACTTCATTTCTCTCAACAAAAAAAGCTATTCTGGCCCTGCTTCCTCAGAATTCTTGACCACCCAAAATACTTTCCTGCTATTAAAAAAATACATAGGTAACAATTTTTCCCCATTCTTACCAGTATAAAGGTAACAGCAGTGTATCCATAAGTATAAACCAAAAAAATTTAAAACAAACAGCTCTGAAGTTTTACTACTCCCCTGTTAAATGTTTTCCATATTACAATCTTAAAACAAAATGCAAAAAGTAGGAGGTACAGATTTTAATCATTCTAAATTCCTATTTTCTGTGCTTTCAAAACCAAAATAGGCTCCAAATGAAGTAAGCATTGCTATTTGCACTTGCAATCAACAGTTTACTCCAATCAGTAAACACTTATAACAAATGCTGTGGCCAATATGACAAAAAATAAATTTTCTCTCCATCGTGTCCAAGGGTTATTTCAACTCAAAGTTGTGGTTCTTTCAGCTTAGAAGTTTAGGGCATACCTACAACCAAGTTTTCATCTGGTAATGGCAGCCTTCTCTCGTATCTTCTGTTATTAATGAAGCCTTTCATTTGTGCTAATATAGTAACTGAAAAGTTTCAGTGACTAGTAGTCTTATAACAGCACAAATCAACGGGCCAGCTCACATATCCCATGTGTCATGTTGATGCTACAGCTGGAATAACTTGGCCATTTCAAAACAGATGTTAAGGAATTAAGAATCTAATCTGGACTGTTAGAATTTTTTTCTTACCTGCAGTGACCTCATTAGCTTTCCTTTGTCTCTTGAAAGTGAATAAAATTCCCCATTTTCCATGAAGCAAGTAGCAGCTGCTTCAGCCAGCTCTGCAGTGAAAGAAAACCTCTGTGAAGCAATATAGTGCTTTTACATTATAACAATATCACACACTAAATAATAATAAAGCAAGATCTCAGGAGGGCCTTCTCACATATAAAAGCATAAAGCTTTTTTAAAAAAGCAAGTCCATTGGTCTGGGCTCAGAAGGGTAGTGTGGACGGCTCCAACACCTGAGGCAGCCCCTCGGTGTGGAAACCCCGGTGCTGAAGCCACAGCTCCCACCGGCTCACTGCACCTCCAACGTCTCGGTTCAGCATCAGGGCCTCTCTGCACGATGCGCTGACATCTCACCGCCTGGCAGAAAGAGCGCACATTCCCTCAGGCTTCTCCTTGCAGCTTGTTGGATTATTTCGTCTCTACAAGTCCATCTGTCAAGGAGCAGAAGTTGAAACCAGCTGCTCATTCATCGAGAGCAACAGCAAACTACAACATAGAACCACCATGCAATTATTGCCATAGACTATCTCAAAGAGTCCAAATTGCAACATGCCTTTGAAATTCAATGTGCTTTGAGTTGAAATAGATGAACTGAAAAGAAAGATGTGAAAATACTTTGTACTGCTAAGCAGTATTAATGGAGTAAAATGATGATAGGATTTAAAGACCCCCCAAGGTAATGACAATTTAAACACTAACAATTACAGTGATGAACAGCAGTAAAAGGTTTGCATCAACCTAATACTGTAATTTACAGAGGCAAACAGATTTCCACTTCTCCTTCTTCTTACTGTGCCCTAATATATCCTACTTTCAAGTATTGCTTCTCATTTTCTGAACAGACCCTATATTCAGCATGACAAATGATGACAGTTCTTTATCTCTTTGATAAATATGCTTCTCATCCTCTGATTTCTTTTTCATATTCTCTTCATTTCCCTTTTTGATTGTACCATTGATCCCTATTTTCTCCCTGACTTTTCTTTCCCTATATCCCAGTGTTTCCTCTCTTATTTCTGCAGGTCTTAATAAGCTTGATGTATCCTAAGAGGAGGAGGAGGAAAAAGGAATTCTTCTCTAAAGTAGCATTAAAAAAATAGAAGGTTAAAGGAGGGGCAAGGGAATCTAATGTCATTATATATTTAAATACTACTAATAGTGCAAAGCAGGCATGCCAGAATCCACCAGCTGTTCCTGAAGGTACAAGCCAGCTTTCTGTCTCCTTGCATTACTGCCCAGTTTAACCTTTGTTATAATGTATCTCAGGACAAAAGTTATAAACTCTACTCCATTAAGAGCTGGAGCTCTAATTTATCTATTTTCAAATATCAGCCTTGTTCCCTGGAAATAGTTAGAAAGATAACAATTACATTCAGTGTTGTACATAGCTAACACAGCAGAAGTTTAATAGTATTTGTTAATGCAGAGTGGTTTAGTTTGCATAACAGGATAAGATTGTGCAGAGCTACTCTCTATATACATGAATGTATGTATATGTATATGGATGAACGTGAAAAAAATCAGCAGATTTTGGCTTAACTTTGGGTCACGCATGAGAAACAGCTCTAGACATAGAAATATGCAAGAAATTAAACCACGGTCTAGCAAAGGCAAGAAGATAATTGCCCTGTCTCCAGCTAATAGAACAGCCATTGAGCTGCAGCTAATAATATCTGATCTAGACAATTTCAAATGTTTAGGTTAATTGGGGCCTAAATGCAGTTAGAAAACAGACAAAAATTTATGAGGAATCAACTCCTCCCTCCCTGCCCCCACTATTAGGAAGCAACAACAGGGCCTCCAAATTAGAAGCAGAATGAATTTCTAGAAGAGTGTGCGGATACAAAGAACCTGGTTATTTAATTTTGGCTATCTTCATCTGGATGAGCAACTTCTAGTGTTTGCCTTTGGCTTCTCCAGGCCATCGCACACACCGCTGTTCTTGATGTGATTCTGTATCTGAAAAGGATTTAGTCTGGCCCCCCCATCAGGGATGGAAAGCGCTCTGGCAGCCGCTAGGTCGATGTCTCCCAGTCTTGCTTCACACCTTCAGTAAAAACAGTTTTACATCGTAAAAGAGTTCCATGAAATTCTTCTTAGGCAATCTGGTGTTTTGTTAAGTTTTTTTCCACCCAAGAGAGGCCACGTAACTGCTCACTTAAAAGCAATTTTTAGCTCCCCTGTTGTTGTTTTGCTTAGGTTAATAGCACATACAGCGTACCACACCTTCGGCAAGCTTCCACATCCATGCCAAATGCCATCGATAGAAGATTATGGCAATAAAGTAGGCTTCAGTTCAGCCATCCAGCCAGCTTTGACACTGTCGGATGCTCTGATGAAGCCTCTCTGTTACAAACACAGAAGCCCCCAGCAACCATTAACTGTGGGAAGTTATTGGAAACCTTGCTTATGTGACAAGCTGCTGGAGGAAAATACGTATTTCATACATTATGTAATATATAACCAACATCACCACAGCTAAAAGTTTAGAACTGCTCCACATTAAACATTTCCGTTTAATCTTTCATAGTTTTATTGGTAAATAAAGTCTTAGATTTCATCTTGTATTTCTCAGTATATTTTCTTATATTGCATGAGTTAAGTGACCTTTGTTCATATTCTCTGTAGGTTCCTGCACCTCCAAAATAACTTTACTTAACTGTTTATAAAGCTTTCTTTTCCAGTTTTCCTGACACTGCCACAGATGTTTCAAATAAAGTATCTGTCCCTCTCATTCTTGCCTTCTATGCACCAAATGCTTTGAAAATGAGGCCAAAAAATCACATCTAGATTCCAGAGAGACAGTCTAGCCACAAAAATCAGCTGTGATGTATGAGTGAGGGTTTGACTGGTGAGATGATAGCTGGACTTTATTCCTGTCAAGAGCCTAAGCACAAAAGGTCTGAAGATGTTTTTAACAAGCTGGCCTCATCCTCAAGGAGAAATAGGAATCTGAAAGCAGAAAAATGTGGGCATGAAGTCCAGGACTGAGGACTGACAATTGAGGATTTAAGTCCCGCACAGGCAGGATTTGATGTGGTTTCTTCTATAGAAGAAAATTCTTGGGCACGTAACTCTTCCTCTCTGGGTCTCCTTGGGCAACTTTTTACCATGTGCGGAGCCTCTGCCAAGTAGGGTGTACACCAAATAAAAGTACATAGCAATTATTCATTGCCTAATATATAAAATGAATTGCTGGGACAAATGACCTTCCAGGCTAACTGGTAAGTAGCTCACTACTCCTGCAAAGATACCCAACCAGCGTTTGCCAGCCCAGCAAAGCATGTGAGGAAGGCTGGCCTCCATTTCTCCTTGGAACAGGCTGACCCTCTATGCTGCAGAGTTGCCACCTGGCAGCTCCTTGGATCACAGCCATCCCAAGCCCTAGGAAGAGGCTTACAGGTCTGATAGACTATTCTGGAAAATCCTACTGGCATTACCTCGTGAAGAGCTGTGTCTTTCATTGTCGAATCATGTTGCTATGAGGAAGCAGAGAACAACATACACTTAATAAAATAAAAAGACCTTTTTGCATCTCATTCAACCCTGCCACAACAATGATAGCAGCAGACACCTCTTACCGTTTGGGAGCACTGAGACCACAAAAGCAGAGAGAAGCACATAGCAAAGCTCTTCATTTGCACTAAGAAGTTAAGCAGCAATACGTTTTCCTACCCCAGCAGATGGTTCACTGCCTGTGTTTGGCTGAGATTTTAACACAGAAATACCAGGAGCTGTTAGTGGCCATACTGAATGACCTCCTGCCTACAGTCACCCATTTTCTTTTAATGCTGAATACATACCACAGGAAGCACTTAGAGAGACAGGTCATACGCTGAGTCTCGTTAGGCAGTCACAAACGGAAGGAAAGTAGGCACTAGATAACTATTTCTGCCCCAAGGAGTAATTGCAGGTAAACCACAGTCAACCCCAGCTGCAGAGCGCGTAAGACCCTGCACGCTCTGGGAACGCACCAGGAAAGGAAGCGTCTGTGCGCTTCCAACCTGGCTAACATGTGGCTGGTGCAACACTGCAGGAAATACGCAGAAAGAAACAAATGGAGGTAACAGCAAAATAGGTGACACACTGTCCCTCTTCTGAGATGGACAAGCTTCCATATCCTACTGCGTAGTCACATCTAACTGTTTAAAACTAATGCTTTACTATGCTGAATAACTAAACCAGCGTTTTCCACCTTTTCTCAACTGGCCGACCCTTAAAAGCATTCCAGTGCAGATGCAGATTTTACACTGTAAATCTACACCTCCTGATAATTAGCATATTAGCATATAGCATATTAGCATGTTTTTTCCCCGATTATTCCTCTTGATCCCTTAAAAGAAATATATTAACCTCAGGAAAACAGGTCAACTGCCATTGAACCATTTGGCATAGACCCAAGCCTGCACTTGGACTATTCCCTATGGGTACTTTTCACATGCAGCTACTAAAATAAGCTTCCAGAAAAAAAGTAGCTAAGCCTTTTTCAAAGCCCCTCCAGCTGCTGTAAGGAGAAGCAAAATAATACATCAGATACAATTCACCTCACTATGATGCTTTTTTTTTTTTAAAGGCCAAACACTTTCCCACTCCTTATAGCAAGGTCAGTCTTGCCAAACACATTACATTAAGCACTGACTGCTCCAGTTTTTCTAGAAAACAGTTACGAATGCCTTAAGATTGTGGAAACTGTAATTACAAATATCAGATTAAACGTGCCATTTAGGAAGGAATGTTGATGAATGAATGACAAATACTTTTCTTTAATTCGGTAACTTGATAGCCTAGGGATTTTTCTTTTAATAACAGAAGACATTTCACTGGCCATAATATTTGATTCCAAACGTATTGTTAATACAGCATGAAAGGGTAGGGTTAACAGGTCAAATTCCTCTGGACTGCAAGACCTGAAAAACGTCTCCTAAATTTACGTCCTAAATTTATTGCTTTGAAATGACAGGAAGCATCACCGTACTGATGACAGGGCATGAAGTAATATCTGCTTATACCTATGTTTCTGACTTGAAAAATTAATTTTGAGCAGCACCAAAAAGAGTGAACACTTCTGTTTCATTACTGAAGATTTCTACTTGCCACGCTTACTATTCATGATCAGTCTACAACATGGCCTTGGTGGCCTGGTTGGTAAGGATGTATTTGCACGGTTGCATAAAATCCCAGGCTCTCTCTTAGGATTTATTTAAGCCTACAAAAGGTATTTCCCTTGATTCATTGAAGATTTCATTGAAGATATTTGCTGATTTAACAGTCACAGTAGTGCTTGCCTCCACTAAATATCAGATCAAATCTGTGAAGAATTTAATTTTAGGACCACTTTTTGAAGACTTTCTTTTGATTTGAGAAACCTAACTTTTCTAGGCAATCCACTTGGGCAAGCCCTTCTTTTTCTTCCTCCCATCTGACTCCTCTCCCAAAAGGGAAGAGAAACTAATCTGCCAAATCTTTCCTTCTCTAATTCTTAGATTTTTAAAGATGGTAGAGTCTTTCACAGGCCTTTTCAATTACAACTATAAAAAAATTCACAGAACTTTGCAAGCAGGACAAATAAGATCTCTGCTATGATAAGAGATAAGTCCAGCAATATTGGATCTGTAGACTAATCGCTACCACATACTTTCTAAAACAGAGGAACCTTAGTCCATGCCAGACCTCTCAAAGGTAGTATTACATCACTGCTGTATTTCAATTTACCTAGTCATACCTATCCCCCAAGCTGGATGGTAGAGTAAAATTTGAGATCAGCACAGAACAAGCTCTAGGATGACCTTATACAGGAAATGTTAATAGGTACATTACTGCTGTGATCCTGAAATAAGCCAGCTGGTCTCAATATACCATTTTTAGGCAGCTGGTAAAGCTTGCTCTTGTTGAACCAGGTATTTTAGAACAAGAGTTAAGGCTATATCCTGTTGACGGGAAGACGTGGCAAACTTGATCACAAACCAGCACCTGTACCCCTGGGCTTCTTGTCTAACAAACAATGTCTCCTAGCCAAGCTGCTGCTTCTGCGTCTGGTTAGAACTTCAAGCACCCAGTCTCCAGAAGCCCAAGATTTTTCAGACAAAATCCTAGCAAATACAAAATAAAAAGCAATAAAAATATCCTACCTCTTTTAGGTAAGGCTCCTCAGTCCCTCTGATTTATTCCAAAGCTCTTCCCGCTCTGAAGAAACCAAGCCCCTTGGCAGCAGGCTTTGCCAGTACTCCGAAATAGCTGTCCTGGAAATCAAGGTCTGCCTCTCTTCGTCCATAGAGGGAAGCTCTATCCTCAGGGCCGAAGAACAGCTTCACCCAAATTCGCTCAATACTTTTGGTCCGGATTTAAAGCACAGATAAAAGGCTTGGGTTTGTTTCCCATCCCCAGAGTAGCCTTCGGGAGGGATCGGCAGCTATATACTCAGCAGGACCGCAATTTAAAAGTGAAGGTAGCAGGCTGATGCTTGCTCCAGGGCCTTCTACGCCTCCTGTTAAAGGGTCAGCAACTGCAAACCTGGAAAAGCACACAAAAAGGAGTACATACTCAAAACAACACACGTGAAAGGGGCTGTGAGGGAAATTTAACAGAGGGGGACTGTTTTCACTGCTGAAAATAAAATGCCAGAAGTCCACAATCAGCCTTACAGTGAAAAATAATTTCCTTTTAAATCCTCTGAAGTTAAGGATGTCAAACGTTTTATTTTTCTCCTGATCATTTACATTGCAAATTTTGATATTTATTGTTAAAGAAAAGTTTTGCTTTGTGAAGTAAAAAAAGGATTTTTAGAAGTTTCTGCTCATGGATGAATGTGTAACTAACTGCAAGCTGCAACGGTCTATAACAGCTACACCAAATTTAGCAGCAGCAAGGCTGCATTACTGACGTTAATTCTTTGATCTTGTAACTGTAGCGTAGAGTATAGGAAATCAGTAGAACGTATTATGCTTACTCTTCACCTCAGCTGTCTAACGACAAGCTGGCAGACAGTGCCTGTGAAACACTGACTCTTCCACAGTGCACGCTGGATTGTCATTAACAGCTAGAAACACAAGGAGCAAACCTAGAATGATTCCAGGTTTCCCTCAGACAGAAGAAAAGGCTCATGAATGACAGCTTTGGCACTGTGGAAGATAAAGAAAATCAATCTTGAAAGATTTTGTTCTATTTTCAGAAATGACCAATTACGTACATAGCCTAGCCAGCTATACTATTTGTCAAGCTGCTATAATTGTTCTGATAACATAATGAGCGTTCAGGAAGTTTCATGAAGAATTTTATTTTATAAGGTACCAAAGGACCACTGTGAAACGTGTTTTGGTCTAGCTTGGGTACAATTTACCAAAGAATCACATGCAGCGGATGAACAGAGTAATGAAATCTGACAATTGCTGATAAACAATAAAGCAGAAGCAGATTACAATGTCTTAACAGTACTTCAAGTCACTGCTTATATTGAAAAAGAGATGTAAATAAGGAGAAATCTATTTTGGGTCAATCTGGCCAGAAAAATTATCTTTTAGAAAACCACATACGATCTCCTTACAAAGACAAAAGATACTTCTTTTCTCTAGCTGTGAACAAGTTTACCTGGGCATGTTACCATATCAGAGTTCTTTATATCCCTGACTAGCTTAAGCCCTAAAAACATTAAAAATACTTGGGTTGTCTTTTAGAACTATCCAAAGTTAACCTTGACACTTAGTAATCATGTATGTGGTACAAAGATTTATTATCACTCTCCACATCAAAGTTGATGTAAAAAATTTGTATCTGTTCTATATTAGAGATTAGGACTTAGAACTGTAATAAGAGTGAAAGGGAAGTGGATTTGGAACCATGCACTGATCGCTTTATTTTTTCAATACTAGATGAATGCAATAGCAAATTCTAATCTCTCAAATCACAATTAAGGATCATTTTAATTTTAGCACAGCTCAGTGGCTTTTATTTATAATGTTAAAAGAGTTTTTCTTAGCAGAATTACACAGCAAATCATTTATTCATAATGCAGACTTTCTTATTTTGTCTGCTGGTTCAAACACAAACCATGACACAGCTTATTCATATTCTGTGGAAAAAAAACAGCTAAAAAATTTAAAACTCTCATATGCGAAAAAAAACCCTTCAAAAAGAAAACAATTTTAGAACTTCTTCTCAACTCTCTTTTCATTTTCTCTCCTGTTTCTCATTTCCTTTTTCACTGATTGGCCAATTCTGCCAACATTCCTGTTCAGCAGTTGAGGCTCCTGACTCTTTAAGTAGTGTACGCAACACTTGAAAGGGAACTGCTTTAGAAGTAGATTCAATCAGCAAGACACTAGTTTGTCTTTAGCATTTGTTTCAAGCTACATATTGCTTCCAGAAACTGTCAGTCATCCGGCATACTTTGCATTTTCCAGTAGCCTGTGATTTCTGTTGTCATTTATATCCAGATCAACGCAGAACGGCAGATTTTACACCTAGAAAGGTAGAAAGTAATGATAAGACTGACCCGTACGTTTTTCAGCTTCATTTTTTAAATAATAATTACAGGACTTTGTAAAGGAATTTCATTTTGAAATCACTAAAGTACTCACTCACATCTCTGTATGTGCTAAAACTGAAGAATTCTAAAACCTGTGTAAGCCTAAAACTGCCTGAATATTACTTTGTTATGCATCTGTAGTGCTAGTCTACCAAATGGAATTGATTAGGATGTATGCCACAGACATTTATAGAACATCAAACCACATATAAACAGGTACAGCTATAAGACTTCATCCAAGTGAGCTCTTCGGAATAAAGCAATACTCACATACGTTGCAGATGAGAACTGTTTTAGATCCACAGGGGATAACAAAAGAGCAGGAAATAAACTTCTAAATATTTCTGAGAGACAAGAAGTTCACTAAGGGAATGTGAAACTTAATTAAATGCAGAAATATCATTTGTGTGATAAATTATTTTATTTAAAGTTAGAAAAATGGGGCACCATCTAGCATGCAGCATGGGGCAGCAATTAGTAAGGGGGGGGGGCTGCATATTAGTGTCATGATGGTCCTAATCTGTTGCCTCCACCCGTATTTATTTGTTCCCCCATTCCCTGTCTATGGCTCTGTAAGCCATGGAAGAGGAAAAAGACTGTGAAACATAAGAAATAAACATTTTTATTGGGAGGGTGGGCAAACACTGGAATAGGTTGCCCCGAGAGGTTGCGGAGTCTCCATCCTTGGAGATATTCAGACCCCGACTGGACATGGTCCTGGGCAACCTGCTCTAGCTGACCTTGCCTGGGCAGGAGGCTGGACCAGAAAATCTCCAGAGGTTCCTGCCAACCCCAACCATTTGGTGAATCTGCGGCTGTATGACAGGAGACAACGGACATACCTACTATTCCCCCTCCCCTGCCACATAAAACCCAATCACGGGGCGTCTCGTCATGATAATTTTGGAATTAGTTTTTTAGGGTGAGTCCCTAACAGCCCTAGTCCTCTTTGTTCTCAGCAACTTGAAGGGGACTGGACTGAGGAGAAAACAAAACGCACTGGATTTGATCTTTACCTTTTATAGCTTTATAGTGTATACAGTCAGCTCAAATATGCTGGGGCATTTTATGGCTAACATCCCTTTGGCAGCTACCTGGATATAAGCAAGCAAGTTCTGCACTCAGTTACACTCTTATAAATGTGATATATTTAACTGACTTCTCAATTTACAATGCTATTGCTGAGATCAGAGCTACGTTACTGCATTAGGCTATGCCAGTGAGCAAATTTTAAAGATAAATGCCCAAAACATGCATGTGATATTCAGGCCTCTAAAAGCACACAGATGTCAAGCGCGCAATAAATTGTACGTCAATAATGAATGGTTCTAGGGCAGCGATTCATAACACTCCAGTAACGTTCTTCTATTCAGTTACAAGCGGACAATTTGCTTTTTTTTCTCCCTACGTGTGAATCAGCAGCAGGGTCACAGTCAGCCTTTTTCCTCACTTTTGTCAGTTTGTGTCTCAACTTTCATATTATTTCAATATATTTTTCCCACATCTAAAACATCAACGTATTTAGCATTGGTTTTGATAAACTGTAAAGATGTATGATACAAGAAAAGTGTAAGCCCAGGAGGAATCAGTAAAGAACAAGTCAGATTAAAGTATCTTCCTGATTTTCACAGCCAAACCTAGCAGGTAATTTTTACATTCCATGCTAGTAAAATACTTCCTGTGAGTTTGCACGCTTCTGGGGTAAATGAAAGCTTAATTGGCTTTCCGTATTACAGCTACAGAAAGAGCAAGGTGAAGACTTCTGTCTGCTCCGCAAAGAAAGGAGTATCTAACCTGTCCATGCACAAACAAGACATAGAGATGGACTGAAAGTAGGAGGGGGAGAAACAAGGTAAGTGACATAACAGAGCCACGAACTCTCCCGCAAAGACGTATCATCGAGTGGCATGCTGCCTACGATGTGAATCAGAGGAAAAGGGAAGGCTATTTGGAACTAACACTTCCATCAAATAAAAGAGAAAGCATACACAAGAACAAAGAAGCCTACCAGTAAATAGGGTAGCTGCAGCACAAATTAATCTCGCACAAGGGATCCACTTTATATTAGAAAATGTTCCCTGCAAGAAATTAACTAGTGAAAGAATATATCCTTTACGATTTACGATGAGGAAAACATATGAACTATTCTGAAGGTTGGAAAAAACTAAGAGTATTACTTAGCAATGCAGGTACACTGCCCTCAAATGCTATGATACCTCTATGTGAATATTCAGTATTGCAATGACTCTAGTTAGTATAACTTCTAAAAGCACTTTTATTTAATAGCTCTTTCTACCCAGTACGGATAACTCCTTTTCCTTTAAAATGGAATTTTCATAATGGAATTTTCATAATTACTTCTTCTCATTATCATATCTTGCAAAATCTTTTCTATATGCCTGTTTTATACATACCTAGCCATAGCTTACAAAGTTTAAATATTCTAGTACATACAGTTTATCTAGTAGATTTTAAAATAAAAAATGTTCAGAACTTGAGCAGTCTTAATTAATCAGCTCTTTACCAGCTCTAAAACAATTTATTAAATCAGAATCAAAACTGCTTCAAATATCCCGTGGACTTTGACACAGGAACACATATAACTACTGTGGGCGATATACTAGTTTCAATAGATTACTTGTTTCACCTGACACAGTTATTCACATGGCTCCAGTTCAGGAAAGCTTCTCTGTTCAAGATGTTTCTATCTGACTGACGTCAATAAAGTTGGGCAGCTGCTGAAATGCTTTCCCAAACAGGACTTCAATATGGGCTGCAGCACCTTCCTGAATCGGAACTACTCAAATCTAAACGCCTTAGATTCGCAAAACTAAATACCTAAATTCATAAATATAAAACATAAAACACAAATAATAGCATGCATTTCTTGTGACCATTACTCTGACTTCTTGCAAATCCTTCCTCACATAATGAAATAGCATTATTAATGGGAATAACGATGTAATCAGAAAAAATGCTGTTTGATCTAATCTTTATAAGAGGAGGAAGATTAGTCATCAAATTGTCTTCTAGGCCCTTTAGTATCAATTCCTTTAATAGTCACTCCGATATTTTGCTTGGCATTAGACTTTGACTAACGATTACTAATTTCCTGGATGTCCCTTTTTATTCATTCTTTCATGCTCATAAAAAGGTTTAAAATGTATTGATTACCTTTACTGCATACCTCTCAGTTTTAATTAGTGACCTGCTTTCACCAATCTTAAAGCAGCATCAGCAGATCTTCGGCAAGTTTTGTTTCATCAAAAGGTTTTATTTGTCCATAGAATTTGATCTGGAGGTGTCTTTTTATTCACTTACAGATCTGCCCTCAGGTAAACTGTATTACTCCTCACTTGCTTGATTTTTGAACTCCTTTGAATATATGCAAATTGTAGCATTTCAAAAAAAGTTTAACGTTACTGGTGATTTACAGTTTCTTTCAAATGGTTCTCAAGCTGAAAAAATAAGTAAAAGGGAGAAGGGAAAAAATAGCTCCATACAGTGGTTACTCATTCCCTTCCAATACCACGCTTTAAATCTGAATGCGTAATGAACTCCTGTGAGGATCCGAACTAGAATTTGACAGCGCTGCAGCACAGACTCCATGAGTTAAAGGAGCTGTAGTAAGTAGCAGTAGCAGTCTCTTATTCTCTATTTAGACTAGTCACTGCAGAGAAACCCAGTATGCTAGCTTCACTGAAAAAAAATGTGTAACCCAAATAAACTTGATATAAAATCACAGTGGAAGGGCAACCTCTGCTTCAAGCCCAGTTAACAGATAACTTCAAGACAACTGAGCACCTCAGATAAACGGGAACAATGAATAAATAAAAATCTGAAGGATGAACAGCAAAGAGGAAGTGCTACTGTTGATACAGCAGGAGAGAAATAAATGATAAAATTAAGATTTAAAAATGATATGAAATACATTATATATAGTCAGAGAACAAACTCAAATATTCTGATGGCAATGCACGAATTGTGGGGAACAGGAGGACTGATACAGAATATGTCAACTTGCCAAGCCCTGCTTGGGGTAAAAATGCTGCTAATATTCCTGCGTGGGACTGGAAGAAACCAAAGAGGCACTGAAGTACAAAAAAATGGGAGGCTGATACAGGCCTAGTTTGTTTTGTGTGTAGCTAGTCTAACTAGAGAAGCCAATCACAGAAAATCAACTTGCAATGATTTAGAAAAAGCTTTACATAGTTCAAATTAAATGGATGGATAAATAAAAACAGGTTTGCGGCTAAGGTTCTCAGTGCCTCAGTGTCAAGTGTTCTAGTCTCAACTGGATAAAAAAACATCAACCTAATATTAAAGATAAGCACAGATTACAAAAAACACCAAAAAGGATTGATAATCAAAGCTAATGTGTCTATTAGATGTCAGAAAGTGTAATAAAGTGAGAATTATAAAAATTCAAGCAAAAAAAGTACACAAGATTCTTCAGCCTCATAAAAGAATATATAAAGAAGAAAAAAAAACAAAACAGGACACTCTCTCTTTAGAACGAAGAAAAGAACTAAAGATAGTCTAGCTGTGCCCCAAAATGAATCTTCTGCTGAAGTTTGATACAAGTGAAGCTTCTGATTATTAGGGCAAAATTTAGACAGCTAATACAAATGGCTGGAGAAAATGGAAATGGAAGTTATCCATGGTAAAACCAAAACTCCCACAGTTGATATGTTCAGACAAGCTTAGATAGGAAAGCGGTGGCAGGCAATCTTCATCCCAGAATTCTGAAATAACTAACACGTGAAATTGCAAGTCAGGTAGCAAAGACTTGTAATAAATCTGTATACACCAGGTATAGTATATATGACAGAACAGCAAACGCAATCCTTACCCTTAAGAATGTGGAAAGGAAGAGAAACACAGTATCAGCAAACATGAGCTTCACCAACATGCAAAGCTGCTGAAAGTAATCTGAAGGAAAAAATAAAGGCCTGGAAACAAGGGGAAAATAGAAAATGGGATAAAATTGGGGTTTTTTTTAGAAATGCAGATCATTCAAAGATGATAAATATTTCATTGCCTGTCTTTGATTAGGTTACTAATTTTCCAGACAAATGAAATAGAGTCATCTATCAGGACTTCAGTCAAAAAGTGATTGGATGTCACATTGGAAATAATTAGATATGCTGGAGAAGGTGATTAGGAAAAAGTTGTAAAGAGGGTGAAGTATGGTTTAACAGGTTGTACTCGAGATTAAAATATGGGTTTGGAGGGAGACTTCAAATGGAGTTTGTCAAGGACTGAGCTTGGGTCCACTATTATTCAATAAATTAATAAGTAATTTTGGAGTAAAATTTAGGGCTTTGCTATTGAAATATGCTTCTGACACAGAATTGGTAGGTAGTCAGTAGTATCAAGGATCTGGATATCATATTGGAACAACTGGGACAACAGAAATGAAGGAAATATAACTGTATAAAACGGCTAGTCGTGTACTTCAGAGACCACAAGAAGAATTCTGCTAGAAGGTGGAAGTTAATAGCTATAGCAAAGAAAAGAAGACAGACCTGAGTCATAAATAGAGCATATTCTCGAAAAGGAAAATAAAATAACAACACGTATCAGAGGATATATTTCCAGTAGAGATAGATGAAGCATTAAGGATGTTACACGAGGCTTTATTAAGAACCTAAATTTCAATGCTCATCCATGTTCAGGAGAGATTAATTCCAATGGACATAGACAAAAGAAAAGCTTTAATTAGAAGGATAGTGGAAAGAGAAGCCTATTGTCTGAGAGAGATTTAAATTGCCTAGCTCATGTAATTAATAAAGTTTGAGAGGGTATCTGTCTGCACCTTATAAATTTGTCAGGGTAAACATCGTCAGAGAGAGGAAGAAGAGTCAGTTAAGATAAAGTGCAGTGTCATCAAAAGGGCAAATGGGTGTAAAACTGGATATCAAATACAGTGAATCTGGAAAGTAGAAGTTAGAAGAAGGTTTTCAAATGCCAGATGAGTGAATTTTTGGAACAACTTCCTCATGCAGCACTGGCACTCCCACACTCCTAAACTCACTAATTTTAAGATGGAGCTTGAAAAGTTTCTAAAAAGTTCCATACCTCACTGTCTGCAATCAGGGGAGACGGACCGCAAGACAGAAATAGCTCTTTCCAGTCCTGTCTTCCTAATATTTGGAAGCAGAGTGAGCAGGAGTCTTAAAACTAAGAAGAGTCAAGGCTGAAGTTGGTGTTTTAAATTAGCCCAGAGAACCCAAGATTTGAGAACTGAACTGCGGTTGAATGACAGACTGGTTCAAGGTTAAATAAATCTTTTACTTGTTTGTGCTTACAAGTTACTTGATAAAGGAGTAAAAACTACTATTGACTTTGCACTTTAAAAATCCTTTGTTAATCGCGTACTTTTCACTGTATTGTAACACCTAAGACGGTTTAGCAGGACTCTGAGATCTTACTTTAGTTATCCCACAGCTGGATCATCGATCCATTTCTAGAGAGAGCAGGATTATGCACTGCAGCATACAACTGTTATTTCCTGAGATGAATCAACTATTTACTAATGTGCCTTAAAATTAGACCAGAAAATTCTCACTCCCCCATTTAAATAACATTTGAAGATCATGCTAAGACACCGAAGCATGGGAAGGCAAAGCTCAGGCCTTACATTCTATTCTTATCCGACACCACTGTGAATTTTCTGGGAAGTAATACAAATAACAATAATACTTATCACTTACTGTGCACGGTGCTTTTCATCTTCAAAGAGTTTTACAAACATTTACTGCTAGCTAATCTGGAAAAAGTATGATTTAAGACCAGCTTCCGATAGCTTGTGTGACATAGTCAATGTCATTTAAATTGAGTCTGTTTGTATTTAATAGGATAGAACTGGAGTACTTTAGTTTAAACACTGTTGTTCCATTAAAAGCCAATTACAGAAATTCAGCTTTCCTTGAATTTATAGAGCACAGCTTTTCATTTTGAAAAAGATCTATCTAAATACTTCATCCGAATTTAGTCTACATAATTCTAACTAATTGCATAACGTTCTTTTCACCCTACTGCATAATGTGATTCGTCATGAGGAAATAAAATCTTTGCACTATACTTGCAGGTAGTACTACTTTTAAGCAGCAGATAGCGCTCACGATGTTTCCATTTATTACAGGGAAGTGAGATTGGATCACTCCTCCTGTGCTAGATTAGTTTAGTAAACTCTAGATTAGTAAACTCTTACGCACCGGGCTCATCACTGCATAGGATGTTCGATGTAAGAGCCTCGCTGAACTAAACAGAGCAGTTCCTTACGGTTAAGCCAAGTTAATAATTGACTTATTTACCTTTGCATAAATATAATTCCAGTACCATAAAAAACATCACTTTTAGATCTCAACCATTTGCATAGAGCCTATTATTTATTTTATATTCAGGATGTGAAAACAGCTTTGGGATTTAAACTCTGATAGGTAAGTTTTAACATAGTTTATGCTGATTAGTCTATATTAAAAAAATTTAAAAAACATATGGTGGCACAACACATTGGAGAACACTAAAACAAACAATTAAAAAGAACTTGTAAACACTGCTATAAAAATTATCCGTGTGGATTATGTTATAATATATTGGCTCAGTGAGCATCGCTGTTTCGGGTATTTCTCTGAATCTTCTTTCGAGGCTGATTCAAGTGAGCCTATTTTAGAGTTCTTTGGTTTACAGGTACTTTCCTTTGTTATAAATAAAGCATATTTTCTGACCTCAAACGAAAGAATGGGATTTGGGGCTAGATCGCACCCACATGACAGATTTTGTGAGAAACCTAGTAACGGAACCACTGGGATACGACAACTAAATAATTGCAAACCTTATCTGCCAAAAATACGGCTTCTCCCGAGTCTGAAAAAGGGGCTTGCAAAGCTGTTCGCACCGGCAAGGGTTTTAGGAGTTTAAAACACACGGGTAGTCAAAACATAACCCGAACACAGGCGTAGTAATGAGATTAGACGGGGCAACGGAGCGCTAGGAGGAAACTCATCTGCGAAACGAGAGGCAGGGTTTGAAAACTGAAACGAGCATCTCAACTTCAGGCCGGTGGCAGCGAGCTCTTGCGTACGGCATCACACGCGAATTGCAGATGAGCAAAACACAACTGGAAACGGGAGCATCCATCAAGGATACGGGTGCTAGCACCTCAGGGCCGTGCCGGGCAGAAGGCCCAGGCACCGGGTCGTCCCTCCGCCGCCGGGAAGCACCGCTCGCCTCTGGAGCGCGCCAGCCGCGCGCTTCCGACTTCGTTTCTCCTTGCAAGGTGACCGCGTAACTCGTCAACGCTGTGGCTGCAAAGCAAGGTGGGGGGGGAAAGGTCAAGGCCAGCCTCGAAAACGCGGTTCGGCCGTTCGCCCCACGAAACGAGGACAGCCTCAGACTTTCTTCCCCGAGGGTCTCCCCAGCCCGCGGCGGCTCCCGGCGCACGTCCCCGTCGCCTCGCGGCCCCGCGGGCTCCCCGTTACCCTGCGCTGGGCCCAAACCCCACCGCAGCCGCCGGCGGGCTCCCTCCAGCAGCGGGGGGCTGCCACCGCCCTCACGCCCTCGCCCGCCGGGCAAGGCCTCGCGGCAGCGTGCTGCGTGGCGCGGGGACGGACAGACGGACGGGCGGACGGGCAGACAGACAGGCGGCCGCCCGGTGCCCCCTCACCTCGCGTCGTCGAGGCGACGCGGCGCCCGGCGCGGCTGCTCCCACCTGGAGGCGGGAAGCGGGTCCGGCCGAGGCAGGGGCGGCCGCTAACGGAGCGGGACCACGGCGTAACCCGGCTGTGCACGGAAAACGACCCACGCGAAGAGAGGGGGTAAAAGACGCCTCAGTCGGCGCCGCGGCGCGGGTGGGAGGCGGCCGCCGCCTCCGCCCCGCGCGGCGCCACCACCCGCTCCCGCCGCCCGGCGGCGCCATTTTGCGCGGAGCGGCGGCGGGCGGAGGGGGGGGGTCCGCGGGCCGGAGGAGGGGCCGCCGCTCCGCCGCGCCTTTAAACTTGCCGCGAAGGGCGGCGGGCGCCTCTCAGTGCCCAACCCAACCCACTTCGGCCCGGCCCGGCCCGCGTTTCCTTCCCTTCCCACCCCCTCCGCC
This sequence comes from Struthio camelus, assembly GCF_040807025.1. NCBI lineage: Eukaryota > Metazoa > Chordata > Aves > Struthioniformes > Struthionidae > Struthio > Struthio camelus. Next base: position 39,810,481 of record NC_090947.1, on the reverse strand, counting down.
CCCCCCCCCCCCGCGCCATGCGGCGCCGCGGGCAGGCGGGGGCCGGCCGCCGCCGCGGCGGGCACTGAGGGGAGCCCGCGGGGGGCGCCGCCGCCCGCCCTCCCGCCTCACCGCCGGGGCCGAGGCTGGGGCTGGGGCCGGCTCGTCGGCGATGCGCGGCAGCCGCGGCGGGGCAGCCGCGGCGTGGAGGGCGGGCAGGATGGTGCCGCTGCCGCTCGTGGTGCTGCAGAGCCTCCTGCGCCTGGTGAGTGACGGCGCCGGGGCACCGAGGGGCAGCCGGGGTGGTGGTGGTTGGACGGGGGGGGAAGGGGCGGCTCGGGAGCGGCAACCCCGGCGGCACCCGCCGCCCTTGAGAGTTTTGGGGCAACTTGGCGGGAAAGTCGTCGCTCGCGGCGGCTGTGGAGGGCGGACGGTGCGGCCGGCCCCGCTCCCTGCCGCCGAGGGGGAGAGGAAAATCGTCGCAGCCTGCCCCGAATCGGCTCCTAGCCTTGCACAGCCCCACGCATCTGTACTCCGCTGTTTTATTTGTTTATTTTTAAGCGGGGCTGTGTGCGCTTTTTTTTTGTTTGGTTGGGTTTGGGTTTTTTTTGGTTGGGGTTTTTTTTTTTTTTGGTTTTTTTTGGCGTGCTCGTTTGGGCTGGCAAAGCTGTCTGGTTTTGCACGCGGGAAAAACCTTCCCCTACGGGAAGGTTTCGCTACGCGGCCAGACACTAAATCCGCCGGGGGGGGGGGGCGCGAAAAAAAAAGATATTTACAAAGAGTTTGGCAGTCGGCGCTTTAAAAAGCATTGTTATCGTAGTATTTCCAAAATTTGTTGTTATTCCCCCCCCCTCCCCCTTTCTCCAGGAGGTTGTTAGCTGCCCGCCTAACGGCCCCGCATCCCTGCTGCCAAAGTTATGCCTCCCCCTTGCCTGGCTGCCTGGTAGCTGGAAGTTTGTCCCTGTAGCCGACAGGGAGCGTGTAATAAACCCTGACGGGATTAAACGCCCTCTGTAAGAGCTGGAGCCTCGTATTCCAGCGCGAGTTGATTGATTAGTTTTTGAGGAAGCTTATGTCAAATTCTAATCCGTTTCTGGATTGTGCTTGGCTTGTAATGCCTTTTTTTCCTTCCCCCCCCCCCCCCCCCTTGCTCGAGCACTTTTATCGTCGCAGCGAAGTAGCGAGCTGCAGCCCGGCGATAAGGCCCGCGTTTCTCTCGCAGCCGCTCCGCTTTTGGGCGATAAAAGGGCTGTTTATGTTCTTCCCCTGCTCGCCGCGCGCGGTTTCCAGCTGAGCAGCGCACCACCGGGGCTAGGGATGCCAGCGGCGAGCGGTAACCGGATTACAAAGTTGCTGAGCAAAAAAAAAAAAAAAAAAAAAAAGCACCAAATACAAACGCTCCTTCCTCCCGCCTGCAAGCACCCGCAACACGCGCCCTTTTGCGGGCGGTAAACCGGTGTCAAGGGGATTGAGTAAAACTTGGCCCAACAGGGATCGGTCTCCCTGCGTGGTGCTTTACGGATGCTGTAGTGAACTCCCTTTCTGTGGTCTTAAATATGGTTTGAGCGCGTGCTGACTGGGGAAGCAAAGTTGCTGTCTAGAGAATAGAACAAAAATCAGACCTAGTCGGTGCAGGTTTTTGGATGGATGTGGCGTTTCACTCACAAGGGAGTCTTTGATTTTCTGCGCCCTTTATGTCCCAAGCAGCCGAGTTCTGGAGCCAATTCGTTTTATAGCTTATAACAAAATAGTTAAATAATAGATTAAAGCCGAATGAGAGTGTTTTAGGGTTTAGTGGTATTTTAGGTCTACCTTGTAACACTAATCTATTACTAAAAAGTTGTGTAAATGCACTTTACCATACTATTACCAGAACATCTGTTTAACTGTAGGTTAGTTGCAATTTATTGTAAGTGGAGTTTGCACATACTTGGCGCTGGTGTCTGCGTGTGGAGTACAAGCCTCTGTGCTATCCTTTGTTCTCTGGCCAGGATTTTGAATGACTGGTGTCTTCCTGGAATATAATGAGTAGCTTCAGCAGGCAGGCGTTGGTGATATTAATTCATGACTCTTTTAACCACATTGATCTTTGGTTAATGTTAATACAGTGTGAAAGGCTCAGCGTTTCAGCCAACAAAGAAAAAAATTATGACTTTCCCAGTTGCAATACAGCAACAGTCTCGTAACCCAGAAATTCCATCATCGAGCCCTCCTACCGGCAGTGTGTTCTTCATCTGTTATGAAAACAAGAGATGTTAAAAACGCACATATTTTTGGCAACTGTGTGCTATGTTTTAATGAAATTAGTACTTTTTCATTAGACTTAAATTCAAGCTCTTGCTTGTCTTTTCAAATAAAGTGTGTTGTACATACCCACCCTTTAACGACACGGAGATGTTCGGTGAACACAAGTAAAACTTCGCAAATTTGAGGAGGCACTAAATAGCGTGGCAGATTTCTGAAAGGAGTATTAGATGATTGTTTATATGCTAGATCCAATGATCACTTGATCAGAAGTTAATGTTCACGACTTTCTTCATGGAGTATATATATTTTTTATAATACTTTCCTGGATTACCCTTTTTATCTGATAGATGGGATACCACTGTGCATGCAATGTAAGCACATACATATTTCTTAAACTGCTGTGTATACTTGGGCGTGTTAAACAGTAAGGATATATGCTAATGTACTAACTTGCTTCTATGTAAATGTCTTCAGGTTAGAAGTCACTTTATCCTATACTGTCAATATATATCGAAACAATAATTTGCAGTGCACTATTAGTATGTCTGGGCTCTTATTGGTAGCAAGATGGAAAATTGTTATGTTTTATTATTGTGTTAGAGACTCTTTATTAAATTTTCAGTAAGCCTTTCAATTGTCATATAATTGCTCAATGCCCTATTAATTATTTCTTTATAAATAATGGAGTTCTACATATTGGAAATTGAAAAGACTAAAGTATTAGGTTATTAGGCCATATGTATGTAGGTTATAATATGCCTTCTGGTGTTTTATTAAGTCTGCCTTTGAATACCTTAAGAGAAGGGCTTTTGCCACTTCCCTGGGAAAATTATTTGTCATTTTAAAGAAATTTTGTTGTAAAAAAAAAAGTCGGTTTTCAGGATTTTGTTTTAATTTCATTACTTTGCCCCTTTAAAATGTCACATTTCACAACATTGTTTAAAAATAACTCATATGGCTCTTTAAAATGTGTGAGGTTTGTCCCTTTCCTTTTAAAAAAGAGAGAGAGGAAAAAAGGTCAAAAAAAGCCAATGTGCAGGAAGGCTGTACATTGGTTTTGAATCAAGAAGTCAAGCCTGCTTTAGCTACAGAAGCTGGCCAGTGCTTACTCTTTGTCTTGGCTAGGTGTAATCACAGGCAAATACTCGCGCGCGGTGCCTGTAGGTTAACCAAGCACCTCAACTACTTGTTTATTTCTACATCTTTACAGTATGAAATTAAAAGAGGATTGCAACAGCATTTTCTAGTGCCTATAACTGAAGTTTTGTCAGCATTTCTATTAAGTAACTCATTTCTGACACTATTATTGGGCAGAGTTGTCGCCATGGTGTAAACCGAAGAATCAGTTATTTTACAACTACTTAGCAGCGGTTGCATTTTTTCCAAAGAGTGTTTATATAGAGGTGAACTGATTGGAAAAAAGACAAAGTGTATTATTTTAGGATTTTCTGCACCAGGATTGAGCTGTAGTATCTGATAAGAGTGAGATTAAATGAAAAGTTAGGTTTGTTTGGGACTTCTGAAGGGCTGAAATTTTTACCTGTAATGGAAATTAATTTGTCAGACAATCCAAAATTTTTTAGAGTTTGTTAAAATGGAGTTTACCGTTTTTAAAAACTTTAGTGGAAAATAACATTTCTAGAATGCTGTCGTGCCAGACAATGCTTCATGAGCACAAATAGCTTGAACATCGAGATAAAGTTACCTTTCCATTTAAAATCTGTATACTATACAAGGCATGGACCAGAGGTGTTTTCTTCCTGGCTACTTCAATTTTATCTCCACAGCCTGGCAAACTTCCTCTGTTTAACATGCGTTTATAGTGAGAATCAGAAATAGCTACCATGTAAAGCTCTAAATGCTTCAAAAAGGTAGATGTGACTCTCCAGTCATCTTCGAGCGTGTAGATGAAGCTCCATCTCTGAATTCAGTGATATCTGTGTCATGAAGGGCATTGGGTCCAACATCTCATTTGGTTTATTTTGGTGTTTTTCTTGATGCTGTAGGCATTGTAAACCTACGTCTTATTCTGGGTGTAATACAGTAATACAGGTAACCTGAGGAAACGAAAGCAGTTTGAGGACAGCTCAACAAATGCTGGTTTCAGCATCATCTGAGATTTTTATTGTCCTGAATTAGAAGTCTGTATAAAGGTGGGTGGGAGCTGGGTTCAATTTACTGAAGCATGGCAAACTGCAACACAAGACTCAGCTTGTAGTTATGTCACATCTTTCGGCCTACTCCTGTGGGGTGGACAACTGATATTTCTCACAGTTTATTGGTAAGCTGATTAGGACACAGACATTACAGATCCTATTTAAAAGCTGCACAGCAGTCTGACTGACTGATGTCTACCAGATCCCAAGATACCCCAGGCCTTCCCTCGCACAAGGCAGGCAAAATCCAAGTCTCAGTTTTCAACCTGTAGCGTGACAGATAACGACACATAATCAAATATTTTGGCATTATTTCAAGCTGACTTCAGTCAGGTACCATGAACTGGATACTGAGTTTTAATAAGACTAAAGTAAGAGGAGGATAGAAAAGAGATGGCTGAGAATAGGTTTCCCACTGTTTAGTATTTGGAGGAAAAACATCAGCAGTGATTTCACCAGAACTGCTACAAAACAAAAGCTGGGTTTTGGGGGTCTTAAAAGCATAAACAAACAAAAAACCCTCCATGCCCCCAAAATGTTAATAGTGCTTTGTGAAGCACTTTGAGATCTACATATCAGATATGTGCTATATGTACTTTTACCTACTGGTAAACTGATAGGGAAGTGAAACAGAAAGGTCAGTGGAGCCCAAAAGGTAAATTGATAAATCTGGATGCGCTGATCAGTCCCACCACCTTCCCCTGACTCTTCCTCTGCTTCCTGAGGTAGGTGGCAATTATTGTTACCAGTTTACCCTTGCTTCTGGCAGAATATTTTTTTATCACTAGAGTTAAGTTCATGATAATCACTTTTAGCACTCTTAGAATCCCTTTTCCCCAGTTAAACCCTTCACATTTGCAGATTTTCTCATATACTCTGTTTGAATTCATCCCATTCATCTGTCGCTTCACTATGGTTCAGCAGCTATTCCCGTATCATCGTAGCGCTGAAAAAGCGCCAGCATCTGTGCAGACACGTGCAATGAAGCCGTGCATTCGCATTGAGTCACGTAACTGGGGTACAGCCTTGCATTTAGTGAAGTGATGGGGGCCTCAGCGTAAGGCTGCGGCCGAGAAACCTGCCTCTTGCAGCCATATCCCTCCAGCCCGGAGCGCAGTCAGGAGCCCACGGGTTCACCTGCTCCAAGACTGCGTGTGCCTGACGCGGCCTCTCACCGTGATGGGCAGCAGGGTGCTGGAAATACAGGAGGCATCCGCTTTGTGCCTGGTGAGCAAGAGACGGCGAGGGGGCAGGTCAATGTGTTTCTGAACGAATCTCATACAGGAACTCAGATTTGGAGGTAGGACCTGGAAAGCAACGTAGTTCCTTTCCTGTAAGGAATCCCTGTGTGGGCTGCTGCTCTGCGCCGGTTATAAGCTCAGTTGTGGTTAACAAAGAGGTTGTCTCAGGACTGGAAAGACAAGGAAGCAAATTAAGAGTGAAAGAAGAAATAAAGTGCTATGAAGATGGAGCCACAATTAAGACTAAGGAGTTTTGTCCTTAAAGCAGAGATTTTTGATGCTAGTACAATGCTCTGTTCTCTCTGAAACAACAGCTCTTACTGTAAATACAGAATTTGAACAACTTGACTATAATTTAAAGTGAAATTATTTGTAAAGAGCCTTTAGAAATATAGTTATTGAAATCAGATTTTCTCTTTGATCCAAATGGTTCTTAGTAATAGAAGTTATTAATAGCAGGGAAATGAGAAAGTGAGAATGGGGAGAAGTAAAAAATAAAATCTGATGTATCTAAAATCAATCTTTGTGTGCTGGGACCAGTAGTAGTTATAGTGTCATTATAATGCAGAGTTAAGGTTATTTAGGATGCCTCAATTCTGCATCTTCGTATCCAGCATGTTTGGCTTGTGTTTATGTTCAGTGTTGATTTGAGAATTTCCTCACTTTATAATGCTTGTTTTTGGTGATGACCATGTATTTCTAATACCGTAGATCACCACCATAAACTCCTTAATTCCGTCTTTCCATAGCCGTTATCTAGGAATATAAAGCAATGGATAGGCATGCTTCTGTGTTTATTTTATTATGTAGTTGTAATAGTTTTTATAGTTTTGATGGAGAAGAGGTGTGCTTGAGGCTGATCTGAAGAAAAGGAGCACTGGGACTAGGCTTTGGGAATCGGAGATGATTATGAGAAAGAGAAAAATGATGGAAGTAAAAAAAACGAGTGGGCAGGTGGAGCAAATCTGAGCGGTCATGGGGTTACTGCAGGAGGGAGACAAGGTCACAGATCTCGTTCTACAGGAATACTCAGCTCTGTGCATGAGAGGCGGTTCTGGTGGTGAGAGACGGGTCCCTCCTGCCGTTATTCTTCCCACTGTAGAGAATTTGGAACAGGGATTTTTCCAACCAGCCCCTCAGTAGGGGGAAAAGCAAAGAAAGAAGACTTGAGGTCTCTGACTCTGTCTATATTTGCATAAGTACACGTGTGAGAATCTGGAGATGTACATTAGCTGTTCTGGGTACTGTTGCTATTTTCATCCCTTGAAAGAGGTGAGGAACCTGGGTTGGTAAAATACTGGACCTTGAATTTTTTCCCTCGTAGGGAAAAACATAGAAGAACATAGGCATATTACAGTCCTTCCCGGGCTCTCTTCTCCTTGCTGGCATCTGCTGATTGCTCCTGGTGTCCAGTACATGTGCGTGGGCAGTTAGAAGTGCTGCTCCCCGTTGGGTTTTCTAGTGAGCATGTTGCTCCACCATTGCTGGCCTGAAGCATCTGAGGTATTCCCAAACTGAAATTTCTCATTATGCCAAGCAGTTGTCTTCTACTAATTAAGTTAGTCTTCAGAGACTGTAGTGCAGGAACAGCTATATAACAGTAGCTTTGTAGTACATTGTAGTTGGACTTTGTGGTACTTTGCAGCTAAGATTTGCTACACGTGTGCCATCATTATTTTGGGAAAGTGGGGGAGCAAAGGCTGGCTCCACCCAACAAAACAGTGCAGTCTGGGGGCGAGTTTCTCTTCATCACTTCCAGGGCAATCTTAGTTTACGAGCCCTGGATACGTGGTACAAAGACTGAGGCAAGGATGAGCTTGTCAGAGAACCAGCTGACTTCTGTGATGTGTTTGCATCCAGGGTGAATGACCATGCCCAGTAGATGCCCACTGTGGTCATTAACGTGACTTACTGCTAATGGTTATTAACCCATTACTCTTTAGGTGACGCTGTACATATTTTCCAAGTTGAATTTTAGTACTCTACCACATGCTTCCCTTAGATCAGGTTCCAATATATCTATCTTTCTAATGCAATAACATGATAATTTGACATTTAGTGTCCAAAAGACAAGAAAAATCTGTAAGTGAGAGTAGTAGTTAAAGTAAAATACACTGTGTGGAGGGTATAATTATCTCAGAGCCATGTATTTAGAAACTGAGGAAATTTATACTAAAGAGGATATGCAAATGACATAAACAGTTTTATCCCTACCCTTTCGTGACATTTTAAGGAGGAAAATAATTTTTAAAAGATCCTGAATATCTTTGCAGTATAGTTTAATAGAATCTCAGGTCATAAGTATAATTATAATATATTTACTTTACAGAGTAGGGCATGGTGCATTATGAGGCTGTGGTCCACATGAGTATGTGCTAACTCCGCTGTACTCCTTGGCTCACGAGGTTCAACCCAAGTGCAATCTGGAAGTCAAACATGGTAGCACAAGCCGGTGGGTTGTAAAGGGTTGTTTTCTGAGAGATGCAATGCAAGGGAAGGGATGAGAGGAGCCCAGTCGCACACTTTGTGAGCAAACAGTGTACCAATGAGGCAGCCACAGCCTGTGCTGTTTTCCACTCATTAAACTAACAACATGCTAATCAGCTCTGCAGAAAGATTCATGGTAGATAATGTTACCTCTGACGCAGTGGCACTGCTGAAGAGTTGTCTGGTGTTAGCCTCATTTTTAATAGGGGACTGAAACACTTACATACAACAATCTCTAATTAAATTGCAACATACTTCCTTTTAAAATAGATGAGATTTCACCTATAGGCTGTTTTCCTTTCTGAGGCAAGAAGACGGTAGGTGTTAAACCTCTTATCGAGGTAGGAAAGATCCTGCAGCGTATAGGTCATACCAGGGGCTGTGTGCCAGACTCGATTTGATCCACCAGCTGGACCGCTGCAATTTGCAGCCCTTGCATTAGCGCTCCGGTGTCTGCTGCTTCCCGGCTGACGCCTTTGCCTGGAAAGGCTGTCTTGGCGTGGCAGTGAGCTCTCGTGTGGCAAACGTAGGTCCGGACCAGGAGATACAGCAAGGTGCACCACCACTGCAATACCCATATTAACATTTTGGGGGCATGGAGGGTTTTTTGTTTGTTTATGCTTTTAAGACCCCCAAAACCCAGCTTTTGTTTTGTAGCAGTTCTGGTGAAATCACTGCTGATGTTTTTCCTCCAAATACTAAACAGTGGGAAACCTATTCTCAGCCATCTCTTTTCTATCCTCCTCTTACTTTAGTCTTATTAAAACTCAGTATCCAGTTCATGGTACCTGACTGAAGTCAGCTTGAAATAATGCCAAAATATTTGATTATGTGTCGTTATCTTAGCTTTTAAAACTAAAATCTGTTATTTCTCATGTCAGATCAGAAAAATTCATCTTTGAGTTTGCACCATTTCATTTAGAATGAATGAAATGCCTCTAGACGTAAGAGTGAAAGAAACATGGCATACCTCATATGATCCGTTTTATGCTATTTATCCCTTAATCCTTTTAGGCCGATGCGCATGACCTAAGTATTATCAGCAATGGACAGCCTAACACTACTTGGGCTAGAGAACTTAAACTTCAACATTTTATTTAGTAACAGCAACTTGTGGATATCGGAAGGAATCTGTTACTCTGTTTGCTTACACTTCGGATCTGGTGTTGCTGTTCTTACTGTACTGTCACTTAGTGTTGAACAGTTGGGGAAAGAATGAGTCTAATATAGCTAAGTTAGTATTTGTGGTGATCAGGAATACCTTTCTATGGAATATTGCCTTCTGCTGAGTTTGCAGTATAATTTCAGTGGAAAAAGTTATAATTTGTTTGGTGCAGTAACAACATTAATATGACAAAAAATACTAAAATAACATATTTGCTATGTCACATTGGTTTTGATGGATCAGTTTATCTTGTCCAGTTCAGATTAATTGCTATATATTTTTTATTGATGTTCATCAAGCTGATAACTTGTGAAGAGGTTCAACTTAATGTGCTATCTAAATACTGAATTTGTAGTCCCTATAATGCAAAGCAGTAGTTACTTTGTCTGACTTTTCCTTTACCAGTGATAGCACCATTCTGCAGCGTAGCCAGCCAAGTATAGAGATAAACTGTTTTGTGAGCAGGTAGTAATAAAGCCCACTCTGCTGTGAATATGCGCCCTATGTCCCTGTTCCTGTCTCTTCTATGACAACTAATTAATAGGAAGCTATGTACCTTTGAGGTCACCAGCTCTGTCAGATTTGGTCAAATGGGCAACAGAATCATAGACACCCTAATTTTCTTAGGAAATGGGCCAAAATAATATTGGAAACAGAAATGAGTCTGAAAACCAAAACCAGCCTGCATCCTGATCAGCAGCTCACTGGAATTTCCTGGGGTAGCTACACTTCAGGGTTTTTGTTCTTATTTTATAGACATACAGAGGCTACAACAGGCACTTCAGTCTTTCCTTGGCTTTAATGAGAATGTGGGCTACTGTATCATTCAGTTAGTTCAGGCTTCTCTTTGGAATACTCAACCAGAAAAGAAATAATAATCGTAATGGCACAAGTAAATCTTTTTTTGCTCATGTCTTCAGTTTGAGAATAACATCTTAACTAGATGTGATCAGTAATTTTTGTACACTTCTGGAAAACTGAAATTCATTCAGATTTTTCAGACATCCACATACTACATTATTACTTTCCCTTTCACGTTTTTGCGTGTTTTCAGGGGTATGCATGTGTGAGAGGAGGATCACTTTTTAAAGATATAATTTAAAAACTTGGAAAGGTCTTGGCTTAATCCTAATACAGAATAGTAATGTACATATATATATATATTTTAAATCTGCAAGTTGTGGTCGGGGGGAAGGGGGGAGAAAGATACTGCCGTTATTTAGGTACTCCTTTATGCACAAACTTATAGCTGCATTACATAGAATGATACATTCAAAATCCCTTCCGCTCAGGAATAGCTAGTAGCATGATAAACCTCTTGACTCAGTACCTGGAGTTTATGGGTGTAGGAGTGGACAGGCAGTAAGTAATATAGAGAGGCACTGCAAGGCACTGCAGAAGCTGTGTGTGTCACAGCTTTGATTAAGCATCTGGAGTTTGCATATAGGGCCTGAGAACAGGATACATAAAACTCGCCACACAGAACAAAGTGTGTCCTGAGAAGAAAGAAGCAGTAACTTAAAATCTGTTCTATTTAGAAACACCAGAGCTGTCCTGGAGTTTGCAAGGAATGCCTGCTTTGGCTTGAGACTGGCAGGCAATTCAGGGTAAGCGAGCTGTTTATCCTAAAGTAAAACAGCTTTCAAGGACTGAATAAACAGATGATAATGTCTCCATTCTCTCTTTGCAAATAAGTCAGTGGTTGTCTTCAATTAGAATACGCTAAGGGAATGTGAGCCCTTGTTCATCTCCCAAGGCAGTATCCTATTTATCTAGGTATGCTGTACAGGAGGGTACTCAGTCCCAGCTCTTGAAGCTATTTGGATTCACCTCTCAGAAGAAGAGAGAGAATAACTACAAATTTAGTCACTTTTGGAAGTGGGATAGGTACATTCAAATACAGTGAAAGAAGGAAATTGCCTTCCCTCTCACATCCATCAGAGGAGTGCTTCTGCAAGATGGCCCTAGATCAAAAAATAAAAGTGGAAAAAGAGTCGTTACCACCACTCTTTCCTCTTTTTCTGTCCTACCTCACTGGTATGTGAAAACCACGTGCTAGATTAGCTCCTTCAGGAGAAAGAGGTGATGAAATATCTAGCCTGGTATCCTGACAGAGCTCGTATGTGGGTCAGGGGCTTTGCTGCTCAGTGAGTCAGAACGAGGCATGCTCCAAAGCAAACTGAAGGGAATTTGTATCCTTAAAACATAAGGACTGCATGGGCCATGTGCCTTGCAGTGTGGTTTTAGAGGTTGTCGGCTTAGGGCAAAGGCATGCGTTATGAATCTGTGAAAAACTGGACTTGCTGTGTCTCAAGCTCCCCCTACTCTTTTGCTGTTTCCTTTAGAAGGAAGACACCTAAGAAAAGCTATCCAACACCTTCTGGAGCTGCTCCTGCTGCACGCTTCCTAGTGTTTTTCCTTAGTTTGTTTTAAAAGGTCCTAGTGACAGGCCTTGGGAAGTTTCACAGCTGACAGTGTCTTACTGCTTAGCAGATTTTCCCTAATATTATGCACAAAACTTTCTTAATTCCTTCCTGTTACACTAACTGTCGTCTTTTTTATCAATCTTGAGACATTTTGCTTTAGGCTGGATTTAGGCCAGTACCTGGGGAACTCGTCCTCAAAGAACCACAGTGTTAGCATTGTGAGCCGTATCAAGTTTTGCCTCTTTTCTTTACTGATCTTTTCTACTGATCATGCATGTTTGGAGTGACTTCTTTCTTTTGTTTTCATTCTTCTTTCCTGTTTGTTTTCACAGAATGTCTTAATGTAAAAATCTCTGAAATGCTGACTGAATCTATATTAACATAACTTGTTAGTATTAAAAGGTAGCATCTAAGCATATAGGATAGTTAGAGAATTTGGCAACTTTGCAGGGGAAGAAAATGGGTTAGAGTCAGAAGGAAGACATAATATTCTGAATGATTTTCTTGACCACCTCTTCTTTTGAAGAAAATAAGTCTCACATCTGAAGCCATCGAAATTAAATATATTCTACTTTCATTGCAGTGTATTCTTTCATGTTCTATTAATGAAATGTCTTTTCTACTTCAAACTGCAGTGCATTCACTATCATTCTTTCATATCCATCTCTGAACACTTTATCTAGGCAGCTGATGTTTTTCAGGACATCAGCAGTCAACGTTTCTGTTCAGTCCATGAGAATAGGACACTATATACCCTATGTGTATATCCTGAAGATCTGAACCATGTGACTAGATTAGCGCTCTGTGCAAGTTAACAACCACAACACCGAAAGGTAGGATGGATACAGTTTTGCAGTTTAGGTAGCTCAGAGCTTGGGGAGAACGAACTTGTATCTAGTGACTTGCCATTACAAATCTTCCTAACGCCTTCCTTTCACTGCGAGTGCTTCAGGAGTGTCGTCTGCTTCATGTGCAGGGCTGAACACACATCCGTGCCCTGGAAGTGAGTAAGTACTATACTAGCTGAAAGGAAAAATGACCCCAGGAATTGCACATAAACAGGTTGTATGCCTAAATAAGTTCAGTCCCTAATTTCTGATTAAAGCAAAATTGCATGAATTCCTGAGGGACGCATTTTGCAAGCAGTGGCAACCTTGGTAGCTGTCAGCGTATGTCAAAAGCCTCTCTTGAAGATGCTGTAGAAAAGCATCAGGTGTTCTGTTGATATAAACCTGGTATCACTTCAAATTTCCTGTTCCTGAAAGAAATACAATTTGGAGTAGTCTGTAAAATAGTCCTACTTGGCACTCTGACCTGTTTCTTATACAAGTCATGATTTTTAATAGATAAACTTTCCATTAGGAGCTAGACAAAGCTGCTACTTTCTCTTGCAGTAGTCAGAAAGAAGAAGAATAAACGTGTGGGAGAAATTCATCAGTTTGGCCAGAAACATCAAGGTGCGTGCTTATCTGAAATATAGACTGTATGGAAACACAAATCGTTTCAGAGAAAATTCCAAGTATAGAATTATTGACTCTGGAGGATAAGATAGAGAAGAGCCTGGCTAGGCTGTACTTTGTCAATTTTAAGTACTATTTGCGAGGTGAGTAGTTTAATAGTCTTATCCCCCTCAGCAAAGATTTAATAGTAGAAGCATTAGAGCTATTCCTAAGATTTTTTTTTCATGTTATAAATTACACTACTGTAATAGTATATCAATGTTCTGTGTATTTACATATGTTCTCTAAGAAAGCATAAATAAGTGCAAATAATTGATATAAGTTATTAAAGTCCATGAATACAAATCTGTAATTTTTCGGTCTGACTGCTCATTTTCTGATGGCAGTCTCAGTTCTAGGACCAACTCATTGAGCCCTCTCTGCAGTATGTCTCAATCCTGGAAGCCATGGGATCTGCAATACCACATCCATCTGTAGGATGACAGATTTAAGTCAGTCGATCACAAATAATCCTTTTCCATCTTTGTGATTTATTAACACAATACACTGCAAAGGGTTCTTCCTTCCCAGGTGCAGGAGTGCATTTGACCTGTTGAGTTTCATGAGGTCCCTTTTGACCCATTCCTCTAGCTTGCCTCTTAACGGTGGCCTTGCCCTTGAGCATATTGACTGCACTCCCCTGTTTGCTGTTGCCAGCAAACTTTCTCTTCTAGGTCGTTGATAAAGGTATTAAACAAGACATCCCACTTGTTACTGGCCTCCAGTTAGAGTATTAACCGCTACCTCCTGAGCTTAGCAGTCGAGCCAGTTTTTTTGCCCAAGTGGTAGTCCACTCGTCTAGATGTAGTGTCCCAACTTGGAGACTTGGGAGATGCCATCTACCTGGACTTTAGCAAGGTTTTCGATATCTACGGCTCTCTCCCCATCTACAGAGCTAGCCTCTTGATCATAGAAAGCAATCAGTTTGGTCAAGCACATAAATCCATGGTAAAACTTATGCTGGCTATTCGCAGTCATCCATCTTCGTGTGCCCAGAAATGACTTCAAAGAGGTCCTGCTCCATGATTTCCCCAGGGACTGCACTGATGTTAAACAGCCTGTAATCTTCCCAGAATGTTCTTAGCCCTTTTTGAAAATGGGTGCAACATATTTTCTTTCGTCATCGAGGAGGTCCCCCAAACTCCAGAACCTTTCAGAATGATGGAGAATGCCCTCATAATGACATCATCCAGCCCTCTGAGCACACTTGGATGCCACCCGTCTGGGCCTGTGAGCCATGTATGGGTTGAGATTGCTCAGGGCATCCCTAACTCAATTCTGTTACACTACTCATAGTTAAGATTGTGTTGGAAATAGAATCAAAGCTTCAGGGGATTTGAGTAAGTTGCACTTAGTTGTGCAAGGGTCAGATTCATCCCACGACAGGTTTTGTTTAGCACTGATTGATTGCTAAATAATCGTCTAGCCAAAATTTAAATAATCTGCAAAGGAGTAGTTACAATTTACGAGGCTTTTATCAAAATAAGCTGGAAGGGCACAGTGATCCATTTCAAGTCTCCTTAGAGAGATCTAAGCTTTACTTGCAAGGGTAGGTCTTGAGTTTGGCCTTCCAGTATTGCTGCAGAGAATAGCTTTACAGAGTCGGAAAGAACGATCTTGCTTCCAGGGCATCAGAAATGCTCCTTGAGGATGAGGAAGCTAATAGCAGAAGTAATAGTATTCCTTCTCTTGGTGACTTTGAGTTAGACCAACAACTTCTCTTCCTGCAAAAATGATTTGCGTTTTCCGTAATCTGTTAGTGTGTGACCTGCATTTGTAGATAATTATTAAATTGAGAAATTCTAGATAGACAGGTGAACGTCAGAATAACTTAACACCTGAAAATTAATCAAGTGTGGTGATATTTTTCAGCTTTGGAAACAAATTATGATAAACCATTGTCAAGCACTAAGTTTTCTACCATACGGGAACTTCATTCTGCCCTCAGTTTGTTAGCTGACATAGTGACAAGCTGCAGAGAGATGACAGATTTAGCAAAGGATTTGGAGTCTGAACACCTGTGCAGTGTCATGCATTTAAAAACAACGTGACAGCAAAACGCATCAACCCTTTAATGTCCAAATGTAAACCACAGGG
Source organism: Struthio camelus (assembly GCF_040807025.1). Taxonomy (NCBI): domain Eukaryota; kingdom Metazoa; phylum Chordata; class Aves; order Struthioniformes; family Struthionidae; genus Struthio; species Struthio camelus. The sequence goes on along the minus strand of NC_090947.1, from coordinate 39,795,184 downwards.
GGTTTCCTTCAGCTTTTATCTCAATCATTGTTGCCCAGCCAAACATACAAAAGCAAAAGCTTTTTTGTTGAGGTCCAGAATAAAGAGGAGCAGACTGGGTTGTTTAGTCATAGTTGCACAGTAAAACCATACAGTAATCCTCACTTCTTTCCTCTGACTTCAGTTCTGGCCTATGTCTTTGAGAGGTGAAGGTTATTAATGTTTAGTGGCCTTTTCTTCAGGAAGCACGTGCTCTTACCTGTCCATGCTGTCACAGCATACAGAAGCGATTGTATTTTTGAGGAAGGCTTTTAACTCCCTCCCTTCCAAGCTTTGCACAGCCCTGCTTTCTATGATAGAGATCCAGTAACTGGATTTTTAAGGGCAGACCTTTGTGCCAGGTTCTCTACTAATAGATCTTAATGAGAAAAACACTTCCATTATTTAGCCAACAGTTTTATGTCTGTACAATGCAACAGAGCTGTATAGAGATCCCTTTACAAGATCTGCAAGAGCTAGCACCAAAAGAGGTAGCAGGGTTATTTTAGCATGGCAATACAACGGTGTGAGATAGGGCTAATTAACCTGAGAATAGCCTTAGATTGGCACAGCCAGGTTGCTTCCAGGACACAAACTGGTATCGCTGCATGGCCAATCACTTAGTGCTAGTACAGCTTCCCCAGGTCAGCATAGAATTATTTTATGCATTAAACATGCTTTTTTTTAATTTTAAACTACCTATAAAATATGCATGTGGTGACTGATTAAAGAGGACTGGCAACTAAAGTTAGTTTGCATACCTCAACTTCTGTATGCTTCACTCAACCCTCCAATGAAACTAACAAAAAACCCACAAATCATCTTTTGTTTTGCGTATTGGGAGGAAAAAAAGGAGAAACAAGGGCCATGGAAGATAAAAACATAAACTTGCTTGATTCCTGGGTTAGATTTATGCGTTATGTCCTCCTCTGAAGGAGCCTATGTCATTGACAGTGTTTGAAGGGAACATCTTTGTGTCCTGTCTCGTCTAGTAGTATCTTTGAAACCTTAATCAAAACTAAAGCACGTAATCTCTTTACAGAAGGGACTGGCTTTCTCGGTCAGTCTGAGGCGCTACGTCCATCCATTGCTAATTCAGCCAGAGTCGCCCCTGCTGGCGTCTGGAGTGCTCTACGCTCCTTTGGGGCTGAGCACGATTACATGCGGGAGCATCCTTGGGCTGGCAGCGATGAGCTAGGAAATAAGCCCTTTTGCTATTACAGAGCACTACCCTTCCAGTGTGTGTGCTTTCTTCAGTAAAATCTTTGTTTTCGGAGGCCGTATGTTGTTTCTTCATACCGGGTGCCATTATTTTGACAGGGTTTTTTGCCTCTTTTCTGTTACAATTTTATTAATTGTTTTTAAAAAGCCAATCTGAGCAAAGCCATTTATTCAGCATTTCGGATGTCAGTTTTATGTGATTGTGTGATGAGGAATTAAGCAAGATCCATATTTAGTATGTTCTCATTTATGTATGAGAAAGACAGAAATGTACTTTAAAATGAGATCAGAATTAACATTTTGGATGATAAGAGTTATCACACACAAATGGGTTGCTTCTTGGAATCAATGAAATGCATTAGCCTCCTTGCTTAGGAGCATCTGGCACCCCTTGGAACCTAGTTCATATAGTGATATCTCTGTTTATTAAAAAGAATTATGTAACAATATGGTTGATTTATTTCAATGTGGTTGGCTTAGCAACCTGATTGGACGATGGACTATACCAGAGCAAAAAAAAAAAAGAAAATAATTAGCTGATTCATTTGTGGATGACTGGAAGCACTGCACATCATGCTCAGCTTCTTTAAAGGTATGCAGCCATTTGATCCTGCAAGGAACTGAACGTTTTCAGCTTTCATAGAAACCCTCCTCACATCTCACCAGGCTGCTCAGCACCGCGCTGATGTTGAGGCATTGGGCTCCAGTCAAAGCCCGCAGAAGCCAGCAAGGACTTTCCTTTGATTCAAGAGAGTCCTCGATGCCTCCCTGCAGACAAAGGAGCCTTCCTTGAGAAGCAGCAAGACAAAGTGTGCCTTGAAGAAGAAAGCCAAATTTTCCACACTCTGGTCTCTCTTTTCCCTTGAGCTGAAACTGTCATTTATTTCCAATTTTCTAAGTCACAAGTACTATTAACATATCAGAAAACTGGCGTACTGCATCAAAGTTTTCTACTCATCCTGATCCTCTGTTTCCAGGATGACTGCATAAACCTGAAAAACATGCTCTTGCAACACCATTTGACTGCTTTAAGAGGATACCACATCTTAGCTGAGAGAGAGCAGTAAACTTATTAGTTGGTAGACCTATTGGTAACACAAAAATAGCTAGGTTAGTTATTTAAATGTGTTCACATTCCTTAACATGCAATAATAGTATTTCCAGAATAGTATTTGACAGTGGTTCAAATAACTTGCAAGATCTCTCCCTTTCATTTTGGTTCCATAGTCTCGGGACAGATTGCACTTAAATGGAGTTAATTACATCAGCATAAGTTGTTTCTATACTCTGATTTTACACCAATTTAAATAAAATTAGAGTTTTGGATGTGGATTTCCCTTGTGGTGTTAACTTGAGATACTCTGAGTGCCAGATGATTTCTGCTAGTTCTTTCTGCATTCCTGTAATTGAATGCCAAACTCCCCACTTCTCTCCCACCCCCAAAAACACACCAAAACAACACAAAAACTTAAATTAAAATCAGAGTAAGGTTTTGACTTACAACATAAAAGGAGAAATAAGGCTGAATTTCCGTATTTAACGCACCCTTTCAAACCTAGAAACTGCTGCACATCTGGTATGTGAGATAATGCGCTGCTCAGAGACCATGTTGCAAACAGAGAATTGGAAATGAGTTTCAAGTCTTAATGCTGCATTTCTTTACTACTGGGAGCAAGTAAGGCCCCAATTTTCACTTTTTTGTAGGTTGTGTGATTTGATTCCCTCTGTTTGCTCTATAAATAATATAAACATGCAGGAAATCAAAAAAGGGATGGTTCTGTAAGAAGAATTTTGTGCAGCACAACTGAGAAAACTTCTTACAAATCCCTGAAGTGTATACAATGGTCTAATTATAATATTAACCACATAGCAAAAAAGGAAAGGGGTGCTCAGTGGAAGTCATGGATAGAACAATAAAAAACACATGTATTTTGTTCAGTCATTTATCGCAGACCATAAATAATTAAAAAACAAAGCCAGTTCTTAGACATTCTAGACCTTTTGCAACAGAATATATTCACTCAGTACTACCTGATGTTATAATTTGCTTTTGTCTTGATCACGCGTATCTGTTACTTGCATGACTCCAGCCCACAGCGAACAGAAATGAGAAGGTCACTTTGCAGCCAACATGCGTTTGAGCCACTTCTTTCTGAAACCAGTGGATGGCTGCATAGGTCTTAACTTCTTATATATGGAATATTTTCCATGTGCAGTGACTGCAAAATGCAAGCTTTTTATTACAGAAAATGACCGAAGAGTGGTACGTTTAGTTTTGGACTTGAAGTAATGTACAGGAAATTGAATGCTTCTCTAAAAGTAGAACATCAAGCCTTCTGTGTTTGGCTTTTTAGTATTTACATTTTTCCAAATACAGTGGCTGCCTTGGTTTTGTGTGGACATGCCTGAATGCCCCCTCTCTGACAACCTGGGAGGGGAGTGCCAGTGATAAGCCAGACCCCTGAGCAGTAGATGCTTTCTCTTTAGTGCGGAGCCTGATATTAGTGACATGCTGACAACGTACAGCTTGCACCAGGGAGGAGTTAAACAAGCAGGGAAGCTGCTGGCACATGGTGAACCTGAATTCAGAGCTGAGCAGGAGGACATCTGATCCCTCTGGAGGAACCAGAAGAGAAACAGCAGTGGAAGAATCATGGTCCAGCTAGGAGGCCAGGAAAGCAGCAGCCAAATCCAGAGAAGAAACCAGGCAGGCAGCCTAGGGACCTCTCTTCCTCCCTCCAATCTGTGCTAGGGCATCATGTGTACTGACCATGAAGACAAGGGGTGAAAAAGCAGCGAAGTCAAGCGTGCCATTGGCACCCTGGAGAAAACCTCTCCTCCCAAGTGCTGAGCAGCAATGAAGTGCACTTCAGAATTGTTTGGACATTTGGATCCATATTCAGCTATCAGAATTGTGGCTGAAATTCAGCTGAGCCCTAAGCAAAAAGTCATACACGAGCCACATACATCTTATCTACACTAATGAGGTGTTGCCCTTTGCTGACTGGAAGGAGATCTGCCAAGGTTTTGTTTTCTGGAGGGTGATTTGGAAATATCAAGTCAAGTATTTTCTCTGTTCAGTGAAATAATCTATTAAAGCTCTTGTTCTCTGAACGTAGGTGATAACAATTCATGTATCCCCCTACGAGTCCAGCAGGCCTGCTCCCCTTGGCGCATGGCCTGGGGAAGGCAGGGAGCTGCTGCTGGGACCAGAGCTGGAAGGCTCTTGACTTCAACCCCCGTCAAGATCAACAGGAAAACCAGATGTATTTATTTATCCATTTCTGACCCAAAATACCTAGCACTCTACCCCCATATGCTCTGGCTAATTGGATGCTTGCGCCTGACAGGTCCAGTTCATACCAGTGGATGATCCAGTCAACTGATATTAGGCAATGTGGAACCACAGCATCGTTCTCACCTTAGAGCCTCAGTTTTGTTGGAAAGGGCATAACAAGTCACAGAATCACAGAATCGTTTTGGTTGGAAGGGACCTCTGGAGATCATCTAGTCCAGCCTCCCTGCTCAAGCAGGGTCACCTAGAGCATATTTCCTAGGATCACATCCAGACGGGTTTTGAATATCTCCAGGGAAGGAGACTCCACTACCTCTCTGGGCAACCTGTTCCAATGCTCTGTCACCCTCACAGTGAAGAAGTTTTTTCTCAAAAAGTCAAAGCTAGGAAACAGTTCATCAAGAACGGGAGAGGTGAGAGGGCTCTCTGATCTCTTGCAGTATCTTGCTCTCTTGAATTACTAGGATTGCATCCTTGAATTACTAGGATAGCTTATGACCCCCACTGTCTACCTTTTCCACCACATGGCTTTTCTAAAGGTTTGATCCTACTTTGCTGCACTGTTTGGAGTGTAGCTAACGAGCTCTCCAGAGCCTTAAGCTCTCATTGCCTTTATTTAAAGCTCTGTGCCATCAGAGTATCTAAAGCTCAGGCTGTGTTTGTTAGTTGTTGGGACAGGGCAGAAGAAAGAGGAAGCAAAGGCCTTCCTAATACCTACCTGGTTAACCCACTAATGCAGTGGTAGAGCAATTGGCTGAGTTAATTTCTTGGGTTTGCAGCACATAAGGACTCCCTGTGCTCCCTCCATCTTTCCTCCGGCAGGCGGGCAAGCAGGGGAGACAGACGAACAAGCCGGTCCCAAAATGGTTCATCGCAAGCAACTGGCACTTCATAGCTACCAGGCTTCATAATGTTTTTTGATGTAACACAGTTTATTGACCTGATCAGGGAGATTTATGAAATCACATTGTTGTTATTGACTCAGTCCCACACATACATAGTTATAGACTTCACAAAAAATTTGTAATTGATCAAGCAGGGCAGCACACTCAATTTTAGTATAAGGGATTGCGTGCAGTTCCTCTAGTACCACCTTTTGTATGCGCAGGAGGCAGTTTAAAACCCTCACAGTGGAGCTGGTTTTTTGGCTGTCTAATGCTCATTACCAGCTTTGGTTGAGGTAGCAGTTAAATTTAGGTGTGTTTCCTTCTTTGAACTCCACAATCTGCATGAAAAAACTCATAAGAACAAGAAGAAATGTGTGTATATTTAAGCATGTCTTTGCTTACACATATCAGTTCCTTTACTTTCTGCTTATTAGATCATATCTCATGCCAGTTTCTTAAAAAAAATCTCCTCTTTCCAACCCCAGTTTGTTTAGGTTTCGAGATAACGCAGGTCACTTAACATTCAGTCCCAAACCCATTCATAAATTTTGGTTAGGTTTTGTGTGCGGACTCAGAATTTGTATACTTAGTGAGAAAGTCCTTATTTTGCATTAAACCCTTTTAGACAATAATGTGAATTAAGCAGCAACCTGTAAGTCTTATTTGCAGTAATGGATTCTTCTGAACTGGTTCAATCTGCTTTTTAAAAAGTAATGAGAACTAATTACTGTACAGTGGCTATTTTCAGAATAAATCTTACATTTAGTAAATTCCATTTTGGAAACAAATTCAGTACCTGCCACAGAGCTCTAGACTATGGTCAACCGAAAAACAAAAATCCAAAAGAAGTTTGAACACCAAGCTACAAAGGCACCACTTGGTTTTTGTTAGCATGCGTGGTCAAGACCAGGTCAATGAGGAGCCACAGCGACTGGTAGCAGAGGCATGTGGATAACGTAGGCATTTTCCAAACTTCTGGGAAAGAGATATCTGCTGGGAGTGAAGTCAGCAAAATCAGCAGAGCCAAGATTTCACACTAAATGCTTATCCAAAGTGACCTCATATTTAAGCCTTTGGCGGCTTGCAGTCAGACAGAGTATGCAGAAACGTTGGCTGTTACAACACACAGGTGTCCACTGAAATCTGCATTCCAGTTTGCATTATTCATGGCAGCCCAGGGAAGGCTTTTTAAGGTGCTGTGCCTTTTTATAGCCTTTCCTCTAAAAGAGCTTTAGTATGTGTATGAACATAATGCTTTCTGCTGTGTTTCTGGGATTATGCCTTTTCTAGGGTGTACACTTTAGATGTGTGCCTTAAAAGCAATGTGCTAGAGTCCCATTTCCCCCAGCCCCAGTCCCACAGCCGGTGATTTATCTACCAACTGCAAGCACCCTGCTAGTGTAGTTCTTTTATACAACCTGAAAATATTTTGGATATACCAGTTGAAATATCAAACACATCCTGTGATGAGACCAAATGAATACTTGGGGTTATAAGCGCAGCAGTTCACAGTAAAAGAAAGACTGAAAGATGTAAAGATGCACTGGATGTTCCCTTTTTGTTTAATACAGCATAATAGAGCAAATAGATTTGAAATTATATTTTTATATGCAAATGACAGCAATTTGTATTAAATCCTGTTGTGCTCGAACGTAACATTTACATCTGATGCAAGTCTGTCTTTGCTCAGCTCCTCCTCCTGTTCTCACCCTGTGCACACAAGGATCCTGGATATCAAACATCTTTGTGAATTGCTGAAAGGGAACAAACCAGGCATGTATTATGGCAGTCTTCCAGTTGAACTGGGTGTCAAACTCATCTCTTCTCTTTTAAACCCAAGTCCTGAATTTATTGCATCTGAGTACAGGACAGATGACTAAGCAACTTCTGATTCAAACCCTGTTAAAAAGACTCGGGGACTGGATTTCAAGTTTGGACCTCATCGTTTTAAAATGTCTCAAAATCGTCATTTTAGAATGAGCGCTGCGTGTACCTAGCGCTAGTCTGGAATGGGAGTGATTGTGGTTTGCCATTTCTTTTTTCTTTTTGCCTAGCGCTGAGTTTTTAGATTGATGAGCTACAAAAAAAAAAGCTAAGGAAAATATTTCCATTCTAATTTAGAAAGGATTTCACCAACTAATCTCAAACTGTTCCCTCAATCTTCAAAGCACGAACAAGTTCAGTGTGAAAGGGATCCTGTTTTTCTTCTTCTGGGGGCACAAAAGGTGGCTGAATAAATTAAAAGGGGTTAAAATTGGGTTTCAATAGGACCTTACAGTACGAAGCTACTGTTACTACAGCATTATTCAGATAAGAAAGCAGTGCACAAGGGCTGCAGGCGTGGCCGACTGCTGCTAGTCAAAGGATAACGTCGTTTTGCCTTAAAAGTTAATAATAAGGCAGCTCCAGTCAGTGATTTTCTCTTCTTTAAGAGAGTAATTCATTTAGGAAAGCAGCATGCATGCATGTTTATAGGCAGCAGTAAAATAGCTAGAAGCGTCCCAGCGTGCTACCTCATGCTAAGTGGTTTGAAAAGGAAAAAAGATTTTAATTTAATTTAGAGAGCTGCCATGGTCTTTCAGGCGTAACTTGGGGAGGTGTGAGCAGTGCGCATGGGTAGCAGGATCTCCAGAAACATCGCACTTAAGCAATGAAATGTGTTTTCTGGAAGAAAGCTTTGAATTTGAGATTATTAGGCATTTCCCGCCATCCGCAGCCAGCTGAGGACATCTGCACACTTTGTTCAGGTAGCAGCGGGGAAGCGGATTTGCGACCTCTCCCGAGATTCGCCGAATAACCCTAGTTAGCAGGTGGGTATTGCCCACGTGCTTGGGGTGACCAGGGCTTTCCCAAGCCTTCGATGCAGGACGCGCTTGGCGGCTCTTTGCGATTTGGAGATTTGCATGCTGAGTTCTTCACGTCCCTAAGCGTGTGATTAAACCGCTCAAAGAAAGTGGTGCAAGTCGAGCAGCAGACTTCTGCTGGGGTCCCGGCAGGTCTTGGCGGGGACCACCACCACCGCCTTCGCCAGCTGTCCTCGCGTACGAGGGACCTAGCGTGTCACGCGCGCACCTCTCTGCGATCCTGCCTCTGAGTCTGGCGTGGCAGGTCTGAGCCTGGAGTGGGGTCATGAAAATACCTGCATTCTTAATCTTTGAAAAAACATTTCCTCCCTAACGTGACAGAAAGTTACGCACCCTCAACAAGATGTGCTTAACAGTGAGAGCCGAAATAAAGTTCAGAAACTTTGAATTTGTTTCAGCTATTGCTCTCCCCACTACAGTTGTCTCCTGTTGAAGGCAACAGTGTGTGAGCACGGAGTATCTTCCGGCGCTGGACTCTTTTAATTATCTCTGTCACTTCAGTGACAGGTTGTTAGGAAATTCAGCCGGCAGTGAAGCAACAGAAAAATCTGATGCCTTATTTAAATAATGGTGTTCATTGCCTATTAAAATGTAACTTCTTGCTTTAAAATAGGTTTAATTAAAATGTACAAGAATGCAATTCAGTTACATTTTATGCTTCAGCCCAGTGCATATTTCTCATAACTCATTCCCAGAAGTAATATTCAGGGCAGCATGGCATCCTCGATTCTGCCATTAAAAGCACAACTGAATATAAGACCTGTTTGTTTTGAAAACTTGGCTCAAGTATTGCCATTGTTCGATTTTTCGTAGGGTATTGCTTTGGTCGTTGCTGTTTTGCAAGATAATTGTATCAGTGATCTAACTTTTGACAGCATCCAAAGGGGCTAAAAATAGTTTGCTGCAGCACCTTTGTCTTTTAAAGGCCATTTGGGGCTTGTTATTTTAATCCTTGTGCAGCCCGATTTATCACTTCAAACATCTGTCAGCTGGGCTTTGTCTTGAAATTGATAGTGATAGTGTTACTGATTTTTCAACAGCAGCTGTTAGAGGTTCATTAGTTAGACTCTCAAAGGGAGTAGATAACCGTAATATTTTTCTTTGTTAATCATCTCCGAGGCATTGTAATAATACAGAGTTTGGAATCTGCTAGAAATGCACCGCTTCTCTCTGTTTCTCGCTTGTCAAAAGCGTTCTTTTATTCGTTTAATCTGGCTAGATTATTAAAAGACCTGTGTAAGATGTGAAAAATGGCATGGGTGTAGTGAAATAGAAAATCATTATTTGCTATTTCGTATTTACTGTGCAGGGAGGTGAGTCGTGGTCTCGGAGTTCTCATCCAAACAGGAATTGGTTCCAACGATGAGACTGAGGGCTCTTCTGTAATTCATTTTTAATTTAAATTTTACAAGGCATACAAAGCCTAGATGACAGCATCAGTAAAATCAGGTTTATTTCTAACAGATACAGCAGTTTTCCATTATTGTATTTTCCCACCACATCATAAAATATTCTTAATGATTAACTACAATTCTTAAAACACTTCCCGTGAAAATCCTTCCAAATCAGCTTCTGCCTGAGATGCACCATGACTCCTGCAAGGAGCTGCTGGGGGCTGGAGCATCTGGGACCTCTCTTGCAGTTAAGAGCATGTGAGTGCTACCGCTGGTTCAACCAGCACTGTTAACCAACAGATAATTACAGTTTGAAATTAGTATTTTAATGAACTGATCTTAGCAAATGTAAAGCCAAATCTCCCAGGCAATGAAGAAATAAGCAGGAGGGAGAGTTATTAACTCTAAGGTTCAACAGACGGATGGTCAGCAGGAGCCGTCCTGGCAAAGAGTTAAGTGTTCCAGTTTCAGTGTGCGGTACGAGAAGGCATGTCGAGGTTTTGGTCCTGCAAGCTGCTGAACAGCTTCTGCAGGTGGCTTGGTGACTTTAGTGGGGAGCAAAAGCATCTGGGATGTCTCACAAGCTCACCAGGCAAATAGAAACGTCCCCTAAAAATAACTAAATATTGATTTAGATGTAAGGTTCTTCCTAAAGCACAACTCTCAGTCCCGTTAGCCAATACATGTGCCCAGAGCACCAGTGAAGTTTGGTGCAAAATGAAGTGCGATAGCTTGGCCTGAATCTCAAGGAAAGGCACATAGTGATTCAAAAGTATGTGAAAATCAGCTCCTCTTTACATATCCTCATAGTTCTCTGTCCATCTTTCTCTCCTGAGCTAGGCAGCAATGGCACTAAGTAGTGGCTTTCAGCTAGAGGCCAGCAGACTCCCTCAGTCCATGGAGCTACTTTTGAGTCTGCCAAAGATCGCTAGGAAAAGCAATCCAAAACCAGGCTTAAATTCATCTTGCTGGAGTCTGCATCGCTATTGGAAAGCATTTATAGCTAGCAAATCAAACAAACAAAAAGGTTGCAAACCAATTTGGAGTAATGGAAAAAAAGTCTGCTGTCCAAATCATAGTAATTATTGGTGTAACTACTATCTAGGGAATACCGAATAGTATTTTTAAGGTTATGTGGATGTGCTGTTCAAGGTTTCTGACCCATCAGAACAAGATTAGACATGGTAGCAGCCTCCCTCTAACTGGGCGGGTGTTAACAGCGTACCCCGCTTTCAAGCACTGAGTAAGAGATCAAAAATGCCGTGGGCACAGGGCATAGAGTGATGATGTGGAATAAACTCTTTTTCCTTGGATTTGTCCAAAACGGGCGATGGATGAGGCGCTACCGCAGGTCAGGATGGCAGCGTGTCGCGCTCGGGGAGGGCTGCCCATTGCCCGGCAGGCAGCCGGCGGCGGCGAGCGCGGCGGGAAGCTCCGGCTGAGCCGGCCGAGGTGCGATCCAGCAGCCGGTGGCAGCGTGATTATCGGGACCGTTTTTCTACAAATGAACCAATAAGATACGTATTGTCTATCGCAAAAGACCTATTTTAGATTTAGGGGGAAAAAAATAGAGAGAGGTAAAGTCTTCAGGAGTAGCATTTGTGCACGTTTTTGGGCAAGAAGCAGTTCTAAGAACAAATTTTCCATTGTCTCAACAAAAAGGCAGATCAATTCAATACATGGATATCATTTAAAAGCTGTCTATGCTATAAGCAATTTATCCAGTTGAGGCTGGAGGGAACATTTAAGATAAGCAAAAACTGCTAGTCAAGGTTGTGTGAAAAATGGCAAAGCTATTTTCCACAAATACCTTTATAGAAAAAGAAAATAATCCTAAAGCCTTTTTTTACTTTCACTTTTTTTCCTCCGCTTCCTCCTCCTCCCAAATGTGTTTCTTTATTGAAGTGCCTGTTTTAGAAAAATGGTTTGCTTTCTCACAGAAAGTTTGCTTTCTCACAGAAAGTTGGAGAATTTCAATGTGATTTTTGTCCTGTAAAATATAATACTGGGTTTACGGCATCTGCTTTGCTTAAAGATAGGCAATGAGCTCATAGCCCGAATTTGAAAGTCTCCCAACATACTAACATACTAGTTTGTTTTGGATTGATGTGCTCGTGCGTGGGATAGTTGAATGTTACCTAATATTCTCATTCAGGTAAAAATTTCTCCCTATTACATATCTTAGCCTTTAGGTATATATAGATGTAGGTAGAGATTTTTCTCTCTCAGATCTTCCCAGGAAAAATGGCAAATTACCTTTCAGCAGCGCGCGGTGAACCACACTTCATTAGGTTCCCGTATTCCTGGCTTGAGAATAAAAGAGGAACTTGCCATATTATAGTACGGAAAAATAGTGCTGAGTCTGTATATCTGCTTTTATGTCTCCAGTTTGTTTCCCGACTTATCTTCTGTGACAGTTTGGAGCTCTTGAAAGGTAAAAGGCTACAAAGGTAAAGAAAGCGTCAAGTAGTTTGAGCAGCGTTTACCGTTGTTTTCATGTTTCCTGCAGGTGTTCAAGTTCGTAGTTCTGTTTATCAGTATTAGTTGACTTTCAGACAATGAAATGTTATGCCAGCAATCATTCATATTCACTACTAATATATTGATAACATAGTTTGAGTGTGTCATTCCTCATTTTCTCTTTGTCACTTTCCTGTTGCGCTGCTCTGACATGTTCCCGGCGATCCGGAAGAGAGGCTGCTGGGGAGGGAGTCCCATCACTACCCGTGACAGCAGTACGCTGTACCGCAGCGATGGGCCTCGGTGCTGTCAGCAGGGATGACTGTACAGCATCCTTCGGCGGGGGGGGGAATTTCTTTGTAAGATTCATTTACAAGGAGAAAATTTAATGGGCTGCAAAGTTCGATCCTGAAAGTTTTTGTTTTTTTTTTCCTGCTGAAGCAGCTTGTCATTTTAGTTTCAACTACGGGAGACAGGACAAAATCGTTAAAGCAATCCAATTATGTAAGCTATTGAACAGGGGATTTCTGGCCACCTTTCATTAGTGAAAGAAAGTAGCACTAGCTGTGGGATCCTTTAAAACTTTCAGAACTGCCAGCCCCTAACGCGACGGGGGTGATGCCGAGAAGCGTGGGTACCGCGGGCTCTGCCGCAGGCCAGCTCCAGGGGTGGAGGCTCAGCGCTTTGGCACATCCACACCCTGCTTTGCAGCGCTCTCCCGCCATGTGAGATATCTTTCTTTGCTAAAGTCAGCACGGTAAACCCTAGAGTCTCTTCTTATGATCCATTTTGGTAAATGAGACAGCTAATCAGGCAGATGAACTCCAAATTTCTGACTTGATTTTAACTTTGCAGGAGAGTATCTCAACACTTTGGTCATCCCCCAAAGGAGAGGAAGGCAGTCACAACAGCTAGTTGGTATTTATTTATTTATGATTTAGCAGGGGAACAGAAAAGACAGGGGAAAGTTGTCCAAGCCCGGGAAAGTGCATTGGGTGCCCCTCAGTCTGGAGAGCAAGGGCATCCAACGCTACAAGTTTCAGCCTCTCTTTTGAACATCCACCCCCCCCCCCATTAGCACGGGTAAATTGTGACAGCAATTTGTGTGCAGTCTCTTCATTTACATGCAGAAATAATGAATTTGCAGCTTTTGACAAATTGTAACAAAATTGTTACGCAGCTAATCAAGCTAAACAGACAGGCTCTTTATTCAGGTCGTAGGTTTGCCAATATATTATTTGCAGGTCTTCTGTCTTTATGGTTGCGAACTCCAAACGCTACTTCCAAAACTGTGTAGGACATGAAGGGAAATGAAGGTGAGGCAGGAGCAGCACGCTCACAGGCACCCACTGCAAGCGGCTTCCCCATCGGCAGCAGCAGAGCCTCTCCCTCCTCGAGCAGCTCAGCGCTTGGGTCCTGGAGTTTGGGCCAGACGTCAGCTGGAGGTCCATATTGCTGAGGGAAGGGCGCAGTGAGAGATGGCAGCACGTTGGCACCTTCACTTTTATCCCCGTGTGTTATTTCCTTTAGAAGTGGCCACTGCCTTCATGGTCCTCCTGGCTGCCCACCACCTCTTGTGTTTAGCATCATGGTTCAGGCTACCATCTCCAAGCTGCCTTTCCTTTGGTGCTCCAACATTGCCACGGCCCCTCTACAGAATACAGAACGAGCCAAAAAAAACCCTAAAACAAAGCAAAAAAAAAAAAAACCCTACTTTGGCACTTCTATACTTCTGGATGTGTTTAGGAGGTAGAAAGAAAGGCTGCCCCAGCGCACTCTGCTTTTCGTGCCTGTCAGACACAGCAAGGAGTTTGGTCTCCCTAAAGCATGAACCACAGGGGAAACAGGCCATGAGATGCCTCAGTGGGGAAGGATGGAGAAAGTGTAGGAAACCGCTTCATCGGTCCACTGCGAGCAGCTAAAGCATCCCCTGGAAGCGCGCTGTGGTAAGGAGAAAGCTAGCATGAGCTGTATGTAGGTTGCTGCTCTTTATCTCCCACAGAGATGTATTTTTGCCATTTTTTTTTTAAGTTCTGACAAAAGTACCTCCCTGTTTGTTCTGTTCCTTTCCGCTAGCCCAGTATTCAGAGGCTCAGGACGGCCCAAGGGCTCGCTGCAGACTGGACTTGGCTGCCAGGCAGCAGTTAATGGGAGCTGGAGCACCCAGCAGGCAGCCACCCACCTGCAAGGGACGGTCATCCTGAGCACCTCGGGGCGCCCAGCGACTCCTCCGAAACCACGACAAAGCACTTTCCGCTCCGAGAGTCAAGCAAGCGTTCAACTTTGTGGCCTTGTGTTAGCTGCCCCCCCCCACCTCAAATATTTTTATGCTTTCTTCACAACTGAAATAAGACACAGGACTCAGCTGTACTTCTTTGGAGCTCTCTTGTTATTTTCCAAGTATGAGAGGCACATAAACCTCAGATAGTCACACACTTTTGAACTTACAAAAACAATTTTTAATAAGTAGCTTATATTAACTCCTCTATAATCCAACTTCAAATACAGCTTTTGAGGCAAGCACAGGCCCCAAATCCTGGCAGGATGTTACATATTCCCTGTGAAACTGTATACATCCTCGACTGTCACTTACTCCAGCTCAAGTGGGCTAATTCACACTTGCACCTGACCTGTCTGGAAAAGAAACATTTTAGATTCAGTGTAGAGCAGACACCGCTCTTTTTTGATGCAGGCTGACCTGCATATTATTTTATTTTGTTTTCTCAATGGAAATCAAAAAGCCTCCCAGAAGAATTTTTGAGAGGGATCAAAACTCAAAATTTTCCCAGAGAACACGTGAGCATTACCGTGGGCTACCATCCTCAAGACTTTTCCTGCATGGTAACTTAAGTTGTTAATTCAAAGCTTTCATTCCTAACAAAAGCAGCAGTGGTAAATGAGAGTTAAATGACCCTTGCGATTAGGAAAGCACATAGGCTTATAACATTCCAAAAAATACGTCTGTGACTAGATGGAACAAATATGGCTTTTCTATATAGTCCCGCTAAAGGCAGATGTTGCTTAATTCCTAATTTCCTTTAAGCATTCCTGACAGCACATCTGCTACTATAAAACCTATCACGGCCTCTGCCTTTGGGAAAAACATATTTAATAATCAGGAAAGTTCAAGCTCAGCTTGTTGTGATGAATTATTAGAACCTGTCACCATTTTCTTGCAAGAAAAGGCTATAATGGAACACAATTTTATGTTTTTTCCATTTAATTGATGGCGGTCTGAGTTTTTATTAATCTTTCTGGGCTCCAGTGTAAGATGCTGAAAAAGCTAATATGATATCATTGTATCTGGTTAATGTGTATGCTTTGCAAAATTGATAAGGCCTGTCAAGACATAAATTATTTAAAATTTGATAAATGTGTTGAAATCATTGAATTTTCAAGCAGATAAAGCAGAGCCATTTCTCATCCCTCCCTCCCTCCCCCCCACCCCACACTTCAAACTCAGGTTTTTGTGCAGCAGCTCAATGATTCTGCATTATTATAGCAACATATGGCATAAAAGATACTGAAATTAGCATGAGGAAGCCAGAGAAGTATCGTATGCAGCTACAGTAGTGACAGGAATATGAACCCACAAGATAAAATCTCTTGAATATTGTCACCAGACAGACTAGTAGAGAGACCACCGGAAGCTTCCCCAAGTACTAGCATGTCATGTTGGTGAACATCGGGATGGAAGGAAGTCCCTGAGTACCATGTCCCTCTTGGCACCTTCCTCTTCATGCTTGGGATAAAAAGATGCCAGTAGCACCAATGAGCGACCAAATGGTGGTTCAGAAGTATTGATTCCCACAGAATTATTTCAGCTATTTGCTGAGAGTTTTAAAATGATTCCTGGCAGGGGTGAAGCTGTAGAAATGATTGCTGATGATTGATTCGTAACCTGGAAACAATTCCCAAAGCATCGGGATGATTAACTCGTGCATGGGTACACTTGATTGTCTCTAGTGCCTAGAGAAAGGTTTGGGAGCAAGTTCCTAATTAATCAAGTGCAAGCTTAAATGGACGAATAAGGAAAATAGAGCATTTGCTCGTCTCGGTGCCTCATCAGTACAGGCTAATTTCTCTAATAGTTCACAGGGAACATTATTTAATTCTGTGCCTCTGTACCATGATCAAAATCACTCGTGGAGAAGAAAGATTTTGACAGGTAATCGCAATCTTACCAGATCGGAGAGGCACACAGGAAGAACTGAGGGTTCGAAGATTGAAAACACATGACTATGTACCATGTAATATTTCTACTGTTTTTGTGATTAACCTATGATAAGCAACAAGCAAGGGATGTGGTGAATTCTCACATCTTGATGGTCCAAGGTTATCTCCATTACTAGAAAATACCTACACAGTCTAATGGAAATATTTGGGTTCAGTACAGAGGTAACTGGGTGACATTTTACAGCTTCAGTAATATGGAAAAAGATTAGGTGATTTCTTCCATTTGGAAATTGATGGTTTGGAGGGAATGGGAAAACGCAGGTGCAGCAGAGGAGAACTACAGCAATAGCCATCTATTTAAATGTATACACTAACTTCCCTAAGCAAGTATTTTTCAGACACCCTACTAGCAATATTTTCCACTACAGAAAAGCATTACAGCAAAATAGGGAGATGCTGAGGAAGTCATTTTTCTAGCATGTGCTACATTCTTTTAATTCAGATTTTTTTATTTCCTGGAAATTGCTAACCAAATGAATAAACAGCTGAACAAAGCATTGGCCCATCCCTGCTAATAACAAAAAGCTGTCATCAAGTGAAGGGCCTTTGCAGCGAATAAAGGAAAATGACTCCTTAGAGAGTTCGGTTCTCTCATTTCGCAGAAAACTTGTTATTTAAAATAAAAGACTGCACACCAAAAAAATTTTACATTAAAAAGCACAAAAATTATTCACATTTCTGAACAATCCAGCATCATTCCTGCTCTCTGCATTGAGCAGAACCAAGCTCTTTGTTAGCCACCTTTTTATTGTTGAACATTTGCAAAACATAACAAATATACAATCCAGAGCTTGTAAAGACGTCTTTCCTGCAACTGATTCAGCTCACAACTTTTTCAGCCTCTGGTTCCTGTGATGAAATCAGTGAAACAAGACAGCAGCAGGATAAAGTAGAATCAGGAATTAAAACTGCACAAGTCTGCACACTATTTCAGTCCCACAGTCTGCAAACTATGTCAAAGAGGAGGAAGAAACCTTACCCAGTTTAAATGAAAGATATGAGTGGTTGATTACTGGTTGCTATTCATTCATTAAACAAGAATATTCTGTCTTCATAATTCAACATATTAATGATTTTGTGTTCCCATATTATGACAGTTATTTCATTGCTACATGAAATAGTCCGTGTGGCTTTAGCTCCAGGGACATATTCTGTTATCGTACGAGCATACCAGCTGCTCAGTGTAACACATACATAATTAAAAGTAGCAGTAGTTTAGTGTGATACAACGCTGCAGTTCCACCACCACAGTTTTGAAATAATTGTGCCCTAATACCTTATTGATGTGACAAGGCTGACGGGCTTTAGCATGCATTAGTTTTCCACACTTCAGCTATACTGAACCTTATGCCTACATATTTTTTCTTTTTGTAACAGAGCCTTCTGAGAAAGCAGTTGAGAAAGTAATGCTGTGCTATCTCATTTGGAGTGAGAGCCCCCTGAAGAGACATACGCTGAGTATTACCAGGAGCGCATGACTCAATGCCCTCTAGATCTCTTCAAAAAAGAAAGGGGAGAAAATTCAAACAACTATTGCACAGATTTCAGTAAACATTGCAAAAGAAAAGTAGCCAGGAAAAACAACAGTATAGGTTCCTCTGCCCTTGTCAAAGGACAGTCATAGCTGAGTGCGGGTACAAGCAAAGTTAGAACCACCTATGTACCAAACAGTTTTGATCCTGAGTATTTTTCCTTAAAACGTCCATCTGTGAATCCCTCCAACTCCACTACTTATTGCAATACCAACTGTAGGTACCAACGTTTTTGAATGGTCATTAGCATTTTAAGTTTCAGGTCAGTGCAACTGGAGGTCAGTGTAACTGCATCTAACTATGGTGTTTCATCGTTGCCAGGCTTCTGGGCCCAGCTGGGATCTGGAAATGCAGCAAAACAGCTTTTTTTGTACTTCCAAAAGGCCTCAGGTCAGTTTTGGGGGTGAAAGATGGGCGAAAGTGTGCATCAGTTCTTGTTCCATCTGAACGGAATCACGTCTCGGTAGCAGGGGAGTTACTTTCCTGGCAGTGGAAACGGCCAGCTGTGCTGGGAAGTTTGTTCTTGGCATCACCCGGCTGGTTTTGAGCTTGTGAACAAGCTTCAAAGTAAGTGGCTGAAGAACCATATATATAAACATGACATTGCTTCAGCAAGAACTTTCCATCACAATGGACAGTTTTCCATAGTATTGTTAGAACAGCGCTATTTGTGCTGGTACAGATAAGCATCTGTCACAGTTTCCATGAGAATCTCCTGTTTTTATGAATTCCTATCTCAAATATAAAAAACATAGCATAGAGGCAGAAGCTTGACATGCAGGGTCTCACTCTGGGAGTGATCATTGTTGTCGTTTCCCACCCCCCCCTTTCTAATCTGAAGAAAATAGTTTATCAATGTAGCAACAGACCTGATCACTAAATTTGGATGTATCTGTAGATTTATTTAGCAATAATGATGGCTGCCTTTCAACATTCAAGCGAGGTTAATCTTATCTTAATTATTACATTAGTAGAAGATCAGGAAGAATAGCTGGTAAGTGGGTTTGGATTCTGGTTTAGAGCCTATTTCTAGAGAGCGGGTCATAGCGAGGATTAAGGGCTTTGGAGTTTCTGGTCTTTGCCAGATAATGAAATGAAAAATTGAAGATTATGGGTGGTATTGTATATTCACAAAGCTGAATAACGCTAAGACTTAAAGGCATAAAAGACATCTTTGAGACCAGTAGTCGGGGGAAAAACAAGTCTAGTATTACTTTTAAACATTCTCCTTACTGAGACAAGCCACCTAAAGCTCTGCCTCATGAATTCAGTGTCACCCAGCTACTGGGGAGGACGGCATTGGCTCGGTGCTTTGACTGCTTTAGACAAACTTCTACCCCTGTAATCTTGCTGAGGTTGTCTGCTGGATAGTGAAAACTGAATCCTGTGCAGTGGTAATCCTGGGAGACCACTGCCTGGATCAAACTTCACAAAGATCTCGGTACTGCAAGATCTGTGAAGAAATCACAGCAGCGTTGCACCAGGAGAAAGAGTTTTTCATTGCGGGTGGGGGCTTGGTACAACATCAGTCTTTCCGTGTGAACCCCTTTTCATTCCGCTTACACATTTTATAACCTATGAGTGGATTAAGAATAATTGCAGCTGAACAGTTTTTCTTCATACATATGAAAGATGGTATAAAATAGTCCTGAAGAGGAGAACAAGCCTGGAAGTATGTTTATAAAACTCATATTCAAGACTTCGAGGAATGAAAAATAAAGAGAAAAACTTAAGATGATCATTTCTGGCACGTTGAAACAACGATCTTACTTCTGTCCTCTTTATGAATGTGCTCAAGTTCTGTATTTTCAAAAGGACTTCCTTCTCTTAGAACAGGCAGAATGGATGTACGTGTCTATTCATTTAATTGGAAATTTGATCTTTACTAAGTTTTAAATGTTTAACTTCGAAAACTAACATTCTGTCAATACTAGAAGCAATTATCTCATTCTGATTGCAAACAATTTTGTATTAGACTTAGCACTTTTTGGAAGCTTGACTTGGCCAAGCTTAGAGGAGCTGTCTGCCTAGTATTGCTCAGAACTTCTTGAAAGACAGGCCCTGTTAAATATGAGCAGCTTAGCACCTGAGACTGGAACTCCAAAAATTATAGTTATTTTCATGGTCTCTGTCAAATGAAGAGCGCTCGTTGATAAAAGTTCAGACAAAAGCAAGATCAGAAGGAGTGTAAGTGTATGACAGACATTTTTATGCATGAGTTTTACAGAAGAAAGTACAACACCTGAAGCATCTGAATAAGAGTATTTTAAGCTTAAAAGAGTTGGGAGGGTAAGTGGGGAGAAAATTGGAAATGGAAAATTGTGCTTTTCTGTTTCACTCCATCTTTCACCAATAGCAGGATCAATAAAGAAACTTGGAGGCACACGACTGTTACTAGGTGATCCACAAAGATGCCATTTTGCTGTTCAAGCTTTCCAGCATCCTTAGGCATGTTTTATTCTAAAGAATTCATAAGCAAAGAGGGTGTCCCTGCTCGAGTCCTTAACCTTTCTGAACTTGTTCTGTTGGGTGTCTCCCTGATAGAGAGGAATCGTAGACCTTTTGCATCTTCTGAATAAAATGCTCAAGCTTTCATTGTTCAGCAGAAGTCACTCATTACAGTTGTCCACATGACTTGAACTACCTTTTTAAAAACTAGTCTTGTAACTAATGGTTTAGGTCCTATGGATATAAAATTAATATTAAATGACTGCTTTTGTATGTTGACATTTTGATTTTCACACTTTTGTTAAGTCTTTCTTTCCATTTTGAAACAGGTATTTTGTGATGCTAATCAAGTAGTACAAGCCACAGATGTGCTGGATTGGGAAGACAAAGATGCTGCAGAAACGTTGGTCGACAACGTGGTCCATTCCAGGATCATCAATCCTTTACGCCTATTTGTTAAGCCATCTCCAGTACTGAAACACGGCCAGGTGTCCTACTCAGACAGCATAGAAAACTTTTGGGATTGGTTGTCGAACATCACGGAGGTTCAGGAATCTCTTGCACGAACTAAACGCAGGCCAATAGTGAAAACTGGGAAATTCAAGAAAATGTTTGGATGGGGCGACTTCCACTCTAACATCAAAACTGTTAAACTGAACCTCTTGATCACAGGGAAAATCGTTGATCATGGCAACGGAACCTTCAGTGTTTATTTCCGACATAACTCGACGGGTCTTGGAAATGTTTCTGTAAGCCTGGTGCCACCTTCCAAAGTGGTTGAATTTGAATCATCTCCACAGTCAACACTGGAGACCAAGGAATCCAAGGCCTTCAACTGTCGAATTGAGTATGAAAAAACAGACCGCGCTAAAAAAACTGCATTGTGCAATTTTGACCCTTCCAAGATCTGCTATCAAGAGCAGACTCAAAGCCATGTCTCCTGGTTGTGTTCTAAACCATTTAAAGTTATCTGCATTTACATTGCCTTTTACAGCGTAGATTACAAACTGGTGCAAAAGGTCTGTCCTGATTATAATTACCATAGTGAGACTCCATACTTGTCCTCTGGCTGAAACAATGGATATTCTGAGTAACTGTAGAAATACATCATCAGTCATAAAAATAAGTATTTCCGTTAACCTTTTGGAGAGGAATATCTTTTCCTAGCAGGTTAAAAAGTCTTTAAAAACTGTAGCTGTGTTTGTGCTGTATCGTAAATAATCAAACTGTTTATGTAACAAACATTTTCATTTAAGACCATTGCATTTTAGCTCTCTCATCATTAGTAAGGGAACTACCAGGCAGACACGTGAATAAAATCAAACAAAATTATGCACATAATGAACATTAATAAAGAACTGATTTTCAAGATCAAAGTAGACTTGATTGCAGAGAGGTTACTGTCTTTTACTGATTTGGACAACACTTAGCAGGAAGTGATCCCATTTCTTACTGGAAGCTATAGAAGCTGATGATAAAAAGAACAAATGATAAATTAAGACGACTGCCGGCTGCTTATATACAAAATCCAAATAAACAGCTCTCCCACTAATTTCATAAGGAATGTCACACACAGAGGGCTCAAATAATCTAATCCAAATATTAAAAGAAAGTGCTATTTCTATGAAAGAAAGGAAAGGAAATTGCATTTCTATGAGTTGTAGTAGTTATACGTATTCATTGACGTGGAAGAGTGAGTAGTTCTTCCTTCAGGATTCTTACCTGTCGATATGCAGTGAAGTAATTAGACACTGATGTGCTTTAGTTTATTAGACACAAAGTACAGTTTGGTGTACGTTTCTGCCTTCTGTGGTCATCGTTATTTTTAATTATTCTCAAGTATTTACATATATACCAGTACTATTCTCACAGCAATAGAGAGTTTATGTACCTTGTAAAAAGATAATCTCTGTTTAAGCCTGAAAACGGTAACAGAGGCTGGCTTCCATTCAAAGGAAGCAATTATCTTATCTCGCTATCTTAGCCCTCTGAGCACTATGCTATAGCATAGGAAAGTACATCGCAGTAAAAGGCTAACCCCTGAATAATAGAAGCTTTCTGCATAATGACACCCAGTTGTCCTCCTTAGGATGGTATTGCATATTTAAAGTCAATATATAAGCACTGAAAAATAAAGAGGATAACAACAACAACAAAAAAATCTATGCATCTTCACTTCATAAAACAGATTTCAAACCACTGCTATCAATCTAAAAATATTCACCCACACTTTCAGCTAGTACAAAATAGCATTGCTCCAATTGTAACAACTGAGGGTCTGGACATGGTTTTGCTTCTTTAGGACAGACATTGCTCCTGCTGAAGGCAATATCACCACCAGTGATGCAGATTCGAACACAAATCCCCTGCGCTTCCATTGGGTATTGATTTTATTGCTGCTGCCAATTACTGAAAAAAGGTTTGTAAAAAAAAGACAACAAAGTAACAGCTCTAACTTCTGGCTTTTGCCATCATAGTCCTTTTTGACAGGTCTGATGTCACTGTTCCTTTGGAAAAAGGATGCCTGGCTTGAGGAAGAGCTTTTTATTATCTATAAACAAACTATCATGAACGATCTGGGAAAGAAGTTACATAGAGGTTAAATGAAGTACTATTGAAATATGCTGCTCAAGTGCTGTGCACCTGGACAGATGACTGTGACAGCCCAGAAGCACTCATGAGATTAGTTCAGATTTCCTTGATAAAGGCTTACAGAGAAAATTATTCTGTTAAAAACATACAAACATCTGGTTAATTTGTTTTTCTCTTTAAATGACAAGTTTAGTGCGTGGTTTAGTTTGATCGAGAATCTGAATGTTTCCCTTCATGTTAATCCACACGTAGTCTCTCCTGGTCTAAGTGATGTTTTTAAGTTTGTCTTTTACTGTTGATTCCTACAAGATGTTCTACTTCATATTCTGTATAGTGTGCCCTAGTTTTAGCTGTATATAAGCTTGGATTTATTGCTCTATTCTATGAGTTCAGTGTTTGGTGCTTTTGTAACTTAGCTGTAAAGCCATGATTTTATTGCCATGTATTTTTACTCAGCACTATAGGCAACTTAAAGAAAACCCTACATGCTACTTATTGTAGAGTATGTGAAATCATGTATGTATATACACCTAAATACATGTACGCATACAGAACATGTGTACATGTATTTGTAAATAAAGAGAGTTTGCTAAATCTGTCATTGCTTGTGGCATATTTAATTTTTTAAAATGTTATTTCGTACTTATATATATAAAAAAAACTTAAGACACTACAACACATCATTGGACATTTTACCCAACTGGAATTTGTTCTTACATCACAGAATCACAGCCTAGCTGGGGTTGGCAGGCACCTCTGGAGATCTTCTGGTCCAACCCCTTGCTCAGGCACAGTCGGCTAGAGCAGGGTGCCCAGGACCATGTCCAGTCGCGGTTTTAAATATCTTCAAGATGAACTTGATGTGAGACTCCACAGCTTCTCTGGGCAACCTCTTCCAGTGCTCAGTCACCCTCCCCATGAAGCAGTATTTTCTTGTGTTCAAGGGGTATTTCCTGTGTTTCAGTTTGCGGCTGTTGCCTCTTGTCCTGTCACTGAGCACCACTGAGAAGAGTCTGACCCTGTCCTCTTTACACCGTGCCACCAGGTAGTTATAGATTTGGATAAGATCTCTGCAAGCCTTCTCATCTCCAGGCCAAACAGTCCCAGCTCTCTCAGCCTCTCCTCCACTGAGAAATGCTCCAGTCCCTTAGTCATCTCTGTGGCCCTAAGCTATTACATGAGCTATTTAAGTATGCACTACAACAAACTGTACTCCAGGCCTAAGCAGAATAGATTCAATAGCATTTTGTGATGGACAAGAAACAAGATGTATGGTGAAGACGATCATGTCTGTTAAATAATAACTGTTAAATAATAACTGTTAAATAATAACTGTTAAATAATAACTGTTAAATAATAACTGTTAAATAATAACTGTTAAATAATAACTGTTAAATAATAACTGTTAAATAATAACTGTTAAATAATAACTGTTAAATAATAACTGTTAAATAATAACTGTTAAATAATAACTGTTAAATAATAACTGTTAAATAATAACTGTTAAATAATAACTGTTAAATAATAACTGTTAAATAATAACTGTTAAATAATAACTGTTAAATAATAACTGTTAAATAATAACTGTTAAATAATAACTGTTAAATAATAACTGTTAAATAATAACTGTTAAATAATAACTGTTAAATAATAACTGTTAAATAATAACTGTTAAATAATAACTGTTAAATAATAACTGTTAAATAATAACTGTTAAATAATAACTGTTAAATAATAACTGTTAAATAATAACTGTTAAATAATAACTGTTAAATAATAACTGTTAAATAATAACTGTTAAATAATAACTGTTAAATAATAACTGTTAAATAATTATGTAAACTACCTAAAAAAGGACATTAAAAGTAAACAGGTTAGGCTAAATTAGAAGATAGGATGTAGTTGCTCCCAAGAAGAAACTGCGAGAAGCAGAGGCCAACTGTTTCTTCAGTTCTCGCTCAGACAGTGTCTCACTGGAGTAGTTGGAGCTGGAATCCGCTCCCATGCGGATGTCTTCTCACTTCATAGCTGCTTTTCTAGGTTGAGCTTTCCAGACTGCAGAAAGACTAAACCAGACTGTGGGCAAATGAACATTGCTTAGGGAACACCTGAACTGTCTGAGACATATGAGGATTCACATAGAAAGGCTCTTCTCTCAATTCAAATAGTGAACAAAATCCTGAGTTTTATCAGCAGCTGACTAGCACTTGACTAGGTTTGAACACCTGAATTCCTCAAATACCTAGAAGACAAGTGCCCAACCCGTGGCTTTTCACTTAAAACAACACTCAAGCTGGTCAAGGGAAGCTCTTATGATGGTGCCACAACACACAAGCAGCAGCAACGTGCACAGAGTTGCAGAGAAATTGATTCTGCAGCAGCGGGAGGAGGGAGTTAACCAAGACCATTTTAGTTGTGTCACCCAGGGACCCAGCTGCAACCAAATTCAGGCCTGTCTTTCAACAGAGCATTAAGAACAGCTGTTTCATCTCCCCTGTAAATCCCCCCCCCCCCAAGGAGCTTTCCTTCCCCCCAACCTTCAAACTACAGAACACCACAACATCCCCAAGCTGAGCTCACAGAGAAGGTTTTGCTCTGCTCTAGGCTGTGTCTCATGTCACTCAGCATATAATGATATTTCTATAATATTTTAAATAGTGATGTGCGTGTGTGCATGCATGCAGTAGGGGAATTAATTTTTCATTTTTTCCTCCTTTAGCCTGCGAAAGCAAACTTTTCAGCCTCTCCGGAGAAGGGCTGCATCACAGAGAGAAAGAACACATGCTCACGAAGATAAGATTGCCATAGCTCTGGAGCAGCAGCAGCGTGAGCATGGAGAGCTCCCAAGAAACCTTCATTGTCTTCACGTTGGCAGTGACAATCACTGACAACGGTAAGAACAATACCGAGGACAATGCTTCACTGGAGAAAAGCCTCAGAGAATCCTGAAAATTAAAAGTTAAAAAAACCAACCAAACAAAACAAACACATAGAAGTGTTATTATTTCTTCCACCCATCTGCAGCTTAGACAAAAGCGTGAAGAAACTTTCCCCTTTATCTGAGAGGTGTTTGGCCTCACAGGAACATTTGGTTGGAAGGAGCAGAATTTGATCCCAGTGACAGTTATCAAACCTGCTTGTCTTCCTCCACCTCTAGTGGTCACCACCTTACACACCATCCTGTGTAAGTTGTAGCCTTCTGAAAGGCAACAGTAAGGAGGGTCTGGCCTCACAGTGTGAGGAGAGACCGTGGTTGCACACCAGGAGACAATACAAAGTGGGGCAACCCTGTGTTTGAACTGCTCTATGGCAAAAGACTGAGCCCTATGCAGCTTGGAGAAAGAAAGAAGAAAAACCCACACACCACACACACAATTCCCCAGAACCAAAGGCGTCGGCAGATAAAGTGAGACGCTTGCTTCTCGCGACTATCGCTTCAGGCTGCGCAAGTGTCTGGTGAAAGGCACTTCACTACTTTGTGACTCACCTTGACCATCTGTACAGGTGAACGGTACCTTTGAAGAAGACTTAGGTGTTTGCTTTAAATTCAAACATTTTCCCAGGGAGAAGATCCCGCTCACCAAACTCTAGCCTGCTCCTGTCCTTCATCAGGAACATTTCAACAGTTTTCTAAATGCTTTTGTGCACATCAGGCAATGAGAAAGATCCCGACACTCGCATCCTTCTCCTCAAGCATTAGCACAAAGAAACAACTTAACAGCTGTACTCACTCACATCCTACCTATGGCACGAGGAGAGTGAGGGAGGGAGGCAGCCTTGGTATCAAAAATCAGTCATGCCAGAAAATTTGCCATGAACCACTAAGTTTTTCCAATTACACTAGTTTGAAAATTGGCTTAGAAGCATTTACAGTACATTTTTTTCATATCAGTTGAGAGAGACTTAACCACCCCCCTCCCAACTTTTTATCTTATTCAAGTCACGATCAAATGAAAAAAGTTATACAAATCTAGCAAGGTAAGCAAAACACATCCCATAAACCTGACAAAGTGGCAGACTTAATTAACTCAAATTTCACACTACTCATGTAAACAGAATTAAATTCAATCTAATTTTGCACAGAACCAGCCATACTTTTAGCTATCTATTATCCAGAAAGATGTTTTTAGTTATTTTCAGACAAGTTTCAGTAATTGTTCCTCTTGTGACTCTTATTCAGAGGATTTTAAAATAAGAATCTGGATAGCATTTCAAGAATCTTAAAATAATTTTGTGTAGAAACTGGAGAAGAACACAACATACCATCTTTAGAAAGTGTCCCAAGTAGGCAATAGCTACTGATGACTATAGCAAACATCTTTCTCATTTAACTAAAAAGAAAACGTCTAGTATATTTTAATTGAATGCAAACCTCAACAGTAAAGTCTTGCATTAATTTATATCATTGCAAATACGCATTTAAAATCCTTACTATTTAAATATGCTCACTCCTGGTCTCTCCAACACTCGGATACGCATGCATAGAGAAATCCAGTAAAAAGATAATTCTCTATATACACATAAACATCAGCCTATTTTTCCTTCAGCTAGTAGACAGTATAGCATTGCAGGAACGATGGACATTGAGCCTGTTCTTTTTTAATCATTTCAGTTTGAACGTGGAAGCTACTTTGTTCAGCTTTGCATCCCCCTCCCCTTTCTTTTTCCCCCCCTCAGGAGTTTCCTCATTGGATCCTGAGACGCTTCTTCTGCTGGTAAACAAAATTGGCGGCCTGATCCTGCCGCAAGCCCCGCCGCCTCTCAATCATTGCGGCGCTGGCTATATTGTGCTGGGACTCGGGGCTCTCTTCCCACCCCGCCGTATGTGCGCGAGGTCCCCAGCTGTTACATCGAGACACAACCCTCTGTACTACAGCAGCAAGCAAGACAGAAAACACATGCGGAGCATCGTTTGCTGTGACCTCACTAGGTTGTTACATTTGTGCTCTTCTTTTTAGGGGAAATTGGCTAGTTAGAGCTAAAAAAAAAAAAAAAAAAAAAAAAAACAAATGCCCAGATAGTCCTGATGCCACTGGAAGAGCTCTTGTAGCAACTAGGTGAAGGTATTCAGCACAAATCCGCATCCTGTGGTTCTTTTTTTTTTTTTTGATTGTGTGTAATTCAAGGACGTTCGAATTTGCTATTTATTTTGTGCTCTGTTGACCAACACGATCTGAATAATGTTTTATTTATGGTATAATAATGATTCAAAATTTCCACTGTTCATATTCAAATATGCAGAGTTAAAAAGACAATAACAAGTCACATATACTAAGCAGCTCAATGAAATGCACATCAATCAAGCAGATTTTTTTTTAAGCCGTAGGATGCCTCGTTTGAGAAACGAGGCTACACCATTCCCATCTGTCCCTTACGTACACTTCTCACATACGTTCACTTGAAGGAGTTTACTTCTTGTGGTCTAAAGCTATCAAATAAAATGACATTCCTAACATACTGGCAACTAGCAATGAATCATACTTAGTGACAAATACGATACAGGTAGTATTCTCTTTTTCAAAAACTAATTCCTAGGTTTTTATCAGAACTCAACTTTCACAAAACATCCCGCTTCAGACAAACCACACCGCACTTCGACAGTCTCCTAACACAGGTCTGCAAAAGCTGCTCAAATCTGTGTTCAGAGATGATGGATCAGACCAAATCTACTCTACCAGATGGTGCCAACAACGTGACATAGCAACATCTTCCTGTAGAGACTGCTGCTGCCTACTAAATTGCACAGCTTTCCTGACCAAAATATATCTATTGTTTTTTGTCAGAAGCAAGCCTCTAGCTGTTGGTACTCTCAAGTAAGAACTCCAGTAAGTCTAGACTAATTTTTAAAGGAAAAAAAAGAAACCCACAAAAAACCTCACTTTTCCAAGCACATAATTCAGTCTCTAACTCAGTACAAATCTAGCACCAGCTGTAGGCCAATTAAAAAACAATTAAGTTCATGGGATAACAGTTTACTCAGGAAAACAAAAAACAACCTGGGAGCTGGAAGTGCCCGTCAGCCACAGCCGCAGAGCCGGGGCTGCCTGTTTGAGGGACAATATTGTGTCGCTGTTCATCATACCAGAGCCTCAGTTCCTCCTGAGGCCATGCCAAAGCATGATCTTATTTAAAGCCATCCAGGGGGTTAGCGAGCACCAGGTTCACCCCTTTACACCTTCTGACCACATTCACATCTCCTCCTCTGTCCTTACCCATTGCTCTTAACTGTCCAACAGTACCTGGCAAAAGGGCAATAACATGACTAACTTGACTTCTCAGGATCTGGGCAGGCTGTGATCCCTTCCAGCTCCTCGTGGAGCAACGGGCAGGATTCGGGGCTCGCGCCCCAAGCGGGACATGGGACACCACGGGGCACAGTCCCTTGGGAGCCACCGAGCATGGCTCTGCCGCAGCAGTAACTGAAAGCTGCTCTTTGGCAGCTGCTTCTGAAACATTTTCTCAGCTGTTCCACTACTTTCCTCGCATCTCTCGCTGTAACCATCTTGGGAAACGGGGAACATTTATTATCAGCCTGATCTGAGACTAATGTCTCATCATGTTTCAGTCATCATTCTGTGTGCCTGTCCTTGGCAGCTTTACATTTTAGCCACCGCAGATGCAAATCCAGTTTCTCTGTTCTCTTGCCTCATTCCCAGATAGTATGTGGCTCTTTCATCATTATGCAGTCAATTAGGCTTTGGCTACCTTATCTTAACAGCCCCAAATAAGCTGGTGATCTTCTTGAAAGGTGATACATTATAATTGGTTCCAAATTGACAAGAAAGAGAACAGTGAAATATGAGGTGGTGAGGTTGAGTTAGCCCTAGAGTTAAAAAATGGCTAAAGAAAAAAAAAAAAAAGCACATTAAGTTATCAGGTTGTTTGCTTAGATCTTCTAGTATCTGCCAGATTTGTATTATCTGTTACAGCTGATGTTTCTCCCCAGGAAAAAAGACTTGGAATCTTTTGTTCTGGAGATCCCACAGACAACACTGTCACTGCCAGCTTACAAAACACCTGCTATGAAAGAGAAGAGAGCTACATTGGGGGAGAGGGCGAAGGTTGTAAAAGTCTGATTTAGGGTGCATTTCAGGTGCCCTCTCGACACGTCTGCTTAGCTTGAAGAATTTTGGGGGCCCTACAGGTCTGCCTTTTGGCTCAATCCCAGGCAAGCTCAAAGCAGATAACTCACTTCCTTCTGGCTGGAACTCAGGAACATCGCCGCAGGTTTCCTATATCGCTGTGAGTTACAAAAGCGATAAATGCTTAAGCAGTCCTGAGAGCCAGGTCCCTGAACACAGCATGCCCTCTCCCAGATAAGTATCCCAGTTACGAGTTTTTCTGATGGATGGCCAGTGACTGCATCTGCTGTGTGTCCACTCTTTAAGAGTCCCTGATGAAGTGCAAGTCACCCTGAGCTCTTCTAAAGAGTCATGCAAGCATCTCCTCTCTAGAGAGGGTTTGGGGAGCCAGGTGGCAGCACAGACTGGGAGACCCCAGCGGAGAAGCTCGTGAGCCGGTGCTGCTCCTGGCACCAGCTGTGAGCACCCTGAGTGCTTCTAACATGGGAGGTCAAGCTCTGAGCATCTGTCCAGAGACGTGGCAACAGCAGCGTTACCTGCTATAGTGAGCTGCATAACAACCACTACTTATTTTCTTGCAAGCTGTTAAAAAAAAAAAAAAAAAGCTTTCTAAGTTTTTCAAGCTGATTTTAACATTTGAGAACATGAGGCCACCTGTTTCAGCATAGTATGAGAACCAAACAGTGAGGAGCTTTCGCTCTATTTTAAGTCAATACTACCTGCACTGTTCTACCAACACTTCTTTGTTTCTGGGGCACTTGCAGCAGTGGAAGGTGATGCCGAGCAGTCCTACACTGCTAACCTAGGATTCCACTGCAGAGTATTTAATGCAGATTTCTTCAGAAGTAAACTAAAGGATTAAAATATTTCAAGATGCTACATTTAAGATGATAAGCAAACCTGTTTAATATAGTACTTGAGAGGTGGATTGGAATTAAATATATCTGACATAAGACTACTTAACGGTAGCATTTCTGACTTCAATCATTAAAGATTTGGATTAGCCAAAGTACTCCGAGAAAACGTGGTGGCTGCTCACCTGAGCTTCCTAGAGGCGATGCCATACAGGCGAATGCTCTGTTCTCAGGGAATGCCTTCTCTTTCACTTTATTCTCCTGTTCGTAAAGCAAATATACCATAAATACAAGACTCGCTGTGTTTTGCCAGAGCCAAGCACAACCTGACTGCTCAAAGTAAAAGCAGCACCACAGATGAATAGTGTGCAGGGCAGTCCAGACTGATTAGGTCAGCCAAGCTCAGTGTGTCAAGACATAAGGGATAGTTGTCATTTTATTTGGCAAAAGGGGTGGAAATAAAAATATATTTGGTATGTAACACATCTTCAAAATAAGCAGAGACCTTTATTTAACACACAAGTATCAAATCGTGTTGCCAGAAGCAGATTAACTGAAGCTTCCAGGAAAAACGGAGTTTGTTTCACTTTGACTTTTATTCCCACTTGAATTAAGCTGCTAATGTTACACCAGCTCATTTGAATTTTTTGAATTGGTTTTGCATAGTATCATTTACTGATGTACTATCTTTAATTACATAACACACACACACACACACTCTCCAACTGTATTATTAATGAAAGTGTTTTTAATTAAATGGCTCTCAGCATAATATTCAGTCATTAATTTCACATGTTCAGGATGTGGAGAGATTCTATTCTTATGGTCTGGGGAAACTTTGTACTTTAGATGAGGGATACATCCAAAGTGATAGTTTTAGAGTGAAGCTGAAAATCATTATGAGCATTGGATTACCCTCTCAGCAGCTGGCACCGCAGTTCTGCTCTAGTGGGTATTAGCTATTCTTCAGCTGGAAGCACTCCTTTCACTCTGCCATGCTTCACTGTTGATAGTTTTCAAATGCCTCTCGCTGGATTCATGTATATTCCACAGCGAATAATATAATCGGTTATCTTTCAGGAACAATTTATATTGGACACTAAGGCTACACCTTCCACAATAAGAAACTCTGCATTCTCCTTTCTTATTATATGATGCCTACCTGCCTCCACTCTTAAACATTCGGCGTGCCTAGAATTGACAAACAGTATCCCTGTTTTTAGAGTTTGGGATTTTTCTGCTCATCCACCAGATGAAGACAGAGATGGACACTAGTACATCATGCAGCCTTTGCTGTAGGCATTCTTATCGTTCACCTGATGCAAAGATCATTAATTATGGCAAAGAGAATAGAGAACATCATTTAAACAACTCAACTTTCAAACTAGAACAAATTTAACATTACCTTATTCAAGGATGGCAAGTAGACCTCTTCTCCATCCCAATCTGGGAAAGATAGCCCACCCAAGGTGTCACAGAATCACAGAATCGTTTAGGTCCTGTACAAGCCTTTCCGTTCTGCAGTATCTGCTGAAGGAATTCATTTTCACCTCGGTGTATGCCCTCTATTTATCAATTAAAAAGAAATCTCTGGTTTTTAAAAGGAGATTCTACAACACCAGGAGGACTTCTAACCTTGGAACTCATTTTTCTGTTTTTCTACAAGGGCTAAAGGAACTTAGGAGTAACTAGGTTGCAAGCTACTACGTGTGTTTGACTTGTGAATTTTGTTGCAAGTGTAGCTATTTTCCCCAAAGGCAAAATAATATGAAACAGTATTCTGGTAGGACTACTTCTAGGACTCACACCCTCCAGTTAGTCTCTTAGTTTCAAGGCATTAAAGTCCTAGCAACACAGTCCCAGACCTTTGTTTTTGAGCACTGAAGTCCTTCCCAAGAAACTGTCCTCCAGTTTCTTAGGCTTAACAGCTTTTCCCCACTGCTAAGTCACATGGCGAGAGGAGAGGGCCCTGCCCTTCCCATTCTCCTGATAGAGTGATGTCCTGGTTTACATCTTACCTGATGCTTCAGCTCCCCCTGTGCCTCAGCTCAACTCCCTGCTGTAATTCCAAAGCTTCCCCACTCTTCTGGGTTTGTTTTTCTGCCATGCTGCTCTATGGCCGCAATCCTCTTTGACCTCAAGGTGCTGCAGCAGGCCCTTCAGGATCTGCTCTTGCAGCCTAACTGGAGCAAGACACCTGCCACAAGCTCTTGCAGCTTCTTTCTCAGCACAGCCAAGCAAAGAAAACCTTCTGAAGGAGAACGAGAGAGACTGAGAACAGTATGAATTAGGATAAATGCTCAAACCCTTCTGTCAGGGAGATGGAATTGGTCTCTGCCTTGAAAACTGAAAGGCCATTAGCTAATAAGGTCACAAATCCTCACCAAAAGTTACATTGAGATTCATCCCAGAATCTAGCGTACTAACTGAGAGAAAAGGCACAGAGGCAGACCACAGCTAACTACGGGCTAACAGCAACAGCACCCAGATTTACAATAGCCTTAGCATCACGTTAAGGACAATTGCCTCTCATGGTTTTTAAAGGGAAGAGGAAAGGAAGAGTGAACATAGCAATGTTTAATGAATTCTGCCGTGCCATAAAGATACTGTACATGGACCTCCAGAGCATTTAAAAATGGGTTTCAGAGAAAAATAACTTGTTTTTCACATGACAAGACTAATTATAATGTGTGCCCACATTCCAAGCATTTCATGTCTACACTAAACATTGCACCATAATGAAGATAATTGAAAGTATGACTTTCATCAATATTTAATTAGCATTTGATGCTAACTCATTATTTTGGTACAATTAATTTGACATCTTGCTGTATGGCCTGCACAGATTTCCTTCCAGAGGGTTGTATTATCAGTGGGACAGTAACACTAGACATGTATACCCTCCCTGAGGCTTCTAGAGGACTATGAAATATGGATAATATGATTGATATTTTAATCTACTTTAGGATATGAAAGCCTAATATTGAAGCTCAAATTAAGCACGTGTATTTGGTTAATGCATTTTGTAATGACAGAAATATTCTACTAAACTAACATTTTCAGAAAATGAATTGTGCCATCATCACACCTGCCTTTTCTCACCGATTCTCCCAGCTTCTGTACACAGTGATAATTCAGTAAACTGAACTAGCAGTGCCTTATTTTAGCAATTGAAAGCTTTAGTAAATAACAATTTTATGATCATTCCCTATAACCATATAGGCTGTTCTACAGAAAAATGGATCTTCAGATGATCCAGAATACTAGATCATTCCTAATGACCTGGAGATATTCTACAAAAGAGTAGATGGATAAAGGATAGTGGATGCAGTGAATGCGTTACAAAGACACTTCCAGTCATTTTGCCAATCAGACCTTTAGAAAGGTCTTTTAGTAGACATAATTCAAAGCACACACATTTCTACACCCTTAGAAAGGTGTTCCTTATCCAGAGGATTCTGTGCACATCAGCAAATGTGGTATTACAATTATGAAGGAAGAGAGGCAAAGAAAGTAGGCTAATAAAGTCTTGACAGAAAAAAGTTGAAAATGCATTGCTTATATTCCCAGATGTTAAATGAAGTGCTTGAATAGATCCAGGAAGTGTTCCATATAAGGATTTTCTGAACTATAAGACTTCCTTGAGGCAATACTGAGCCCATTTCCAGAAATGGAAAAAACCCACTGCCATAGGAGATGCCACTCTTGATAGAGGACAGTAGATAATAGATAGATAGTAGGTAATAGAAGATGGGTGGTAAACAGGATCCTGTGGCAATTTTGTCAGCACTCATGGGGTTTTATTTCAACGTTTTGATTTGTACAGTGATGAGATCTTAATGGATAAAGTTTCAAATCTATATTCCTCTTTAGCCCTGACATTACATGGCTGCGCAGCGTTGCCTCTACTGAGTAGATCATAGCAATTTAGCAAGACTAGCAGTATTTCAACCACCATTGTTAATATTGGAGCTTGCAGGTGAACTTAGCTTATTCTTATAATACGTGGAATAGTTTTGGTTTTGTAGTCAATTAAAAGACAATACCATAGACACATTAAATATTTCAGGACCCCTAGTCCGTACTTTTCATAGAAGGTATAAAGCACTTCACACTCAGCGCTCCACCAATCTGCAAAAGTCAAAGTGTTTTACCATTTTAATTGCAGCAAATTTCAAAAGCCTGCAGGAAACATGGAGACTCTTCAGGCAACACAGTAACTTAGGTATCTGCAGTTTAAAGAAACATCCAGTGTATGCACTTTGATACACATGTGTAGTTGCATATAATCTACCATTTTCAGAAGACAAGGGACAACAGTTGGTGAAAACTGCTGAAAGCGACTGGATTTTCAAAACTGCTGTGCACATTCAAAATTGTTGTTCATTTTAAGTTTGACTAGTTTAAGCATCTTAAAAGTTGGCATTACCCCCAAAGTTTGATATGCTTAACAAAGCTTTAATGAGTGTTGCAAATCATGAACTGGTACTAACAGCTCTAAGTGGGAAGTTTTAAGATCTGCTTTTAAAGCTGTTTTCCTTCACTTTGCACAAGCTCACATAATCCCCTCCAGCTGATTGATTTTCATAATTTTCCTCACTTCTAGGGATATTTTCAATCACTCACTACTAGCATTTTTTAAGGAAAAAATGGTTGTTTCTTTAATGATTTCCAAGTGAAGCCAAATCTAATGAACAGATCCTGTAAGTTCATACTTTTGAAAGCTAGTAAGACAATAAAATTCATGTCTAGCATGCTAATGCAGCAGCATATCTAAAGAAAAACAGGAAAGTAACCACTGTTTAACCAACTGAAAAACTGTTGCTCCACCAGCTTGGCCAATGTTGTTTTTAACATGCAGGCTCTCGCATGTGTTTTGGTTCAAATCCCATTACAGGGCTCCAAAAGGACAAACATCATACTGAAACACAGTTCCTGGGCAAGGACCAAAGAAAAGTTCTTCTTCCTCTCTGAATTCTTCCTTCTGATCTCTAAATGCAGTTAGGATAAATCTGCCCTACACAAAGGCAGAAACAGGCTATTGACCATTGTGCTCGTAACAGAGCCAGAACCTACTTCCTAGTGTCAGTCCTCTTTGCCTTCTTCCTTTCCTGCTGTCACCCAGGAGACTGGCCACAGGGGTAGGAGAAAGAATAAGCAGGAAGGAATATTTGGCCTGAAATAGGAAAAATGTCACATCGCGTTACTTCCAACTCAAACTTGCTGGAAATACTCACCACCCTTGTGCATTCTTGCTTATCAATTAAGTGATGTCTCCTCTGTTTTTAACACTTGCCAAGACAGACAAGAAAAATTCCACAAACCAGCAAGAACAACAAACTCGTAACCACATCATCTTTTCCTGGTTTGCAGGAGACATTCTCACCTATTTATGCACTCTTATGCAAGAATTAAGTGTGAACAACCTCATAATAAATCCTAGACAGACTTCTTTTTTTGTTTACTGTATGCATGCAGTAAGTGTACTTCAGGGAAATTAATTCTAAATGCACAGAGCTAGTGATCAAACCAGTAGCAGCTACAAAATCCAATTATATAGCATGCTGAAGCAGGTTTATATTATGCATTTAGAGAACTGGCTAGAAAAAACAAGCATTTCTACTGGTAGAGAAAAGTACTGACACAAAAGCTGAAGAAGCTGAAGTCTAGAGATACATGATGCATGCTTACCATGAAAACAGCTGTAGTGATCAGTGCTCCAAGACATTTTTTACTACCCCTCTGCTAATTCCTGCTGCCCTGCTGAAGAGCACTGGTGAGGACAGAACATGAATGTCCTTCTTCACTCCACCCTCTGCTTAGCCATTCTACCTTAAACTGCTGACTAAATAGCTTTGACAACCATTTGTGAGGACATTGAACTTCAGCAGATGAGCAGTGAAGCTGCAGCTCTATCCAGACAGCAGGCAGCTCTAGGGGAAATGGCGTTTCCATTATAGATATTTAACCCTGCAGTTATCTGCAGGAATAGAAGGCAGCTCTGTCACTGAGATAAAAGTTTAGCCTTATGAGAGCCATATAATGATTACAAAATTATGCCAGCAGTTATCAATGGTTCTGCGATAGGAATCTCTACATACAACTAAACAAGCAACTTATTTTTATTACTGGTGTGATCTCAGTGACACTGAATGTTTTTGAATCAGCCCAGTTTCTTGGGTTTGTTTGTTTTTAAAGAGTAAAATTAGAAGAAAAACATTCGTGTCAGGAAAATTTCTTTCCATTTTTGTAATTTATGTTAAAACAGAATTAAGGATTATTGTTAGTCTCAGTGGACCACCACCTTCCTCTGAACACTTTTATCAGAGGAATCAGTATGTGCTTAGTTTGCATGCTGAGTCTGTTTAATTCAGTGCAATCAACAAGTCCATAGCCTTCCCTCTCTGCTTGCTTGTGGAATGCAAAGATGATTATTTTTGATTTACGCAGAATAAGACCAACTTGGAAATGCACTTGTTCTTATACAAGGTGGAACATCTTCAACAGATGATTATTCGACAGGAACCTTTTCCTAACTGGACCTTTACCATACCTTGACATTAAACTGAGACTTCCTCTTAATAGAAATCATAAGAAACCATAATTAGACAATCCTACTTCTTACCTCTTCATTTCTTTTTCTAACTGTTTAGACTATCATCTGGCAGCCAGCAAGGGATGGTCACCATTGCACAAAAGTGATATTAAGCATTTACTGGGTAGGTAACTCACCTGGAACTATGCTTTCAGTTCTCACAACTACGCTATTCAGGACTAAAGAATATTTTTACCCCAACACATTTTAAATAGCCTCTATTGCCAATGGTTGTACCATAAGGAAAAAAAAAAAAATCTGTATCTGTATGGAATTCTAAACAAAGAAACTTGCATGAAAGAAAGTGTATTAAAATCCAAGCCAGAAAAACACTGCCTAAGATTCTTCCCCCGCCACCCACACCAAACAGGTCCGCCCACCTGAGATTTCTGGAAAACTGAAAAAGTGAGTTTTTGTGTTATTTGGTGCCTTTACCTCTTCCATGGCATTCAGATCAGTTTATTGGAAAAGTGCAGCCACGTGCTCAGTGTATAATTTGGTTGCTTGGAACCCATCTCAACCCTTCCTAAGATCCATACTAACATTTTTCAGGTCAACTCTTTCAGAAAGCAAGTTTCAATATTCTTCTGGAGTACTT
Organism: Struthio camelus; assembly: GCF_040807025.1. Taxonomy (NCBI): domain Eukaryota; kingdom Metazoa; phylum Chordata; class Aves; order Struthioniformes; family Struthionidae; genus Struthio; species Struthio camelus. Next base: position 39,757,108 of record NC_090947.1, on the reverse strand, counting down.
AGATTAACATTTGCATACAATAGTCACAGAAGTAATTGCACGCTGTCCCAGTAGACATCCCATCTACCCAAACAAGTGGCCAGGAAGACTAACATGAAATATTTGTAGATAAAAAAATTAGCTGAGAGTGCAAGCACTCCTTTCTTTGATTAAGTATATGTCTAAATAATTACGCTTTTTTGTAGCCATCCAAAGAGACACTAATTTCAGACATGCAGACTTGCAGTTCTTACAAGCTCCCACACCTCTGACAGATTGATTTCTGCAATTTTCTTAATTCCTGTGGTCATCTCAATCAGCAGCACAGAAATCTCACTGGTTTAGGAGTCCTGAGTCAGTTATAGGCAGGATCCAGCCTTGGTAAAAACCTATAAAAGCTGAAAATATACCACTACCAGTTGACCTAATATAGGTCTGAAACATCTGTCCCTCAGGCTGGAGGTGGGAAAGCTGTGGAGTAGAAGCCACTTTCTTACGAGAAGGTAGGGCAGCTTTATCATCAGCTTCTGATAACGGAACAGAACCAACCCCAGAACAGGATCTAACGTTACCAGTCATTGGTTTGCCTTCTGCAGAGCTGTGTTGCAGGTCCTTTATTACCACAACAATTTCCTTTGCCATTTTAAAGGAAAAATAGGAAACTGCAGAAACATCTATAAGCTTATAATGGACCTGCACTTAGGTATCCAATGTGCCCAGCTTTAACACTATCTGAGGGGAGGGTCTGAAGTATCTGAAGGGAGGGTGCTGAGATGATAGGGCCAGACTCTTCTCCGTGGTGCCCAGCAACAGGACAAGAGGCAACGGGCACAAACTGAAACACAGGAAGGTCCATCTGAACATGAGGAAAAAAAACAAACTTATTTCCTGTGAGGAAACAGGTTGCCCAGAGAGGTGGTGAAGTCTCCTTCCCTGGAGATATTCAAAACCCATCTAGACGCGATCCTGGGAAATACGTTCTAGAGGACCCTGCTTGAGCAGGGGGGTGGGACTGGATGATCTCCAGAGGTGCCTTCCAACCTCAACCATTCTGTGATTCTATCTAGCACTCCACTCCCTAAGACACTTAAATGAAGCGTGTTGAGACAGCCCTTTGTTTAACTATTATCTTCTGGTGCTGAGCTTCTTGATAGCTTAAATGTGACAAGTTGCAACTCTGTGAAAGACGACAAACATTCTGCAGAGGATGCATCATCATTTTTACCTCATGGATCTTAATCTTGTTTTCCTCTATGTTTCCCAGATGCAGAAAAACTCTGGTGATGAAACGGTCTGGAACCAAACAGCAATTTTGGCAATATTAAAAGCTGCATATGAACACATAGTATCACTTCTCAGACTGTAGCACAATACCTTAGCTTCTACAATTTGGTCATGCTCACATCTTTTTTGTTTTTGCAAGGTCCCATCTTGCATGCTATTCGTTATAGCCTGTAGGTGTTTTTCTGCTTTAGTAACTTTAAAGCATCTCCTTTGCACAAAATCCATATTCAGTTGATTGTTCTGCCAAATATTACGCTCTATTTTCTTGAAATTGAATCTTTATTTCCTGCCAATCTATTGTGAAGTTTTATCTTGCTACCCTTTTTCTCATTACTGAGAAAATACTTCTGTCTGAGCTCGGTTCTTTCCGTTGGATGAGCATTTGTATCAGAAGAGGTAAGACCAATTAGGCAGAAACCAAAACTGTTCTTCGGAGTCAAAGGTTAGACATCTTGCAGAGCAGCGTGGAAAGCTTGGGCTCCTAGGCAGACAAGATACAGTAAAAGGAACAGCTTTCAGAATCTCCTGCTACCAAATTTAAACATGAAATTCACACGACATATTTGGGTAACTCTCTCCACCCATGTGCCTCATAAGAGTAGGATAATACTGAATGATAACATCAAGGATGCATACAGAGGCCCTAAAAGTGTCTCTGAAGAACAGAAGCAACCCTACATCAGGATTTATACATATACGTATTATGTCCAATTTATTTCTTACAGAAAAATCGTTATTAAACTCATTCTATCTAGTCTCCCTGCCAACTGATAATACACAATTGAAAATCTGAACTACTCCAACAACCCAAAGAAAAAAAAACAAACCTGGCTTGCCCTCATACACAAATCTGTTTTTCAGAAAGACTGAAGGCTGAATATGCAAATTATAAGAATGTATTAATTATCATTAGTCATTCCTTCACAAACACTAGAACTAATTGAAGAAATAATTTGAGAAAATGGAAGTACATGGCAGAAAGCATTCAGATTCATTAAGTTTCAATTCTCTGGTCTGTCAGCTTGTCAAACATAGATGTTTGCTATTCCAGCATTTGGTAAAACACTTCATATTCTCCTAACAGCAGTTTAACCCTTCTTATAGTTTGCTCTGAAATTAACTAAATCTGACATGATATATTTTCTATTTAAAGGAAGTGTTAAGAGAAAATAAAAGTTGTATCTCCCTTCTTTTAATCAGAGAAACTGAACTTGCCAAAATTCTATTCTGCATCTACCTTTCGTAACTTGACCTTACCCAGAAAAGCCAGTAAACATGCAACAGCTCCAGGTATTGTTTCCTTAACAGCTAAGAACACTTCAGCGTTAACACAGTACCAAAGAGATAGCTCAGAAGCTATTTTATAGGTAAAGGACATCATTACACCTGTGATCAGAATCAAATTCCTAAATCAAATAGCATCGGTCAACTCCAGCTGCCCTTTTTAGCAGCTATGAGGCAGCCCTAGTGACCATACTCTGGGCCTGCTTCTCCACATCCCAGCGCTTACAACAGCTACAGGCAAAAGCGGCAACGAAATTTTAAGTCCACCTATTTATTGCCCTGCGATTCCCTTCCAGGAACAACACATCTGGAAGATATAACAGGAACATAACGCAAAAAAAAATAGCATTTAATTTAAAAAAAAGTAGTGTGGGCTCTACGGAGAAGATCACAACTCTTAATTTGGGGACGTTATAACAATCCTAGCAAGTCTTTGCCAACCACAGGGAGGAGACATTTTAGCTGCACGCTTCAGTAGCGGGTAGTTTGAGAATATCAAGGCCTCAAACTTAACCTAGTTAGGTTATAAAGTTATGCATACATAATACATAAAAATTATTTTTAAATGTTATAGAAAGTTACCAACATAAAACTGAAACATTTAAATATTTTCTTGCCAGTTAGGTCAAAATACTGGATTTGAGACTTCCATGCTTCATGAAAGTCAAACTATTAGAATTTTTTGCATATGCTTCAAAATTTACCTTTAATCAACTGTAACGACTCAGTTATTTACACAGTGAGAGATGTGGGAAGTCAAAAACTAGAACCACTTAAAATGCGGCATAAACTGCCTCCATTCTGATCAGTGGTGCTAAGTTTGATATAGCACAATTTATTTTCTACATGACTATCACTGCCAAACACATGAAACATGCATAAGCTTGGGAAATCACAGATTTTCACTTATAATATACATTCCCTTGATTGAAATACAGTACCTGTATAAAAATATTGTTATGCTCCACAGTCTACTAAGACTGCAAGACAAAAATAGTGTCAGGTAATGCTTTCAAGGAAAGTCAGACCCTCTCTACCTTTACAAGATCACCACATATTGCTACTGCCATTAGTCTCCTTCAAAATACTTTCAGAACTCAAATCTTAGTAGTTACTCTAGAAGACAAGGCCAAGCGAACTCTGCAGAATTATGCCCTCCTCCTCCTCCCCCCACCCCCAAATCACAAGCCGATTTCTGCCATTTACACTTGATTTACGAGTAACCCAATTTTACATATAAAGCATCAATTTCATATACTGTTTTGTAGTTGAAAAAGGATGTCCTTTGCACCATAGATCTAAAATGCTTCATTCAACTGCCGCACTCATTTCTTCCAGCTTCCTCTGAGAGGACAAAGAGCAAGACTTCAAATTAGACAATACAATATGATACTCTAGGCAGGCAGTGTACGATCACTAAAGTTTGGAGACAGAACAGTTAAAAATGGTACAATTTTAACAATAATTTAACAGCAATTAACACTATCTCCTGTATTACCATACAATCACCATGATAAGTGCAAAATAGTTTATGTATAATGCAAATAGTTGTACCACTAGTATAATTTACTTAATAAACATGGCAAGTAAAATTTGCAGTGGAATATAATCGTGTAATACTCTCACTTAAACAATACTTGTAGTAGTAGCCATCTAAAACACCAAAAAATGCCAATATTAAAGGAAACTTTCTTCTGTATAAAACATAGCTAACCTTACTGAAATCTCAATTAAATAAAAACAGTCGTCATTTAGGCAGCATCCCAAAACAAACTGCATTTCTTACTTACATTGCATGACTTCAGAAAGACTAGAGGACAAAAATATATCCTTAAAAAGGAAGAAAAAAAACTTAAGCTTAATATCCCCTTTACATAAAAGTTGGGGCTCATTTCAAGAATTGGGACTTGCATAAATAAAACCAAACCATTCACCGTGCTAACCAATCAAGTTCCCTTCGTTACTGGCACTACTTGTGAAGATGCCCTATGCAGTTTTTGACATAAGCTCCAGGAGGAACTTTAGCTAATTAAGCTGAATTGTTGTGGAATAACTGTACAGGAATATGTTCTGGGCAAACACAGAATTTTGTGTGTCCCTACACATCAAATGGTGAAATTCTATGCTAAGACACCCAAGATAGCGCTGGTAACAGCGGCCGTGTAGCTATGCTTGTTACCCGAGCCACCTTAGGAACAATCGCGGTAGTCAATGGTGCCATATTCTAGCAGAAGCCTGGACATAAGACAGGCATTTGTGTCTGTTCAAACAGCCTGCGCCACTTTTTATACAGGGACTTACCTCGACGTTATCCTTTTCTGGAGTTCTGCTTCCCAAAGTGTCTGCCTCCAAATCCAAGTAGACAGAATAGCATATGAACAGTTCTATGCATTGTCGCAAAATATCTATTAACATATTAAATTCCATGAGCTACCCATACAGATTATTCTCAAACAGCATTTCCCCCATAACAAATGCAAGATTCCCATTGTACGTGGGCACTACAACCTGCACTCACTGACAGGAAAAAAGGAGTTTCCCATGGCAGAGAAAGAAGAGGCATCTCTTGGAAACAGTGAGACCCATGGACAAAGCCTTCATTACCACAGGTCCACCTCCCCTTCCTACGCAGTCCATGCAGGCAGGCGTTTCTCAGGTAGAGAGGTTCTAAGCTATTCACAGCTCTTTATTTAAGAGTGTAAAAACAGAAAAATAACTAAGCTAGTGGAGATCAAAGCAGGACTGCAATTTGATGCTACCCAACAAGATTCCCAAAAGGATAGCAGTATGTTTTACCCTTGGCTGATACACAGTGTTGTTAAAATACCTCTTCCTCAAAAGAGAGCAGTAAAGCCATTTTAAACACATATAGGGGAAAAAAAAAATATACAAGCCACAGGCACATTCTGTATAAGTAACAACTTTATTGTAACTTGATGTGCTGAAACGCAAAAATATTTTCAGCAACAAGGTACAAAAAGTATTTCACCATTAACATCAGCTGATAAAAAAAGGCTGGATGGTTTGATACAACTGTTTACACATCTGAACTCTCTTAATCATTTCCACCCCAAAACAGGTCTAAGTCATTTCACTGGTTTAATTTCTAAAATAGGACTCATTTATGTTAAGCCTTCAAAAACCAGATTACAAATAGGATGAAGTTCATTGCAAAACACTTAAAATGTGAATTCCCTTTAGAAATGTAGTCCATTTACTGTGAGCAGAAGCCAAGATATAAGACTAAGTCAGTGTCTTGCTAGCTAACAGGCTAAGCTTTCTACTAAATATGCTATCAATACCAAACAGAGAGAACAGCTAATAACACTCCATTTGAAAATTACAAAAAAAATTAAAAAAATTAAGATTAGGAATTTCAACCAACTGTAAAAATCTAACAAAATTCAACATCAGTTCAGGCAGCTATATTTCACTTTTCCAATCTACTGTCTTTCATAAAACACAATTTCAAATACTGCACAATGCTTTATTCTCCCAAAAGGGAAACCCTTCAATGAGGATTCAAAAGGAACATCATATCCACATGGGGCTTCTATTGACACTGTGCAGGGGCGAAACAATATTTTAAAAGCATCAGGACCAGAGTAACTTGTACAACTAACTTTCTGTTCATGATTAGTGCATTTTGATGTACACTCAGCTTTTAACAGCAAATATTTTCACATTTTTCACAAGAGATACCATTATTCAACTTATATCTGTGAAGTTCTCCCACATTTCGTTTCGTTTCTACTGCAGTGAAACGGAATTTAGGACGAAAGAATTAACATATGACAGAGCTCAAATCAATATTCCATAACTTTTCTGCCTCAACTGTGCATCAGATAGCATTCTCCTTCAACTTTAAAAACACTTTTAAAAAAAGATCTTATATCCTCTTAAATCTTCCCTTCATTGCAATAGTATCCTAAAAAAGGCACAATGTGTTCATACTTCTGCATGCAGTAAATGGACTAGTAAATAAGGATTATTCCTTGAAGCATCTCCTTAGGAGAGGTTCAAATGGAGGTTCAAACAAATACATAAAAGGCAATAGCGTTTAACAGCAAACTGAGTCCTTATTTTTAGAAAGTCATTCTTAACAAAAAACACTGCACAGTCATACACACGCACGCACACACAGTACACATGCAGGGTTCTCCCCAGAAAAGCCTGGAAGCGGTGGTTCACATGTATCCGAGGGAGTAGTGTTGGCAAGCCAAAACATGGCACCTTCATACATTGTATTCCTATCTTTATATAAAACTAAGAAAAGCCCCCTACGATTTCAGCCTGAAAGAACTGTCCATTGTATTAGATGGTTTCATATTCGCTGCACTTACAACCGACAACTGAGGTTTTGAAGGGCAAGCTCTTGAGATGTGGGCAAGAAAAACAAGCTACTGAATCTGAAGGAGAGGGTTATTACCAGCTATCCCATTCCAGTGAGAACACTGCATGTAGTTAATTAAAGAATAAAGAGGTGAATAATTAGTGCACTCACTTAAGAATACAGCAACTGTTTTACCTTTTTCTTAAGAGCTGATAAAACTTAAAAATATACATAATAAATAAACCCAAATCTAAACAGATCAATTATCATGATTTTCTGTTAGCGTAACATATGGTATACACTGCCTGACTTGAAAAGTGGACACTCTACAACGTAGATAATATTACAGCACAGTGTTTGACATTTTTTGGTACAAAGTGTGCTATTTAAGCTTCTTAAAAAAAAAAAACTTCATAAAATCCTTAAGCTTTCCATTAGATTACTGTATGTTGTCACTTTAGAACAAGCTGAACTGGACAATTATTACAGTATTAAATATTCAAGTCACTTCATAGGTTAGCGCTGCAAGTTTTAACAGTGATGGGTATGAGGATATATAGTCCTAACGCATTACACAGTGCAGCAAAAACATCACTATTTCGGAGGGAACAATTACCTTTATGTCTTATTATGAAGAAAGTTTATGAGACCTTATTTTAGATAAATATTTAAAAATTGATAAAAGGATAAATCTCTGTAAATATATAATTTGATGCCTTATGTACTATTAAAGTTTCTGATTTTACACTTTATCCATAAAGATTTAGTTAGAACGTAAGAAGAAAATGCATTTAGAGGTTATTTTATTCTTAGAAATCGGAGTGGGCATTTTTTCCAATTTGCCTTTGCTAATGGATGACTAGATGCCAAGGTATAAAACTATATTCTCTTTCCTCTAAAAACGTCGTTAGGAGTAATTCAGATGAATTTTAACGAAATGAGGATGGAGAGAGGTTTTAAGATAGTAAACAATCTGAGACTTCTCCTCTCTCCTCCCTGTATAACTTTTTTTTTTCTTAAATAGGTAAACTAAAAATCTTTTTCCAAATATGTTTATAAATTAGGTGAGATCGCCTCCCATTCCCCACTGTTAAACCCAAGTCTTCCCAAAGAACAAACATAGCATATTATCACCATTACAGTAAATTCAATGTAATAACTCAGGAAACATTTAGAGTGTGTACTACTGCAGACTTTTCTTCCCAATCGTAAACAAAGCTATCAAACACTGAGGATGTTGGTATTAAAGCTAAGATTCATATAATAAAGAACTGGCCCATGACAAGCAGTTTACAAATGTTTCATCCTTTTCACATTATGCAGAATTTCAATACCATCCACAATGCTAGTACAATAACCGAAATGCAAGATTGAGCAAGTCTCTGCTTGCAAGTATCATCTGACATTTCAGGGAAATATTCTTCTTGATGTGTAAGTAACTTCCTCAGATGTGAATGGAAGCTGTACACATCGAGATGAGAAAAATCCCCCTCCAAAGTCTTTACCATTCACATGTCTTTTCCAAATAAGCAAAAATATTCCGTTACTTAAATAGGAAAGCTTGCAATAGTCACCTTCAACTGAGTCTTAAAAGACATGCCTTTCTTTTTTGTTATAACAAAACTAAATCCCATGTGGCTGTGGGTATCTTAAAATGTATCTAAAAAGTTAAGCCACAATTACCTGTACCTCATTAATTCATCAAAAGCAAAATATATATGTACCACACAACATACAAAAGTTACACATTAAAAGTGCATATTCAGAATCCATTTGGCCCATTTCTTCAATTTACATTTGGTCATTCTATGCATCCTTTACTTTTCTATGTAACCATACATGTGGGATATATTTTTTCCATCTACAATACTATTATGTCTTCACATTGAACACTTTACTTCTCGTTCAGTTCTGCATTAAATGTAAACTAGTGATGGACCATAAAGAAACACAAGCAAGAGGTTTATTCTGTGTTTCTTTTTACCGTTTGGACAGCTTTGACACACACACAATAAGCATTACAAACTGTAATGAAAATACACTTCTGGGCCAAACCATTGCATATTTGCCCCCGCAATGAAAAATAAATTATGTTCAAAGCAGTATATTGCCATAAATAGCCTGTAGGCATTCTCTGAAGGTAAACAGGCTCTCCCTATATTTAGCACTTGTCTAGGAAACAGTACGTGCCTCCAGTTCAAGTGCTCTCATTGAGAGGCTAGTTAAAACCTTCCAGTTAGCACAGGACCAAACTACAATATTTTTTTTTGAAAATAATGGAAGATCCCTTTCAAAAATTAATCTTCAGTTATCAACTTTACTGCATTATGGAGCTAGTGCAATCCTGCAGAGCCCAGTCAAAAAGACAAGGCACATTAAAAAAAATAATTAAAAAAAAGATACATTAGACTATATGGACTAGAGAGTCATTGCAGATAATTTAAGGCCTTTCAGTGAATTAATCAGTCTAATTTAAAGCTGAGGATTAAACCATAAATTATCCATCTGAAAAGCAAACAATAGGCTTTTTCAGCTTCGGTTCTGTGGACAACGATAACAAAAACTCTTGTTATGGTTTGTGAAAACACCTCTGGGCATGGAGGAGTAGAGTCAATTCAATTTCTCTAAAGTTCATGGAAGATTTCATGACTGTTTTAGCCGTTTGCGTGGAATGCCAAACTGTGGACACTGTGCAGATGCTAGTGCACGAAAGGCCTCTGCTACTAAGTGAGGGTGAGAGTGGATCATGGACTTCCAGCCTGCTGTTTCCATTATGTCTGTTGCTTGGCTGAAAACAGAAGCATTAAGAGTAGTCACACAACTTCATAAATCAAATGCACAAAGCGGAGAAGAGCAGGTAAGGCAGAACAGCAGCTGAGCAACATAAAAGACAACAAGCTTTATAAATGCCAGTAACATGATGCCATTGGAAAAAAGTGGCAAATCTCATTTTGGATATGTTAACATCATCATATGCAGGACAAAACGCACTTATTCTTTTCTTCTTGATACCAGCAAGACCTCAGCTGGAGAATGGAGTTCAATTCTGGGCACCACATAAGACTACCACCAGGAACAAGTGGAAAGAGGAGACTAGAAAACATGATTACAAGAAAACTAGAAGAAAACTGGGGTTACCGTAGTCAAGGGAAAACCAAAGCAAGACATGACAATCTGCATGCACACAGATTTTGTTATAAAGAATATCATGCTCAGTTTGGGGAGAAGGAAGGATGACAAGACAAATCAGCTGAATCTGCAGGAAAAAGTGTTTTAATTTTTATACTAGGAAGAGTTATGAAGGCAGATTAGCTACGCATACTGCGGAACCCTTCCCTAAGAGCTTGCAGTTTAAAGAGTATCAGTGAAGGATACTTTGGGGATATTTGCTCTTGTTTCAGTACAAGATCATGAACTATATTCAGAATAGATGTTAATGGCTTTTCTGGATGTGAACCACTAAAATTTAACTGATATAGAAGCAACAACAGATTTTAGTGAGTATCACACCAACATTCAGCAGGTAAAAATGAGGCATTTTCTCTCTGTCTGTCTCTATATATATGTATTTACTTTTTGTAGAATAACGTAAAATAAAAAGCACAAAAGTCACTGTGCACAAGAATAGTATACCATGTGGGAATGCATACCAGATAGAAAATTAGCATAAAATTATTGTTTGGAACCAACAGTTTTCACATTGATCCCAAACGTCAATTGCCCTGTATTTGCAAGAGCCTTTTATGACAGTCTTATTGTTTCAGGAGCACAGTCAAGCTTATAAGTTAGCAACTGACCCCTAGACTAAATGATCTCTCAAAAAATCCATCCCCAGATTTCTAACAGAAGCCTTTACGATACAAGTCGGTAAGCGTAAGCACCTTGAGAAACAGAATTAAGCCAGGCCCTCTCAAATTGCTTCAGGTAAAGCACCTATAATAAATCAGGGAAATCAAGATGACCAGCATCTTTATTTCCAATTATCCAAGACAGACGTCAACTCAGTAAGTTCCAAATTACTTGAGAAGGACTGCATCAACTAGTCTAAATTGGTATGTACTCTCACTTACTTTTATTACCTATTTTATTGCTTTTTTCTATTCCTCTGCCATCACCCTTCCTTTTCAAGGCATACTCATTAATTAGGCCTGTCAAGACCTCAGATTGTTTAGGGAAAGTACTCTATTTTTAAAGTGCCCGGTATAATACAGACTAACTTTTCTGGAGATTCTGATGGCAAAAAGCAAACACTCTTCCATCTTTTTACCATGTTTCAGACTACCATTCAGACTACTATTGCATGATTCGCACAAGCTGTCCTAAGTACCTGCTGCAGTCGAGACGGGCAGTTTTGCCCTCAGTCTACAGGCTCAGCCACATATTCTCAACCTATTTCTAGTATCAGCATTAGCATTTATACAGCCAGCCAGATCAGAGAGACCTGCCTGACTAGTTGTGTGGCCACAAGAGCACCAGTGCTGGCATGCGGGAAGGTGCACAAGTGTCACCACAGGTGAAAAGAGCAACTGCCCTCCTCTTTGGCAATACTGCAGGCTCAGAACAATCTAAGCAAGTCTTGAAACCACACCTAGGTTGCCACTTCTCCAAACACGCACCTGATTACTGAAGAGAATTGTTTTCTTTATAAAATCTGCTGCCACCTACTCACAGCACTGATATGTCCTCAGATGGGGAACAAAACTAGCTACCATTATCTCACAGCAGAGGGCAGATAACTCCTCATATCCTCTAAAGGAAAAGTCACAATCATAACTAGGGAAGTATCTGCTGAATTTTACTTCACTTACAATCAGCGACTTGACTCAATACTGTGGAAACAGTAATACCTCTTCAAAGTAACACTTCTTAAGATCTGTAATCGATTTATGAGTGTTTGTAGATAATGCAGTGAGGTAGGAAAACTTACTTGCTATTCCAGTTTTTCCCATCTTTACACCCAAGTTGTCTAAGAACACTGCACCTGCAATAGAGAGAACTGTGCAAATATTGAGAAGGTATGCAAAGCATAGACATCAAATATATTTATAGTCTCACAGATGCTACTTGCCTGTTAATAAAATCTATTGCTTGTGCTTTTAACTGTTCAGCGCTGTGCAAATCTGCGAGGATAAGAATGTCAGCAACATTTTCTACCGAGAGGTTACTACAGAGTGCTTCCTCACACATGACCTTCAGCCGTTCCAGTGCATACTGACAAAAGAAAAAACTACACTAATCATTCTTCAAACTTATTCTTTCTACTGTTATCTCTACAGACAGTATTAAAGACAGTTCTAGTCATGAAAACGCCCAGTGTTTCTCAAGCTCAGGACCACTGTTCTTCCAAACAGGTAATTCGAAATACAATGCATTGCATCTAAGAACCCTCAGATAATAAAAAAATGCATTATGTTAGACACAAACTGATTAAGTGTGTTACTGGGAGAACTTTTAATAAAACAAAAACAACTCATTTGGATGTTTTTACTTCTCCCTTACCAAACTGAAGGAATGCTAAGAAAAGGCACAGGTACTTTAGTCAAAGCCCTATCAGATGGACTGATACCTCAAAGCAAGAAGGGGCAAGAAGTTGCACAATGGAAAGTTTCATGAAACTGTACAAGGCAAAATTTATTAGTCTGTTTGAAATCAACTTGTTCTAGGTTCTTTTCCATCTCTGAATATTAGTTTCTCTCATACCCTGACACAGCCTAATAAAAAAAGAGGCAGAATAATTATATCCCCATGATACTATATTTTGCAGAAATAAGCAGTGCTTTTTTGAAAGATGTCATACATTGAACAGTTTCTGTTCAGCTGTATATATTTCTACTGAGATCTTCTCAATCCCATTTAGTTTAGCATTCTTCAGACAGTTTTTAAGTCTGAAAAGAATTCTAGAAGCATAAGTGGCACGCATATATACACACATATATATTTTCTCAAATGGTCACACATACATTTGTATTAGTAACTGTTCCACACAATAAAAAACACCATTGAAAAAAGTCAAATTCTTGGGCCAATTTTTATGTTTCTAGACCTATGCATCTTTACTTCCTTTTTATCATTACATCGCCTCAGGATGCTTCCATTTAGAGTACATAAATATCAGTCAGATCTGTACCTACCAGGTAATAGTGTAATTCCTTTGGTAATATGCAGAATACTCTTTTCTAGATAATTATTTCACATTTAGAAGGAATAGCACAAAGTTTCTAGCAGTTCTTCATTGTCACAATAAGCTACAGGGATCTCCTAGCTCACCACCTTTATTACCTGCTACTGCAGATAATCATACACCTCATATTACTCTCTACATTTATCAATTATTCCCTAAATGAAAGCTAGTATTACTAAAATAACACCATATCTCTCTCCTTCCCACTTGAGTATGCTGAAAATTGTCAAAATGCAATCAGTTTTGGCAATGAAGCAAGGAAAGAACAACAGTGGTAAAGTCACCAAAGTGAGGATATGGACAGTTCAGGAGATTTAAAAAACAAAATAAAGAGAAGCAACAGCAAAAAATCAAAAAAGCAACCCACCATTAAATTGCCAAAAAAAACCCCAAACATTTAATCACTTCTTGAAATTAGCTATTGAGAAGATTTTCATCACTGTGATAGGACTGATTGGGGCCAGCCTCTTCTCACTGGTGCCCAGCAACAGGACGAGAGGCAACGGGCACAAACTGAAACACAGGAAGGTCCGTCTGAACATGAGGAAAAACTTCTTGATTGTGAGGGTGACAGAGCACTGGAACAGGTTGCCCAGAGAGGTGGTGAAGTCTCCCTCCCTGGAGGTACTCAAAACCCACCTGGACGTTATCCTAGGCACCTGCTCTAGAGGACCTTGCTTGAGTAGAGGGGTTGGACTAGATGATCTCCAGAGATTCCTTCCAACCTCAACCATTCTGTGATTCTGAGAACACGCAGTTTCACTACCAGTATTTTAAGGAAACAGTGGCAAGAAATTGCCATACTTTCAGCTAAAGATTCTTAGCCTCCCTTCAGTAGAGTTTTCTTAAGCTACTTTCAGTACTAGAAAAAATAAGCTGGCAACTGCACATAAAGTCTATGAACATTTTTTTATTTTTATTTTTTTAAATAGAAAGGGTTGGCTGCAGAACCAGTGATGGACAGCTATAGAGATGGTAACACCTAAGAACGTTGCTATGGCAGCTTATGTCTTGATTTGGCCATGCCCTAAAGTATAAAGCAAGGTGATAGTAGAAATGTCATAGCTTCTGTAAAGTAAAATCCCAGAAACAACTGAAATATTTCAAGAAAAATTAGATTAAAAAAAAAATCTACAACATTAGGCTATGTGACAAAATTGGAGTGGAAAAGTTTATGATTACACACACTAGAAGAAACATTTTCTGGGCTCTAAGCTACTTAAACATCCTCAGGAAAGGACAACTAAGTGCTCTCTGAGGACGGTCAACTAAAATTTCAACTCAAGCTCTAAAGCAGTGGAGACAGAAAATGGTACTAGGTCAAGTTTAAAAAAAGTTAGAAAAAGTTACAGTATGAAAGGGAATAATCTCACCTTGATGAAGTGCAGTCCACTCATCTCAATAATCAGAGTAGGAAAAACAATGATTTAAAGAGCAGTAAAGATCCCAATACAGAAGAAATGAATGATTACAACTATTCAGTTTGTAGGGAAGACAAAAAAAAAAAGTTTTGAAGTAGCAGTACTTTAGGGAAGTCAGTTATTCGAGTAGTTGTATTAATCCTCTTCAAGAATATAAAGATGTAGGAGACATTTTATTCAAAGACTGATTTTTCAAGCTATATTAGCAGTACTCAATTTCGAAAAAAATTGTATAGTAAATGTAATTAATAGCTCAAATGTTTCTGGTCAAAGAAGATTGACAGACATTTTTTAGCAGGAGAAGGTTTAGAAATCTTTCTATCCTTTCCCATTATTCTGCAATTCTCATGAGCCCCCTGTTTTTCTTTTCATTTAAAGAAATCAAAATATACAGCAATTTTGCAAAAATTTAAGCATGTTCTATAAACAAACAGCAATTCTGAGAATTTAGGAGCTAATTACTTACTTTGTCTGCAGCTGCCAATAAGTTGTCAGCCATTTTTTCAAGGTTTGGTGCTTTTCCTGTGTAAATGAATCTCATCATTTCTTTAAAAACTTCAGGGTCTACATCATTTATTTCTACACGATTCTGATAAAGAAGAAGAATAACCAAAAACCTCTGTAATTTAGCTATAACTTTGAAGTGAAGATATCAGATATCATCTATGTGCACACTACAACTTTTCATTTGCCACCCATCAGACAGAATTCCTTACAAATTTAAGCTAACATTCAACAATATTAAGTAGAAAGCAATCCAGCTCAGTAGTTCTTAAAGTCAGGTAGCAATAAGTTGGAAAAGCTTTGGCAACAAAAACTAACCTGCACATTTTTTTCTAGAAATGTCTGGCTCTGTGTGGAATTTATGGCACAGACTGTACACTAAAAGAATATATATATATGTATATCAAGGCACAGTTTCAGGAATATTTAAAAATGCTGTTAAGTTTTCAATTTGACAGTGATGTGCTTGGAATATTAGACGTCAGAGCACCAGACAGAACAGAGTGAGACATTTTTGGGTCAATTTAGGTTGAATCCACACAGCCTAAGTTTTATTCTTGAAATTCAGAAATATTCTTGAAATCTAGAAAGCAAAGAAACATCTCAATTATGTCATATAGCTGAAGGCGACCTTAATAAAACTGTGGTCTTGCATGTTTGACCCCATGCCCTAACAGTATCCCTACAAGCAAGTAATGCAGTAGGCTATCCAGCACACCGAGACATACATGCTCTGCTTTCCTATGCAGGCACAGTATTTAGGAGCAGGGCTGCACTGGAGATTCATGGCTAACATGACAGCCACCAGCATGGCACATTTCTGAAGGTGTTCCGACCTTTAACTGAGCAACTGTGAAGCTGCTCAGGAACAACAGACATGTCTGGGTTCCTTTAGCTCTAGAAATCCCAAGCAAATGCCTCTAATATTCCAATTCTGCAGAGAGGAAGCGCAGAGAGGAAAAATTCCATGTTTGAAAGAAGTCAGGTGTATTGCAGCCCCATACTCCTCTGATGAATTCATTCAGGCAAGTAACATCACTGCAACCTGCAAGACTTCCAAGCGATGAATATCCATTACAACCCTTTGTGAGCTGACCAATCCCTTGCCTTTCACTCACAGTCATGGATTCTGCCTATAACCCATTTTAGATGTTATTTTTCATGACAGACACGAACAGCGCTGCGGGAGATATCAAGTGTGTAAAAGGAGAAGCAGCTCTCTGGGCTGATTAAATAACTATCCATCCAGAACACTTCTACAAATAAAGTGTTTGAAGAAACTGAATAAAAAGGAGTTCTCCACTTCAGTGCTTAATTTGAGTTATAATTCACATATAGTTTTCTTATTTGCCCCCTAGTTACCATATAAACTTTTCAATACAGGTATAGCAACACCTAAGTAGAATTAATTGGCCTATGCAGGGGCTTAAACTAAAGCAAAAAGGGACATTGTTAGCTACTAACGCCACTGATCTAGCATGTTAGCATAACTGATCTAGGGTACAAAAAAGTTAATCGAAAGAAAAGGCTCTCACAAATCCTCCAGAATCTTTCCCCGTCAGCCCTATCTATC
The DNA here is from genome assembly GCF_040807025.1 of Struthio camelus. NCBI lineage: Eukaryota > Metazoa > Chordata > Aves > Struthioniformes > Struthionidae > Struthio > Struthio camelus. The sequence continues at coordinate 39,740,549 of NC_090947.1, read as the reverse complement.
CTTTCTGCACGAGTAAATTCCCACACAATTCACTGGGAAAGAGTTCAGGGAGTAGTACCTCCACTCATTCACCAGACAGTACTCACCTTTATCAATTTACAACGTATCAGGTTTTCTGCAACTCTTCTGCTTCCTCACACTGCATAAATAATTACATGTTAAGTTTTTAGGAAGGCTTACCTTCTTGCTTTCCTCCATTTCATGTTCAAACATTGCATTAAAAACTGGAGATCGTGCTGTAGCAAGAGAATTAAATATTAAATATAATCAAATTTCAAGTTTTTAAGCAATTTTAACAACAAAAATAGCAATATAAAAGTAGAAAGTACCTGCAAGGACAGATTTATGAGCTTTGAATTCTTGTCCTCCTACATAAAAACTGCAATCTGTAAATCTTGTTGTTTCCCAGAGATTCCCTAAATCTTCTGCTAGTCGACATTCAGGTACCTTCAAAGTGTTTGTATTAGACTGTCCTGATATATTTACTGAGTCTTGGACCACGCTTACCTAACAGAAAATCACAGCAAGACAACTCCTTCATAACTGAATGCCAATAAATAATTAAATTACAGCATCTATGGCTAGAAGTTCAACAATTCCTAAGCAAAGCAAAAACGACTGTTTCTGGTATTAGGCCAGAACCCTAAACCAGCGGTTTCAAAAACTAGAATTAGAGTCTGTTTTTTTTTTTTTTTTTTTTTTTTTTTTTTTTACAAAACAAGAGAAAAATCCCTTAAGTAGCATAGAACAAATCAGGTTCTACTTAGAGTGTCAAACATTGTGAATTTACCCAACCCAAACAAAAAGGAAGAGCACAGTACTACATGCCACATGATAAAAAAGCCCAAGTCAGTCTGTCAAGGACAGATATGGTTCTTAGCATACCAACAGGATCCCTAAATAAAAGTTAACGCTATTTCACAGATAAACAAACAGTTCAACACTTCACACGCTTAAGTAAAATAAACTTCTAAATAGACCATCAGAACCATAAGAACACAGGAAAAAATAGTTTCATAGAAGTGAACTACATTTTAGATAGCATGTTATTCTTAACTGTAGGACAAGGTCATATTTAAATCGCAAGATGACAATGCAAGCTAAGTGTAAGTAACATTGCTCATTCATCGTTCCATTTTACTTTGTCCAGATAAGGCAGAAATCATAAGTGATTGCTTCCCAACCAAGATAAAAACCCTTAAGAAATACAAGTCAATGGAATATAAAACATAATAGGTAAGTAACTTTAATAATGAAACGCATGTTCGCAAGATGCAATTTTATAAAAAAAACTAGTTTTAAGGTAACTGTGAATGACGTGCATCTGAAGTGAATATATTGCCGTTATTCCTCACATTCAACTCTTATTACATAATAAGGACAAGTGAACAGAAGAGTAGCATTCTTACTTGCTTTTTTCAGATATCTTTACACATCCTTTTAATTAGTCTGTTGGGGAAAAAGAATAGCTCAGCAGGTTTTATTTTTGTTGTCTGAGAGCACAGGCCTGAGAATAAAAGCTTCCTAAAGAAGAACAGAGAAGAACTACAAGATCTTGATTACTGCACCTCCCAAATACACAAATTAGGATTATATATTGGAAGAAAATACCAAAACTGTTGAGACAGTCTTTTCTTTGATTTCCAGAGGCATAGAATCTGGCATAAAGCAAAAATAGCAAGGCTAAGCTTCACAGATAGTCAGAATAATGCAAACCAAATGCCAGATCAGAAGAGGATGATGATCCAATTAAGACAGCAGCTTGGGGATTTGAATCATTGACTAATTCTGTGTTTCATCCCATGCTACAAAAATTCCAGGTTACAAAAATTCCCTTATATACTTCCACCTTTTAAGAGGAAACAAAAACAAAAAACATACCCGAAAGCACTGCAAAATTTCACTTTCACATTAAGACTACATTTATTACACTTAAAGATCTATAGGGCTACTATGTACTCAGTGACACAGTTTTCACTTAAGCAGAGTGATTTTAGGGAATAACACACAAATGGAGCTTTAGCTTAGCAGAGCTCGTCTTCTCAGATCTGTTCTGCTGCCAATGGAGAGAGTTTCGCTTCTCCACAGACTTCACTTGAGGTTAAGCTCCTGCCCCAAGCTGTCTGCACAGATCCTCTTTCTTTGTTAACTACAGTCAGCACCCAGGAAAGTAACTTGCATATCCTTCACATTTACTTAAGCTGATCTCAGGTGTTCCAAGCTTCTATTACTTTACAGAGACTTCTAATACATAATTGATGGTTGTAAAACCAGAAAAGTTTGCTTTGAGCTATCCTTTTAAGATGTAACCTGAGCAAAATTTTAATTCACATCTTGTATGCCTGAGTGGCCAGTGTGTATTGTCTTACCAGGCAGCTGCCTAGGTAATAACAACTTTTAAAGATTCTAACTGCAAACACTTACAGGGATCTGATATTTCATATCTCACTTGTCCAGATGGGATGCTTAAAATCAAGTTCATTCATTTTTTTTAATTAAATGAATTATTTATTTAAATCAGGTTGAAATTCAATAAAGTTAATCCCACAGAGCTACTGAAAACTCACCTTATGCTAACAATTATAAAACAGTCACTTTTTGCAACATCTAATGCCAAATCCTTACTACTTTAGGCACTTCAGAGTAAACGCCTGTAAAAATTACTCACAAGAATGTGGGTATTTCTTTACTAAATTGCAGGATGATGAGGAGAGGTTAAAACCAATGGCAAAAAACTTAGCTTAAAAAGGAGTAGCAACCTAGCTAGGACTTCGAGGTACTCCACAAGGTCTGATTTACTTTGCTTCTTAGGAAGCTATCCTACGCACAGCTTTGCACTGCATGCATACTTTAGGTGAACAGATCTCGTTTACCTTGTTTACCCTCCTGCTTAAGGGTATATAAGGATGCATAAGCTATGATTTTAACAAATTCAGTGTGTTAAGCAACAGTTAACACTGATAACATAACATTTTCTTGTTTTTGAGTCTGTAGTACTATAACAGTAAAAGATGGTGTAAGTGATACTCCAGACTACTCACTCAGCATAAGTCAACTGAGACCTGTGAAAGCATTCAGTAAGAAAAAAGTCTCTATAAAGAATTTACAATTCTATTAGCGAATAGAAATACTTGCAAGATTTTGGTAATTTAAGATTATATGCAAAGGGAGAACTGGGACCAGAGATCAGTTTGCTTAAAAAAAATAAAATTATGAAGTTGCATTTAATCAAAGGTCACTTGTTAGTGGCAATACTAGACTTTGCAAAGTATTTAACTTAATCCTTCAATTTCCAATCCAAGGTCATACCCAACTGATCTTAAGAGCATTCTGCAATGCAGAAGAAACATCTTTGTATATACTGCCAAGGAAGAACAAACAATCCTCCTGCAGCCCAAGAGGGTAGGAGACCCACCAGCACAGCTGGTGCTCAAGTGACATTTCCTAAATACCTGCTATATATGCTAAAGTTCTTTCAAGTCAAGTCTAATGTTAAAAGTTGTAAGTCAGTCTTCAAACTAGGATATAAGCAGTAAGACAATCACAGGAATTAATGCTCAAATTTAAAAAGGACAAAAACCTTCAGATGCCTGCAGAAATAGATCCTTCAAATAAAATCTGTTATTTCTAATGACAGCTTAATAGCTAGAAAAGCACATCAAAATAAATGAGTTAAAAAGACTGGAGATCCAAATCTTTTTTTAGCTTTAGTCTGAACCAAGCCAGAAGTTACTTTAACATGCACAACTAAACACTGTGCTTCCTTCAACATTTATAGTCAGGGTAGCTCAAACATTTTACATAAGCCACTCACTTAAAACATCAAGAAATTCTTTAGGGAAACAATTTTGTTCAAAGATTAGTGCTGGATTTTAAATAACGATATTTCTCTGTGGAAAAGTCACTATATGCTCAAATTGTACAAACTTGATCTTTAAAGTCATATAAAGCAACATATTTCCAAAACCAAACAATATTTTGAAGGGCTGTTTATTTACATCAATCTACTCAAAAAGGGTAAATTAAAAAAAAACTCATGAGTATCTTCGCAGAACCATAAAACACTTGTTACATCTGATTTTAATCACCTAAACAGTTGTATTCATAACAATTTTATCATGCAGCTACTGGAACTTGTCTAAGTGAAAAATAGATGCACTATATATTTGCACCATCTATTCTCAGGGGCCACATTTCAGTTATTCTTCCTACACAGTATAATGACATAGAATTAAGTTATTATCTTGCCAAGACAATTTTGCACATTTCCTGTAAATACACAGATCAAAGCAAACTTATTAGCAGTTAAAGCATCTATCATCCTCCTAAGCCACTAATCACTCTATAGCAGCAGTGATAACTTGCAAACGTATATCTAACATACACTGTACTTACATTGCATCTTCCTCTGGTTTCCATTTTTAACATGTAGTAAGCATTTTATTGAATTTTAATATGACAATTCATGCTACCAGCAAAACTTATATCAATATAAAGTGACCCATAATACTCCACGAATTGAAATTTATTGCATATTTCTCAATACAAGTTCTCAACCCTAACCAGTCCTTCTACAGAAGATTTGCATTTGTTCAGAAAATGAAGTGCAATATTTACTATGAAAAGAGTGTCCTCAAATATAATGCCATTAAAAGAATACTTTACAGTAGTCTGCTTAAAAATATGCTTGTAAGTATTTTAGAAGTAAAATTCACAAGAATCTTACGGAGATACAAAATTAGGACAGCTGCACAAATTAAAAACTGTTTACTTGAAAAATTTTAAAACCCATAAATTATGATATTACTGCAATACTGATTCTTCCTGATGACTTTTTCCCAATGCAAACAACTTCCTTTTGCTTAGGCAGCGGAGAACAATCCTCTGCTTCCAAATGAAACTTCTTTAAATAAAAGTGACCTTCGTAAAACGGTATTTGTATAGACAGCATGTATCAGCCACCTTTTGCATAAGCAACTTTATAGATGATTCTAATGTAATCCTAGGTGATTCATGGAGAAATCCAACAGTTTACAAGCGATAAACTCAGGCCTGCTTTGCGCTTCTAAACACATGTATCAAAAAAAGGAAATAAAATGCAATGCAAATAATGAGTAAATCTGTATCTTACTATATTTACGGCTTATAGAAAACATAACTTTTACCATACAGTAATGTTTTCAATCAATAAACATCTATATTAGACCAGAAAATATTTTATCTAAAAACTTACCACTTAAAAGCCTATACTCACCTCACAAAACAACGTAAGCTTGTCATCTGGTAAAAGACCATTAGCTTCATCTAGTAAAAAATCTCTTCGAATAAATTTTTTAAAACCCCAGTCCTTGCCTTGCACAAATCTATACGCTCTTTGGCTTTCTGAAAATAATAAAAATAATGAAAAAGATTATGTACAAAGGAAGTTAAATTAAAAAAATTAGCAAATAATAATATCTAAAGAATCTGTACTAAGAAAGCTTAAGCATTAATTCACTAATGAATTAAACATTTAGGTCTTGTGTCTCACATTTTTAGGAAATCCATCACTGATCATGTCCTACTTTTATGTTGTAATAATGTAATTTTATAAAAAAAGACTCAGATCTTAGTGGAGCACAATTTGCAATTCAACCACATGATCTCCTTAGATCTTATATTAGGCACCATTCAGCAAGAGAAAAATTTGTCAATAAACACTTCAAAATGCCACTGTGTCAGAACAGAAACTGTTCACAGGAAAGTACCATTACAATGAATTTCTCATCACAAGCACATTCTGAGAAGACTTCTGCAGTTGTTGGACTATTCTGTTTTGACTTCTTCCTGAAATGGAAAATCCTGTTTCACAGGTTGAAATTATTTTCAAATACAGTGAAAAAGGTAAAACAGAAATAAATGGTTTCAATTAACTAAACTATTTCTTTGACCATAAATAGATATACTTCAGTCGGCTTTTTAGCCATTTGTTGTAATATTTTGGATATCGATCAGATTTGCTATGACCACACAACTGTTTTTCCCCAGTTCTAATGTTCTAAAGCCCACAAAAGGATTCCCAAGGTCATGCTGAAAGAGAGCTACCTTGAGCCCATGTTTTTAAAGAGCTAACAGGATGAAATCTATCTTTTCAAATATCCTTCAATCCTAATAATCAACAACCAATCAATCACTCTTCAAGCTCTATTCTGAACAGTTACACACTTATACATCAGCTTACGTAAGTTTTAAAGTTACTTTACGTGGTATGTCCCCTACAATTTGGTCACTTTTGTTCCACAAGCAGAATCACAGGAAAAAGCATTGCATATTTTTATTTTGAACAAAAATATGGGAAATATCTTCACAAAACTGTCTCCACATAACCCATGTAGAATCAACCACATTTTAAATTATATTTAGGAAAACTGTTTAACAGGAAAAGAGCAAGAATACTTCTTAAATATAATACCAGAGCCTCAGAAAAATTAAGAGCCCTCCAAGACAGGGCTTTTCTTTAATTCCAAAAAAGTAGGTCAAGAAATATATTATGATTATGGATAGGTATTTTAGCCTTCTGGAGAGCAATTCAAAAGTTAACTCAGAAGTTTATAATAAAGTAAAATATTTTTCATGGCATAATCGGTTTGAAAAAGCATTCCTTCTAGAAGTTCTAGAATAAAAAGTATCAAAGTTTAATTTCTCTCCTCTACAGTTAGCCTGGTAGCATCACTGAAATAGCCTTGTCTGCATAACATATTGTTCTGTATAAAATAGATAGTTTTCACTTCCAGCAGCTGGAGAAATGATATTCACCACAGTTTTCCACCAGAAATAGATGATGCAAAATATGTCCTACTGGTTGCGATTACATTTGATGAATACAATGAAGAACAAGTCAGGAACTGACAATGCAGGAGGTCTTTCTATCCCTGTCACCTTATCACATCTTATTCACATTCACAAACACAAAAACCCCAAATCACCTAACAAACACTCATCCCCCACCCCAAAACCACAAACAAGCTACCAAGGCAGGGTACAGAAGTAGAGGCCAACTGAACACCAACTGAATGGCAATATGGGCTTTGAAGGGTGGCAGAACAAAAAGAGAATACTGCTTACGTTCTTAAATCTTAACATCGGGAAAGAAAAATACCACCAGTCATTTTTAAAGATGCTGGGGTTTTTTTTTGGTTTTTTTTGGAATCTGGATTCGCGCATTCCCCTTTTTTTTTTTTTTTAAATCAACTTGTTAAAAACTTGCAACAAATCCCATGACATTGCAAAAGTGAAACTACAAGTTCACATTCAAAAATGTCTTTTCTAGATTCAGCCTAATTCTTAATTCCGCCTTCGGTTGCTACTATCAGTATTAGTCCTCTGAAATCACATGAACAGTAGCAATTTGTAACTGCATACAATTACAGAAATAGAGTAGCATAAAACTGTATATATATTTTTCTTGTTTCTAATAAAATAAGAATGTCAGCTCTTTACTCATTCTATACACGGCTCCTTCATTTGAGACAGCAGTCTACGCACGAATTGCAAGTTAACAAAGGACACCTAGAGTTGGGCATCATTGTAAGGCATAAATGAAAATAGACCATCTCCTGAATCAGAGAGTAAATGGCTGGAAAGCCCAAGAAATAACACTTCTGTTGGTAATGCCCCAAAATTGAAGAGCGTTTATACATCCTGTAGTGCTAAATGCAGGACAGTTGCTGTTGCAGAAACTGAATCCACAATATCTACTCATAGAATTTATGCTTTTTAGCACTTGAAGTACCACTTGGCAAATAATCTTCGCATTCTCAAAAATCAACATCAAATCTATCCTTCACTCAGAACAGCATTATATTCTGAATGGGGAAAGCTCTCGTATCTGTCCTGGGAAATCAGCGTGACTGGGTGCCTCTATGAAGTGCCTTTACATTAACATGCACAGCACCGGGAACAAAGAGGGGGGAATTAGAAGTGTGCATGCAGTTGCAGTGCTACAAACTCATTGGGATCACGGAGATGTGGTGGGATAGCTCACATGACTAGAGCGCCAGATTGGATGGATGAAGACTCTTTAGCAAGGACAAGCCAGGAAGATAAGGAAGGGGAATTGCAGCTCATGTGAGAAAGCAGCTAGAATACAGGGGGTCTGCCCTGGGATAGGCGACGAGCTATTGAGAGCTTATGGGTCAGGATTAGAGGGCAACGATGTCCATGTCAGTCTGTGGTGGGTGTCTGCTACACACTGTCTGATCAAGAAAAAGTAGAGGAGGCCGTCTTCAGACAACTGGAAGACACTTCAGATGTTCATAGGCCCCAGTTCTCACGCGGGACTTTAACCGTGCTGATATCTGCTGGAGAGACAACACGGCACTGTACAAGCAATCTGGGAGACTTCTGGAGGGCATTGATGATAGCTTCCTGATGAGTGACTGAGGAGCCTATGACGAGAGATGTTCAGCTAGATCTCATGCTTACAAAAAAGAACGAACTGGTCAGGGGTTGGGGGCAGCCTTGGCTGCAGTAACCATGAGGTGGTGGGGTTGAGGATCACCTCAATCATTCTGTGATCCTATGATTATTTCAAAACATTCTTTGATTGCATATCACACTTAACTGCATAAATATACATTACTGGACAGGAATATTGTCTCAGGCTAAAAATCAATGATCCACCAAATATGTAAAGGTAGTTTTATTCATGTAAGCTCCAGAACTAGGAGACTTACAAGGACTGAAGGAGTCAACTCCATCAGCAGAAGTGGATGAATACAAAGCAAAGTAAGTATACATATCTGCTTCTCTTCCAAAAGTCTATCCATTTAACTTCTTAAAAATCTTACAATATTTAGATTTACACTCCATTTTGTGGATTTACTTTAAAGACTACAGACAGGCCTAGCTATGCAAGGAGACGGTAGCACAGAAGGATATCTCAAACAAAAATGTTGAGACCCAGTATGCAGACAGAGCAGAGAGAAGTTAGAGACTGGAGGAAAAAAAAAAAAAAAAAAACACACACACACACACTTAAGACAGCTACTCCAAAAAAACAGAACAAAACCCCCTGAAGACTTTAGGCACAGACACTGGAGAACTACAGATTTTCCAACAGATTCTGAACTTGTAACAGAGCAGAACCAGCAAGATCTCAGAAGTCCAAAGAGGAGGAGGGAAGAAAAGCAGACAGATTCTTCTTGTACAGAACTAACAACAGCACAACCTCAACAATGTAATGCTGGTCTGTGAGGTAAATTAGGTTCTCAAATCAGATTGGAGATGCCAGAGTTTAGCATTACGTGCTACCTTGCACTTTGGCAAGCAGACTAAAAACTGCTTCTACGTTCAGCCACTACTCAATGTGCCCACGGAATCTATTACTTTTTTTTCCCCCTCTAATTTCATGTAAAAATGACTCTGCTTCGGGAAATAAGCACCTTTTAAAAAAAGGTATTCACAAATGCCTAAATACCTGAAAGGTGACTATGGATTTATATGTTTATTTTTGAGACTCATAGAAAAGCATACTCGCTCAAGTACAGTTTTAATAAAAGTAAAACCAAACTTACTGAGCCTGAGCCTTTTTGACATCCCACACCTGGCTGAAGGGCACCCTGCATAGGAAGCTTCTTTTCCAAACACACATGCATGGGTAGAGTCATACTTCTATTAGATTATTTCATTTGAATGATTACAATTAGTACTTACATCGTCTGTTTTACTTCAAGGGTCCTCAAAATATTTAGTATTGAAAGAACGTCAGCTGCGAATTACACATTTTCTTGGGAATTTCAGCCTTTCCAAAAAATGTTTCTTATCAAGGCCGTGCTCATAAGATTGAAAATAAGAGCCTTGCTTTTCCAAATCAAGAAGGCAATTAAATTGAATCATCAATTATTTCAGAGTCCTCTAATTCCTTGGGGACATGGTTCATGTTTTAAACTGACTACGTGCAAATCAGACTAAATAAACCAAAACATTGCAAAGGAGTGTCTAAATAAAACATGCATGTTTAACCTGATTAACTATGGAAATCAAATACTTCCTTCAACTGTACTTACCAGAAAGCAAATACATCCCTACTAACAGGGAGCAAGAATAATCTGCTAGAGAAGCCAGGTGGCAAGAATCTGGAGTGATGGCAGTTAGCAATACATTTTGATTTACACTGTTTCAGATAAAATTAACATAGCTCAATGACTAGAAAGGTGTGAAAAATGAATAAGATTTCTTTAATTAAGTTTCCAGAAGGACCCTTAAAACATGCTTTAAGCTTGCCTCAGTGTTAAACTCTGTCCTCGTTTGAGGAAAATTTCAGCACTAGCTTTCTTTGTGTTATTCTTACAAAGCCGCATGCGCTATACTATTTTCAAGTTTCCCTTACCCATTGCTTTTGTTTCTTCTCTTTTAGCATTCAGCAGGGAAAACTTGAATTTTGCTCTGACTTCACTTTTTGGACAACTGACTAAAAGTAAATATAATGACAGGTAGTCTTTGCTTTCATCGTCTAATCCCTTTGGGTTCACTCTCAGGCACCTGAAAAAAACAAAGAAAGCATACATTTTAAAATTGAACTCAGAATAAATTTTGAAATATTTTTATAGGACATGATGACACAAGCTACCAAAATGAATGCTTCCCTGTGACTCTTGAAACTATAAAACTAGAAACACTCATTACTTTAACAAAATCTCAATAAATGCCATCTAATTTTAATATTTGTTCCTCATTTAACTTCACAACTCCGTGAGTCAAAAATAGAATTCCCCCCAAAAACAAAAGCAATTGTGAAAATAAAGACCTTACCACTTCATTTTGTCATTTGGCCCTGATGAAAAGGTAGAACTCTTTAGAACTTCACCCATTTCTTCTCGGCAAAAACTGAAGTTATTAATGGTCCACATGTAGGAAAACTTTACTACTTTAACCTGAACAAGAGACGTACAAAACTTCAATAAAGTTCAACTTACTTGTCAAGCATTAACTATGAGAACTAGTTAGACTGTCAGCACAACTCAAAAGCGTTACAGGAAAAGTTGTTGTTGTTTGTTTTTTAAACGATCACTATGACAAGAAAACAAAGCCACTGGAATTCATGCAAATTACCTGTGTGTAACACCAGCTTTCAGCCACAGGTCCACTGGACATCTCTCCAGGGGGAGGTGGGGTGGGGACCCTGGACATTGCCACTTACTGCAGGTTTATAGTATCAAGATAGCAATCCAGACTTCAGTAATTTTCCTAAAAAAGTAATTCATATGTTCCTTTGGTCACCCTCTTTATGTGCAGAAAAAACAGTTATAATATGATATTCAAATTTCTCTTTATTAAAGGATGTTTTGGAATACTGAAGTTGAAAGGACGCTTGTTTAGACAAGCCAGGAGTCAGACAGTCATTAATAACCACTTGTACTCAAACCACGAGCTGAATCCTCATGCAGTACTTCATAAAAGCAAACGTCTTCAGTAACATTAATTACATTATTTGAATGCTTCCTTTGTCAATTACTACTTTGAACACTCTAGTCATGTCATAACTTTTTTCAGGAACTTTTCCTGAAGTTTTCGAGGGTACCTAGGACCTTGTGAGACTAAAATATTAGTAACAAGTAATTAGTTGTCCACAGAGGTATACTTCAGTTCTGAAGGAACACCCAGCCTTCTGGGAGCAGAAGTTCAAGTAACTCTGGGATTTTGGCAGGGGGAGGGGGGAAGGAAAAGAAATTAAGCTTTATGTACAAGTAGTATTTTCTTCATACATTTTTCACAGTTGCCTTGTATCTTTAATACTGATAGATTTAAATGAAGGGCTATAATAATCACAACCATGTGGTGATTGTCTATTGCAACACGGAGCTGAAAAACAGTTGAAGTGAACTCATCAACTCTGAAGCACTTCCCCATAGTAAACAAATAAGCAATTTTTTTCTAGTTTATCACTTAAGAGATCATTGCAATTTCTCCTATCCATCAGGATTGGAACCACAGGCCCAGATTCGTCACATCTAACTACAGACACATAATTGGTCGGTCTACTTGCACTAGCCCTTGTACCTAACTAACAGAAGAACACCGGCACTTCAGAGGGTGACTCTAAGATTACTGGGCTGACTCTCCTTTACGTATGCTTCGCTGTCTCCTTTAGGGAGTTACCTGACAGAAGCATAGCTTTTCACTTAAGCAGCTCCATTACGTTGCTGAAAAGAAGTGCAATGAACAAGATGAAAGTAACAACTGTTTCTACCATGAATCATTTTCTCTCTGGTACGCAAAGTTTCTTTAAACATATCCTGCTCTCAGTAAAGCAAGATCAGAAGACCACAATCTTCTTGAGTATTGCTTTCTTCACTAAGTAGGCATTTTTGCCTGTGATAAAATAACATTCATTGTATTACTGAAAGCAATTTGATTGCACATCGCTCTAATCATGTCAGATGTCGAGACTCTTCCTCTAGTGACAGACAATACACATAGCACCTTGCTTATATGTATACACTGGTGAGAACACACTAAGACTGCATACAACTCACTCACAACTCGAACAAGTTTATTATTCCTATTGAAAGAAGAATTCTGAGAATCACTATGATCCTCAGTGGATGCTTTTCCTCCTGCCTTTCTGGTACCTTTTCTCATTCACCTGGAATACAAATTAGCTCTTGCACATTAAAGACAGCTGACACAGGAATCACTCTGAATCATGAATATACAGAACCTTAAAAAGTCACATTCTCAGCTTTTATATCAGATGAGGAAGTAGATGCTATGCAATCAAATCTCTACTAACATATCTATTATGACAAGAATGCGGGTTGGGGGGGAAATCATTGAATAGGTCTCCTGCAAGATCTGGATCACCAAGACATTCAAACATAATCAGAAATACATTTCAGCTACCTCTCACAAAAGCAGACTTTTCTTTCTAAATACAATTTATGTCTCTACATAGCAATCTTCAGTACCTAATTAGCTTTTTCAATAGATGGTAACTGGTAACAAAGTAATAATAAATTTAAGATAAAGGAACTTGCTTGCCCTAAACTATTTTTGCTTTTTTTAATTGAATTGCACGTATTGCACAAGCTGTATTACTTTGTTTCAAATCTCTGCACAGAGCCACCAGGAGAAAAACCCAGGGAAGGATAAATGTGAACATCCTTATTTCATAAAGCAAATACACATACTTATGTTACCATGATTTTTGGAAGCACGTCATATTCAGTGGTAACAGCTGAAGCTACAACCCAAATATACGATGGATTTTCTACAGAACCATAACCTGAAAGCATTAAAACAGCTTACCTCAGCCTTACTGAACCCGTCTGCTTTTCCTGAATTCTAAAAACAGAGCAAGGAATGTGCTATATTTCTTCTTGTCACTTCCTTGAGATGCATAGTATCATCTCATTTCTAATCTGTTCCTTCCTCAATTCTTTCAGTCCCTTAGATCAGTGAACTCCTAGGAGCAGTCCAGTAATCCTGAAGGGGCTGCAAGTCTGAGTCATTTACTCTGAAGGGGTTTCTAAACAGAAGGCAGCTGAGATTAACTGCTCTATAGTATTCTCTTTAGGGAGTTTCCAGTGACCGCATGCCACCTACAGATAGTTACCTGCCTCCCCCCGTCTGGCAACTAAATCAGCACAATAAACTGAGAACTTAAGTCTAAGTAAAGGTGGTTAACTGTCACTTACTTATTTTATGGCCAGTAATGACTCAGTTGCCTTGTGTCTGCACCTGTTCTACCTACAGCTTACAGAAAGGTATTTGTACTTCAGAGTGCTTTGACCTGTCACATGGCCTTTATTATTTATTACAGTATCTGACAGAAGCCATGATTGTAAGTACACTTTTCAAATCACTCTGAATAGCTTCAGCTTTTTGTAAAGTTTCTCAGGAGCAGACAACTGACTTACAAATCTGCTTCCCAAAGATTTTGGGAGCTCAGGAATCTCACTTTTCTTTGGTATGGATTTACTAAGCCAATCAGATTCTTAGGTTGAAAATAAACTGGGAGAAGGCAAGAGTTTTGAATAGTTTGGTATCATACTGGGAGCCTGAGCTGAGGAACTTTCTTTTATTATGTATCAAGGCATGTTGATAAAGTAAGGAAGAAATCAACAAGAATCTGAAAAACAGATAATGGTCAAACAGAAGATAAGATACCCTGTTAAGACATACTAAAAGACTGTCATAAAATAGCAGGGAAATAATTTAGAAATACTGCTTACCTTCCCCTTGCTTTACTTAGTCCAGTTAATCAGGATTTGGGAAGGGTGGTAATAGGGTATATTTACCAAAGCTACAAGGTTAATGAAAATGCCTAAACTTCAAAGATACTAAAGTGCACAGGGACTTGGGGAAGGGAAGGATTTTTAGTCAACAGGCTGACACTCAGACCCATAAGCACACTAAATAGGCCACTGTGTGCCTTATCCACTTCTTGCAGCTACGGACAGTTACCAGGGCAAAGGGGAACATGCAAGGAAAAATTAAAGTGCAGGTGAGAAGAAAGATGCATGTGTATGTTAACCCTTTGTTCTATGTGCTATGCTTTGGGGAAAAGACGAAACACTACTTTGAAGAATCTGCTTATGAATCATTGATTAGCCACTGTCATCAGCTCAGACAAAAAGGTTTTCAAGTACCAAACCTTCCCTGCAGCCTGTTAGATCAAACGGTAGGGAACAGCTGGAGCTGCAGTTCACAGACCCAGGCAGAGAATAACTGGGTGGAATTAAATCGATAAAGTGCAGGAAGACTCTTATCTGAAGGATGAAACAACCTACCGTGAAAGGGACAATTTTCATGCTAGTACCTGCACTTATTCCTCTGCATGCTATCAGGAACAAAGCATCGAAGGAGCCAGGACATTATCATATGATACCTCCAAGAGTTTTCAAGGCAGAGTCCTGCCTGTCTGGACTTGGCTTAACAAACCAGTCTACGCGGCCAGTTCGTCAGGTGAAAGTCTCCCTCCAAGTACAAAGTCTCCGACCATCAGAGGAAAAACACATTTACATTCACTGGGAACACTAAGACAAGTTTTAATGGAAGAGGACAAGGAAGTTTCTGGCTTTATAAAGTGGAAGTTTGTGGAGCATTTTGCAAAACAGCATGCCACCTAGCTCCTCACACACTGCTGAGGTTTCCACATCTGGGCTGCCAAATAAGCAAGGTATACAGATAGACACAACAATTGCTATTGAAACTGTAAATAGGACTTGGATATTAAATTTGTGCCTCAAAAGAGCAGCTGAAAGTTACAGTCCAAAGACAGGGCAAGCAGCAGTGCCAGTTAGTAACAATATTTGCCTTGAATAATTTCAGATATCAGAATATCCCTAACTCAACAGTACATGTACGTTTATGGTTTGCATGGGGTGTTTTGTTTTTTGTTTCATTTTAAGTAAATGGATATACCACACTGAATGCCATGGAGCAGTAAGTGATGATTCTATTTCCTTTCTGAGCATTTGTTTTTGTTATACACCACTTTAACATGAATTTCATCAGATGAGTATATATAATCTTGTTTCCTTTCCCAGAAATCATACTCATGAATTATATATGTATTAAAATTATTGCAAAAAAAACCTTTTCAACCTCTTAGGTTTACATAAGAGCATATTTCTACTAAAACGTTCTCACTCTTACGCCTCATATTGCAATTATTTTAAGAGCTTTTTTCACCAAAAAGGTAAAACACATTAACAAAGTACCACATAAATGTAAATACATTAAAGAGGAATTTTCCACTGTCCCAATAATAGATTTTGAAGTTTGAGGGTTTATTTGAAGAATAGTCCTAAGTGTTAACAGGAGCTTCTGCCAGCTCTCACCTCTATGAATAAAAACTCAATACAACAATGACATGCTAGTGTTTCTTTCGTCAGAGTAATAGTCTGATGTCCATATAAGCACGTGTGCATGCTAACGATCACCATGATGCTTTAATCTTTGGATTTCAGTACAGTATCATGGTCACCAGATCAGCAACAGCACTGGCCAAGTAAGTTGCCTTCTACAACATTCCTACATGGTACACCCCCGAAAGACAAATGCAGTCTGCCAGAGCCTAACCCATAGACCAATTCACCATGCAAATAAATGGCTCCTTCCCGCTCCCTCAAAAGCGGAAGGCAAGCATGCTGTGAATGGGCTATGGAGTTCCTGCAGACTCTCTTCTCTCTGCAACTACTTCTTTCAAGGGCTTCAGACTCCAGGATGAAAGCGCTTCCCTCTCAGGCTGGCTGTATTTTGGCCATAGGACTTGCACATCTCATCACACGATGTAACTGAACATGAGCGGGTTGTGCATGGTGTAGGTTTATTCTCAAGTCCTGTCCAGTAACTGAATAATAAAGAAACATTTAACAGCCATGTCAAAGCATACTTCCAAAGCATTAGGGCACAGTTTCCTCAGAAAGTCGCTATGGAGCCTGCCCTATCTGAAACACTGAACCTCTCTAACCAAGAGCAAGTCACTTTAAAAATTTAAGAACTAATGTAAAAGTTGGACAGTAACTTACTGTCTAAGAACAACCAATATTAATATCATTTAGTAGACTCTAAAGGAAAGCCTAATAACACGACTGTTAACAAATCACACATATATGCTTTGTATATTCTGTTTGAATGGTTAACACTCTTTTCCTAAAGGGACTGAACATTTCAAGAAATGCAAAACTTCTATAATTTTTTTTGAAATATCAATCCTTTATCTTTGCCTGAAATTATGTATTTACTAGAAATAAAAAAATTAACCTTCAGGAAGTAATACTTTAATTTAGAAATCAGTGTCTCTACTTGCACAGACAAAAATGTGCTTTTTTTAATCTAAAGTGAAGGAGCCTTCCATATAATAAAAGCAGCTTCTGAAACCCTATTCAAAATAAACAAGTTCCAGCTACAAAGCGATACCAATTTCATTGCCTCTAATTAAACTACCATCAGTGGATATTAACTTTTATTAAGGTTTGTTATTCAAATAATTTTTTCATTTATTGGAGGGGTAAATTGTTGGGAAAAAATATTGATTCGCTTTCAGGGTTATAGTCTACCAGGTCTTCGGTGAGATATAGTACGGATATGGAGCTAAAGACAGAGGAAACAAGTGAACTAAATCAAAACAGTAAGCCTGATGTGAGAGGTGTTTTAAGACCCAAGACTGAGTTACTTTTGCAACAACGCTGCAGTTGAGTCACGAAGCTCTAAGTAACATCAGCTTACGAAAACAAAAGGGTTTTACCCTGAAATACCTGTCTACTGGGCTAAAGATAGTCATGTCACTTCCTCTTTAGCCACAGAACTACTATAACATAGTCTGCGTGTACATATACATTTACATAATGTATACAGATGTGTATACATACACACACAATGTATATAGAGAACTACTATAACAGCCATATATCAGCTGAGTCACACTAGCATGAAACTCCTGTAGCCGATTAAACTGGCTTGAACACTTCTCCAATACACACCAGAGCCATTATCTTTCTTTCTGAATCTTAGAGACTTAAAATATATATATATATAAAAGAAAATGTATATACAAATCTAACTGAAGAGAGAGGTTTACCAATTTCTTCTGATTAAGAGTTTGTCTTGTAAGCCGATTACACTTACAAAAGATTCATAAGATGTTACTAGTCAAAAAAATCTGAACTTGTAAAAGTATGATTGTTTCTTAATTGGAAGGATTTGCATCTCTTCACAACTGATCGTTATGAAAGAACTGCTGCACGTTTCCCATAGTTAAACTAAACTTTCTGCTGGATGACACTCAGCATAACAGACACTTGTAAAAATCTATTAAGCTTAGACAGTTTTCCAGTTTGTTTAGTATATTTGCTTCTCTGAAAATAAACTCAAGGCATTTCTAGATAGTTATTTAAATATTGTTTAATATTTACTGGACTTATCCTTATCTATCACTGAAACATCTAAGTGCACAGAACTACTACACTTAAACCATTGCAGGTTAAACTCCTCCTGAAAAGTTATAAAAACTGTAGGTTGAGCATATGCTACTTTTTAAATTATTTGTAGTACTTCTAATATGCAGTCTTTCCTTTTTTGGACACATGGAAAAGAATAGCAGCCTGGTTATACACGAAAAACCCTATAAAGTCTTACTGAAGTGAGAAAAAAATTTTTTAAACAATATGATATAAAAAAAATGCTTATTTAAATACATGTTTGCACTAGAACCACACAATAGCAACCATAAGCAGAAATACACACAATTCAGCACCTCAACTGTGAGCCAGTTCATAACCCTTTCCATAGTTCCCCCATGAGAAAGACGAATACGCTGGACTGGACTGTGACAGCTGCGGAGCTGCATATACATATCTCTGCCATCCGTGCTCCGGGAACACTAAACTCTAGCAAAGAGACAGGGCAGACAGCTGGGGTCAGAAACCTCTTGAAATAGCTGCAACTAAGACATCAGAGTTTGCATGAGCATCCTCAAGGTAATTCTAACAGAACTCCTACAAGACGCAACTGAGCAAGCACTAAATGCATAACTTCCTGGGAAGATGGAGCTGTAGCTATAACTGCTAACATGGCAGTTAGCAGCTCTAAATTAGCTAGATATAGCCTACCTCATTGCAGGCTAGGACTGAATATTCAATACACCAGTTGTAAAAACTATAGAAGTGAACACTTGTAACTTTCAGGTTTTCCTCCAAATTGTCTTTTCTATCTTAAAATTCAGCTTTATTTTTCAAAGCCTTATCATAGCTGAAAGAGAATTCTGTGCCTAGCAGAACACTGTAACTGTCTAGTTTACAACAGCCAAGCTTATTAATAAAAAAACCCCATAGCATTAGCCTTGCATTATTGTTCTCTAACATAGGAGACTGATAGAGCTCCTTATTAGATAATCTAAGCCATTCCCTGCAGGAGTCATCTAGTTCGTCTCCCTGGAGATGCAATGCAAGACTATTTCTTATAGCGTATTTTGATTTCATTGCCCAGTCTAGTTTTACGGGACCCAAAAGATGGGTATTTCTGCCACTATTCCTCTCAGGAAGCTTTTCTATTCTAATAATCTACTGCTGTTGGATTTTTTTCCCGGTATACAGTCAAAGTGATCTTTCGCCCTCCTTAGCTTCCACTCCATTACTCTTGCTCAAACAAACCACTGGCATGTGAAACTATTAAATGAAGAAAAATATTCTTCAGATACTTAAAGTTACACACAACCAGGAGTTCACCAGATTTGATATGCTAACCTTGACTTTTTTTGCACATAAAACAGAAATATCCAAATTAACCAACAGAAGAAAAGTCTAACAAACGCCCATCTTCAGCAGATTAATAGCAGGCGGCGTTTTGGGGTGAAGTTTTTTTTTTTTTTTTAGGATTTATGAAAAGCATGGATTTATGAAATTTTAGGATTTATGAAAAGCATGGGACTATACCCCCCGAATAGGTGCTTTGGTTTGCTACAGACAAGTTACACAGTGCAACAGCAGTGTAATACTCTCCTCACTGACCCTTGCCAGCTACCTCTTCCAAGTAATTGTTATTGCCTGGAAAATTCGCACCAAAACAGTAACAATTAGTTTCAGCAGCCAAAAGCTTATATTCACAGGTGTTATCAGATGGGGGAATGTTGGGGTTTTTTTGATCACTAATCTGTTTCTTTGTTACCTATTGCAACAAACAGTGGACAAGTTTGTGCACATAGCTGCATTTTCACAGAAAGCTTTGTAAGTAGTACAGTTTATCTAAGACCTATTCCATATCGCTTATCAAATCAGTCACAAAGAACGTCACCCTGCAGAAAATACAACAACTGATATTTATATGCTAGGAAACTGAGTGAAGAAACCTATAGGAAACTTTCAAATTACAAAAGTCAGTTTGTATCAGGGAATCAAACTACACTTGATGCCAGTACAATCAGCCAAATACTCCTGAAACTGAATTAATTTCACAGGACAGGATATTAAATTCAATTCATGACAGCTGATTAGGAGATATCATAGGAAAGATAGGTAGGTCAAAAGGTAGAGTTGCATGTTTACTTGCTATAGATGAATATGGAGTAGGAATTTCTGAAAGCCACAGCAATACAAACGTCTGGTGAAAACCATCAAGACATGCAGAACTTGGCATCTCAGTCTTGGATTGTGGCTAAACAGGTTCACACACACAAAGGGCTAAGAAATAGGAAAAATATTCTATAAGTTCTTACCCTATAGAAACCAGTTTCTAAAGTTCTAAAGTTCCTGTTCTGCTGTTTTAAAGATATCCAGATATTACTTGATTTGTTTACACTTTTGGATTTAACAACAATTCCAAAATAAACCGTTTGAGTCCCATTTTCCACTAGAAAAATAATTCAAACCTTTATAGCTTCTTGCTACTTTTCATCCATACAGCACATAGTCAAATCTGCTCAAGACAGAAGAAATTTTCAATGCATCTCTTTTCTCTTTATAGAGAGACAAGCTAAGTGAACACAGAAGTTATAACCTTTTAAAACAATGGATTGAAGTGACCTATAGTAGGATTCACATCCTCCCTAAGCTTATTTGTTAAAAATTAGTTTATTTGTTAAAAAAAAAGTCTATGGCTTTCACTTCCTGTGGAATCATTTGATGCCTCACAACAAAGACTAATTAGCAAGAACCACTTCTTGCTTTCTTTATGACACTAGGCTCTTCTGGTTTTGTGACTGCTGAAACCGTAGGACTCACTGCTCTTATTTTTAACCTCAAATTGCTTAGCTGAGGGGGAGGGAAGACAATGGAACAAAGAACAGTGCAGCTTATTCCACACTAGGCTTCCCTGCTAGAGATCGATCCTAAAAGAAGGAATTCACCACCTTCTGACTCTTAAAAAAAAAAAAAAAAAAAAACTGTGCAAACTCCTTGAGGTTTAGAATTGATGTCTAAAACTATATTCAAAACAGCAGGAAAAACGTTGTCTTACAAAGTGCCCTCATTATGAAGATGGAAGGGTATAAGGTCTTACAAGGTGCTAAACAGGATAACATGTTTGTCCACCTTTTTTCCAAGAATGGTCTCTTTGCACCATCAGTTCACTCTGCAGGTAGATCATTCTACTGAAGTCTGAAAAATACCAACAAGGCAAACTGTACAAACAGGCTGGTGTCAGCCTATCAGTGGTGGCCTGGCCAATCTGGGCTTGGCTAAGCAGACTATTTTTGCAAGAGCAACAGGGCTGATAAAAGAATGTAAGTTGTATCAAGCTAAATCTGTGCATTTTTTGTGAGCCTCTTCAGCTGCCTTCGAGAGGCTCTTGCTGGTAATATCTTCCACGAAATACTACGTTGTAAGCTACTACTGCAACCAGCTGCCTTACTATCCAAAGTCATGTTTTCAGAAAGCATGCTGCGCAGCCTGAAGAACACACAAACAAGAGCCAGGAACACCTACGTTTGAAGGAGCCAAATACCCCTCCCTGGTTTCTTGTTCTGGAACAGCTGGCCCTACAAAGCCCTCCAATGGCTATGGCAGGTAAACAGGTTTGGTTTAATCTTCAGCAATGTCCAACAAAGCAGACTAAAAGCATTTCCAAGTTTGCCTCAGATGCTGCACCCACTGTAGCAGCTCAATGGATTATCCTTGCAACAAGGAACGTCCACATCAGACATAACCACACCGCAAACCACCCCAAGGAAGCAGTCTCATTAAACATTGAGCAGCATAATGCCTGCAGTGCAGTTACAGAAAGCTGTTTTCAAGAGGAAAAAAGAAAAAAGTAATTTAATATCAGGAAATCAAGAGGAGAGCTAACACTAAGAGATGAACCAGTTCTTTGCATACAAGTCCAAAAACCCTTGTGAAGGCTTAGATACTGTAATTAATCAGTAAATCAGATAAAACACACCTGACAACTGTGATACATTTTTCCTCTTACCACTCAGTGAGCATAACCTCACAGTTGTTAGAGGATATGGCAGATTTCCAAACATGACTTTTGTTTAAATTAGAAATGATGCCCAGCCTGTAAAATAATATTCAGAATTAATGACTACAGAATAAAAGCCTATCCTGTTTGATAAACCTATATAACCAATCATAGCATCTAACTCTGGAGACAAAGTTTGCCATCCGCAAAAATTTGAGCATGCTATTGCGTATGCAGTGTTCCTGCTACTCATATCATGCATGGGGTTTTTTTTGTTTGTTTGTTTTTTAAAGACAGTAACTGCACTTTAGGAGAGAGTTTTTGAGAACGAGGCACCTTTCACCACAAGCAATACAGGCGCCCAGAGAAGCAGAAGCCTCTTATGAAATTTAGTAATATAAATTCAAGTCCTCAAAATTTGTTTACCTTTTGTTTGTCAAAAAATGTGTTCTTTTTTCCTCAGGTCAACTATGCTACCAGTATATCTTTGAAAGTTTTCCAAAACATAACTGCATATTTTCAGTTTCTTATAAACTCTATCACATACTTCTCAACACAATCATACTTCCACTACCGTTTTGAACTTTAGAATTTTATTTGCACATCGGTAACAAAACCAAACTTACTTTAATAGATCTGCAGGGAGATTAAAAACAATCAAAATCAGATTCCATCCATTCTATTCCTTTGGATCCACATGACAAATGCAGTGGCAGACTTAACAATAAGGTTGCATCAACTTACTATAGTGAGTGCAGCAGTACCTTACATTAACCTACAACTACTCAAAGCTGCTACCTAGAGATTTCAGACAATTTGGTTTCTAGGGTAATATTTCCAGAACTACAGCAGTTTGACTCAAGTATTTTTAAAAGTTCTTAAAAAGAATATACGTGGAACTTTCCAAATGCATTTAAAAAAATCTGAAAGAGAAGTACAAGTCTAACTAGGCAAATAATTGCTGCAATTAACTTCACACATATCACAAATATGATACATTTTTAGTTGAAATGGTTAAATTTTGGCCTCTGTTACAAGAGCAGTTCGGTATTTAAATATCAGTGTGACCAGCACATATTACGCTCATAAAAAGGAGGTAAAAAAGTTGAATATTACCATTAAGTTTTGTTCTCAGAAGTTGGAATAAATTGTAGTAAGCATTTGTTCACTAAATTCATTACAAAACAGTTCTACTGATTTTATCTTTAAGAGTTTCTATCACAAACAAACAAGTGACTCTGAAAATGAACTCAGTTACCAAGGATCCCATCTGTTTTAAGATTAAAAAAGCTGCTACTAAAGAATGCCATTTTCTTACTGAGGTATTGCCTACCGATTAAGTAATTCAGAGTCCTGCTGTGATAGATGGTGCAGACAGTAAACAAGTCCCTGCTCTAAAGAACTTTCAGAAGTTATCAGCTAACTAATACAAATCGTTACATCAACACAGTAAGGGCTCAAAGCAAAAAGAGACTTGTATTTAGACTGTATTTCAACTTAAAGCAGTGACTTTTACTTCAACTCTTTCCATTGAAAATGGCCATCCCTCACAAGCTACAGGCAATGCTGATGAAGAACAGATCCATCAACTGGAAACTGATAGGAATAAAGAAAGCCAGGAAAATCATGACTTTGGGGAAAAGTAGTTTTCCAAAGGAAAAAGTCAAAAACGGAACAGCGAACTACAAAGTATGACACCAGAGGAGAAAGTTATATCAGCTATTCCTCAGGCCAGAATGACAGTGTTCTGCATCTGCATGCAATTTCAGTTGTTCAGGAAGCAACAGCTGATGTAACTAACTTCAAACCCTTTTAGACATCGAACTCTAACTCTCCGAACATTTCATATGCAACAAAACAAGCCATTTGAAATAAATCAAGTGCAAGTCATCTCTCTCCATTCCCTTCATCTCAATTCTTAACTCTACTTATGAACTGATTTTGCAAGTCTTCAGCTAGTGACTTCACCAACTGGAGGCGAGCTCTTCTGAGGGAATAAACATTAAACAGTCAGGAAGAAGGAAAAGAAAAAGCTGGGCTCCCGAGTTTCATCAGTGATCCTCTCTTTCCAAAGCACAAGGCAGGCAGGTACAGCAATAAGGGGATCCCCACCCTATGAACTTTGGAAGTTTCCCAACTGCTGGAGACTTTTACCCTACGAGCTCTGCCTATTTCAGGAGCTACCCTGTTACATTCTCCCTGGCACACAGTTATTTTTTCTTCCTATAAAGCTGCAAGTTAAATTACATGAAAGGAGCAAATGTCACATGAATGGAGGTGGATGGAACCGACAGGCTGGTCGGTATTCAATTGATATAGTGCCACTAATTAAAGGCTAAGCAACTCTCTATTCCAAAGCAATCATACAGCAGGAATATAAATCAAACTAGAGCTTTAACTAATGCTGATCAGCTGAGTGTGCAAAGATCTAAAATATACTTGTACTAAACATTTGCAAAGCAAATGCAAATTACCATCTTGGAAGTGTTCACAAAACCCATCCTCTTCATTCTCTATATTCAGCAATAAATCAAGGAAGAGTAAACTAGACATTTCCAATGAGGAAAACAAAGCAAAAAAAAAAGCCAACTCCATTCACTGACAGAAAACCCTCCTAATCACCCATCATTTAACTTTACATGAAGCCCTCGTATAAAAATCACTTAGTCTATCTTTAACCACTGAACAAACATCATGGAAAAGAAACTAGTTTTATTCACTAAAATAAAGGTCAAATTCTCAAAACTGTGAAGCTGGATAACATTTGTGTTACATCCCATATCTTTGATGACTGCTACAGGGGAAAAAAAGTAACCTAATTCAGTAAGTTTGTAGGTGTGCTCTCTCTAGATTTTTCCATGCCAACGAGTTTCTGAATCAGTAGAAGGAGTATCTCACTTCCCATTACATTTCCTAAACGCTATATGCGAACACTGATCAAAAGAACACTGACAGGTATAAGGAATCACTTTGCAAGCATAAGTATAAAGAACACTTAACGCATCTTTATAGCTGACAAAAAAAAATTTTTAAACCAGGTTGCCAAAAACCACATAGGAAAGCTATCAAATGCAGGTTAAAAGGCATGATGAAAGCTGAAGGTTTGTTATTTAAGGTTACTCCAACACTGAACACGCTCAGTCCCTAAGGATCAGGCACACCAGTTAGGAACAGCTAAATTACCAAAAAATGAAATATTTATGCAACATAATACACACACTAGTAACATAGTATACACACTTCTTAAGAAGCCCACTGAACTATGGCAAGCGTCCATCTTCTCTCAGTAAGAACTACTACGGAATCTAAGTTTCCCTTAGGAAAATACCTCCAGTTCTTACACAGTTGCAACAATTCTCTGCTAAGTACAAACTAAAGCAGTGATTTCCTGCTTGAAGTGACAGTTCCAGTATGAGTCCTTTCAAAATGGGTGGGACGAGCGGAAATAGAAACAAGGTGCCATAAGGAGATAAATCTGGAATTTTCCCTCAAGAAAAAAAGCAAGGAAGTACTGTGAATGTGCAGGTATTTTGCAGAGGGAGGAAAGGGAACAATGAGCCAAGGTACGAAAGCCTGTTGGAGAGGACAAGCTAAGAGCTCACTGCACTGGGGCATTACAAAGCCACCGATACAAGGGCCTCCTCTTTTATCCTAAAAACGCAGCACCCAAAACACATATGACAGGAGGCTGACACTTTCCACACCATTCACGTTTTGATCTAGGGTGCAACATTTTGAAGATCAGAGGATTTTATGATTACAAGTGTCAGGTTTTTGCTTTTAATTAGCCTAATGGCCTAATTTAGATTTCCTTATTCTTAAGAACGTTTCATCAAATAAATGGGAAGCAAAATGGGCAAGATGTTGCAGACTTCTGGACAAAAAGAGATAGAAATGTCTATAATGAGCATATAAGCCTGTCATAGAATACTGTCAGAAAAAGAGATCACAAACATCTACTTCTCATCAGTAGAGGAAAAAAAAAAACAAAACAAAAACAGAACGTGATGGGGTAGTTTTTTTAAATTCAAGACACACAGAAGTCCACTTATGAGGACATCCAAGAAACAAGTTCAACAGGACAAACTTCAAACTATAATTGTTCCTAAAGGGGCATAAGATGTAAAGAGAAAAAAGTGAACAGTTATAAGTTAGAGACGTGAAGAGACAGTATGTGAAAGAATGGAAAATCCACATGTGCAGAGAGAAAAACAAAAAAGAATCAGTAAAAAGGGAAGTCAATGAGATCTACGTTCAAATATTCATATTACTGCCCTACCCTCCACTATTTCTCTTCCACTTTAACTTGCGCTGTTAGTAACAAGTGCTGTCATTCTCTCTCCTACATGCTCATTTTTAGATGCTTGTAAAGGCACAAGAATTAGCAGAGAAATAGTGCGGTTAAAAAAAAAAAGGAAGTGAACTAGAGAGAGACAGAGAGAAGTAGTTTTTGTAAGATGTGATTTCAACTGACTGTCCAAAAAAACTGCAATGACTATATTGACAATTAAAGCCTAGTAGCGTTTAAAACGGGAAAAATAGACTGCAAACCACTGAAGTTCAGGTTTGGCAGAAAGCTGCTTCAAGGCAATATAACACCCAAGGATATTTCTGGATATTTCAAATCTCAGGTTTCCAAGAGAGAGCTAGGAGTAGCTTTTGGTGTTGTACCAAACGCTGCCATGTTTGTGTCTCTATATACAAAAGGCATA
This sequence comes from Struthio camelus, assembly GCF_040807025.1. Taxonomy (NCBI): domain Eukaryota; kingdom Metazoa; phylum Chordata; class Aves; order Struthioniformes; family Struthionidae; genus Struthio; species Struthio camelus. The sequence continues at coordinate 39,713,958 of NC_090947.1, read as the reverse complement.
TCATTTAAAAGTGCTTTTCCCTTTCCCAAGCAAATACCCACTTACAGAGAGGAAAAAAACATACTACGCAGCAGAAGCACACCGCAAATCCCTCACAAATGCCTATATTTGTCCTAGTCATATCCCTGAGGAACTAGTTAGAGGAAATCAGGTAAGAAACTTCTAGTTTTGACTGTGACTGCCAAGTTAACTGCATCCCTTTAATAAGTTACTTTTATTACCAGAAATAATTAGCAAAAACAAAAAAATTGATTTTGCCCAAAACAAAATACCTTGATAGTTATGCAAATAGCTCATCTTCAGTACCACTATGATACAAATTATTCTAACCATATGGAATACCTATCAAAATAACTCATCCTGCAAAACCAGTAAGAAAAATAAGGAACGACTAAACTTGATTCTCACATATTGCACTTCATGGCAGAAGGCCATCTTTTTTGTTCAAATACTATTTTAAAAATTCTTAACACCTTTTTTAAAAGGATAATATCTTCACAAAGCAAAGCTGCATTTCTAAGTAAACAGATGTTCTTAGTATACTGCAGTTAGAGAATCATTAAGTCCGCAACACTGCTCATGTTGCTTTGTTTCATTTTTGCTTCTTTCCATTTCTTATGTTTCTTCTCAACTACGATTAGTCTCTAAACAGTCTTAAGATGATGCAAATTTCACTAGACTCCAGGAGATGACATCATCAGGTGAAAAACAGCGTTAGTCAACTTCACTTCCTGACCATGTATAAAATGGTGAACACCGCACAGATGAATCAAACAGTCTTGTAAATGTTATTCACTCACCGCTACAGTTTCACAAGTTTTCCACAACCCAGAAAAGGAAGCCAAAAACAGCTTTTCGCTATGTTAACTTGTTACAGGAGGTTATCGCATCACAGCTTAGAGTCAGAACGGGAGCACAGAAGCAGAAGAAATTCTTTTAAGAGCGCGTTAGCGTCTGTCTCAGCCTTACAACGTAAAGCACACATGCCAGGGCCTGCACCGGCTTGCTCCGTATGAACAGCTCAAGGTATAGATTGCATACGTGGAAATAAAGATCAGTCACGCGGCGTCTCCTGCGTCGCAGGGCTGGGGGAGCGGTTACTCTGGCGACCAGAGACTGCAAGGCCCCAGGAAGGCGCAGACTTCGCTGCTCAGGGGGAATTTTCTAAGAGGGGGCCCACCCTTGCGCAGCTGCGCCCGTCCGCAGCACGAGGCGCGGCCGAGGTCCAAGCCCAGCCCGGAGCCAGCAGCCAACCCCCCTCCCCGGCCACCCGGACCCGCTTCCCCAACGCATCCCCGCGCCGGCGGCCGCGCAGGCCGGGGGCAGCGGGCCCAGCGGGCGGCCCGGCCCGGCCCCGGCGCCGCGGCACGGCCGGGAGGGCGCACAACAAAGGCCTCCCCGCTCTCCGCCCCCCGCCCGGCCCTCACCGGCCGCCGGGCGCGGCCCGCGGGCCCCGGCGCTGCGGGCAGTACGTACCGGAGCGCGGCGCTGGCTGGGCGGCGCGGCAGGGCTCATAGCGCCGCGGCGCAGGGGAGGCGCGGCGCGGCGGATCACCGGTGCCCGGCGGCTGGCGGAAGCGGCGAGGCCGGGCCGCGGCGGAGCCGCATCGCCGCCCGCGCCCCGGGGGGCCGCGCCGAGAGCCCCTGCCGCCCCTCCCCCGCAGCAGGCACCTCCCGGCTCCCGTACCGACCCGCTGCCCGCCGCTCCCGCCGCCGCCGCCGCCGCACTTCCGGGCAGGCAGGGCTCACGCTGCGTCGCGCAGCGCCGCTTCCATCCGGGACCTCGCCCTCGGCCCCGCCCCCTCCGCGGCGCCCGGGGGCGGGGCGCGCGGCCGGCCGTTGGTGGGGGGCGGGGCGGGGCGGGGCGCGCGGCCGGCCGTTGGTGGGGGCGGGGCGGGGCGGGGCGCGCGGCGGGCTGAGGTGGCGGAGGGGTCGGGGAGTTTCGCCTTCGCCCTCAGCTCTCGCCTGGTTCCGGTCGCTCCTGGCGGCGCGGGAGGAGCTTTGTGGGGGGTGGGGGAAGGAGGGGACAAGCGGGTCGGGGCAGGCACTTGGTGTCAAGGGGATGCAGGAGTGAGGGAGTGGCGGGGAAGCGGCTGGGGGGAGGTTGCTGAGGTGCTCCCGGGAAGGCTTGAGGTGAGGACGGGCAGGCAGCGCCGGAGAGGAGGGAGCGCAGAAGGCCTTTGTCGTGTGAGCTTTTAGTGGGGCCGTGAGTGCTTCCGTGAAGCATGTGCCCAGTCATCACCCTTACTTACCAGGCTGGTTCACGTGGAGCTTCTGAGTTTTTCTTGAGATGAAGCTAAACCTGAAAAATACACTCATAAGCTCCAACCGCTAAAAGGCATTCAGACCTCGCTAGAACTTGGCCTGTGTAACTGCCCTGTCCACGCATAGTGTTGAGGTTGGGTACTCGGCATCCTAGCTGATACCACGGATGAACTGCTACTGCACCGCACTGCATGGCATCCGCTGCATGTCTGTCACTGCACAGCTCCCTGACCTGTGTACTTCCATTCCATCCCAAATACATTCAGCATCCAACAGTTTTGAAAGTCATTCTTCTGATGTTTCCCCTAGCACAGGTGGAATTAATTTCTCCCGGTCGTTGACATAGCTTTCTAATCTGTTTCTAGAAATGTGTGGTTGTAAATTTTGTGCACAGTACTGCAGACTTCTTTGTAGAGGGTTGTACATAAAGCTTAAGCAATGTATATTATAATTTTTTCCTAGGGGCCAGGGCTTTAAGGAAAATACCAGCTATGGAGAGAATTAAGAATCTTGCTGACACCTTAATTACCTCCCTCGAGAATGAGCGCTAGGAATACGTATACACAGCATATGCTGTGTAAGGACACCTAAGCTAGCAAAGGTCTCAAAATCAATACAACTGCATTAGTGAGGCATGTTGCCTTGGATAATTCATCCTGCAGGGGAAAAAATGCACTAACAGGTCCATACTGCTCTTTGTTCACTCAAAACTATTTCAAGAACCTGCCTACTGTGCTTTTGGATGACCTAGCATTTTCTGTTTGTTTGGGGTTTTTTTCATACCAGTGCTTGTAGGAAAAAGCTTTAGAGCCACAGGTAGGACTTACTGCATTTAGCTGAAGAGGATGCTTGGAGGAGGACTTGGCTATCACCTTTCATATGACCCATCACTTAAAAGAAAACACAGCATACCTTTGTCAGTTCTATGAGAGATTAGTAGTACATAAGCTGTCAGGATTCTTGATATTGTGAGCTGAATAGTTCAATGCTTAGAGAAGCTACTACAAATAGGAAGTAAAATTTTCCGCTCTTCCAGAAGACAAAACTAAACCTCCTCCAGTGGAAATCAGCCGCGCGTTCCAAGTTGTAACTGACGAATGGGGAGCGGGAATCTTAAGATTTAGATTGATTAATTTAGCACACAGTAAAAGCAGTGGCATAAGTTAAACTCAGTATATTAACTAACTGCCATCTCCTTTAAATCCCATTCTAGAGAATGTCTGCAAGGATAGGTCAATAATAGCAGTTGAGAAGAACACCTACGTATTTGTTAGCAGACAAAGGGTGAGATTACAGCTCAAGAGGTTTTTGGCTGCCAGCAATGTATGCATTCCTTAGGCTACAAAGTTTTAACTCCCTCTCTGATATATAATACTCTTGACATGAGGGCAAATGCAACAGAAGGGCATATAAATGATTGCCAAGTAAACCAGCTAGCACTTTCCAGATCTGGAGTCTCCAGTTGGTTTTAATAGAAGTTGTCTTTATTTTCCTGTCCTTTTCATCCATTGCCCATTCCTATTCTTTGCTATTCCCCTTTAGATTCCTATTTTCAGGTCCTGAGTTTGTTTCTCCTCTCAGAGCTAAATTAAAGTGCACCATATAATACCAGCCTCTTGTGTCACATTAAGGTGATATACTGTCAAGTCAGGATGCCTCAGTATTATTTGCATTAAAGTAGCACTTAGCAGGTCAATTGAGATAAGTGGCCTTTAATGCCAAGCATTTTACAACACATAAGAGACAAACACTGCTCTGAGTTTATAATCTAATTAGACAGGACAGAAAATGGTAGAGAAAAACAAGACAGGGTGAAATGATTAACTGCACTTACAGAACAAAGATTCTGGCAGAGACAACAAGAGAACCAAAGTTTCCTGAATCCCGGGTCAGTGCCCTAGATCATACTTTCCCAAACCGGGCAGCAAGCCACAGGAATATGCATGTGCAAAATACGCTGCTTTCTGGCAGAAACCTATTTTTTTCTACTCTTATTTCTATTTCTCAAAGCTTTTCGTGGAAAGCTGCTATGTTACTTTACCTTCTGAAACGAGATTAAAAAAAAAAAAAAAACACTGCTCCAGACTTCTGTTCCTTGCAGCTTCTGCTGGGAAAGAGCAGTGCTTCCATTGTACTGCACTGGTGCCATCCGTCACTGGAAAGTCCTCATACTCCTCTGTTACAGTCAAATTGGATCACCTCTTGAGGATGGACTTTTTTAAAATCACCGTACCAAATAATTCTTAAGGGTTTCTTTATAGAATAATTTTAATTTGAGAAATGGTTCCAGAAATAATAAAGACTATTAACATACGGTTATAAAAGGATTAATATTCGGGAGGTTTAAAGGGCTCCAATCTGATCAGGCAGTACAGTCCTCTTTCCAGGGTGATCACGTTTCAGGCTTTTGGGGACTTTCGCCCTTAGATAAACCCTTAGGGAAAAAAATGCTGTTTGCCCTATGTTAACTATCAGATTTCTTGTGCTACCATTTGAAAGAGAGGATGTGTTTTAGGGTATGAACCAGATTTCCTCACCTCACCTTACATGGCGTGAGGTGTACTGTCTGAATGCAGCTGCTGTAGTGATGATCTTTACTCTCAGAGCCTTTAAAATAGATTCTTGTCAATATCAGGCATATGAGCGATACCACAGACTTAAGGGGAGTGGTTGTGTATATAGACATACGCTTAAGTTATTTGCAAGATGAAGTTATAAGTGGAGTGAAGTGAAGTTATAAGTATATATTCTCCACCCAATGGGGAACTGCATTTCAAAGGCAAAATTATATATCCTAATTACAGATTCAAACTCTTTGAGAACTTTTTGGTGGAAGCTAGCGTTACACACACGCACACATTGCTGTAATACATTTTCAAGATTCACGAGTAGATTAAATCGTGAAAATCAGCTTTTTAGAAGAAAGTCAAGATGAGAATAATAATTTGATCTCACTTGTTAAGCAAGTTAATATTAATCATTTTTATTAAGTAACTGATGTTAGAAAAATCAACAGCAAACCACCTATGACACTGATAGTATCACATGCTTTCTATTTTCCTGTCTTGTCTGTTGTTCAAAGGAAAGTACTTCCTGGAGAAACTGTGATAACTCCACAGTATCTTATTTTATTTCTACCCAATCTACTTTTAAGAGAGCAAGCAGACAACATTGCAAAAGTACAGTCAAGATGTATGGGTGATTTTGCATTAAGTAAGTGCGAAGCCTGATCTAGCTGAAATGAGTCCCAATTTTATGGACAGTTTTAAAAGTGTACAAAATTTCAGCAGAGAAGTTTTTTAGTCTGTATATAATGTGGCTTGGCAGTAGAAGTAAAAGGAATTTAAAATTCAAGGGTATTAAGGGATTACCCAACTTAGATTGACTTTGCCACCTTAACTTTTTTTATGTTTTGCTTCTAGGTTTTCTTCCCGAAAAGGAAAAAATAAATCATGTTAAGCTGCAACAAACAACTCATTTATTACAAGTTAGTGATACATCTCTAAAATTATTCGGTAATGTCTCAATAGAATAACTCTTCACTTGTAACTTTCAGTATTGAAACCGTCACTCTTCAGTGGAAAATATGTACTAGTTTTGCAGAAAGGTTTTAGCAAACATGGAATTTCTTCTTGGAAAGAAGGGTGAGATTCTGTAAAGAGCCAGTATTGCAGTGGCTATAGCTAAGAGCCTACCAGTGGTGGAAGAGTCAGATTCAAGCCGGTGCTTTGCCTGAGTTTTGATCTCCTTTCCATTAGAGTTTTGATCTCCTGTTGTTCACATCACAGATGAAACCTGAACCACAGAGGTACTGGCTGTTGTGCAGTAGGATTCTTCCCTGTTCAGACTGTTCTGCTTGGTATAAACAAACATTAATTTTAGCAGAGACTTGAACCTGGGTTTTCCAGTCTTTTGCTTAGCTGGGCAGCTGTTCTGTGTGAGCTTCCATTTCTTGTTTCATTAAAAATAAAGAAACATTGTGAAGATTTTCATGCAAAATGTGAAATGGGAAAACTTTTGAGTTTTCTAACTTTCACAAGATGGGCAAATTTTTCCTACACAGTTTTAATCAGCTTTGCAACACATTTTAGTTCAAGGGCAGCTTATACTGTAACAGCATCTGAACTTATTCTCTCTAAGAGAAAGCCTGATGCTTTACAAAAGAAAGTTTAATAAATGGAAGTTATTTTCTCTTATCACGTTCCACTCCCTATGTTTTTCTTTTTGTGTTTGTTATATTCACTGATACATCTTATCTTAAACTAGATAGTAAGGACTTCAAATAGGGTATCATGTCTTCATATAGATATTTCGTCAATGCATGATGGAAGGGATCTCACTGGACACTGCTGCAGCAGTACATGACATTAATTTTTCTGCAGAAGCACCTGCTACAAATCACTGACCGTCTTTTGTTAGCTTCTTAGTATTCTCTAACACATACATTATCACCAATTTCTTATCCAAAAAAATCCCATATTCCTTTCAGTCATCCACCCTTACAAATCTTCCACTTTTCCCCTGCTTTTTCTCCATGCAAATATGTATTGTTGAATTCATTCCTGTTTGCCAGAACTGCACAACTATGACTGAATAACTGTCCCAGGTTCTTTCTACTTTATACTGTCTTCACTGTGGCCTCTCAGAGCCATTGCAATGTCGTTGAGATCACAAATAAGATGGCAAACCTGTGTTATTATTTGGTATGTTCAATAAGACACATCTGTGACAGCTACCACTGCTGCCAAGTTCCTGTTCCCTGCTGCAAATCATGAAATGTTTACAGCTTTTTCAAAGTAAACAACTCTTTCCCCCCAAGCACACGAGTACAATGAAGTTTTTTTTTCACAATGACAAGGGATAGTTAGTTTAAATACAGGAGCTGGTACTGCTGGCTCTGTATATAATTAAGAACAAGAATTAAAACAGCCATTTTGCTTTGTTCAGATTTCTTTAGAAGTTGAGTTTCCTAGGCTATAACTTGAAGCTAAAAACATTCCTGAATGTGGTAGAATTTTTGTAAGATTCTCTAGTGGGAAAGATGATTTTTCTTGTGAGTTTAATATATTCTCTTCAGGTCTTGCTAAAGGGTGAGAAAGCCTCTTTTTAAGTTCTTTGCAAATCAGCATTCCTCTCCTCTCCCAAAGAAAAGGAAAATCAAACTCTGATATTTTTAAATGTGATACTGAGTCTTTTCTCTATTCTCTCCTGCTCCCAAAAAAGCAAACACAACAGGGCCTACCCTTCTAGATGCTTTTTGTTTCAGAAAGCGTGGAGGTTTCTTTTATATACCAGAAAGCAACAACAAAGGACAAATTTTGCTTTGCGGTGGATATTCATAAATTTGATAATGAATCCAAACGTATAGTCTTCATCCTCATTTCAATACATTAGCAAGCAACTTCTAAAACCCCTTTAAAAGTCACTTTCAGATAAGCAAGCACAACCATGAACTTCTGAATTTTATATGGGCTTCAGACATCATAATTTATAAATTCAGATAACAACATCCCAACATCTGAACATAATTCAGCTGGCTCAGAGAGGGTACAAATAGAGTCACAGTAAACTTGATCATTTCATTTGGGGTCATTAAATGAAGATCAGGTTGCTAAGTCACATTTTAAGGGGAAAATCCACATCTCAATCCAAAATGTAAGGAAGACTTAGTATTTTAGAAGTTTTTTGTTTCTGAGATTTCTGTTGTGCTGCTTCTTGAAATGGCCTTTACCCTAGCTGATAAACAAAACCCTTAATTGTACTAGTCATGAGAATAATTCTCAGCATCAATATTCCCAAAATTCTTTTGAGTTTTATAGCAGGACTTAGCTCAGTTTTCTCTTCAGCTAGTAAGAGCCCGAAATTTCTCTGAACTCAGCATTTTACTGGACCAAGCCTTTCTGTGACACTTGCAAACCAAACATTTTTTGCAAAGGTGTTAAATGTGGAGCACTGAATATATAACTTCTAATAGTGACCAAAATAAACCAGCAGTATCATTTTAATATATATCGTTCTATGCCTGTCAAATATACGGGACAGGTAATGGCATATGCATTGATTTTTGTGCAGCTGATATAATTAACGTGGATTTATGAGGTACACATGCAATTGCCTATTTTGTTCAGTTCTGCAGATTTTATAGAAAAAATATACCATTTTCTTGTATTTTGCTCTTTTTTCTTGTGCAAATTTTTGTGTGAAATAATGCATAAAAAAATGGAATTGGGGAGAAATAGGTTATTGTTAAATGGACAGCTCATGTTTTCACTTTTTATGCCAAAATTGACCTCTGTTCATTCAGAAGGTTATGTAACCCTAAAATGAATTGTGTTTTTACCGTGTGTCAAAGAGAACATTTTCGTTTGACCCTAAATTACTTTTTCTTCATCGTTTTTCCTAAAATACAAACTTTCTGCTGGCTGTTTTTTATTCTAACATTTCAGTTTCATCAGCCCCCCCAAAATCTTAATTTACACAGTTTTATTCACCACTGTTAGCTATAATTGATCTGCTCTTTGCACAGTTTCTGAAGTAGTTAAAATGTCAGGGTGAAAGTATCCTCAAAAGAAAGACCATTTAAATGTGTGCGGTACTATTTATGCTAGATAGTAAGCAATATATATAAAAATAGTAATCAAAACAATGTAACCCATGCAGTAAGTATGAATTTTAATTGGAAAATCTTCTACTAACTAGAATGCTTACTGAGTTTTGTAGACAAGATGTGGACTCACTCTATTTCATCTCCAGAAATATTGAAGATTTGTATAACAAGTGAATCACTGTTCAAAATGAGTGCTTATGAAATAAGGGTACATAACATATCCTGACTACCAAAAAAAAATTCAAATACCTTTCAGGATTATCTGAAGGATGCCAATGCAAACCTAAATACAAGCTGAAAGTCCTGGACAGCCCCATTGTGTTTTCTGATAAAATTATGCTTGATATTTGAAATTTTTAGGTGGCTAGCTCTTCTATTTTAAGACAATACAGAGTTCTGTTAAACTGAGATGTCCAGACTTACTGATCTGCATGCTTGAGGAATGACTACTCATAGGCTGAAATTATTATTTTAAAGTGCTACACCTGAAAATGTTGGGTATATGTTTTTAGGAACCTTAAGTTTAAAAAAGTACTTTTGAAAGTTTTAGTAAAGGAGAGTATTTTGAGCCTAAGTTTGCAAGTGACTATTTTATTCCCACATAAACTCTCAAAATAGATAACCTGTACAGATGTAGATGTTATACTAAAGACATATCTTTTAGATGTGAAATGTTTTCCTACAATAAATTGATGGATTTAATTCTCACAGAGATCAAGACTTTGATTTCAAGGAGATTGAATTGAAGCAGAGAATGTTGCTTGATGGAGTTGCATGGAGTTTGATATTTTCAGTACTATGTTCATCTGTTTAGATTTAAGGTATTTTACATAACTGCTTTAAGTTCTGCAGTTCTCAGCACAGATCTTGCACTGTTGATGTATTCTTCTAGGTGTGTTCTCCTTGTTGACAAGCATTTTGTGTCTTAAGACATATTATGATTCATAAGCTGAAGAGCTTCCTCTTAACTGAGATTTGAGAGATCCTATTCCTAAAGCAAGAGCTCAGATGAATAATGGGATATGAGTAGAGTGTATCAGTCAGTGATGGAGATATTCCACCTATGTAGATAGCTTAAAACTATTGGTCAGGAGAAGGTAGATTAAAGCAGACAGTGGATTCCTGAGTTAGATTTTTGCCTGACATAAGAGTTATGTAGTGATAAGATAGTGTTTGTTAGCCTCTGAATCATTTTTAAACACTATAATTGGATGCAAACTTCATTTGAGATTTTAGCTCTCAGCTACTTTACCAAATTTACATAACACAAATGCTGAATGGTGAAGAAAATTGTACAGTAAGCTCTCATTGGCATTATGCTCAGAGAAGGTCAATCAAAATTACACTTTTACCAAAAGGTGGAAGTAGCAATTTTTTTCTGAAACATTCTGTTGACACCATTGCTTTGCAGGGGTATGAGACTTGCAATAATTACGCAACATGACACAGCATATTTGCCTGCAGGTTTCATTGTGTGTTTATTTTTATTAATTAAAAAAGAGTAAATTTTCCATAGTTTTTCTATACACATACTAAAAGCCCAGCTTTTTGCTACTCAGAGTTGAGTTGCTTAATATCTTTTGATATTATATACTCTTTTGATATATACTCTTTCTTGTATACTCAGGCTACTTTACATTGAATACTTCAAGTTTAGAATCTGATCTTCTCATATGGCTGTTTTACACCTGAGTAACTCTACTAATTTCAACAGAATTATTCGCAGTAGTATAACAGCTGGTTCTGGAATAGGCATAGTCAAAAAATAGCAACTGACTGTGGAACAATTGCTACATATTGTATTGAAATTAATAACATGTAAATAATAGTTCCATAATAAGTCTTGGTGATGACGACCAGATAGATATGAGATCCATTTCAGTAATTGCATAATTAAGAACTGGAATGTTATATATCCTTTAAGTTTCAGTATTTCAAGGTATTTTTACAGACACAGAAGGTAGATAACTAAAAAAAACAAAGCAGCAAACTATGTTCATCTGGCATGGCTACCTTGAATTGCCTTCTGAGTGCCAATACAAAACTTAAGATGAAGTACGTTACCTTGAATTCATTGGCACTTCTGGATGAAACTCTAAAAAATGTCTTCAAAGTACACCATGAAAGATCAGATTTGTCATCTGAAACATATGTTTGGTCTCGTGAGTTTTAAGATAATAGAAGACAACAGTAGCAGGTTAAAATGAAGAGATTCAAAGGAAGCCATGATCTCATAAACATAGAATAGCTTGAGGCTATCCAAGGTTCTCTAAGTCATGTCTCACTAATGATAACTTTGAGGTCGTTGATGATTAGTTTATTTTGAGAAGCAAGAAATAAATCAGCAGCAATCCCTGGCCAGAAGGAAACAGAGATCAACTGGCACAATAGATAACTCCAGTTCAATTAATCAAAGTGTCTTTTGAAATACTTTTGATTTGTGGCTTTGGTATCCTGTTGTTCTAGAAATCCGTTGTAATTTTTCAACCAGTACTCTGTGAAGGTGTCTGTGAATTCCATGATATCTGGGAAGAGAATCATTTAGTTTTGGTACTTCAAGCAGTCTGTGCTGGCAGAGTAAGTTTGATCAACCATTAATTTTTTCTACATATTATACTCAGTCTGGCTTCTCTGAAATCTCTTTTGAGGACCTGTGTGTAGGTGGTTAGTTTGCATCAATAGGAGAAAAAGAACATCCCAAAACTTGTTGGAGAAAAATGTCACCTCTACCATTTAAAAGAAAGCATGTCTGTGAAGTATGCTGAAAAGAATTTATGGTGGTATGTTTTGATGGATATAAGGAAACCCTTAAAAGTAGATGCTTTCCTAGGTGTTATTTCGGGTCCTGAGAAAGTTACGTATCATTCCAAGTTAAGAAAAGAAAAAATAAATAGGATCAACTTGCAGAATGCAGGCCAAAGAATTTCATGAGATAGTTCTTGTGTCAAGCTCCATAACTGGTGGCCAAAATCATCTATTGCTAATAAACACAATTTTTGATTCAAAGGTTTCATACAAGGACAAAAACTTTCACATATGCCCATACCTCAGGATTATAGTTTAAGTCAGAGCCTGGAAGAGTGGGGGAAATTTTGTGTTAGTATAACAGTGTTCATCTTTGTCAGAGTATCTGCACAGATGCTGAGGGAAAATAAATCTTTTATCTATAGAAATAAGTTCCCTAAATTTGTCTGAGAAAGTAGAAAGCCTAAAGAAAAACTAAGCTAATGACAAGACTTTTTCAGCAAGTGTACTATACATGCACACACATGCAGATAAAGAACATTTTTAGGCAATAATGGCAAACCATTAATACAGGTGGAAGTTTAGTATCAAGTGAAATTGAAGCTGGTGTCAAAGAATTATAATGTGTTTTATAATGCTTTAATAAAGGTTTGCCCACATTGTTTTAAGGATTGTACACACTGACCTGCAAAAGGCCAACTCTCTAGGATGCAGTTCTATTATAAAGAATCTGTTTCTACCTTTTTTGGAAATATGTAAATCCTCACCTTTCTGATATGGAACAGAAGGAGACATGTAGTCCTATCTGAAGTCGCTATATGGTATCCCTAGCTCCTACCTCGTGAGCTCGGAATTGGCTTCTTTCCGTTCAAGGAAAGACTGTTAGCACTGAGCCCTGCAGTTAATACAGAAGCAACTGTTCTTTTATTCCATCCATACTATCCATTTGTGGTACATTGGCCTTCAAAATACCTCACATGAAATCTCATTCTAGGCAAACTTTAAATAATCATCCTTTCCAAGACTAGTTTTTTTAGCTAATCCCAACTATTAACAGCATGATCTCTTTTCCAATGAAGGGAAAGAATTCTTTGGTACTTGGGGTTATCTCAGTTAACATGCTTTTCACTTGCTTCCCGTAATTCCTTGACTGCTCACATGTACAGAGATAAGTAGTCCTTATCTCATAACTATGTGCACCTTGTCTCAAATCCTTTTACCCAGGCTTGGGGATTTGGCTCTTTTCTACCTAAATGAACAATCACAAGAGGAACTTAAAAAGCAACTAGATTATGAGAGTTCCTCATCAATGGCAAATACCTTTAACTCTTAAAACTGTGAATCGGAGACATTGTATTGCTTTTGGCTTTTTCAAAAAGATAAGTCTCAATACTTTTCCTTGAAATAAATAATATTGACAATAGTGTTTTGCACTTGATTAGCCTCTTTATCAGAGTATATCAACTAAGGAATAAGGATATGCAACATGACCCTCAGAAAAGGTACATGGGAAGAGCGGAAGTGCAAACCCATTTGTGCAAATAAGGGATGTCCCAGAGGACTTGACTCCTGGACTTTGAAGTGTAGAACTGCCAGAAGGGTTTCTGGGATGTTAAAAGAGAAAATTAAACCTGTGCTCTTGATAGGTCACTTTAGTTTATAGCAAAATTGCGGTTATATAATATGACCTGTGGGTTAGTAAGGCCATACTTAGCTCTCCTTAGACCCAGGGCAATCTTAAAACATGTAGAGCAGGCTTCTATACTACTGCTGATCTTTGTGTCTTACCTAAAATAAAGCAATAAGAACAATTTGATTGTAAAGCTTGAGCTGTTACTATTCATCACTCACTAGATGAAATTTGACATCGGTGAGCGGATCATGATACTCACAGTATGGAAGGAGATGTAATTAACAAGACAATAAAGCAACACCTATGAACAGAGACTTAGGCCATCTGGTAACCTGGATTTCCAGACCAAAAAGACCATGCACAGGACCAGAAGCAAGAATGAAATCTTACAGTAAACAGACCTGACCATGAAAATAATGATGCAAAAATGAAGATAAAGTTGGGATTTGGGTTTTTTTTTTTTTCTTTTTACACATTAAGAAACAAGGACATAAAATGAGTGATACTGTTGCTAGGAATAACTCCGGAAATACTGGAACGGGTAATAAAAGTGTCTGATGAGACCTGTGACCTGAGGCAGAATGAGGCTGTAGAGCGGAAAAGATCAAAACATTAATAGCCATTAGTGCAGAAGAAAAACAAAAGTTCAAGGGAAAGGAACCAGGAAACTGAAGAGGCAGACCATCTGAGAAAGCGGACATTGCAGTTCAATGTGTCTGCTAGAGAAAACAGACAAAAGTCAGGAAGAAAAATGCCTAGCCTGCAACTATGACTGAAAGTTGTGTGGACAAAAAAAGCATCCTAGTGCTTGTTCCCTAAAGGAAATGGGAGTTGAAGCATATACAGGCATGTACAGAGGCTTCTAAGCAAGAGAAGAACGTAGTGACAAGATTCTCTCCAAGGTTCTCCATATGCACATATTATCCAGAGCTGGCTGCTATATTTGCTATATTTACTTCTGTTAAACCAGTGACCAGCTGGGCTCTCTCTGGTTTTTGGAGCCATGATCTTATTCCAGCAACACTGATAAGCAACCATCTTACAAAGGAGATATGTGACCAAGAGAACAACTGCAGCGTTTTGAGAGCAGTGGACAACAAACATTCCTCACAGGAAGATATTATTATTGCCTGGATTTTTAACATCTGGCACAGAAAATGCCCTCCCCTCCAAGAAAACTGCCTTCCGAAACAGATGAACAAGCAATCCCGGATGATCCATCAGGCCGACCCACAATAAAAATGTTTCACTTTTTTTCTGAAAGAAAATTACATTATTTCATCTTTTTTTCCAACTTTTCTGTTTCATTTTATGGCAACTTTTTTGTTGTCTAATAAAAAGCCAAAACTAAACAGTTGTATAACATAGAAACAAAATGGTTCGGCTCTTCCAAAATGTGTTGACTCCTCACATTTCCTACTATTGTTTAGACAAACCTAGATAAAATTTGACCTGCAATCACAAATAACTTTGGTTCTATTTAACGCTTTGGCAAATGTGTAAGTATTTGGCCAAGGGAATCAAGAACCATGTGCCACAATAATGAAAAAGCGTGCCTTGATACTGAGTAGGGGGCAGAACTCACTGGTCTGGAATAGGGAACAGATTCCACTTTCCACGTGAGAGAGCTAGGACAAAGTCAGAGTTACAAACCCTCCACAAGAACTGCGGTTGGCAAGTCCTCTGTTTTGGAATGTTTATGAAAACAAAGCCCTGTGCGTGTTACTTTCTCACCTTACAGTTTTACAAACCCCAGTCTCTGTTCTAACAACATCTCACAAGCGACATAATTATAAAAGTAGACTGACAAACATTAATCCTGACAGATTATAAAATGTTCTCGGTTCTATAACGTGGATATAAACTGAATGCTAAGAAGACAGCACACGTTTCTGCACTTGAAAAACTTCCCCCAGAATTTTCTTTCAGGGACAGCTTGAAAAGACAAATTGTACTGGAGTTTTTCAATCTGTCACAGTAGAGAACAGCTTCTGAACTGTAGAGAGATGCTTTCAAATGAATCATATATCATTTTATCTGAGAATTTATAAACCTTTCTAATTTGGTTGGGTTTTTTTTCTCTGTCTTCGCATATCAGAAAAACACCATGCAACTCTAATCCAGTATGTAATAGCAAAACAACTGTACAGATACAAATGAAACGTTGGAGTACCTCATTAGTTCAGTTATGAGTGTTTTTTCATCTTCAAAATTAAAATGTTATTATAGAAGAAGGGAAAAAACATCTATGCTTTAATGGTAACTCTAGGCTGAACATGATGGCCCATAGTATATCAACTTGGAATCAAGGCTCAGTGGATTTCATTAGCTCCAAACTACAGTACAACTGGGCATTTGTTGTCTCTCTTGAGAAGAGAATATGTATAAGACCCTACACAAAAGGTTAGTTTTAATTAAGGCTAAAGAAAATACTACCAACCTCTGACTTAAAATATGTGGGTTTAACCTGGGAGTATTCACTGTTTATGGGAAATCTACCTCAGTGCTCAAGAACTGATAAAATCTAGTCATGCTCTGGCGTGATATGGATGAAATTCAAAGAGAACTCCTTGTTTTCTGAGCTAATGATACAGTATAAACATATCTTCCTTGGTGGCTGCCTGTTCAGTAGTCATCTGTGACCATCTGTAGGGTAGAGCTGTTCTTTCATGTCAGCTACGTTCTAATGTGCTTTCATGGGTGATAGCATTTTCATTTTGGCAGGGTCCTTAAAAATGACCATTTTACAACTCATTTATTTTGTGCTGTGATTCCTCTTGTTGGTAATTACGCTAGCTGTTGTTTTTATTTTCTTTTCCCAGAGGAAGATCCATATATATTATTTTTCAGTTAAGTCCCTCAAAGCATTTTCATTAACTGACTCAGTAAGACTTCCTGTGAGGTAAGTGAATAGCAATATTCTTGTTTTATAAATGAGGAAGCAGAAGAATAAAGGAGGTAAGTGATTCTTCCATGGGAGTGGTGTAGTCAGTGAATAGAAACTAAAGATCTTTCCTGCCAGTTCCGCTGTAACTGATGGAGACCATTGTTCCGCAGGTGACAACCCCACACGCCCACACGAAGCTACCCAAAAGGAGCTTCAGCAGAGAAAAATCAAGCATTCACAAGATATGAAATGGCAAACTAAGACTGCTTATGTAACTTTCAGTTCCAGTTTCTGGGTGCCTGTTCTAGTCTTTATCTTTCCTAACACCCTGTTTTTCCTTCCTACTCGAGTCAGTGTTGAGCATCTTCTTCTTCCACAAGCACAGAGTACTATATTGTTGCCTGATAGCAGTTCAGCTGCAGGAGCCCATCCTATGCCAGAGAGCTACAGCCCACTCACACTAGGTTGTAGTAGGAAAATCTAAACAAATTTGCCTAAAAACTCTGGTTGATGTGAGGTCCTATCATAACCCTTCCCTACTATTCCTTATTTTTCAGCAAATTTCTGAATTGGGTCACTATCCTTGTGGTTTTGCACAGTTAGATAGTATAAATAGTTAGATATGCAATGTATTGAGCCACTTGCAATAGTTTCCTGCAATTTTGTTTCAAAATAGTAGAAGACGATATTTTTGTAATGTTTTGAAAAAGAACAGAATGTAATCTTCTTTCTGTTTCTATTGAAATTTCCAAAAAACATGAGAGAGTTCAAGAAATGGACACATTCCTATAATTCAGCAAATTATAAAAAATACTAAAATGAATTTCTGTTAAAACGAGAGGGGAGAAAGCTTGTAGGGACTTGAGGTAAAAGAAGTGTAGTGAAGTTGTTATGATGGTGTATAACAAAGGAACCTCCCTTTGGGGTGATGTTTTGACAATGCAGTAAATTAGGCTTTTGGACTCCTGATGCCACCTACAAAAATGTCTTGTGCTGCAGTTGCAAATCACCAGTCTTGCATAATCTATGTTCGCTAGTTAAGATACTGTCTGTTTTCAGGCAGCTGGTAGAAAACCACCACAAACATTATCACTGGTCTAGACAATTTAACAGAAGTGTAGACTGCATCCATGACTGATCTGGATCAAATCTGTGTGGCAAAGTGATTTGATAGTGTGCAGATCTGGTGTTAAATGTTTGTGGAGTCACAGCTTGAGTCAGAATGAATAATAATGACAAATCTGAAAAGTTTTCCAATGTTATCATTTCTTTTACCGCGGTAAAAGTCTTATCCAAACTCAGTTCTGGTTCCATTTCCGTTCTGACTCATTCTTTTGGCCTGTCACTGAACAGTTTGTGCAATGTGGCCTTAAGAGATCCTTTAGGCCATCTGGATGGCTGATACCAGGTCTGTTCCCAGTTAGTCTGTTCTTCCTCTTCTGTTCTTGGTCTCGTTCTCACTGTATGTGCTACGCTTGTTCCTTCTGTCTCCAGTCTACAAATCAGACCGTTCCATCTCAAAAACCTGTGTGCCCATTGGCTCCTTATACAAGGGGGTAGGGAGAATCAAATTCCTCATATTGGAAATGGGCAAATAATAAGCCAATACATTGGTAGAGGCATTCTCTGATGGTGTTAGATATTGCTGAGACTTTTTCATCTTCCTGTACTGTTTTGGGGCAGGAGGTGTGCTGCGTCGTGCAGAAAAGCTGCATGAAATGAGTGATTTAAATGCTGACCACATAAACCGGCAAATGGCCTCAGGAGCATGGGAAATGAGTAGACAGTGAAGAAATAACAGGGTTAAAAATATTGCAGGAGGGAATTAGAAGAATTCAGCCCCACCACCTGAACTCAGGTTTCATTTGTGTCCCTCCTGCAGAGTAAATTGGGTAGTCTGCATCTTAAAGCAGAATTGGGGTAAGTAAATCTGAGTTTGGTGTAGATAATGAAAATACTTAAGTTGCCTAAGTATTCTGAATTTGGATAAAGAATTAGTTGTCCTGACACTTAAGAGCAAGCCCAAAAAAGACAGTGCCATACTTAATGGGGTATTGCTATCTAGTACAATCGGAATTCCACTGCCAGTTATTATAAACTGATCTGCTTAACTTATGTCCCCATCCCTTTTTTGATTTTTTTTAATAATATATATTAAAAAAGGCAGTAGAGTCATCAAAGGAGATAAAATTCTGGAAGTCTTTGATATCCAGTTCCACAGTTACTCATACCAGTGTGACTGATGGTTTTACCAATGCCTTTGGCGTGCTGAATACCCTGCCAGTTGGGCAGCCATAAATGTCAATGAATCCTTCTTTACTCCTCCTAATTTCGGGTAACTTTGTTAGATGGCTTGTTTTGCCCTTTTGTGTTTAGCAACAATTTTCCTACTGTCTTATAACTGATTTCTCAGGAACATAAACAGTTCTTGTCAACTATATGTTCACTCACTTTCTCTCTAAAACCCCTTGATAGCTTCATCTTACACAAGCGAGCATTGACACATATTGTCTTCCTATCCCATGACCACAATGTTTATGCTATTTTAGATCTCTCTCAGCAGCTGTCTTCCCTCCTCCTTAACTCTAGCTTTCAGAAGCAGGATGACTTGTTCAAGAACATGTGGAGTGAAGATGTGGAGTATGGTAATTTATAGTCCATATTCAGTTTCAATCTTGTCACTTATTTTCTCTCTCCAGATGTGCTCAGAAGATGGAACGTATATATCTGTGTTTCGTTTTGGAGGAGATTTATAAATTCCAGAGGGTGACCTAACGTACAGTGACATGAAATAAGCTGTGGCAGTTTGAACAAAGGATTTTTTTTAATAAACTAAGCCTATAATTGAAAATTATAATAGAATTATTTGTCACAGGAGGCTCATCAGCATAAAGAATGTCTAGCAAAACTATTGATTAGAAAGGAGAGTTGCTCCAACTCCTATCTAAGACTTCAAGGTCCATTTCCAAGTATCTCAGAAATGTACAGGGACTCACTGTGGCCTCACTGTTGTTCCTGCGGGCTGTGTTCCTCTAGGAGCCCAAAACATTAACTACATGTGCTGTCAAGGAAAAGGACATTCTCAGGGCAGAAAAGCAGACTACCATGACCAAAATCAGAGTTTTAACCCTTCACTAGAATTGTTTTCTGAGATAACATTAAGCAATATATTTAGTAATCTTAGTATCAGTGAAAAGTCCCAGAATAATAAATACTATGGAGAAAAAAAAGGCTTTCTGCAGTATGCCTTCTCTATGTAGAGAGTTAGTGTACTTCATGTCAGGAAAATTTAGTTTGTCATGATAGACAGTCTCCCTCCAGACAGAAAAGACCTATACTGGGGGAAGGATAAGTGGGATAATGCATCTGGGACACCCTCATTCAGTTGCAGATTCCTCAGCCGTATGGAGCCCTTGAAGAGGAAATTTAGGGCAAACAGCCATCTCCAGGGTTGACCTCATGACATTAGCTGTCTTTTGGGTGATTCAGAAAAATGATCCATCCAAAGACAGGGAGTCCAAATCTAAACTCAAACTTTTTACCCTGTTGTATTGTCTAATTGTCCTATATTGTCTAGAACAAAAGGCATATTTTTGCTTTACTTATGTGTTTATACATTTGTATGGGGAAAAAAATGGAGGAAAAGAGTTCTCCGTACTGGCACAGGCACAGAAGCACCAGTGTGCACCTGGTAACAGTGGGATCTACCTCTTGGGTCCTTAACATTATGTCTTAATCTTTATCATCAGGTTGCCATTCAGATTGACATAAAAAGCATTTTCCTGCCAATAGGAACGATTGTATTCACGTGTTTTTTGTATATCTAGAAATATCTGGGCATGTCACTGCAAGCTAGCTATTTCTAAAAAGCCTTCTTTAAAATGTAAGAAGGGAGAGAAATACAGGAGTTGAGATTTTCCCCCACAAAACTGGAGGTATAAATGCATGCAGCTAAGCATTAATAAGTGCCTCTGAATCCACTTTAACCTTTTTAATTTCTTGTTTTCAGCCAGATTAGAATAAGAAGGATGTACATGGAAATAAGAAATTCCCTAGAACTGCACGTCAGCTACAGATCAGACAAAGATTTTAGGAAGCCAGAGGCAGAGTGGAGCCCATAACAGCAGTATAACTTTGGTGGCGTTAGGAACTTACTGCTTTCTGAGCCTTGCCAGAGGTGAGTGACTCCAATATGGGAGCTCTTAAAACAGCATACATGTTTATTGAAAATACACCTAAGAAAAATTCAGTTCCAATGAAGTTGATAAAAGGAACAGAAGTTGCTTAGTGTATGCCTTATTCATCGTAATGTATTGGCACTGCTGCAATAGCAGTTTTCCTTGCATTTTCTATTACAGAAGGTTTGTAATTCAGGCATAAAATTTTACTCTGGGCTGGAACTTGTGTTTTAAAGTCTTAGCCTAAAAGCCTTTCCTTTCATAAAAAAATTTCCATCAGTAAACACACAGCTGACTGGTCTCACCTTTAAGATTTTTAAGGGCATAGACTTCTGAAAATGAATCTCAATAGTCCTGAAGCCTCCTGTCTGTTTTAGAAAATGGTAGAGCTGAGCTGGTCATGGTATTTTGTTAAGCTGACAGCATTGTTTTTGAGAAGTGATGAAACTTTTTTGAGAGAGGCAATTTCAGTTGCTCTTCTTCTACAATGCTTTCCTTGAAATCCAACCCAGACAGGGGGAATCAATCCAGTGTAGTCCATGGCATGGTGGGTCTGTCACATTGTGAGGGAAGCAAGTTGGTTCAAGTTCTTCCTTTGCCTGGTTCAGATCAAGGATTTGAGTCCCTGTCTCAAACGAGACTCTTTGTTATGTTGTTACAGCACTCAATTCATCTGGTCCAACGGTTTTTAAAGTAGAACAATTCCAATAAAAGACACTGAGGAAAGGAAATGAGGATTGACTTTTAACCTAGTTAAAAAAATTCTTTAAGTGGGAACTCTCTTATGCAGCTCTATTTCTGCAGGAATAGTCTGAGTGAAGTTCACAATACGCAGTTTTGATACACATAAATGCTATCAAAAATCAGGGCAGAAACCAGAAGAAATTTAACCCAAAGTGATGTTCCTTACCACCTTTACAACGGACACACTGCAGAATTCTAAACTATAATAAAAACTGTGTCCATGAACGTTATTCTTTTTGTTGGAAAAAGCATAAATCAATTTCCATGAGAAATCATCCGGATTAGGTTCTTTCTAGCCAAGTATGAGGGGACAGGGTTGCTTTATTCCATCACTGATTGTCCTGTGTTCTCCCTATGTCAAGCCTCTGAATATGGCTCTGTTAACAGAATTTTTAATTACATGACTGTAGAAGTGCTTGCCATTGTATTTCCTGCTCCTTAGGTGTATTTGGGAACAGACACTTCTGCCAGAAACAACGGAATAAAAAAATATGTATATATCAGTATGAATGGTTCGTATTTTTCCTGCATATTCATATTGTCATGGGAACTATTTTCCCAGGCTTCCTTTAAGGAAAGCAGTGCTGGAAAACCTAGACAGACAGAAAAATTTTCCTCTGGCTAAACATCCCTAAATCATTAAACATCATCTTAAGAACACACAAAAAGTACATGAAGTAATTCATTTGACTTGTTCCATAAAATAATGCTTCTGCTAACTCTTCTTTCCTTAGCTTCTCTAAAAAAAGATGCTTCCATTTGGAGGCAGAAAAACAAAAGAATCCAGTGAATGGAATAAAAATAAATATCAGCTTTTTAACAGGCAAAAGTAGAGTAACACAAAAGGAAGAAAAACATTTCTCTTTTGTGTTTGTGAGTATTTCATTGTATATTGCTATTAAGGTGAATCCACAACAGTGCTTACTTCTCTCTGTCCAGGAGCCTATACAGGACAGTAGCTGCTCAGTATTTCCAGCTGCTAGGTAGTAACTGCACCCTGTTTAGCACTTTAAGTTCCAGGTGTTCTTTCTCAAGAGACTGCAGGACTGAAAATAAAAACTGTTTGTGCTTTAGAGCTACTGGGCCACCGGTAGTCAGTCAGTGAAGATATGCTAATCTATGCAAGCTGCAAATCTGGCCTGTAAGAGACAGAGGCGTCCATCAATGCAAGAGCACTGTTAAGGAGGTATTTGTACGGGCACCAGATACATTACCTCTGCTTTGTTCCTTGCTCTTTTTCTCTGCATTGAATTCATGGAGCCTTTTTCTTAACTGTTATTCATTACAGCAATCTCCTGAAAAAATACCAGTAATTTAAAGGTTAATAGAGTGCTGATATCACTGTAATTAGAGCAGAGGAAAAACATTTCTTCAATTACTGTTAATGCTTTCTTACTCTTCACCAATAAGATATGGCCCCATCCAAGATGGAAGGTGGGTGTCTAGATCTGTGTGAGCAAGAACTTGTGACAGGGTGATCGGACTAGTGCAGAAGCGATGCCTGAGACACTTGGGAGCATGTTGGAAATTGGTCAGTTTTTCCCCACCTGGGAAAAATAGAAGCCAAAATATCAAGGATGAGTATGTCATAAAAATGTAGTTTATGGAACTGGCTGTCCTGAAAAAATTCATAATACGCAGTTAATCAGAATTCATCTTTGATTTTCACTGCACTACATTATAGATAAACCCTTTATTTTAGGAAGTTTAAATTTTCAGAAACAGAGGGTGATATTGCCACAGCTGTACATACAAAGGGGCCATCTCAGAGACTCCAGCAACAGGGCTGGAAATCAGTCACACCCACACAGTTATTCCTAAAGTGGTTGGTTGGTTGGTGCTACATCTGGTCACATGCACCAGCAGCTTCTACAGGAGTGAGCTAGTACACTGAGGTGCACAAAGAGGTCTCTGTTCTGCTCCATTAAGTGAGCAGTCATATTTTAAAGCTCAGTGGATTAGCTGCAAACAAATGGAGTAGCTGAGCCTGGGAAGCATTCTGTCCTGAGGCTGGGACCCTCTGCCTAAATGATTGGAGAAGGCCCCAGCTGCACCCCTGGGTACCCTGAAGCAGTAAATACCAGTCTTTCCCACTGATTACTATTCCTTCCAGATAATGGGTACAGCTATTTGTATGTGTCCCGCTCAGTAACAGTTCATCAAGAAAAACACATCCTTGCTGCCCTTATTATTTGAAGGGATATAAGGATATGTGAGTTTTCATACACATAGATATCCTGGGCTGTCCTGTGCCCTGCAGGAGGTGGCTGGCCTCCCTCACAGAGCTGAGAGAACAGAGCGTGGTCAGACCTCAGCTGTCTTGCTTTAGGTGCCTAGATTCACTCCCAGTTTAAACTGGAATACTAGGCTGTGTGCCAAATCAGAGGGTTTGCTGGGAGACGGCGGGTGGAGTTTTGTGGTAAAGTGTTAACAGGTTAGATGACCACCGCTGTGTTTGATATATGAATGTATATCAAATCCTTTAATATCTGTAATGACTTTATCTTTCTTAGCTGCACTCTTTTGTACTCTGATAGTTCTGTTTTCTTTCTTTCTTTGGTATACTTTAAAAGAGTCTGGTAAATTGTACGTTTTGACTTCAGGTGCTTTCTTAGGTTTTCTGAGTTTTCACTTTGCATTTTGCTGTCTGCAGTTTGTCTTGTATGGCTGACTTGATTATGATGGAGAGTTCTATATTTTGAATAACTTATATTTTTATACTGATCTTGTTAATCAGTTATACTGTTTTAGTCTAGTCTATTTTTTTCCTTTCTGGATTACAGGTGCTTCTTGTTAGTCAATTGTAATACAGTGAAGTGGTCTCTAAGCTGGGCCTAAAGACTTCAGTATACCTATTCTTGTTTTCTTGTTACTTTTAATGGCTTCCTTCACCTTATTCTTAATTTTTTTTTCTATTCTGCTAATTTTAGAGCATTGTCTTAGTTATAGATCATGGTCTGCAAGATTTATTGTCTAAGGCCTGTGCTCTTGAACAGCTTCCTTGCATCCTGTGGTTCTCTCTGTATTGTTTGTACAAAGCCATAATGTGGACTTCTATTCATTCGCATAAAGTAAAATTTGCACAGTATAGTGTAATTCTGAAATGTACAGAAATACTTTTTTTGATAATTTTTTAATGTAGATGGAACTTAAATTTTATAGCTATACAAATTTCTGCATTTAAAAGAACCTAAACAGAGGTCTTTCTGTCGTAGAAATTGTTTCAAGAAATGTCTTAATGTACAGAAATTGCTTTCCATGTCTGCCCAAATGACTGTTTTAGACACAGGCACCTGAAGTCACCCACTTCTGGGTGACTTACCACTTTGATTTCTCTCAGCACTCAATATATTTTCTTTTCATGCACATGCAAACAAACTATTTTTTTTAGATGTGTGTGTGTGTGTGTGCGTGTGGGCACACAGACAAAAGTTCAAAATAGGAATTTTTTACAACAAAGAAGTGTGTATTCACACACACTTAAGACCTTAAGAAAAAGCTAACCTACAAATAAGTCTTGTTAAGAGATTTTGCTGACTTTAGGGGAGATGCATTTACACAATTTCTAACAAAATCTACATTCTGACAGATACAGAAATCATCAGGCTATCTGGTGCAGTTGTAGGGCACAGTGCAGCATTGTGAAGACATGCTAACATGGTTCTTTAAAGCAATGTAACGCTGTTAGCATTGCACTGTTGTTAGGCTAATTAGCTCTGTCCCGTTTCGCTGGCTTATTCAGTAAGTAGCTCAGGTACCTCTGTGTCATGCAATATTGTACAGCGCAGACATCCCCTAAGAAACTAATCAATGAAGAGTAGAAAAGAAGAATAAAATGTAAAAGAAGCCATTGCTATTTTTATTGTCAAATATTTCCTAAATTCCCTTTGGTAGATCTGTTACGACTTACCTCATAACTTGTATGTGTCACAGTAGAAGTGGATTTTTAAAGAAGAGTTTGCAAAGCAATAGCTGTATATTTCAGTTCAGTGCTGGCATTCCCTAGGGGAGCTTGGAATGAGAGATGGAGCAAGTGGAGGTGAAGGTCAGAAACACTAGAGAGGGCTTAGATGATGTGATAATAGACAGGAGCAGATAACAGTAAGAGCTTCATTGCAAAGGGAACAAGCATGTTAGATTAGGACAAAGATAAATAAGTCTTTGAAACTTCAAATCTTCTCCTTTCCAATTTAACATATGAAAGTGAATTATATCTGAATGCTTATGGGGATCTAAAACTGAAAAATAGCCAAGGTTTTTGCCTGACTTTTTTTCGTTGTTCCTGTAACTCAGTTTTCACTTTGAACCACAAGTGGCAAGCAAAATTTTCATTATGCGATTTGTACATGTTAGAAAGACAAGTTCTCCAGAGATGCCTGTTATGACAGCAAAAAATGGCTTCTTTGTATCGTTGCAGTGAACAGGACTCTCATATGGACTCTTAAAATGTTGTACCAAACTTGTCATAGATGATTTTAATTATTTGGAATTTATTTGCAGATAAAGACTTCTAAGTCAAACATAATACTGAAATTGCATCTTTGAGTGTATATTGCTATAGTGCTTTTAAATAGACTAAAATATTGGGTTTTTTTCTTGATGTCATATCTGTAGTCTGCATGCAATTGTGATGAGAGGTAAAAAATAAGTATCCAGACCTTCATGAGAAAGTCAGACTTAATATAGGCAAAATGGATTAAGAAGAATATAATATCTGAGGACTTAGCATGAGTTTATTATTTCTCATTCTTCTGAGTCTTTGCTTTGCCTGAGCGTGACATGGAGCATGGACCAAATAGGATACACATTTCAAACAGAAATAGGAATTGGAGGAGCCGTATCCCTTTTTCAGATCCAACAGTTTTGGACAATTCAGGTAGTAATTGCACTGGAAAATGAAGGATATTCTGTACATCCGAAACTAACTTGAATCTTCAGAAATCAGATAACTATAATTACTGTAATTTAATGCAAATAATTAATCTAGTACAGTGGAAAGATCACTGCTCAAAAGGTAGTCTCATTCCTCCACTTTTTGGTTCAGTTTCCAGCTTTTATAGCTATCACTTCTGCTTAGACCTCATTAGGCTAAATTAACACTAATAAGCATGTAATGTGGCAAATCTGCTTGACCAGAAATTACTACTCTTCTTCATTCCCTGTTTTCATAGGTGCAGGTCCTAACACTGTGCCTGTTCAACTACACTTTTCCTCAGATCAACCGGGTAACGATCCTGACCTTAGTGGTTTTCTCTTTCTCCGGGGCAAGGCATAGCATAGCAATCAGGTAGGTCAAGTGTGGAGTAGGCTATACCAGAAACTGGAACTGTGTCTTGTTAGACAAGCAGCAGTATTCAGATTGCTATAAACCTGCTATAAAAATTCCCAGCCTTCTCCAAGAGTCTGTATGCATACCTCTGAGGGATGGCTTGCCAGTTAATTGGAGGCTACAGTATTAGTGCCTTAGTGCTCTTATGCCTTGTTGAATCTTTCCTTAACATTCATTTTCCCTCCACTTTTTATTTCTGTTGTCCTCTGCTGCTTGTTTCTCTTACTCCTCTAACCTTACCCTTGTGAAAATGCCGTGACGATATGTAGCTGGGCTTTTCTGTCAAATCCTTGCAAAAAAACACATTCATATCTCTTTCTGATTATGAAATGAAATTTCATTTTAGTTTGGTACAGTATGGAAAACACTGAGCCACTACTGACTGACATGAACTTCTTAGAGGAAAATTTGATATAGATGTAATGCACGTGCTGATTAAAAAACAGCATTTCCTTTTCTGAAATTCACAGCTGATGGCATGGAACTCTCAATGCCATTTAAAACACACTGAAATAGTTCCATAAAAGAAACTGCATGAGCCACCAGATAGCTTTAAAACCAAGAAATGCTCATTATTGCTTCTCTTCTGAACCTGTAAATAACATTTTAACTTCATTTTAAAAGACTATACTGCAAGATTATTTGAGCACAGCTTCATGTTCAGTCTTTATCTACCAGCAAGAGAGAAAATTTGGCCACACAATCTTTGCAGTTTCATGGTGAGTAAGAATAGTAATAGGATAATAGGATTGCTACTGCAATTAAAGGTGACAATTATTTCTTTTAAATTTGCAAATATTTTCAGTAGATACTGGGCATAAACTTACAGCACTGCTATATAATCACTTCAAGAATCTATACTAGTTTTCAAAGGTCAAAGTACTAGCGTAAAACAGGAAAATGAGAGGTAATTACATAGTTTCTGGAATACCTACTGCTATCAACAGCTCTAGTATTATGAGAGGAAAATTGTCAAAATAGGCATAAAGATTCTATGCCTTTTATTGTAATCTGCTATTTATCTTCATAAGCATCTTTTATATGCACATTTATTAAATGCAATAGTCACTACATCTGAAATGATTGTTCTTCCTTTACCTGACACCATATATCCAAGCGCCTAATAAAAAGAACTGTTTTCATTTGTGTCTTTGCACAATAGTTACATAATATTTTTCATGCCTAAAGCTCTTAATAATTTATTAATAATTGTATTAATAATGTACTAAAATACAGGAACATAGTACAAAGGAAAGGAAAATTTAGCAGAAAAACACTAAATAAAATCCTGTTAATAATGCTTCTGCTAAGAAGTGATGCCTTCTATACATTTAAATTGGCACTATTTCCCTTGCAAAAGGACTGCTCTGTTTGGAAGGCTTAGTTTGCTACATTTTGCCTCTTTAGATAGAAAATACTGCTGTGGTAGTATTAATAGTGCAACCGAATGGTTTAATTTCAAGAAGGGACAAGAAGCTTTTTTTGTAATTGGATAAGAGTGTCTTTCCCTGGCTGAAAGTTTAGCTTGTGGCCACTTATAGCCTTTTCTATTTTCAGTTGAAATCTGAATCCTTGTTCTGTATAGGGTGATTGCTTCTTTTTGTTAATATTTCCATAAAATTGAGAGATCAGTTGTTGAATTTGTACTTATGGATCAATGTTAGGCCTTTAAGTTTCTCAGGGATAATAATTCACTTGTATCAAATTCTTAACTGAAAATACCAAAGATGTTCAATAGCTCTACAGGCCCCTTTACATAACTTAGCAGACTAACAGTGATCCATAGACAGCAGTTTGGGGAACTACTGCCTGAAACCATAAAACTATATGAAATGCAAACATCCTTAGTAGGAATTTATATTGCAGCTATGTTATGTTGTTCAGTACGGTAGTATCATGCTGTTTCTTGATCCCGGTTTGAGAGAATTTTCATATCTATAAAATATCAGTAGAAATAGCAAGTACACCCACTGTATTTGAAATAGAATATTTTACTCCACAGCATGACTGTTATACTAAGAAAAAGAGCGAAGAGCTATTTCATATTTTTCTGGGCACCAGTGGATATTTATTTCCATACTTTTCACTACAGGGAAATGATTCTTTCCTACTAGATATGAACTTGTATCTGATTATAACAAAACGTCTATGACTTTTTGTTCCTCGTGTGCTTAGTTATTACACGACCAAGGTTCAGTATATGTCATGAAATCACAGCCTCCTCCTCTCCTCACTTATAATATAGTTAAGAGGGGGCAATTAAGCTGAAGAAATGAATGTGGGTTTCACAAGAAACTGCAGTATCAGTTCATAATCTGATCTCTTATAATTGAAAAATATTTTTATTCAGTGAGCCCAAAAGGTTGCATTAGGTGCGCAGCATGAGTCTATATCTTACTAGAGACTCCTTTTTGGTAGAGATAGCTGCTGTGTAACCATCCATCAGCTTTAAAACAAGGAGAAAAGTGTAAGCCCAGGATCAAAATCCTAGTCAGCAATGTGAATAGCTTCACATTGTTTTTTTAAGGCATGAGGGTTGTAGTTGGTTACATATTTCGTGGATGCAGTGCATAGCTGTATTTTGTCTACAGCACAGCATGAAGTAAGAGAGCTTACTAAAGGAGATAAGTATTATATACATGGACCTGGCTGGACCTTTATTTTAGTAGCAATTATGTGATTAATTTTCCTAGGCAAAAATGTGCAATTTCCCCCAAATGAATTTTAACTTCAGTTTAAGCAATTTCTCAGGTACAGGTTTCCTTTAACCATCAGTTTCATTCTCTTCTTGCGTATGTGGTGGGATGTGTGTGGTTTTTTTCTTCTTCTTCTTCTTTTTTTTTTTTTTAGACACTTGGCTATGTCTGCATTTAACCTTTCTCGAAAATAGATGTGCGAGAAGGCCTTCAGTGAGCTAGCAGAGCTTGCTTTCAAAGCTCAGTGAGTTCCCAGTCTTACAAGCCCTCTGTAAGAATAATTCAAGTCAATAGGGGATTTAAAAGTGAAAGGGGAGAAAAATCAGGTCAGCAAGAAATATGAATAGAATGATTAAATCAGTTGGAAGTGCTATGGTAAAAGACAGAGGATTCCAATTCCAGTTATTATAGATTGGAAGGCTGAGATTCTTAATAGCAAGGAAGTAGAGTATTGCTTGAGAATGGGATTGAATTGGCAAAGTACATCCAATCAGTCCTTCTAATAGAGTGGCTGAATGTGTAATATAACGTGATTAAAGTGTTTGGTCCCTTCACTGCTGTGAATATAGTCCTGTAGAAAAGGTTCATACTACGTTTCCCCTTGTCCAGGGATGATATAGTTAAGTAGAGCAGCATGCATTTGATACTGTGTATTTTTGTGGTTTCTGTTTTAAGTCAATGCTGACAAATAAAATCTGAGCATACCTAGTTCATCATGTCCTGTTTAGGAAGGTCAAGATTTGTTTGCAAATAACACTCTGATATCATGAATTAATATTGATTGTCCACGGTCTTGGTCTGATGGTCAGTGCCAGAGTCCAAATCACCAGTATCTTCCAGGTGAAACTTTGTTATCTTTTAAGTTCTAGCTCTTACGATAGTAATGAGCTGCACTAAAAATGGATACAAACAGGAAGAAAGGCAATTTAGGTATTCTAAGAACAGCTGAAATGAAAATTATAGCTTGTCTTAAAACTTGCATGTAAGAGGAACATTCAGTCTCGCTAAATTATGCTATCATTTGGGTTGTGGCTCATGAGAGGTAGATATTCTTTGGGGGTTTGTCATCTTCTGAGCAGATAAATGTCTTACAGCTGGGATTTTCTTCCTCCAGGCATGTACAAAATTACGAACACAACAGAACCCCAAACTTCACTGGGAAGTGTGGTCGCTACATCAATATAAATATTCAGCAGTAGGAAATGAGACATTTTTTCTCTCTATTGCATTACAGATGCACCCAGCATGATGGCATTTTAATTCTGTTCTTAGGTGGTACAGTATTGTCACCTGTAGAACCTAAATATTAATATGGGAATGTCAGTCTGTAGAATCCCCTTGTTACATGGAGGAAAAGCTGTCTGAAGCAACTGAGGGCACAGAAGCAGCAGAAAAAGCCTGGATTAAAGTTTGATGACAAAGATACGCATATCCTGAAGATCTGACTTGTATCACTGCCATCTGAGACTTCAGAGTGCTGTTCTGCAGAGTGTGAATCTATGACATGCTTGTTACTCCTTCTCATGCCAACTCCCTGTGTGAGCGTGATTTGTGTGTGTGTGCGTATACATACACATATATATATAAATACAAATATAAATATATATATATATATATATATATACATGGACTAAGCTATTTCATCACTACAAGGGGAATGAGTGCAGAGCATCCAGAGATCCAGAAATCTGTAGCCCAGCTTATTGTACGTTAACTTCCTTATGTCAATAGACCCTAGTCAAAATCAAATTAAAGCCTCTATAATTAAGAATGAATGTCTATGGAGAGGTTTAATGCAGTTAAATAAAACTGAGTAAAACATGTTAATTTTCCCATATGTCTCGCTGTAGATGAGCCCTAGATATCCTTGCCACTTTCTTTAACAGCCCTCACAAATACTTAATGAGTCCAGTTTCCTGATTTCTGAGCCGGAACTGGACTCTGCAACCCACGTCAAAGTTTACTGTGGGATTTCTTATTGCTTTGCTTTTTGTAGTTACGGATACTAAGCTTCAAAAATGTGCTTAGCACTGTAAGAAGCCATAAAAATGACACTTCCTATCCCAAGGAGTGTGTAGTCTAACAACAGACAGACAGCGCAAACTGTACTGAGAAACCTGGGGAAGGTACTTCTTAGAGATATTTTTTTTTTTTTAATAATGGTTGGGTGCCTGACAACATTTACATTGACATTGGTTAGTATTCATAGCCTCAAAAAAGATGAGAGTTCATAGAAGGGATTTGGCTTCTCTTTTGCAGATTTTCTTCTACCACATGCAGAGGGATCAGATCATTTTACCACTGATATTATAGCTATACAGGCTGCTCCCTTCCTTTTTTTGGCATATGGTATTTGAGCTTGGTTGTTGATCTGTGCTCCTTACATTTTACACAGTGACTAACAGGCTGCTCACATATGCAGGGGAGTTTACCTACTGCCAAATGTGTTATTATTGTGTAATTACGTGCCAATGCATGTAATTAGTATAGTACTTTGGGCACTTTGTTGCATACTAAGGAAGCTTCCCTGGCCTTACAATGATGTCAGATATTGACAGATATATTATTGTACAAATATGTTATTGTACTAAAAAAACCTTCTCCAAGAAAAATAAGCTGCTTTAGTCTTATGATGTTTAGTAAGTCCTTCAAAGTAAAATTGATATATTTAGGCTCTTGCTTCTTTCTTAGTTATATGGATATGTGTAGGATTAGCAGAGTCGTTAACTACTTCTTTCTCTATTAGTGATCTTCCATCTTTTGGTTAAATGAGTATCCTTTTCTGAAGGGACAATTCTATTATTAGCAAAACTGTCCAAAGTCAAAAGTGAAGAATCCAAGTTTCAAGTGCTGTAACAGTGAAAATTGATAAGGTGTTGATGGGCTCAGTTTGAGACAGGATCCTCATGAGGAAATAATTTGATGTTAGCTTTTAGTGGGAATGAATTTAAGGATGTAGTATCTCAAATTTGTGTCATGCAGTTAAAGTGAACAAGTTTGACTCGAGGCCCAAGATAATTTCCAATGAAGCTGATGAAATCCCTTCATTAGGAATTGGAAGAGGCCTAAGATAAAACAGGAGCGTCTTTGGGCTAAAGCTGATGACTATAACACACTGCCCATTGCTCTAATTCTTCTACCTTGCTTGATGCTTTTGGTTCAGGCGCTTGCCCTTATGTTAGGCTTGATTGATTATTTTAGGCTGGAAGCTGCTGAAAGCTCATTGTTTCACATTGCACACCTGTGAGATAACCGTTCTCAGCACACAGGAGCTGGCTTTTCTAGTTTGATTACTCTAAAGAAAATGGATCTCCCAGTTGGAGTAAAGATGCAGTCTTTTACTAAACTTGATGGGACACATCCAGTCCAGACTCCAGCAAAGGAATATGTTGCTTTTATTATGGTGTCAAATTACAAGATCTATAGCTTTACTCAAATGACAGTAATTAACGGCAGTCATGGTTAGCTCATTATTAGTCTGAGAATATTAACTATCAATTTCTTGTCAGCCTATTTACTGTGAAATAGGCACTAAACACAGATAATGACCAGTTCCTCATGGCCTGATTTGCTTTGCCATTCTCTGCTATGTTATTGCCGTTGCCTTAGGCCTCACCTACACTGGGTGGCTTCCGCTAGAAACACTCTTGCTGTTTTGCAAGAACATCAGTAACTCGGCTGCTTTTGGTTCAGAGAGTCCTCACAGAGACTGATTTTACCTGCAGATGTTATGCCGGGTTGTAAAAGAGTTTTTTGTTGTCTCCTCTATAGTGGCTGAGTAGGAGTTCATTTACAGTGTGCTGTGGGATGCCTCTTTGGGACTGCAAAATCCTTAGGATCAGTTCAATTGGTTCTCTGCACACCACCAAACTTTGTTTCAAAAAGCTGGTATTTATTTTAGACTTTATCAGCTGCTCTTTAAAAGAAGAAAAAAGGTGCCTGTACAGTTACATTTTTTTTGTAGTATGTTCAACCGCACTTGTAATTTCTGACTTAGCTCTTTTTCAGCAGAAATGGCAATTCCTGGAAGGCCTTGTTTCTAGCTACTGAGGTTTAGAAGCAGTCAATTGAAGTTAATTAAAGATGAATGTGTTGTGATGATAAGACATACGGGCAGGGCATTGCCCAGCTCCACTGGTAGCACACCCGTTGCCACAGCTCCACACCCGCTTTGTCTGAAGCAGGGTGGACTACAGGCCAGAGCACTCTTTTTGACCAGACCGTGGCTCCAGCGACAAGTCTCAGCTTGATGTGTTTCATCTCAATGTGCCTGTGAGTATCTCAGCAGAGGTTTGCAGGCTTTGACTTGTTGATTGCTAAAGCTATACCTCTGTTGTTAAGCAGCGCAGACTACATGTCAGATCTGAGCTGGCTGCATTCGTTCCATGGGTTGCACGCTGCTGTACACGTTTGAGCCAAACATTATGAGCCCATTCTCATGAGCGGGTGGCAAAGCTTTGTCAACACCAGCCAAAGAGAAAATACTAATATAATATGGGAACAGAGCTCGTGGCTCAGCTGTACTAGAATGAATCACCAATTCAAGTTCAGTTCTTCATTTTCAAGCTGGCAGGGGCTGTGCGTGCTGATAAGGCAACATATTCAGCTGGTGCAGAAAGTGTCTCCTTTCACCGTATCTCAGCTGGCCTCCAGTGTGAGGGACATGCAACTTCCCATGACTAAACTGATGATTCAGTATGAGAGTTTTGTGGGTTATGATGAAAGGGGAAGTCCAAGACTGTGAGAAAACGCGTTGGCTGCATTGGCTATTGGACAGCTAGCCTCTGAAATTGTTGGTGGCCAAGTGCTGAGATAGACCCAGTGACCATAAAGCAGCTTCTGTGCCCAGAGGAGCAGCCAAACTTTCTGTGTCTGAAACATGTCCATCTTCACCAATAAGTTCCTGTAGTGATTTGCAGAGTCCAAAACTAATTCAGACCCTCTGCTGAATAACTGCCTCCATTAAAAATCTACTTGATAATACGGAGTATGTATGTTTGTGCGTGTGGACTATGCACATGAAAGATACGTGTTTATATGAGAGGAAGTTGTAAGAGTTGCCCTTTTTTAAAGCATTTGCCACTATCAGGATGGAAAAATGAAGAGTGCCGGTTTTACAACATTAAGCTATCAAGCTATTTGCAGGGAAAGAAATTGTGGCATGAATCTATGAAAAGCTGGGAAGTTTAGAAAGGAACGATCCCACGGCTAGCAACAGCAGCTGTGCTGTGACATGCAGAGTGATATGCCAGTTGTCTGATCAATAGGTTTTACTTCTAGGATTATTATTTCTTGGCAGCCGACCTAATATAATTACGTATGTTTTCCCGCAACAAGCAAACACTTTATGTGGTTGAGGAAACAGCTGCACTATACTTAAGAGCTTATTTGCATAAATATGAAAGTATAGTTGTAGAATTCCAAAACTGCATATTGTGCAGGGTTACATGTTAAAGGTGAGGATTATAAATACCTATAATGCCCATTCATTTAAAATGGACAAGTATTTAGCCATCTTGAACATTGAAAGACAGTATGTCATCTGGTTATTTGGAAGTGTGACTGTTTAGTCTAAAAATAACGACTAACATGGCTCTGAAGTAGAGTTGTTTGCATCTTTGCTTATTTTCTATTTTGAGCAGCTCTTTGGAGCTGGAGCAGCATAGGGAAACTTTTAGAAAGGGATACTAAGCCAGATACAATTTACCTAATTTCTTTCAAACTTAAACCAGGCTCTTTGCTTTTAAATTCACAAATAAGCTTCTGAAGTAAGCCTGGTAAAGCTTCTCATGTATGAATTGTATTACTGTTTATCCACAGAAACTAAATCCCAGGTTGCAAGTAATCTGTAGTCTGTTAATACATGACCAGGGTTATTTACCAAGTAGTTCTGCAAGCTGCCTCCAGAAGAGACCAGCGTTTATGCAGCTGTGTGTCAAAAAGAGCAGATAGATTGAAATATGGTGCAGCAAAACTTAAAAGATTTTTTTCAGTTCCCCCATCTGTTTTGCTTGGTGACTACACAAGTGTTTGTGCCACACAAGAGAGAAGGCAATGCAAGGCAGAAATGGAAGGCTGAAAATGAGGAGAAAATGGAGGCCACGTCAGCTTATACTACCCTAAATTATGTGTAGAATTATAGCATCACATTGGGATGGCTGTTGTGAGTTCCTGCCCCATGCAGGGAGAGCTTGGCGGCTCATGTGGAAGCTGTAGCTTTAGTGGTTTTTAGTCCAGTGTTTTAATAGAAGTTTGGCACCAGTGTTGGGTCACCATAAGACAGGAAGGCTGTAAACTGCACACACACCTGCAGTGGGGATAGAAGTCTTTCAGAACGGAGCATCATAGACTACCGGGGCCAGGAATAGAGATTCACGTTGTCACGAGATCAGTGGCCCTGTGTGTTGAAAGTGCGGTCCATACAGTACGGTGCTGACATAGGGAAATGGATCTAACTGAAGCTTTTGGGTGCTATCCCAATAGTAACATGCTATTTTGCTTTCTTATGTGGTTTTGTGCAGATTTGATTGACGTGGTTGGTTTCAGCTGACAGATTCAGTTGTGCAATTTGTTCAACTCTTCATGAAGTAAGAACAGAAGAATGCTCTGAGTGTCCTGACAGCATGATGAGATGAGCGCTAGCTCATCTACTTATGACATTTTAAAATACGTTGCCAGATTTTCCTCCAGTCGTTCATTCTGCCCATCTGCTGGAGGGTATGGTTCTTTCCGGCAGCAGAAAAATCTGCCTTAGAGCCCAGAGGCTGATTTTTTTTTTCCTAAGTCTGTTTTTGTTGACAATTTTAACTTGTATTTGAACTTGGTGC
Organism: Struthio camelus; assembly: GCF_040807025.1. Taxonomy (NCBI): domain Eukaryota; kingdom Metazoa; phylum Chordata; class Aves; order Struthioniformes; family Struthionidae; genus Struthio; species Struthio camelus. Next base: position 39,678,048 of record NC_090947.1, on the reverse strand, counting down.
TGAAGCAGCTCAGGAGCATGTACATGATCTGTTAAATGATACTACAGTTATGAGAGGCTGCTGATCTCAAAGGGGAAGTCTTACTCCTGCCCCTTCCTCTTGGATTTCACCCCTCTCTTTCACTAGTCTTTGGAAACAGATTTAACTGTTACCAGGAAAAAAATTACCAGTGATTTTTGCCAAATCAGTGTAAGGTCAGTGGCTGGAGAGCACAATAAGAAGTAGAATAGAAGGAAGAGGAAAAGGGCCCTCTCATTTCAGCAGGGGCAAGCTGTCAAATTAGCGTGTTCAAGGTTCTGAAACGGCGACATGACCCTGCTGTTACCTCCAGCAAGATGGTAACCGAAAGCTGGAGGAAGGAAATATCTAAAGCTCTCAGAGCCATCTTTAACTTTTCTGTCAGTAGCTACTGAATGATTAGCTTGCACTGGCACTTTGGGCCTTGAGAAGATACATTCTTGTCAGCCAGCTAACACGTTCCTGTCACATTGTGAAGAAGGTGTTGGACCTCACGAGAGTACACACTCAGTTTTAAGCAGAGCAAAATGGATCACAGGAATTCTGCATCTGGATGGAGAGTACTATAGTGATAAAATGGCAAGCTCTGGAGGCTAAGGCTGTTTAGTCTGTGTTTCCACAGTGGCTAACACGCTGGAGTCCTGACGTGTGACTGAGGATAAGCTGCAAGCAGGCACAGGTGAGCTCTGCCTGCCCTGTGAACTGCTGGGATACACACTGCTCTGATCTGGAAGCTGTTTAGATGTGCTGAAGTGGACCTGTAAGACTCTCTGAGAAAACTGAGTCTAACTTCTTTGTGTGGAGGCCTAAAAATGGTTGATGAAGCCCATACTGTGTGCAGTGTTTAAGAAGCTTGTAAGTAATCTCCATAAAGTGTTATAAATAATTTCCATAAAAGACAATGTGAAAATGTGGTATATTCATGGTCATGAGACCCAGCTGAAAGGAGAAAATAGAACCTGCTTCATGCGAGCTGCCATTTGCCCTAAGGAAAGGGCAAGGTATATGAGTATAGATTTGGTGGTAAAGCACTCTATGTTATAAAGATAGCTCCCCCTTTCTTTTTCAGAACAGCTAAAGAGATACTTCTGGTTGCGTGCTTGAACCTGAGCAAACAATGTTGTTCTGTTAACAAAAAGTTTAATACTTTGGTGGGTTGTTTTTTTGTTTGTTTTTGTTTGAGAACTTTAACTGTTTGATCACACAACTCATTTTCTTATGACACTGCAAATAAAGGGATTACAGTTGTGGAGGATGGGTTGGTACTTAATCCCACTGAAGTAAATGAATTTTTAATACTGAGATTTAATGGGAGTAGAGTCAGACTTCTAGAGCAATCCAAAGTAAGACTAAAATGCTAGCAGTGTTTTAAAAAGTAGTTGGATGAGGCCATTCTTTCTGCTGAGAGAGCTTATGAGAGGCTGAGTGGTATAGCAAGAGCTGATAGGAAGACTGTAAACTAGTCATTAGGGCAATAAAGAAAATAATATTTCAATATAATGCTTACTGATCATAAATTTTGAGCAGTGAAAATGCTTCACGTTGTCATGCTAATTTTTCCAAGTTTAGTTTGGCAGTTACAATTTGAGATGAGTCATATAGGTATTGCCTTATATTTATTAACTCTGTGATTTATTTTTATTTTAAAAGCTTGAACATGGAATATGCTTTCTTTGGAGGCAAAAGTGGCTTAGGACATTCATAGCCTGCCTGTTACTTCTAAGCACAGCAACCAGAGAGTTGCAACAAGGGAGGAAATGCATGAGATGGAGGGTATTAGGAGCTTTTAAAACTATCTGTGCTACTAAAAATGAGAAAACCGATGTGGATCTGCATCCTTACTCTCATCAGTTCTGAGGCATGCCCTCCCACCCAGGTGTTTTTTACTGCCTTCTTTGTGCCAGAAGTGATGCTCAGAAAGACAATTCATCTAAAATTTACCCTGGCAAAAAAAAAAAAAAAGCTTCAGGTGCGATGGAGATGGTCCCTTGGCATGCAAGTGCATGATGAGCAAACTTGTTTGCTCAAAACACTGGTGATGCCTCGGAAACTGCAGTCTGATGAGATAATAAATCTGGAGTCTCTAACTCCTTCCTTGGATCCAAAGTGACCCTCACTCATAATGCAAATCACTTATCCTGTGTGAACTTGCTCTTCTGGTACAAATTTGTTAAAGAAAACATTGACCTGTCAACTCTCTACCAGCAGGCTTCAGGCTAGATCAGATGTCGTCTCTTACCCAACGCTGCGTGAAGCTGGCCTAAAAGATTAAAGCTAACATAAACTCTCTAATGTATCAATTTGGCAGAAATACAGCCGTGTGCCTACATGTGATCCAGAGCAGACTTGTCCCGCTGGGTGATGAGGGAGAGCTCAGAGCTGATGCTAATTTATGATGGAAAAAAGACCCAGGCTGCTCTTTGCATGGACAAAAGCCTCATCCTCTGTAGCTATGTCAGCAGAGCCTCCTAGTGGAGATGCAGCATATACCAGCAGCAGGAGTTTCTCTGCCATCTGCGTGGCTCACACAGATTAAAATAAAAATGCTTGCTCTCAACTTATCTGTATCCACAACGGCCCACACAGTCATGCTTGGAAAGGGAAGGTGGGGCAGAGGGTTTATCGTTGTGTCCTTAACATTGTGGGAAGCATATACAAAGCTTCCTGATCCTTATTTGCGTGGCTTGATATTTATATACCTTCAGGACCTGATATAATTTCAGAATGAAAAGGATTCCTTGAACTTAGCTGTATTTTGCTTGGATGCTTGTCTGGGAGCAATACTTCCTGCACGTCTCAGTGAGGTGGCATGTTGATTTCCAGTGTTGAGGAGGTAGGTTGGTGAATGCTGAAAAATCCCTGGTTTAGAAATTACAGAGATGAGTTGGAAACCTGCAAAAGGGTCCAGGCTTGGTTTTGGAGGGCATTTTGTAGCAGATAAACTGAAACCAGTGGGAAGTGATACTGAACTAAAACAAGACCTACTCTAGGAAGGTGAAAGACTAATAAGAAAGATGGAAAGAGATAGGGAATTAAAGGAAAGAGAGCAAATGGTAAATATGAATTGAAATCATATGTATGAAGGTATGTGTATGAAATGGCATTACTTAATATAAAGCCTGTAAGTAATGTAGACAAATGTGCATATAACAAGGAAAGATGAGTGAAGTAGTAGCAATTCTCTTGTTGCTCAGGAAGGGGAGCAGAAATCTGTATGTGTATTCAAAAGGCGTTAATCTATTCAATATGCCTCCTGGGTACTCTTACAGCTCTTACAAGCTGCAAGAAAGTGTAGCTGGCTTCAGAAGAGGATGCTTGTGCTTTTCAGATGATCTTGCTGAGACGAATAAACAAATAGGACTGGGAGTATGGAAATGATAGGTGAGGAGGGTTTTTTGAAATTTAAACAAGTGTATTACTCAGTATGGAAAGATTGTTTCTGAGAATTGATAGAACCCTGCAGACTTGCTATAAAGATTGGTTATATATGAAAGAATGATGCCTTGTGTGAGAACTGAAGCTGAAAAGAGGCACACTGGGTTAAAGTGAGGTTGAGAATGCAACAGGATTGTGTCTTGTTCTCCAACTTATTTGAAACTTTCAAGCATAAGCTTCTTACTGGAAGCCACTTACTGGAAGAAGACATGCTAAAGATTACCAGCCTGAAGGTATTAGGGTATGCAAGGAATTAGGAATGGTAATTAGCATGACCTCATACATAAATAATCATTTAATCATATAGCTGATTTCTGAAGCCCTAACGGTGTGCTGTCAGTATAGAAAATACAAGAAGAAAATCTCTTAAAGTGGGCAATGTCTTTAATCTAAGAACCTATAATGGAAGGAAAGCTTTAAAAAAAAAAAAAAGGCAAACATTATCAGATTCCATAAGAAGACAGCAGAGTTGAAGAAGAGATGTGAGCCTGTAGGCTGGTTCCAGATTTTGCAATTGTGGGTTTTTAATGGCAAACTCCTAAGTAGAATAGACCTGTGTTTTGGTGGTGCTGGAAAATATCAGCTCCCACTAGACCAGTATATTTTTGGTACCTTTCCAGGTCAGGTGATTTCTAATTACGTTCCAAAATATGAATGTAAAATGCTAAAGTTTAGATATATTTCTGTTTGAAAAGTTGAGTTGTATCTATACAAATTATTTAAAGTGTCTGTTTTCTAGTATTCTTGTTTGTTACTCTGTTTGCTGAAATGTCATCAATTTTCTGGTTAGCCTCAGTTCTGGCAGTGTTTCCGCAGCCAAATATAAACTGCATAACATCTCTGTGGTGTAAGATGTGTAATAACTGGCAATTCACTATGCATTTTCACAATAACTATTCATAGCTCTAGCATTTGCAACTTGATAGCCTATTTTAACAATATTGTTAAAAAGGTTCTCAAATAAAGAAATCTAACTGAGCAATCATAGTGAATTTACATAATGTATGACAAGTACATTTAATTTTTAATTTAAATGTAACTCCAATTGATGTATCTCTGAAATCATTAATGGAAAAACAATGAAAAGTCATGCATACAATTAATTGTGAACAGGAAACTATTTTTAGTCTCTGTTTGCTATTATCATGAGAGTCTTGCAGAAAACATAATTTTGTTTCTCTATAGGATTGGGTCCTAAGTTCTTGGTGTAGGTTTCTGCAGAGAGAGATATTTCTAAAAGGGCAGTGCATATCCAGTGAAGACAAGAATTTCGTGAAAAACTGTAACACTTGATTAAAAATTTAGATTTTGCTTTTTAATGTCTAAATTGCCTCAATTACACAGGATGCAGTTGACAGTAGAAGAGTTAAGCTACGAAGTACTGAGTAAAACACAGAAATTTTTAAAGTGTTAGGAAATAATTTAGTGGAGGCATAAAAAGTGTTTTCTTTTTTCTTTCTTTTTCTTTTCTCCCTTTTTTTTTTTTTTTTTTTTTTTGAGGGTGATAGTAAGCGAAGTGGCTTTGGATTTTTTAAATAAAAAACAAGGCATGCCCAAACACATTCTCACACTACCCTGTGGGCAGTCATAATTAAATGAATGAAGTTAGCTAGAAATAAAATGATATATTTTGGGCCAAATCTAGCAATAATAATTTCAGAATTTGTTTCCATAAGGTTTTTGCTATCTTCTAATGCTTGCTTATTACTGGGAGGCCACCAGGAGGTTTTGTAACAATTCAATACATTTTGTTTCAGAACTCAAACCATTAAGGTCTGCTTAACACTGTACGTGAATTCCCCTGAGTTTCCCTGCAGGATAGTAAGCTATTTGAAGAGTGTACACTGAGCTTCTGTTCTATAGAGGTCTTTTTTTCTCAGGACATTATTTGTGTGTTGAAATGTGACTTCTTTATAGTTCTCCATTGTTTGCTGAATTTTCCAGTTAGTGTCCACATTAGCTGAAGGCTGTGAGAATTCTCTGTGAATTACAATATCATATTGAACTGCAGCAGTTATGAAGGTGCAGTGTCAGAAGTTCCAAAGTGCTTTTCCCAAATACACATCTGCTATTGCATTAATTTTAAGATTTGATATAAAACTTGAAACAGATGTTTTCTCTGAGTTTTTCTAATCCGTGTTTTTCACTCTCCTCTCTTTTTATTTGAGGATCAATAAAATATATGGTGCCCTGAGGGTACATTTGTTTGTGTTACAGAACATCTCATGAACTGTCATTTCCAAGCTGCTGGACTGTAAAGCCAAACTGAGTAGATTCTCTAGTTTTCTTTCTAAATGTCACTGATTTAATTTCTTCCCCCTCCCTTTTTTTTAATATCTTGACAACTAGACTTCTCTTTGTAAGTGTCTCTTCATTCATTTGGTATTTCAGCGTAGCTTATAATTTTCTACATAAAGACTGAAAAACTGTACTCCTCTCCCTCCTCCCGGAAAGAGAAATCTTATAATATGATTTAGGATATTAGAAGGCGGGCTATTGAAATAAATGAACAAAGGTGTTGGATTACCTTGAATGTGATCAGTGACCTGTGAATGACTCCAAAAACAATCACATCTGCTCACTGATCACTGCTTTGACTCAGTGGGCACTGGGGTCAGAGTCTGCATAATGTAGCAGGAAAAAGTCTCTGCATTCCTTTGGGATGTGACAGGACCACCACTCTAATAACCCAGTAGAAGCTGGATGATTGTATAGTCCTCACTACCCAAAAAACAGCTGGAAGAGACTGAGGTGAGGGACACTCAGCTCTGTCTGATCGCATGGAAGCTTTCTCCTCCAGGATAACTGAAGCACCTAAATGGACAGTGGAGGGATCCTTAAAAGAGGCCATCAGCAGTAAGTCTCTGGTAATTCTGCAGCCCAGTTTAGACAAGTCACTCAAAAGGATTCCTAAAGCAGATATTTAAAGATGTCCCACCTTCCTCTTCAGAAGCATATCATGATCATGCAAGTGGTCTTTGTCCTCTATGGCCTTCTCAGGTTGAGGTTTCCATTTGTTTAAGGTTAGTCCTCTGGGCTGGTCATGACTTTTGCTGGAAAGCCGCTTCTCTATGAACAGGGTGATTGTGGAAACAGTTGATATACTCTTTTCCTGTAGTACCTGGACTTGAATACATAGCGTATTCAAAGATAGCCGTCTTTGACTCTGAAGTTTGCTGCTGAGTTCGATGCAGCTGGGTCTTGGACTGTAATGTTAACCCTATACATAGAAAGCTGTAGACAACCTTTGATATTGCAGTTTTAAATGTAATTTGATATTCAGCTTTAAATTTAAAAAGCTGAAATTATTATTACAATTAAATTATTTGCATTTTGTACTCGGACTTAACCAGTACTGTTTTATAATATCTAAAAATCATATATTTGCTATATTCATAATACTTATCTATCACTGAACTTGAAACCCCAAATAGTTCTGGGGTTCTGTAAGTTCAGAAATTATCTGAGATATTGAAACAAACAGAATTAACTCTGAACTCAAAGTAATTTCTGTGTAAATGAGATAAAACTACTTTAGGATATGCAATTTTTAAAAGAATTCTAAGTCTTGCAGCAATGTTAAAAATGCAGCCAGTTTCATGTTCCTGCTGGCAAGTTTTTGACCTCAATGTTTTAATCAGATGGAGAAACTTTTCTGAGACATGGTGTCTGAAACAGTCTTCTTTCACATGTTTGTTGCAGTGTAACAACCCAAGACTGTGTATGAAGGGAGCAAGGTGAGCCAGAAAATTGCCTTGAGGAAAAGACGTAGAACAACCAAATTAATAAGCTAGATGGAAAATCAGCTATTGATTTGAGTGGGTCTGGCTTTGGACATAGGTAAATAGCTGCCTGGGGCAGCAAAATCACAGCTGTAACCTGGAGAAATGGATCTTGCTCCAGGCCTTCCTTGGATTGGCTAAACAGTGGTGGTAGAACAAGTCCTCTGGGCAAATTCCTCCTTGACTAGCTCTGGATACTAAAATTGAATGACCTTTTTAGTCCCGAAACCAGGCAGCCAATGAGCTACTGTGACTGAGATCTGCATTTCTTTACAGTAGTCTCCTCTGCTGGAGGGAGACTGGGAAGGGAAGGAGCCCTGGAGCAGGAATGTTCACTCATCTTCACCTGCTCTTCTAAGAATCCCACAGCAAGCTTACAAAGGCTAGCTTGTGTATTGATTTTGAACCTACTTAGAGAAGTTATAAACTGGGAAACAACCTTGTTCCAAAACAAACTATGTATGCTACCTCCTGTCTTATCTTTGTCTTTTACAGTCTGATTACTTGTTCTAGCTAAGACCTGAAAGAAATGCCTGTTCTTTACAATTTTCAGTGTTAAGGAAAGACTTGATACTACACAGAAACCTTACCGAAGATAAATATCTTACGATATGAAAACATAAAACTCTTGGCAACTGTTAGTAAGCATCCTATTTTGCAATGACTTCGAAAAGGATTTTTAGCCAGGATCTGTATTGTTGCAGACTTATTTTTTGCAGCTAGGCAGAGAACTTTTTCCAATAAACTGCTTCTCTCTGTTAATGTCTCTAGTCTCATCCTGTGACTGAATCCAATGGTAGTACAAGTCATAATTTAAAATTGCTTTTTCTTTAAGTGAGGAATGTAATAAGCTCACATCAAAGTTGTTCTTTCCTCTATCTATTTTGACTCTCAGAGATGAGTCAGAGGACACCCACACATATACTTAAATCAGATCCTCTGTTGTGAATGGTTTTGGACCATCTATTAGAAACAAAGACTCCACAAAGGAGGCTGACAGACTAGCCAGATATCTGATTAGGCATGAAATAATTTCAATGGCTAATCAAAGAAGTGAATCCTTACTTGATTACATTACAGTTTTGTATCAGCTAATCATGAAACCAGAAAATACACTAATTGATGCTGGTTTCTTACAGCACCTGTTCACAGGTACAATTGCTGTAATTTAGGAAGAAGGAGGGAGAGGGCAGCACTAATTTCCTAATCAAGAGCTGAGACATGTAGCAAGCTCTAATATTCTTAATGCAATAAGTTGTCTTTCTCTAGAAGGAAATGGGATTCTTTTCCAGTTCTTGGGGGTAAGTTAGCAGTTGGGATCACTCCCCAGCATCCCAGAGGGCACGTTTTTCACACTTGTTTGTTGTTCTCCAGGAAACCCTCAATAGCAGACTGAAATAAAAGACAGGCCCTGATCCTGAAAGGCAGATTCTATGCTAACAGGAAGATAACCTTCTGTTACTGTATATCCGCATAGTTTCACTAGCATCAGAGGAGCTACACTGAGTTTAGGCTTTAGTATGCATTGGGCTGAAACTGTTGCAAACAGAGCACAATACTTATAGAAATGGCTTTAAAACATCTGCCAATCAGTACTGTCCAGTTCTTTGAAGAACTCTTAGTTTGTTGCTGCTTACCTACACAGGATCTCCAAAGTCTAAGTAGAGAAAATAGAGAGACCAAGGGCAGCTGGATTGGTGGTATTAAGGCACATTCAATCAACTGCATGCATTTTAATAGCTCTTGCAAAAGTGGAGCAGGAGATTCTGTGCTGTGTAAATCAGTGTAAAGCCATTGAAATTGGTGGAACTGTGCTGTTTTATACAGACTGAAGATAGTCCCCAAGTTCTTCAGCAACTGCTGTTTTAAATAGTTGCTTTTGATCTCTCTTTTAAAACACTAAGTCACCAGATAGACTGCGTTTGAATTATCAGTACTGATCAATATATGAAATATAAGAAAAATCTCATTCCTAAACACCACTCAGCTATATGTCCCTTATTGGCTTAAAATGCATTCATCTTGAATCTTTCTTTAACTTTTCATACAAACTCATAAGTTGTAGCAAAATAAATAGTCTTTGAAAAGGTAAACACAGATAAACACTTCATTAAAAAGATGGGGTGTTGCTATGTGTCATTTCACTGCTCATATAATATGTGTGGGTCTAAAAATAAAAAATATAAAGGCACCATCTGAAGTGCCTAAAGTTATCTGAGGTTAAAAACTGCGTTGTTAGAATCGCATCTGGTGTTGTGCTTATCCTACCTCCAGGCTTAAAAGAAGGGAGTAAAGGGCCCTTCCTGCAGAACACTGAGCGCTTTATCAGAGGTGCTACGTAAACTTCTGACTTATTTTAGTGGCATTAGAGGATGTCTGGTATCTCAAAGCAGGTGCTTGGCATTTCTTAGGATATCTGCGTTAGTGAGTAGAATAGCTGTGTTCATAATCACAAGCATTTTTTGGTCATTTGTGATGTGAGATAGAGGTTAGGAATGTATGGTAAATTTTTACTTTAAAAGATGTAATGCTGTTCTGTAAAAATTTCGGCAGTCTAAAAAGGAAGGTATTTTTTTTCATGTAATCAACTCATGACCTTGCCTTCATTATTCCCTGCCTACTTTAAACTTTTTCAGTTTGGTCTTTTCCCTCTTTTTCTTGCCTGTGTACCTGAGGTACTGCCTGCTGTGCTGTGCAATTCACTGGTTCTCACAGTCATGCTTCTAGTCTTGCATGCCATGCTCCTTCACAGCTCTTCTCCCTGTCAGTTTGTTTCTGGATGTCTCTTATCATGATGATCTGACCATCATGCTAGTACTAATCATTTCATTTCTTCCAGAACTGCTTTTCCGTCATCTATACCAGCATTCGCTCTGTTCAAATTCCTCTCCTCCACTTCTTTTGTGAGGAAGTGAAGAAATCATTTCCGAGCTTGCTTTCATAGAGATTGTTAAAAAAGCAGAGAAAGGAAAGGAATAGGGAGACTGGCAGATATCGCTAGCTTGTCTATCTTCTCTCTGCTTTATCTTTTCACACGTTAACAGAAAAACAAGAAGCAACAGGAGAAGGAAATGATTGCTAGTTACAGGTTCAAAAGGACATGATGTCCATGAGCACCCTCAGCTGCATACTTGCTCCTTGCAGAGAATATAATCCACTGGCATGATGACTGAGTAATTTGTTTTACATAGTACCTAGCAAATGCAGTCATGGACCAGAACCCCCTGTGCTAGCTGCTATGTGAACTAAAAATAAAAAAATAAAGAAAAACTAAAAGACTATCACCACTCTCAGAGCTTACATTCAAAGTATAAGACAGGAAACAACAGATGGAGATGGACAGATGGTGATGTGCAAAGAAACTACTGAACAGTTGATAGGCATGAAGGCAAATGGTATCAGCATACCAGCTGCCTAACATTTGTCCATTGTAGATGTCAAGCCAAGGAGTATAATTTTAAGAATAGTTTTAAGGATAATGGCATTGCTCTACTATGGATGGTTAGGGAAAAACCACCCCAAGTGGAGGTGGCTTGCCTAGACAGTGAAGGCAGGAGTTGTCATTTCCAGTGAGAGATAGGCCATGAAGGGCATGAAAATGAGAACAAGTATCTTACAATGAATGAGGCCAAGAAGTGAGACTTGCAAAGGGATGAAAAAGTGGGGGATTCCAGCATGAGAGCAAGAAGCAGGAAGACTTATGTAGATACAAAAGCGGCAAGACTTATGTTTGCAGGACCAAGAAATTGTTGAAATAATTGCTGCAAGCTAAAATTCTGCATGAGTTTTAGCATGTTAGAAAGAAAAAGCTGTTTTGCAGTTCTTATACAGAAAGAATCAGCAAGACTTTGACATATCTTAGGCTTCCCTTCCCAGCTCAGGGCTGATATTTCCTGCATTTCAGTGACAGGCAAAAAAAAATCACGGGGGTCAAGAAAAGGAGTAGCAGAGTCATGTCTAGTGGAGTAAGGAGGCTATTAGAAAGATTTTAGTCATACTTAGTGTAAGATAATAGCTATACATTTGTGAGGAGATATCAGAAAGGCCAAGATATTGTTGTGAGCTGGAAGAGACACGTATGAGCTAGGGAGATGGATTTCTGTGCTACCTGGATATAAAAGAAATATAAAGATATGAAGTTCATGTATAGAAATGATTTTAATTTGGGCTCACATATGTAATTATCCAGAGAAAAGAAAAAGGGACCAAGATTAGGGAGAGTTAGGGGAACTCTTACAGGGAGTTGGAGTCCTCAGGAGAAGGATCCTTTAAAGGACATATTGAGGGGACAGAAGACAGTGAAGGATGTTGGTAGAGGACAAGATTTCATGAAATGTGATACAGACAGCTATGCCGCAGACAGCTAAGAAGTCAGGAAGTTCTCTTGATAGTTAAATGACTCCATTGGGAGAACTTGCTCTTACACAGATGATGTGGGTTGGTTTTTTCTTTTTTTTATTCTCTGTGATATTTTTCTTTTTTTATGAGAGAGACTGAGTAGTGACTAGTCCATTTAACTGCAGCTGCTCACCCTTCTCAGAGGTGTTTTGAGACTGGAATAGATTAAGGATTTAAACACAGGTGATAGCAACTTTGCTTAGAATAAGAAGAAATGTAATATTTATAACACAAGCCTGTTGGCCTTTGGGTGGTTAAGTGTTCATAAAATTCAGTGCTGCATAATGTGAAGTAATGTAGCCAATTACCAAAAGAATAAGCATAAAGATTACAGTCTAAATAGGAAGACAACATGGAATTCATATTAAGAAATGAACCTAGAAGGGACTGTAGATAATAGAGGAAACCATTAGCACTATTTCCTGGCAACAGTAACAGAAAGGAAAAAACAAACATGTTTCTGAAATATAGCTCTAGTACTGTGGAGTATAAAGCTGCAGAAATTATTCTGGCATGCTACTAATCTCATTAGAAAACAGTGCTCAGTTTTAGCCACTTCATTACAGGAAGGCATTGAAAAGGTGCAGCAGAGGGTAATCCAAAATGATTTTTTTAACTAAGACGCAATTTATGAGGAAAGTTTGATCATATTTGTCCTCTATGGCTAACAAAAGGAAGATTAAGGGGAATTCTTGTGCAAGCATGCCAGATCCTGAACAAATGGGTGTGGATCAAAGCTAAAATACAGTAGCCATGTTATAAGTAAATTTAAAACAAAAAGTCTTGGATTAATGTTAAGAAAGAAGCAAACCTATCAGGTATTCAAGCAGATTTTCAAGTAGAGAGCGCCAGAGCTTTACACAAATGGTAGAAATGGAAATAACTTTAAATCAGCCCACCTGAAAAATAGAAATGGTTAAGGAATTGATTATAAATATGTGGAAGAGATTATTAAAATTCTTCATCTTATTTTTTTTGAGAGGAATAAATACTGAACAAAGTCTTAATTCTTAAACTCACTACATATTGATGAAGAACCTCCCATAAAACAGGCAAATACAAACAGATCTCTGTCAGCTGAGCACTTCAGATTGCAATTGCTTGGAGGCAGAGTTTTGCTTTGAGCTACCAGCCACCTAAAAAACTGATCAGTCTCTCAAACGAGAGAATAATACATAAAACCTCCAACAAAACATCAGGCTATATGTACATTTCAGCTGTGGGGAGGTTTCCAGTATAAGCAGCTGGATTTCCTTGTGTGGATTGGTCTTTTAAAAATAAATCCGATTAGAGCCTAGAAGAAAAGCTCCAATAGGGAAAACCATCCAGAATACTGAACCTGAAGACCAAAATCAATTTAAGTATACATGGCGCTTTTGATCACCTAGCTGTCATTTCTTCAGTTTTTCCCCTCAGATAATACTGCACTTTTAGGCCTGTACAAATACCTTCAGCAGACTAGAGGTATTAGGTTTTGTTTGTTCCTAGCCCTGCACTTTTCTCAGTTTACGTTCTCTGTTGATTTACAGTGAGCCTGAGCATGCTCCCATGACAACAAGGGGAGAGAACCTGTATGCATGAGCACTTCTTCGACAGAGAAGAACGACGCAGCTGCATCCACACCGCTGTTTTGCCTTTTCCCTCAATCCCGTTCAGAGCTTTGTTTCTGATTAAGTGATTTTGGTGGTGGAGAGGGAAAGGGGGTATGAGAAGGTGTAGAAGAATGGCAGAGGCAGTGATGTATACCACCTCAGAGTTTCTAAGGAAATGCAGTCAGCCAGACTTCTCTCTCTTCCTTCAGCAAATGGGAAAGTTAGTTCTCTTTTCTTCTTGCCAAAGGTATTGTTAGGTAAATCTAGTAATATACTGGAGACCCTAGGATGCTACTGTGCAACGATGACAGAAAAGCCTATCATACTAACTAATGTTAGGAGAGATGACAAAAGAATGTTTTGAGTAAAATTTGTAAAGAAGATTTTTAAAGGACAGATGATGTTTGGGTAGAAGAGCCTCAGAGTATTCTAGGTCTCAATATAGTGAGCTGGTATCAAAGGTCTACATTCTGATGTACCTTCACTAAGGTAAGTTTAGAGTAACTGTAAGGAAATCAAAAGAATTACCCTGTCCTGAATTCATGTGAGAAGAGTTCTCACATGAGAACTACTCGCACTAATTTTGTTAACTCTTACTGACATGATTTATCCCGTTCATTCGATGGGACAGATAAGCCTCATGAATAGAGACTTAGGCCAATAGACTTCCTTAAATGCTTTCAAGCTTTTCCTCTCAAGTCAGTGACAGTTTTGTTTGAATTACTGACCCTATTATTTAGTCTGTTGGTTTAATTACACCTAAAAAACCCAGATTTTGGCACTCATATTAAAAACATAGTAGAATGTGCAGTTGTTACTCAGTCCCTGGACACTGAAACATTGAACTGTACCGCATGCAGTCAGCATTTTGCAGTCAGCCACAAATGAAGTGAAACTGAGTGGACAAGAATGTTTGAAGTGCTTACATAAAGGTCTTCATAGCAATCTCATGGACATGGACGCCTGTTGCCATTTATTTTATTGGTAATAGGAAAGACGATTTGTTCTGAAAAACAGGATAGAGTTGTTTAAGATTAAAAGTGTCAATTTCTCTTCATGGAAAAAAAATATTGTGTAGGTATTTGGAGCTTCATGTCTGGGTTTTTTCCTGGTTGTCTGGATTTAGACAGTAAGCTTTCCAGAACAAGGACAGATCAACTGCTAGGAGGGAATCCAGAGCTCATATCCACAAAGTATGAATTTAAATGAAACTAGAGGTGTCAATACTTTTGTAGCTCTAGATTCTAGTGCATGGTGGACACAACTGTGAATATTGTTTTTGTAAAAAAATTTTAAAAACTATAAACTTGTTTATAACTTATTTACTGCTGTTGGTAGCTGTGAAGACTAGAGTCTTTTATAGATGCCTACTTGCAAATGAAATACAATATTCCAGCATTTGTCTTCCACTCAGCCCTGAAGGGCTGCCTTCCTTTCTTCTCTTCTTTGTTGACACTGCCAAGAATTGGACCATTTACACTGATGCTTTTATTTACTCAAAGTGGCTGTATTTCCCAGCCAAATTCTGTCAACAAGCAGACAAATTAGAATCCTGCTACGTAGTCAAGCTTCTTTCTCTTCTTGGCAGACATTTTGTCTGGAGGAAGATCCAAGGTGCAAGCATGTAAGCTATACATCCTCTGTGTCCCAGAGATCCACCAGTGAATCAGCCCGTTGTACCTGAGGGTTACAAGGACTAGGCTACCGCAGTTTGCCTTCTGCTTGGGATTGCAATCTTGACAGAAAGTTTTAGCTCAGCACTGATACAGTCTTTGTGATGTTGGGCAAGTTGTGTGAACTATTCAGTGTGGTTATCTATCAGATGCGTGTAGTGACAATACCTACATCACATATTTTTCTTAAGCATACTCTATTTTTTTGCTTGCAATCTGAGTTACAGGAAAACATCTTTGATGTATTAGGGGGAGCTTGTTACAAAATAATTGTAATGCACTTTGTACTCTTAATGTTATAACATTTTTATGTTTTCCATGTCCCATAGCAGCCTTAGGTAGGATATAGGCTGCTTAATGAAATGTGAAATATACACTAAAACTATTTTTTCCCACACGGTAATGTAATAAGATGTTACATTACTCACAGGTCCAATTTTAAATTTAAATATTACTTCATTTAATTTTACTTTACAATCAGGTAATTTAACGAGAGAGAATCAAAACAATATGCTGTAATTACATTTAGAAATTATTTCTTCTGTCCTTCAGGAGTGTTCCTTCTATTTAAGATATTGAAATGTGGTATCTAAATATAAAGCGCAGTAACATCTGGTTCTAATTGCTAGTTTAAATACTATAGACATCTTCAGGTTTTCATCCTTTAGAAAGGAGGTTTTTAGTAGGATGTTCTGAGTCAAAGGTTATAAGAAAATTCATACCTCTAAAAATAACTAGTATCCCACATGTATTCTAGAGCTGAACAATTTCTTACATAAAAGGTTTCGCTTACTGAAGTATAGTTGCTTTAACTTATTTTATTCGGAAATAAGAACCAGTCTGAAAGCCTGTCAGATGATGTGCTGTTCATTAGTGCACACAAGCATAGTATAGGTTAGTTGATATCAAGACCCCAAAATTGTTACTTCCTCCTCAAGATCTCACAGATTTTCAGCACAAAACCATTGTGTTTCCAGAATGATGTATTGGCAGGTTTCTATTTAATTGCACTTTGTTAATTATTTTCCCAACAAAAGAAGCCTGTCAAATATATTAGCACTGATGCTAGAGTGACTTTTCATAAAAACAACAGGTACAGCTGAGGACAAGAATCAGTTGTCCTACTGCTTCTCGCTTTTGTGTATTTTCTTACTGAAATTTCTTCATATGTTTTACAATAAACTGTGTAGAAAGAACTGTATGAAACTGCTTCACCCCTTGTGTGAACAGTATCATATGAGAAAAGCGTATGTTAATTGTTACTGGGTCACAATAGTGTTACTTTGTCTAGTGCAGTGAATTGTACAAGCTTGTCATTCTCAATTAATTAGGATTCCTCAAAGATCACAGGTAAGCAGACAAGAAACCTCTACTGCCACCCATTTTGTGTGTTGTCAAGGCCCTGAGTGTACTAACAGACTTCAATGGCCCTAACCAGCTTCACCAGGGGCCTCCACCCAGCCTCTGCCCATGGCCCAGGAGTCTGTTTCAAAGCAGTCCGGGGCTGCCAGTCCCTGCCCAAGCCATGCTGTAGATGTGCCTGCCTCCAGCCCTGCCTCTGGCCTTGCTTCCTGGATGGCCATTGGACCTATGCTTCATCCTAGCTCGTTTCCTAGATGTACATGTCAGATGTACTTTATAGCTTGTCCCTAGCCCTGTCTTTGGCCCTATCTCCTGGATGGACTTTGGACCCATGTCATAGCCTTATCTCCAGTCCTGTTCCTAGCTCTGTGTCCTTTTATCCCCAACGGGGCTCCTTGGATGGACCCTTGACATGGTTCATGGCTTTCTTTGCCTGGGACCGTTGATGGACTTTAATACCAGCACCTGGCTCTCCCACTGTGTTATGGCCTGGTGGGACTCCTCCTGGGTGGGTGAGGGCACTGCCTGTGCTGGAGTTGCCCTCCAAGCTGTCCTTCCCTTAGGCAGCAGGTGTCCCTTGCTGCTCCATGACAACTGTAGCAAATCCAGAGGATTGTGTCACTGATATCTGAACCACTAAGACTACAAGAACGGCTATCTTCAACAGGAAAAAAGGTCCAGCCAACTCCATATCTAGTCATTAACCACTGCTGATAATGGATACTAATGAAAGAACATAGCAATGGGGCAAGACTAAATTGACATTTATTATGGTCTACAGCTAAGGTGATGACTAGGAGCCGCTAATTTTGTCTATCTATCCCTCAACCCAAGTAATCTATCTAATCCCTTTTTTAACATGGAGGTCCACAGATTAACTTCATTGTGGTAGCATCTTCAGTTTTATGAATCTGGTAACTGCTAGTTTCATCTGATGTCCACTAGATCTTATGCTGGAAGACAAATGTGGCAATCATTCCTTTCTCAGTTGAAACTGCTCCTTTTTTTTCTCCTCGCTCTTCTGGAGCAGAACCTAGTTGCCCTGTCTCTTCTTTTATACTAGATTCATACTGCCTAATCACACTGACTACAAAGGTGCTTCAGATTTGGATTTTAATCCAAAAAAGAATAGAAGCAAATGCTTCTAGAAGGATTACCCCTCCCTCCTCATTTTGGGAATTCTTAAAATAGAATGAATCCCATGTATGTAATGACTTTCCCTCCTTTTATTGTAAGAAGACTTGGTTTTATAAAGTGGGTTTATGTTTTGCTCTGAAGGAATTAAGTTTCATGGTCATCCTGACCTTTCCAAGGAATGAGTTAGCTTGCTTCTCATCTGTTTAGCCACCTGTATAAAAGAACTATGAATTCAATCTCTTTGAGCCCACATGACCTAAAAAGGATTCATTGTTCCAGTCAGTAATGTTTATTAGTATTCCTGAAAAAATCTCCTCCCTCTCCATCCCACTGACCCCAGGCCACCTTCATGCAAACCTGCATTTCATTTATTGTCAAAAATTCTGAGAAACAAATCTAAGAAAAACAAGTCCTATCCGGATCTGTCTCTGGTCTGTTCCATGCTTTTTCCACACTTAGGTACAAAGTTGAATTTGGAAACTACAGGGAATCATCAAATGCAGTTGTAGTACCTCTCGCACCAAAGAGTCATCAGCTGATCAAGGGCCAGAAAATACTTCAGCCCTGGTGAGAAAATGTATGCAGTGATCCAGATTCTACATGCATTTTGGCTCATTGGTCTTAGACACTGTGAGATTTACTCCTCTTCTACTATGGAAAACCATTCCAAGCATATCTGGCAGTAGCTGTGTTTAAGCTTTTTTCCTTTTCATAGCCAAGATGCACCATCTGACATCTACAGATTGATCATTCAGGAGAAAAGCTTGTCCTATCCAACATGAAAATTCTGACAAGAGGTATTATTTGTGATTAAAAAAAAACGAAAACAAAACTCAGCCTCCTACACAGTGGAGGGGGTAGTACCTTCAGCCTTCTAACAGCAAATCGCTCTCTTAGAAACTAACCAACCAACACAAATTAGTTCCTGTGCTGTACTGATAGCTACATGATCAGTCTGAATCATGGAAGAGCAGCAGACGTTTAATCATCTATACCTACAGTCAAACGTCTGCAGTCAAAAGAAATAGGCCTGCTGTCATACCTCCTTTAGAGATCCCTTGCACTGGGAATGAAGAGTCCGACCAATTACTATGGACCGTCTTTCGTGCTTTCACTTTTATTTTAGAAAGAGAGATGAGTCTTAGCTACATACAGGATCTTTGTGTTTTACCACAGTTCAGAAGGAGAAGCAGAGGAGAGGATGTAAATTTGGGATGAAATCTTAGCTCTGAAGTCAGGGGGAGTTTAGCTGTTAGCTTCAAGAGAGCAAAAGGTATTTTAGCACTGACTCCATGTTTGTACCCAGAGCACTAAAGCAGCAAGGGAACACTTTGCAGGTTGGAATTTTTAAAGAGATCTAGGTGTGTCTAATCCATGAGAAATCAGACTCATTTTCCCAAATGGAGGGTGGTGGGGTCCAAGGCAGGGTTGTCCTTTTTTTGTTTCATTAGACTCGACAAGACTTTCCTAAGGCAGTCTGTTATGAATGAAGCCCCCTGTTTTTGAATGGCAGAGTAGGTGTGTTCACTTATGAAGGCCTCATGGGATTTGCCCAGGCATGTTTGATGGCTCTTGCTAGACAACTGCAAATGCTGAGCTTGAAATATTCCCTACTAATCTCTAATCAGATGGCCAAGTGTAACTGTGGAGTCTTCATTCAAATTCAGGTACCTGAAGCTTGCCATTGCTAGGTACCTAACAGACTGGCCTGCTGGAGATGTTGAATTTTGTGGAGATGAAGTATGCGCTATGCCTCATGCCCAGCTCATGTTCCATTTTGGGACAAATGGCTTTAAGATGATGCACAGATCCTAAGTGCAGGTGAAGGTCAAGCTCAGCAGTGTGTTAGCACAGCAAGGCTGAAGGCTTGGAAGCAGCAAATTCATCTTAGCCAATGTGCAAACTGAGAAACAGAGCAGTTCTTAGGTAAACTGCCTATGTAAGGTTCGCCTGGAATGTCATTTGGGAAACATCTGATCTTTTCCTACTGTCTGCAAGAGGGGCTTGCAGATGGTTATAGCTTTGTAATGATGTCTGCAGATCGACTGGTTGTAGTGGCATTGCTGCTGATTATTAGGAAGTCTCTGTAGGAGTCTGTAATTTTACTGAGCTTTAATATAACAGCAGATAAACTACAGACATCCAAGGAGAGAGCTTATAAGGGAATGAGAGGAATTTGCATGTCTTATGTAGCCACTGTTCAGTGGTTCATATTAGAAGTTTCCAAAGGCTGTTACTTTTGAGCCTAAGTACCTTAGGAAAACTTCAATGCTGGTGAGGATCCTTTCTGTTTTCAGGCTTCAGAGTAAAACCTGGTTTGTCAAACAAGTTAGAAAAAACTTCTTTTGCTTCCACTCATAATCTAATAAGACATAAAAAGGTGTATGATAGGTAGTTTTACATCTCCATCTGAAATGCACAATTACGGCCATAGTCAGAAGCAGGGCTGAGATGCATAGATAAACCTTCTGTTCCAGTAGAGTGAGCCATTTCTCTTGTGTGGTCATCTAAATTCAGAGAGAGATGATGACTGTTTTTTAGGAGATACGAATATGTTATGCTTTCTGCCTCGCTAAATTTCATGGGGAAGCTGATAAATGATACATTTTTCTTGCCATGCTATTTCTAATAAGATAAAAGACTACTTTGAAGAACAACTAAGAAAATAAATTACAGGTAGCAATTAATAACTCAAAAATCACATCACTCCAGTTTTCAACTGTTCAGCCACCTGTTCCTATGTTTATTTTTAAATGCATATTAATTTTAAATGTAATTATTTAGACAGTAGTACTCCCATGATTATTAATTATCTAACAATCATTCACACTAAATGTGCGTCTCTTCTTTTTTAATTTTAATGCGTGATGTGTTATGGTCTGCTGATACTATACTGCTTCAATCATGTTTTTTACTACCTCTGCACAGGGAATATAGATCATTGCTTCATTGGATCCTGGAAAGGTCTGTCTGTTACGATTGCTGAAAATTGGTATACAGAGTGGAAAATAGGACTGTGTATTTCAAAACAGTAATTTTAGTCACCAAGGCTATAGTAATGAATGCTGGTAGTTTGAATGCTCTGATAAAGATAGCATCACTGCTGAAGGATACACAAATCATCAGGTATTCCTGATTCCATGCAGTGGAAGGAAGGAAGCAGCAAGCTTAGCTGAGAAAAGTGGAGAAAATCCTGAACTGAAGGCCTAGGTGGATTTAGAACACTAAAAACTCGACACCAATAAAATTAAATAGTTAAACCCCATTAAAGCCCCTGAAATCTAAGCCTACACATAACTTTTAAGTGTACAAATATTTTCTTGGATTGGTTTCTTTGTGCATAAATGACGTTAGAATCCAACTGAAAAGTCTTAAATTTACACTTAATTGCTCATTTTCTTCCTGCTGTCTTGCCTGCCTTTGTGTGCTATTATTTCAGTTCTTTATATGATCCACTGTGTGTTCTTGACACCCAGGTCTCTGTGAAGACCTACATAGCCACCATTCGGGAAGCTATTTCAGCATGTTTTGAAGTGCATTCTCTCAACAGTCACTCAAGCACTCAAGTGTAATTTTTAGCAAATGCTTCTGTCTCGTTGAACTCAGTGCAACTTTAAGCACAAGATTAAGTTAAGCAATATTGGTTAATATTTTCTTGAAATGGTGTCTTAGGTTGTGGGTACCTGTATTCTGGAAGTTACAGTTTTGTGGTTTACCACTTCTGGTGCCTGGTGGTTTCCCATCCCATTTGCTGCTCTTTACTATCATCCCTAACAAAGCTGTTTGTGTGCATTTTCTTGATCTAGTTTAAGTCCAAAGGACCTGAGCTTGCTAAACACTTTAAATGCTCATTAATTCACTTGCTTTGATTGAAATTAAGGCAGTAAAGTTTTTTTAAAGTGTTTAAATGTACATATTTGAAATGAGAAATTGGTTTATATTGCTCAAATTAGAAGCTGATGAATAGTTTTTCTCAATTTTTTTCAATTGTATTTCTGCATCAGGAAGGATGTTCTAGCAATGAATATGTTCTATATTTTCAAGCAAGAGGCTCAGAAGAAGGTGACCTCTGACAGGAAGGCTGGGATCAGTAACCTGCACAGCCTCACCTGGAGAAGATTGTAGGTTCACAACTTCAGAGTGTTCTGCCTTGCAAAGAGTGACAAGACACTTTAATATTTACTCAAAGAGTAGGTCGGTGTATTTTGGAACTGCAAGTGGATCTATATTTTATATTTCAAAAAGGTTGGGAGACTTTTGTCTGGCTAATTTCCAGAGAGCTGTGGCACGTGCAGGTCCAGATGTGGCTTTTGCAAGCTTCCCTACAAACAGAAGACATGCTTGGATATAAAGACTTCAATATAATTAAGATTTGAGTACCACGTGACCTTTTTTGCTGTGAGGAGGTTTGTTCAGCTCCTTTGAATAGGTCAAGATTTAAATAAAGCTTTTCATGTTATTTCATATATTTGACTTCCCACAACTTGTGTTCCAAAGAAAAATCTTTCAAACTGAATTGTTCAAGTGTAGTATCTTCTGTATCAAATTCATTTGAAGCTTCTGTTACCCTGGAAGCTGACTGAAATGTGGGTCAAGTCTGACATCAAGTGGTCAGATGCATTGTATTCCCAATGGGACTATTAATGTAGTGCAATTCTTTGTATCTTAAGAAGAAGAACCTCCCCCTCCACATTTTCTCTCCATGTCTTTTCTTCTATTAACATTATTTCTTAACACACTTCCTACTTCAGTTTCCAGGAAGATTATGGATTGTCATTGTTGACAGATACATGAAGAATCACATTAGTCCTGCATTAGCTGTTGCAGCTGCTGAATCTGTCAACAGAATGATGGGATCATGTAAATAAAGTCTTCATGACATGGCAGTGCAGACAAGACCTTTACACACTCTGCTTTGTTTTCCAATAAACTCTAACATGATCTATGTCTTTTTACAAACACTCCTAGCTCTTGAGACACCAAGTCCACCATCTGTGCGCAGATTTTAAGGCTTATCAATAACAGCAAGAGTACTTAACACTTGTGCAGTGCTTCCTGTCATTGAAACACTTTGCAAACACTAATTCATTCATTTTGGTTGTTGCACTCTGAAGAAATTTAGTGGGATTATTAATTCCATGTTACAGGAGAGGGAGTGGGGAGAGAGAGAGAGACAGAGTTTAAATGTTTGATCTAAACTCAGTGACAAACCTGAGACCTGAGGTTTTCCTAGCTGTGTGTCTCAGGCTCAGTCCTCCGGCATACAGAGATGCTAACTTCATGTTCTAATAGCATTTGTACCCATGTTGACCTCAGGAGTAGGTGGGGAATACCAGGGTCATGACTGGATCCCTGGAGCTGCCTTCCTCCAGGGTGGGGAGTTATCCTTCAGCAGCTAGAGGGAATCATTTCATTTCCCTTCACAGTGACCAGGAGACTTTAGCCTGTTCAGACAACAAATTATGGGTCATAAGCTTTATAAGATAATCTTTTTATCAGCACAAATGATCCATTTTTTCGCTGTAACGCTTGTGTATTTACATACCCTCTGCTTAAAAAAAAACAGTACAAAGATCAGCATTTATGCATACCTTATAACTGATGGAGTCAGCAATGCAAACATAAATTTCTCCCATAAATGCCACAGCTTGATAAGGTAAGACATCATGTTTGTACTTCCAGGCCTCTGAGCTAGCTATTAACAGATGGATACCATTGTTTAAATTTATCTCAGGGGTGAAGCCGTTCACTTCAGTATCTTCCCTTCTGAGGCAAATTTGGCTTTTTAGTCTGGAGCAGTAGTTTCACAAAGACCTTAAGCTGGCATAAACCAGTAGTGTTGCCAAATAATATATAGTCCTTCCTCTGATTCAGCATGACTGTTTTTGCAGCTCCACGGTGAACTGGATTGGGGAATTGTTACGACAAAAATAATAACCATGATCTCTGCACGTCTAATTCATAATCTCAGCTGTTTTCTAGAGATACATGCTAATTTAACTCAGTGGGTAACGTTCTTATCCTCTATAAGCAGAGCTCCTTTGCTTGAGCTGTGTTTTTTATGATAAACGATACTCTTTCTGTGAGGTAAATGATCATGGTTCATGTTCCCAATACCTTGTCTGTTTGAGCAGCCCAGATCATTGAGGAGAACAAAAACACAGGATTAAAAATCCTCTAACTGGCTTACTTGGAAATAGTTCAGAGATAAAGTGAGCTACATGATTTGGCTCTATGTTTAAAAAACAAAAATGATCTTGACTGGAAAGTTCAACGCTGTAACTTTTAACTGTTAACTGTTAACTTTTAACTCCTGTAACTGTTTAAACAGGCTCTGTTTTAATGTATTTGGATATGTTTTAACTGCCATCAGTCTAATTTTGAGTTCACTGTCTTTAGTCTTCTATAATTTCAGTGCCTAGATAAAATAGTGGTGAACCTACTAAGTAGTTGCATGCCTACTTCTGCATATATTATAATGGATTGTTCCTACTAAAAATTAAATTACTACAATAACTGTTATAATTTAAGAATAGTTTCTCTTTAAGTATTTAGTGTGTAATTTGTACTAAATCATGCTATAATTGAAGGGGAAATGTGGGTCTGCTGCTGAATGGGGCGGGTGCCCTGGTAACAAAGGATATAGAGAAGGCAGAGTTATTGAATGCCTTCTTTGCTTCAGTCTTCACTGCTAAGGCCAGTCCTCAGGAATTCCAGACCTTGGAGACAAGAGAGGAAGGCTGGAGAAAGGAAGACTCTCCCTTGGTGGAGGAGGTTCAGGTTAGAGATCTTTTGTCCAAACTTGACATCCATAAATCCATGGGCCCCGATGGGATGCACCCACGAGTGCTGAGGGAGCTGGCGGATGTTATCGCTAGGCCACTCTCCATCATCTTGGAAAGGGCCTGGAGATCAGGAGAGGTGCCTGAGGACTGGAAGAAAGCCAATGTCACCCCAGTCTTCCAAAAGGGCAAGAAGGAGGAGCCAGGGAACTACAGGCCTGTCAGCCTCACCTCCATCCCGGGAAAGGTGATGGAACAGCTCCTCCTGGAGGTCCTCACTAAGCATCTGGAGGACAAGAAGGTGATCAGGAGTAGTCAGCATGGATTCACCAAAGGGGAATCGTGCTTGACCAACCTGACAGCCTTCTATGATGCAATGACTGGCTGGGTAGATGAGGGCAGAGCAGTGGATGTTGTCTACCTGGACTTCTCCAAGGCTTTTGACACTGTCTCCCATCACATCCTCGTAGGTAACCTCAGGAAGTGTGGGCTGGATGAGTGGACGGTGAGGTGGATTGAGAACTGGCTGGATGGCCGAGCTCAGAGGGTTGTGGTGAATGGCACAGAGTCAAGTTGGAGGCCTGTGGCTAGTGGTGTCCCCCAGGGCTCAGTCCTGGGTCCAGTCTTGTTCAATGTATTCATCAGTGACCTGGAGGAAGGGACAGAGTGCACCCTCAGCAAGTTTGCTGATGATACTAAACTGGGGGGAGAGGCTAACACACCAGAAGACTGTGCTGCCATTCAGAGGGACCTGGACAGGCTGGAGAGGTGGGCGGAGAGGAACCTCATGAAGTTCAACAAAGGCAAGTGCAAGGTCCTGCCCCTGGGGAGGAATAACCCCATGCAGCAGGACAGGCTGGGGGTTGACCTGCTGGAAAGTAGCTCTGCAGAGAAGGACCTGGGAGTGCTGGTGGACAACAAGTTAAGCATGAGTCAGCAATGTGCCCCTTGTGGCCAAGAAGGCCAATGGGATCCTGGGGTGCATTAGGCAGAGTGTTGCCAGCAGGTGGAGGGAGGTGATCCTGCCCCTCTCCTCAGCCCTGGTGAGGCCTCCCCTGGAGTACTGTGTCCAGTTCTGGGCTCCCCAGTACAAGAGAGACATGGCCCTACTGGAGAGAGTCCAGCGGAGGGCTACCAAGATGATTAGAGGGCTGGAGCACCTCTCCTATGAAGAAAGACTGCAAGAGCTGGGCCTGTTCAGCCTGGAGAAGAGAAGACTGAGAGGCGATCTCATCAATGTGTACAAGTATCTGAAGGGGGAGTGTCAAGAGGATGAGGCCAGCCTCTTCTCCGTGGTGCCCAGCAACAGGACAAGAGGCAATGGGCACAAACTGAACCACAGGAAGTTCCATCTGAACCTGAGAAAAAACTTCTTCACTGTGAGGGTGACAGAGCATTGGAACAGGTTGCCCAGAGAGGTGGTGGAGTCTCCTTCCTTGGAGATATTCAAAACCCGTCTGGATGTGATCCTGGGCAATATGCTTTAGAGGTCCCTGCTTGAGCAGGGAGGTTGGACTAGATGATCTCCAGAGGTCCCTTCCAACCTAAACGATTCTGTGATTCTGTGATTCTGCGATTCTGCGATTCTGCGATTCTGTGAAGTCCCAAATCATGCTATCACTTGTCACAATGCCAGTTCAGGGATCCATTGTATAAGATCCATATAACACTAAGAAGATGGCAGTCTTTGCTCCAAGGAACCTGCATTTTAAAAAAGATATGAAGGAAAGAGGATTCAAGCAAATGACTACAGAAGACGGATGTCAAACAACTCTTGAAACATATTTGCAGATCACTCTCCAAGTTATAAGCCACATGGGGCATGAAATATCATGGCTGCAGATTCAGTTCTTGCTAAAAATAAGCCTATTATCTTTGTTTTAGGTGTTTATTATGGCCATCTATTTCTAATAAAATATTTCTACTGAGTCATGCAGTAGGCGTTGTTAACCAGATACGGAATTCTTCTATGCAGAAAAGCTTAGCCACTCTATTGAACTGTACTGTGGAGCATTTTTAAAGAACATTTTTGGAAAGCAGCTATTGATCTAGACTGATGGGTGCACTGAGGTTCACCAAAGAAAATAAATTCAGTGGCCAAATGGCAGAGTTGTGTGGCTCAAGCTGCATCTTGCAGGCTTTGAAAGGAGTTTTGGCCAGAGTTCACAACTGTAGAGTTTACTGTAGCTCATACAAAATGTGCAGTAATTTTAGACAAATCTGGGTATTTTTATACTGAACAGACTATTCAGCATAAGTGTATGCATTTTTTAGCAAAACAAATCATTCTCTTGTTTAAAAACAAAAACTCCACGACATATGTTGCATAACTATACTTACCATTCTTTATTTTGAAGTCATACACAAATGGTTTGTTCTGCTCTGATTAGCTTATTAGTTGATGCTGGATCTGAAAGGCAGTTTTGGGGCATTGTCTGTCAACTTAGTGGAAATTAGGACAGTGAGTACCTTCAATAGTCTTTGCTCATTAAACCATATCTCTGCAGATGTTCAGTGTTTTAGCAGTTCCTTAGTTGTTCTGAAGCATTCTTGCTTTTTCAGCTAATGAGAAATGTGTGACTTTGTATACTGTTTACAGAGTCATTTATTAAAGATGCAAAAGAGGTAGGCTTGTTGCTCAAAAGACTGACACCTTTCATCTGAATATATTATACCCATCAGTGCTAATATACATTTACATGTCCTCCGAGAGAAAGATGAGTGTATTAAAGCTATCTATAGAAATTTTTGCCTTCAGGAGAGCCCTATGAGCATGTTCTTCCAAACTAAGAAATCGTTACTCCCATGGGGGATTAGCCAACTGTGCTTCTGATGTGAATAAGGGTTCATATGTTCCCACTGCCAGCTTTTAACTTAAATTTCTGTAGGTATTTACTAAAGTTAGTGTATCCTGTATCTGCAGACAACTACTGAAAGGGTGGGTTATGGCTCCTGGCTTAAACCACTGATATTTTTGAGTCAGAACTTCTAACTGAATGGCAAACTACATGCTATTGAAAATGAAAATCTTTCTGTTAGTGGTGAAGTCAACAGATATTTATCACTGACACTGTGCTGTTGTCACTAACAGACACTGTATTTAATTAGATGCTGTATTTAATACAGATGCTGTATTTAAGTAGAAATGAATGCAAAGGCAGTTCTGTGTGTTTGGAGTACTGATTGGAGTAAAGGACTAGACTGGGGAAGACAAATGAGTGCTTTAATTAATTAGCTAGGGAAATGTACTATATTTGGGGTTTTTTTGGCGAGCTTTTTGTTGACTTGATCAGCAAGGTGCTAGTGCTCAGTCCTTAAGAATAGTTTCTTCTTCACATCATACCCATCATTAGCCAACAGGATGGATAGCAAAGTGATGGTGTAGTTGATATCCCCTTGTTTTGCTTGTGCTTCTAACTAGATATTCATTATGCGTCTAACAGTATTTTACTGGGATTCTTGATCTCATTCTAAGCTCCAGCTTGGTGGGTTTTGCTTTAGTGACTTCCAGTTTGATTAGAAATTTGCATATTTGTAGGAAGTGTTGTCCTTGCTGGATGATTTAATGTGAAAATGCTTTTGAAATTCGGAAGTCCGATTTTCGTCAGCATTGTCCATTTTGACCCTCTGTTATTATGAAAGTATAGCTAATAACCAAAAAGAGAAGGGAAAAAAAGAATTCCTTTGAAATGCATAAAATTAGCCGTTTATAAAAGGAAAGGTCATTTTATCTTGCTGCATACTGTTGTGTGTTCTCTGTACTTACATATAACAGAATGCAATGAAAATTAAGATAATGCCACAATGAGTAAAAGTGTTAGCTGATGGTAATAAAATTAATCATTGGGACAATATATGCTTTATGGAATCATAAAATAGACATAGGTTGATAGTACAAAGAAAGGGGGCAGCTTCAGAAGTTCAGTATATTAAAAATGATAG
Organism: Struthio camelus; assembly: GCF_040807025.1. NCBI lineage: Eukaryota > Metazoa > Chordata > Aves > Struthioniformes > Struthionidae > Struthio > Struthio camelus. The sequence goes on along the minus strand of NC_090947.1, from coordinate 39,649,927 downwards.
TATCTCAGATATGGCAATTACACTAGCCATCAATCTTCAATAGTTTGTGAAGAATACAGCTAAAATGCAGTGAAGCTTTATAAGATTTGTGATCACAGAGTGTAAAATATAACAGATGCTACAATATTTAGATGCCTGCTGGCATTTACTTTTACCCTACACAGCTCATTTCAGTTATATGAAAATTTTATGTGCTCTGTAACCTCACTGAAATAGAAACATATTTGTAACAAAACAACAACCGAACAGAACATTTTCAAGATATACACTGATCTGTTTAATAAGATAAAAATGGAGAAAATTGACAGTTAGATTAAATTATTATTCATTTATTATTAAATTACTACTAATACAGGAACTTTAATACATGTGATTGCTTCTAATCTGTACTCTTTATCAGATATGTATCTCTTAGAGAAACCATGACACTTCTTGTTCCATAGATGGAGAAGTCTTATGGGACATGATCACTGGAAATCAGAGCTAATGAGATGAGACAAGGCAAGAAAGTTGTTATAGTTTACTGTTCCTTTCAACTGGGAGGCACAAGGGACAGCTTTCTTTGTAAAAAAGTGAATCTTATATAATAGCTGTCAAGGTTGTTGCATCTCTTGCGAATCTAAAGATTACTGAAGAATTGTGAAATCATGGCCTAGATATACTTGCTAATTGATATTATCTTTTGGAAGGATGCCCAGAAGCACTTCTCAGTATCAAACTAAGTCGCCATGCTTTTGCTCTTGTAGACCACTGTGTTTCATTGCATCATGTCTTGAAGTTATTTGCCTTTTACTGGTTTCCCTTGGGACTACTCTATTGCAAACATTTAATACTTGAGTATATCCAAGGTAATTCTGGTAATCACTGGACTTGTTATACTAAAAAGGAAGTGAATTAATGTCAAAGACATTCTTTCTAACTTGAAAAATACTTTCAAGGCTTGACCTTGTAGATATCTGACACGGTATTTGATCAGGAGGAAGAATTCACTCAACCCAGGCTTTCCAAATGGACACCAAGATTTGTTAAAGCATTTCAAGTGGCAATTTGTCCATATGGCTGTTGGCGTGGTTCCTTTTCAGTTTTAGGTTTCATGAACTGGTTTCCCATGTGGTTACCTGGCAAGTCTACAAGTGTTGGACTTGTAGGAAACCACAAGACTCCGGCTGTTTTTCAGGGAGGAAATATAACGCTTAGAGCCCTTTTCAAAAAGGCACAGTAACTCCTATGTAACTGTAAGTTACTTCTTTTTATTATCATACATTAATATTGGAAAAGTCTGACTCTGACTAAGGTTTGTGTCTGACATTTTTCTTGTTCCGAAAATTTTATCTTTCACCACCTCTGGTCACAAAATTCAGGCTATATGTATTTTATCTTTTATAGCAGCATACCATTTCTGCTCCCTGTTTACGGATCAGACCCCTTGACAAACATGGAACTAAACTATTTTTCTTCCTCTAATAGCCCATAATTTTTTATTATAGAAGGAAGCATGTCACTTTGAGCTAGACAATTGGAAAGAAGAGACACTTGGTCCTTGGAAGATATTTCTCCCGTAAGCTTGAGTTCCTTGAGCTTTAAATAACCACTTCAAACGCTCTTCCCCATAATTCTCCTCATGTGCAAGTTTAGGGTAGTTTGCTGAGGGCCTTGACTCTTGATAATACCTATAAAAACTGAGCTACACTACTGCTACAGTCATCCAAGCTGGGTGTTCTGTGACTCAAAACTGTATATTGAGGTGATGTTGCAGAAGTGGTTAAAAGCAATTTTGTAATCAAACTTACTGTCTCACCTGCTGTATATATGCAAAGAGCACAAGCATTTAGCCACAGCATAGCATCTGACTGTTTTGACGCAAAGCAAACAAACAGCTATTTTCTAGCCTCAACAAACGCGCTGGGAAGTTAGCAAGCAGTAGCATTTTGTGCTCTGCAAAATAAAGCAAATTATATCCAGACTAAGGACATAAGATATATCAGTTTGCCTTGGACGTGACTTAATTAAGTTGGTTCTGTAAATGTGGGACAATATTGGACAGCCTATTCATCACAGTAATTTTGAAATATAATCTCAGTTTATTTGGAAATTCAAGTAATTAACAGTTGTTTTTGGTTATTATATTTTTATCATCGTCTTGTCATTGAAATTGATGAAATCTTTGATGTAAATAAGCAAACACTAAAGAAAGCAAATCAGTTCAGGGAACCTTGATTTGTAATATTTCTTGCTGAATTAAAAGTATTTTCAAAGTTCAGACCGTTATATTAACTATAGCAGTTACATAAAAATATTATTTACAACAGCCAGAGAATCAAAGTCAATATCTGAACTCATGCTATCTCATCTAGAGTATGAAAAACACAATTATGCACAGAGATATAACCTATGTCAGGGTTGTCAAATGTCACTCACTCATCTCTGGTGACTGCATTATGTTTGACGGCTGCGGTACACCTGGTAAGAGCAGGAACAGTTTTACTCGCAGTTTCTAGAGGCCACCATGGCTTCAGGCTGATGAGATGTCATCTCTGCCCTTCCTTTGGTTGCTGTTCCATCCAAGTGGTGATTTGCCCAGGTGGTCCTGGCAGCAGCAGCAGATGGCATGGCAGGTGGTGGTCAGAGGAGCTGGAGAAGCATTTTGATATTCTTCCCACGTGCCCCAATTCCTTCATGAGAGCCTTGTCCTGTGAAGGTGAAGAAGAACTTGACTACTTCCCTTCAAAATGATCCCAGCTCTGGCAGAGCATTGCCTTCCAGAAAGCAAGTAGTGCCCCTGTTATCTCAACTCATCTACCTCCTGCCTTCTTAAGTGCCTAACAGCACTTAACTCAGTCAACATATCAGCTTCCTTACTGCAACAAGCTATGACTATGGGTCTCATTGCCACCTGTTTTTAGGATTTCTCAGGCTGATAAGTCTTGTGTCCATCTCTCTAGTCCTTGGGCATCTCCCAGTTCCCCACTCCAGCCCCAAAGCCTCAGGAGATCTCTTCACCTAGCCATTTGCCTAATCTCTGCAAACCACTTGTTAATGAATTAGGTGACGCGTTGCGTTTGCTTGAGGAAGAGGTGAGTGACTGTTTTTAGTGTGCGAGTCATCCCTAATAATCCCCTACATGTCAGCAATGGAGCTGCATAGTGCGAGGTAACTACTCCAGGAAAGTTTCAGCTGTGGGGGAGCTAACAGTTTGTAGCATCCTGATTCTACATCCATCAGTTTGATTTACTGTGCATCTTTCCATTGACTTCAGTGGTTTTATATGAGGCCTTTTTTCAGATAATATGCTGGAGTAAATCTGTTACTCAGAGATCACGTCCCAAGAGGCAAAGCTTGCCCTGCTTCACATTCCATGTCAAATCTGTTCTGAATCCGTTCATTATTAATAATAAACTTCAAATTCTGATCACAGGGTTCCTGAGGTAAAATCAGTGGTATCTGCGTGATTTAAATCAAACCTTCTCTTGCAGGTTTGAGTTCTAAAGATTTTATCAGTGCAATTTCCCTGTTCAGCTGGGCAAGCTATTGCATAATTAGAGGTAAGAGCCAAGAACTTTAGAAGCACATGAGGTCTAACTAACCTTTGCTAATGAAGAGTATCATACAAACAGTGTTTGATTTTTATGTGTATCTGATGCTATGACTGAGCATGATATAGTTGCTGAGTGTTTCACGGTGACTTCTGTGGTGGTATAAGCCGTTTTTACTGAGTGTGGCTATGAAAAATATTGCACAGGTGCAGGGGAAAACAGGTTCTCTTTGCTGAATAGCAACAATCCTGCCTTCTCTTTAAATTGACTCAAGCTTTCCCACTAGGAAAACTACGAAAATGAAAAATACTTCCTGTGCAAAGCAGCAGCATCACGGAGATTGTTGCTTCTAGTCTGTTCCTTGTGAGGTTGCCTATGTCCTGCCAAGTGCAAGGCAATGGAACTGGTCAATGGAAGTTACCAATCATTCCTCAAAGTCAATTTTATCCCAAAGTCTCTGAGAAAAATTATGAACCTCCTGTGTTTGCCATTGCTCAAAACCAGCTCTCTGCTGATTCTATTCCAATAATTTTTAAACTTTATAACCTGCATTATTTTTGTATAATTCTTTTTAAAGCTTTTCAAAGAAGGCATAAGGACTAATGCAACTCTCTGCCTTCAGTGGCATTCCTCTGGACTTGGTCTGATGTGAAAGCGCAGCCTTTGCCTCTTGTCTGCTTCTTTCAGTGTAGTTTGCACTGTAAGACTATTCTTTGTTTCTTCATCAAATGTCTAGTATTTTTGGTCACCCCGACAATTTTCATTCTGCATTTAGCAGGCAGTTAAGGGATCACCCAGAGTTGAAAATTTGTTTTTAAGAATTCCATAGATGTTGAGGGATGAAGCGAGGGTCCATCTGCTAATAACCCTACTTGTATTTCTTATTTAATTTATTTTTTTCTGTATTACTTCACTTGAATTCTTGCTAGGGATGTACATTTTTTGTCCACGTTTTAATTCCCTTACCCTTTCCATATGTGGGTGTATGTTTTCTCTCATGTGTTTTCACACAAATGAACAAACTAAATTTTATTTTGGCCTATCTCATGTTTTCTTCCCGGGATTTTTCTATCAAATAAACTCGCTGGGAAAGGTGACTGTAGAAACAATACATTTTACATCTTGTCTACACATGAAATACGGACTGCTTTGGTTGTCCAAAATGAATAAAGGACTATAACTTTTCCTACAAGTTTACCTGTAGTTATACTAGTCTAAATGTATGTGCATAAACAGCTGTAAGTTTAATTGTCTTTGAAAAAGGAAATAGGTTTTGGTTAATAATCAATCCCTTTCAAGTTTTGCTTCAAATAAAGAGGCTTTTGCCCTGACCTGTCTGTCCTACTGTTTGTGGGAGCTGGGGTTTATTTGTTTCAACTTTTATGTTTTTATCAGCTTGACCACTAGTGAATCAATACAGTTTCGTTGGTATTAACAGCCTCTAACAACAGTAATATAGTAGACAGTGTGCCCGCTTCTCAGCGCCTGCAGTTCGTTGCTAGATACATTAAGTTAAACAGTTTTTCAGATGACAGTGTGCTGGGCAATTGCTTTGCATATTGACCATTCAAAGATTTTCGGTAGTGGATTTAAATAGAAAAGAGTCCCTAAGTGTTTAGTACTTTACTGGTGAATATAAGAAGAGGAAGGCTGTTACTTTTCATTAGTTGCATAAAGGGCAGTGAAGTCCTGAGAGGTTTTAATCTGTTGGAATGGAATGTGCTTAGAAGGCATGAGGAGATTTTGATACTGGGAGGCAAGTTAAGATGCTTGTAAGGTTGGGCTGTGTTAATGCCAATGATTTTGATAAGATTGCAAAGAGTATCCCCATGAGTCCAAAGGTGTTCGTAAAATCATTGTTACTCTGATATTGCAGATATACATGAGTTAATGTGTAAACTGAAAGTATAAGGTATGCCAAGCATATTGCACATATACATCAGTGTGATGGCTTGAATTATCAGAAAGCTCTGAGGCTTTCCCCAGGATGATATCTTTCAGCGTTTGTTGGTAAGATGGTATTGACACAGGCCAAGGAAACTATAGTAATAGAGTTGCTGGCAAGGTGTTTTTTTGTTTGACTGTTTCAGAAGATTGTGAAGTGATTCAGGTTGGAAGGGGTCTCAGGAGACCTCCAGTCCAACTTCCTGCTCAAAGTAAGGTCAGCTCTGAGATCAGACAAGGCTGCTCATGGCTCTTCGCGGTTGGATAAAGCCCTTTCTCCAGGCAGAGCCAGCTCTGCTCCCTCAGTCTCCCCTCACAGGCCAGGTGCTCCAACTCCTGACAGTCTTGGGGGCTCTTCAATAAGCTTGCTCCAGTTTACTGTACTGGGAGTCCAAAACTGGTCACTGTATTTCGATGTGGTCTAACAAGCGCTGAGCAGAGGATAATGATCATTTCTGTTGATCTCCTGGCTGTGCTTCTGCTGGTATGGCCCAGGGTGCTGTTGGCCTTCTTTGCTGCCCGTGTTCATTTTGCTGTTGACCACAAACCCTGGAGCATTTTCTGCAGTGCTGCTTCCCAGCTGGGCATTTTTCTGTTGAAAAAAATGTCTTCCCTGTGGAGTATAAGCTCTTTTGTAGAAGAAAAATCTCTATATTAAAATCTGTTAGAATGTCTAATACAGTGGGTCCTAGTCTACTAGAAATGATAATCTGAGTTTAGGGAAAAGAAAGTGAATTAACAGCCAAGCACTAACTGTGAGAGGTATATTTCCTTTGCTCTGAGAGATCTGCCAGAGACGAGCAGTTGTGGAGATTTGAGAGTAATCAGTGTAGGTGCTCTACAAAACATACTTTTTGTTTTCATCAGTGTAGCACCATCTAGGTTATACAGAGGAACCCACTCCCCTTGCTGTCAGTCACAGTATATCATTGCCTGTCCTGTGCAACAGTGTCAAATGTTGTGATATGCAGCAATGGTATGAGCAGCTAAGGCTGGCTGATATTTTATTAGCCATCAGTAAGAAGTTGTTTTGTTTGTGAAATCAGAAGACAAAATACAAGAAGACTTAAAAACTATTTGACTGATTTAGAACTGAGTGCTAAAAAAGGAGGGCCATTGTTGCTGTACACAACAAACAGAACTAATAAATGTGGGGAAATAGATTCATTATCTGCACTAGGCAGTCTCCAAACTCAAGGTTCTTGCTGAAATGCTGAGTCAACACTAGGAAGCTTTATTTCTTTGCATGAGATGTTTTCTTTGTAGCTTGAGATGTAGACAGTAGCCAGAACTGGTCTTCAGATGAGGTTCTGGAGAAGTATCTGGTCTGTAAGAGTGGCTAGCCTCCGGCCACACACTGAAAATTGACCTTGTGTGGGAGGATAGCTACATCTACAGATGTGCTCCTTGGACATGTTCTAAGCTTTTCTGATTGCTGATAGAAAAATAAGTTTCAATTCAGGCCCAGGTATTAATGAACAAGCAGATAAGGAGAAATGACAGAGTTTCTAACAAATATCATTATTCAGCCAGCTATAGTATGATTCTTTTTTCAATTTTCAGGAGAGAATCCATTTAGTTAAAGAAGACTGGTTAGATTAGTTCTGCTTGTTGTGCATCATCAGTGGAACTGTTGAAGGAGAGCCACCTACTGAGCAGTCCACTTTATGCGTGGAGATACATAACCCTCAATCACCCCACACAACTGTCCCTACAGCAGTGCTATAGGCAGGGCAGTTTGTCACGACTAAGTAACGAACAGTCAGAAGACCTCACTCTGACTTGCTCAACCATAGGTATATGTGTAATATCAGCAGGCTGAAGAATCCAGTCAGATTTAATTATATTAATGTATTTTATTAAACCTTTCCAGTGGTCCTAAAATGGCTTGATATTTTTCCTGATGACTTGAAATGCAAAACATGCTTGCTTGAAATTTGAGGAAGTTTATGTATATATTCATATATATACATAAGTTTATGTAAGGACCTAGATATGCCTTCTATGTTTCAATTTAGGTCTTGGAAAATAGCAGAAAAACATTTCTTTTGGTTTTAATTAAAATTTATATTCCTTTTCTAGCTACTTCTGAGGAAAATAGTAATTTTATGTTAATTGGGCTTGTTCATGGAAACAGTAGTCTAAAAATCTTGGAGAAAGAAGAACTTTAAGCTCTAACTGTAAAAATGTATGTTGGCATTCCAGACAGGACAGTGCTGCAGATAGGTGGAAATGTAAGAACCGCCAGGGACCTGTGTGCCCTCAGCCATGTTAGGAGACCTGTGCTACAGCCTCAACATGCAAAGCAGCCTGGCCAAACCAATTATTACATACAAAGTTTTTTCTTCAGCCTCTCTTTTGTGTAAGAGAATGCATTTCTGTACTGTCTCATAGCGTCTTTGTGCTCAAAAGAAACAATCCAGCCAAGAAAAGAAGAGGCCAAAGTAAGTGTATACATTTGCTATGAATGCCTTAATCTTGCTTTATGAATCTTTTGTTCACATTTGGAGTATTTTCTCAGTTCTAATAGACCTAAGTAGTTCTGAAAGCTGTACTCTCACATGCTGCCTAGGTAGTAGTTCAGTAGCAGACTTGTGTGCTGCTGAGAAAATAGTTGTTAAGAAATCATATAGCAACCACTGCTGATCCCCAAAGGGGATTGCTTCTCCCACTAGCTATTATCTAAATTGGATATTTTCTGGAAAGATGACCTGAATGAATAAAATAATGCTAGCAACACTGGTGTGCTCAGGGTTCAAAGATTCTGATTCCTCTATTTTAATGCTAGTATAAAGCCACTGAACTCAGTAGGGTTATTCTGGGTTTAAATGTAAGCCCCGGAGCCTAAAGCACTAGGGGGAAAAGAAGCTGTCTGCTCCCATTTGAACTAGGAGGAAGGCCATGGAGCTATTTTATTTACATAAGCTGTCCACCAGATGGAGAGAAAACCTGGAGGGTACAAGGAAAGGACTAGGAAAGCCCCCATCTCCTCCTGAAATGTAGAGCTCTGAAAAGTCTCCATTTCATAAAAGTGTTTACCTCACTTCTTCCCGTAGCACCTTAGGAGTCACTATGCACATTTCAGAATTGTTTGCTTAGTGGGAATAAACTGTGAAAGACAGGAATGGCATTTGAGACCAAATGCACTGAATCCTCTTGATGTGGATTTTATTCAATGGAAACCATGCACCACTGGGACTGTGAGAGGACTGTTTTGAATTAGAAGGTCTTATTGACTGGAAAGAGCAGCAGCAGAGTTAGGCCCTACCATTTAGCTAATACATACCTTGAAATCATTAGAGATTTCAGCTTCGTTATAGTGTGGAGGGTGAGAGCAGGCCTAGATTGGGAGAAGCTCCCCAAGGAGGGGTTACATCAGACCCTGCACTGGGAGGTAGCAGATGGCAGAGGGTGGAGGAAGGGATGTTTGTCTATTGGATATTGTCATTTCAGAGGATGGTATGGGGTCAACATATTCCTTACAGCACCAGTTTTTATTCATGTAGATATAGTCTTTCTGTGTATGCCAAAGCTGATTTTTTCCACCTTTTCTAAATATAGTTTCCCCTGTTTCATATTACCAGTCTTGGTATTTGTGTGGGGTTATGCTGCCTCTGGAGGGCACCAAGGACAGCTAATCAGTGATCTTGGCTATTTTGAGTGAGTTTGAACCTGCCACATTTGTTGGCTTTAAGAAGGACCTGTGGCTTTTTCCTACCACACACCTGGCAGAGGAGTCCTAAAATCATGAAGAAGGTGGAAGGTCAGTGCCCTCTGCTGCCTGGTACAAGGCTGCTGGAGGGGTGCAGTCACTGCTATTAAAATCAAAGAACTATGCTGGGGAAGAAAAGGCGGAGTTCAGACCGGTGAGCTTAAAAGGCTTTGTGGAAGTTTTGCACGTCATCCCTGGAGACTGCGCAAGGCTAAGTTAGCAGTGGAAGCAAAACTGGATTTTGCCTTCCTGAGAATGTGGCCAGTATCACAACATCCACTCTAAGGAGTTCTTCTTGCCTTCCCAGGACAAAGTGATGCGAAGGGCAGGGATCTCCTTTTCTCCAGCCAGTGAGTTCAGCAGGGACCCTGCTAATTACTGCTGCTAAGAAGCCAAATACTGCAAAAGCCACCCCCCTCTCACTGCCCCCGGCTCTTAAGGCAGAAAGTTCAGGCATATTTGGGGATGCTTTTCCCCCGACAATGTGGACAAATTGTTGTGGAACGTAGCTAGGGAGATGCAGAGATTGCCCCCCGCCTTGATGAGTCAAGGCTCATCATTCAGACAAGCTGGGGAGGATGAAGGCACCTGAACTAGATGCCTGCAGAGCTCCAGTTCTGATGCTTCAGTCTCATGGTACAGAGGCTGTGAGTTTAGGACTCAGGGTAACAGCTGCCTGACCACATTTTCCTCGCTCTTGCTCCTGTGGTGACTTCAGCAGAGGTCAGCAGAGAATTTGGTATGTGATACAAATGCGGGTGTTTATAAAATTCTGATTCTTAAACATTAGGGATTTTTTAATTTATATTCTTTTTTATTTTCATCAAGTCATCTGTCTGGGATCTCTCTTGCTGGAAATAAGTAAGATGAAGAATTTCATCTAATACACCATTTAAATTCCATAAACAAGACAGAAATCTAGTAGCAGGCAAGGAATATATATTGCAGCTATAAAGCTTCTCTGAAAGAATTGCAGCAGCAGCTAGGGAAAGCAGCTAAGTGTTACAAAGTAACATTTACAGGCCTAGGTTTTCTTGGTTTTCATTTAATAATGACACTACATTAATATGATTATATTGTGAAGAGGAAACACTACGGAAACTTTTTGTTCTCAGTTGTTACTCTTTCTCTCTAGCAGTACTGTTACATTGAAGAGACAGAAGGAAGGAGGGCAACTGATACTGCATCTGGTTTTTAAAGGAACAGGGAAAAGTCAGGAAGTTCCTTGGTAGAAAACAGAATAAAGCATGTGTTGGGAGGTCATGGTGCTAATGTAAAATAATTCAATGTTGTGTTCAAACTCTACAACCCTTTTCCGAAGCAGAAGCAGATAGGAAAAAAATACTAAAAATATAATAATTGTAAAGAAATTAACGTTTAATTGAATCACAAAATATGAGTCTGATACTGATTTTAAATGCCTTGCTCCAAGCGAAGTCACACTTTAGCAGTAGCTACCAGAAGGATTTGACTTTTTTTCAAGGTCTTGGTGCATATTGTATTAATTGTTGTATGCTAGCAGAGAGAAACAAGAGAAGGAGGTGAAGCTAATCCGTGTGAAAGGACTTCTTCCCTGTGATTCCCTGCTTGCCTGCCTGCCTACTGGCGGTTTCATGCTTAATCCATTGATTCCTTTTTTACTTCTCCATAGTTTGCAGTACAGAGTTGGAGGCGAGGGCTGCTGCTTTATCTGAGAAGCAATATTTCATCCTCTGTATCACTTCCCAATGTACAGAGCTTGGAAAAGTGGTGATTTCTCATTTCATTTCCAGCATAATTTACTATGCTGGAGGAATTGTTCTGTCAACTTCCGCTGAAAGCAGTATGTGCATACCACTTTGTTTCGGGATTAGACTTTCATGTTTCACATCTAGGCTTGTCTTGATCCTATGTCCTCTCTCAAATAAGGTAAATGCACATTAAATTTCCAAAATAATTGTAGCTCCTGGTCACCTCATTTTGTAGATTTCCAAAGGTGCTATGACTTACTATTTTCCAGAAAATAATTTAATTATAGTGTGACATAACAGGTATCTGTGCAAATCCACAGGTGTACCTATGTTGGAAATCACTGGAATATATCACCTACACAACAGTTTCTCACTTTCCCCCTACAACAAATACAGTACTCCTTCTTAAAAATACTGATTGCTAAAGATAATAGTAACTGGTATGATACATGTATTGATGCTATATAACATGTATCTGTGTTAAAGTAAGATAAATGTAGACTGCATTAAGGTGGCATGCTTCGTAGTTGGTAGGAGGATGTATCTCAGAAAGACTTGTACAATAAGTGGTTAAAGAAACTCTGAGTTCCAAGATTGCTGTGGGTTTGTAGTAGTGGCTGATGGATGGAATGGTGTTGAAATCTTGCAAATTTATCATTTAATTGCCTGAAGACCAGCTAAACAGAAGTCCTTTAAGAATCAGAAATGATGCTCATCAAAACTTTCCTGTATAAGCAACGTACCGAAACCTGTGTGTGTGTACTGTGTATATGATGTATTTGTCAGCGCCTCTCTTTAGCTACTGATATCCTCTATTTAAAGGAAGAGCAGTGCTTTGGTGCCAGGAGTCTATTTTATTTTTAACTGGTTTTAGTCCCCTTTCATTTCCCCCCACCTCCCTTCCAGCAGCTGGATGTTTATACGAAGATATGTAATTGTTTTGGCTTAAACCAGGTTTTGTGTAATAAGCTGGGCTTAGGATCCTTGTTAAAACCAAGTAAACTGCCAAATTATATATATTTATGATAATAAGATTTTCATCCGCAAGCCCCCTTACCGCAAACTGAACACTTAAGAATCAAGTCGGCAGTACTGCAAAGTGTGACATTCAGTGAAGCCCTGTGCATGCTATATTCAAGGCAGCAAGTGGTAGCTGTTAAATCTAGGATCAGTATTTCAGATCATTTGAATCATTCTTTACGGCTAAGAAGGCAGAGTTACATAATAAACATAAAATAGCAGAATAAGAAGAAAATAGTTCAACAAAGGGGTATTTTATTACTGCTGCAGCTTATATACCAGCAAATACTATAGAATATGGCTCAAGTAATCACTTGGCTCAGAGTATAGCTGTTGAACACTGACCGCGTCTTTGAAACTTGATTTAGTACCTACATTGACACCCCACATGCCCCTAAAGGGGAAGATGTGCATTTCTTCAGTGCCTGATAGTTGACATATTTCAGTGGATTTTGTGATGTTTTCCCGTCCATGGAAGCCCAGTCCTTATGCCAGAATATGTCCTTTTCAGCCCAAGCACTCCAAGCCTCCAGGAGTCTGCTCCCTGTCCATCCTCTTCAGGAAAGCTTTCCAGGTAAGAGTGGGAGTGAGGGCTGGGAACCCGCCATCAGAATTGTTTTCCAGGAGACAATTCTCTTTCCATAAAATAAAAACATCCCAGCTGAAAGTAAAAGAGAGTGTTCCTGATCCATCCTCTCTGTTGGACGGGTAGCACATGCAGGCTTCATGATTTCTTGGCACTGTCAGAGCCTGTCGGGAAATTTCTGTTACTGGGGCACAGGGGACTAACCCAGGACTAACGTGTTCCCTGACCTTAGAGTATTCTGGGAAGCTTAGACTTTCTGGTTCATTGCGGGGGTTTCAAAGCGTTTACAGGCTCTTGAGAATGCTTAGTAACGCTGAAACGTAATGGGGTTTTGACGGTTGCAAAATGAAAGTGTAATATCTTCATTTCTTGTATTTTTTCCCCCAAATTTATTTAGAAAGAAATGTTCTCAATTTCCAGTCTCTGGCTATCTGTAATCTAGACCATCACTATTCTCCCATCTGTTTTATATAGACACCATAACCTTCTGTCATTATACCTTTAACACCTGGAAGTGGTTGTTCAAGCCCAGATACGAGAAGTTGTACCTTTAAAAAATCTGGCTTTCTGTGCCCTAGTCACTTCCGAAGACAGGACAGAGCCATTTAGCACAACAGGGCTCCCAAAAGTGAGGAAGATTATCTTTAAAAATCTATCTCAAATCCCAACTTGATCAAACCACTTTTCTGTTAGCGCTACATCTCTTCTGGGTCAATTATCCTGTGCAGACGGGTATGAACCTAATCTTTAGATTTTCACATGAAAATAAAACAAATACTTTCAAGTCACCTATTGCCTAGAGACCTCAGTCTTAGGGATAATCTCACTATAGAAACTGCCTGATGAACCGCTATTGATTTTATAATGTCTGTGGCAGAGGGGCTAATCTTTAACTACTTGGAAATCACTTGGCTCGATCTCTCAGGATTTTGGTAGCTGTTAGGGTCTCCTGTGGTGGGATTTGTGTGTCAGGATGTAGGGGACACACACTAAGGCTTCCACATAGCCTGGTGTCACCCATTTTGCAATGAGGGTGAGTCAGATATCTGTGTGGAGGAAGATGTGCGGTGCCTCTCACTTCTCTGCCTCACACAAAATGAGTTGATGCTTGTCCCTCCCGGAGCCTCTGGAGGCAGGTTCATGGCAGAGAAATTTCTCATGCGTTGCCAAAGTCGTAGTAATGTGTTTTCTGCAACGGTCCCATCTGCTTGAGCCTTAATTAACATATTGCCTTTCTGTTAGTGCTTGCGTTGTTTGTACCGAAATGGCTGTTGATTTTAAGCATGTATAGTACTTGTCTACTCATCTAAGACTTTGTGAGGATTCTCCCAGTTCTGCTATATAATAAATACCACACCTGAGGGGCACTGAAGACAGCGTTCAGCTTTCTTCTCCCAGTTATGTATGGGTAACCACTACCACGAGCATGGCAAATACTCTGACCCATCTGTCTCAAGTACAGACACACAACAGCAGAAGACACACTGAATACCCGGAGCATTACAGGCTTCTTGATGTCCCTGTTTGTTGCATGGGAACACTAGTCCCTCTTTAGCCATTACAGAAGCCTGATAAAGCAATTTAAAATTAGATATTCTTACAAGGATGAAGTAAGTTTGTAGTAAGCACAGCGTCACCCCGTTTGGTATGCCAGCAGTTTGTTGTAACATTGTCCTTTTCGCTTTCCTTGTAAACTGGTGTAATGTAGCCTACATTATTACAAGGAATGTCTGTTTGCTTGATGACACATAATTAAGAACAGGATTCATTGCTGGTGGGCTTTGGCCTTTTCTATCACTGGCTGTGATTTGTAAAAGATGTCCCAGTCCAATGCAAAACTGCCATTTGTAACATTTAGAAAACCGGATTGGAACCTGTGTTTCCTATATGTGAAAAAACAAAATAACACACACATTGCTTTTTATTTGCAGAAGATGGAGGAATGGCCACATAAACGGCGTATCTTAACAGCCAGAAACCTCCTGTTTGTGCATGTGCATTGGGGAGGCATAGAGTTTGGTTTGAGAGGGAGCATTCCCTTCCTAAGCTACGTGGTTTTGCACTTCTAGATGTATGCTGCTGCTACTCTCTGTGTGGTTTTTGTGTGGTCAGTGTGGTTTATGAGTCCCAAACGGGGCTATGAAGTCAGCCCTTGACCAAGCGACATCACCCTGCCCACATGGCATTCCCTGGGCCCTGGCCTGTGAGCTGTTCAGATGCTGTTGCAGTAAATACATTGAGGGCACTTTGGTAAATGGATCATGAGGCAGTAACCAATTTGCTGTAGTAATACATATACTATTTAAACAACATTTTGAGTGGTCTATTAGCTGTAAAATTAAATTGAAGAGTGCAATTAAAAGCATAAACCTATAAAAAAAAAAGTTATACTTTATTGCTTTAAAACTAGAACTGACCGCTTGGAACAGTATGTGTCGGCCACATCTCTTGCTTTTTATTGAGCCTGGAGTAATTTTAAAAATATTTAATTAGGATTAAACGTGATAGACTCTTGCCATTAAATAAAGTGAAACAAATATGATGCAACATGGTTACTAGCTTTGCACTGGTGTGAATGCTGAAATATGTAAGAAGTTTCACCTGGGATACTGTTGTGCCAGGTATTCATATTTTGAAAAGGTTTTGAAGCACCTCCTTAAAAATAATGCAAGTTGTCAGGTGCCCAGCAGCTCATGAAATAAAGGACTGAGTCCAAATTATTTCAGCTATATTTTTTTAATAGATTGCTGTTGTCTTTTACACAGATTTTCAGTGACTAAACTAATACTTGTTAACCAGACTGTTATTATGAACCATTTGGCTGAATAAACTCAAAGATACTTTGAATAATACATTAAATATGAATATATTTACCACGACTATGCTATAATTTATGCAGAGTAGAAGTAAGATCTTTTAAGTTTACTGGATGAGAACTACTTTTATCTCTGCATTAACTACTCTTAAACGTAATTTCATCTGAACGCTTAATCTAAATTGACTGTCTTCTGAGGTGATTATATTGCTTAGGTTTTTTTTTTTCCCCAATTGGACCATGCATTTCCCAGCAGCTTATTTTGCTGATATTTGATCTGTGGTGATACAGATCATATACAAGCTGGCTTGTTGTTTTTAATGAACTGGATGTGTTGTATAATAGAATTGCTAGGTTTGTGTTAAATTACAGCTTTGGGACTCATTATTGTGAAATGTTATCTGCTTTGAACTGGCTTATTTTATCACAAAGAAAGAAATTGAATTTGCTTAAGATGGCAAATGCAGCAATGGATGGGTTCGTAGGTAGGTGTTTTGGGGCACCCTGTTGAGCTGATATATATTTTATCTGATCTAATTCACATTCTGCCCAGAAGATGCCTACACGCACACATACGTCAGAGTCCATCTAAAAAAGCCTGAAGCAAACAACAACAACAATAAGTTGTTAAATGGTTAATTGCTGGGATAGCTACAGGTCTTTAGCCATAGGTCTTTGACCATCTCAACTGTAAATTCATGAGATCCTTTCCTTAGGACATTTTGTTCCAGTTTTCAGTAATGTTCATGAAGAAGCTAATGATGCATCTCTTTTTGAGCATATTTAGCTTTTGCATGCAAATTTTTTCAGCACATAGACAGAGTCAGTTATTAGGCATTAAAGTGTTTGCATCATGGTCCAAGTGCATGTATCAGGATAAATTGTGTAAAAGCCAAAAAATTATATTTCCTTTGACAAGTGCAGTCTTAGAAGAGGAAGCCTCTTTGTGCCATTTTTCGTGATTTTTTTTTGCTTTGAAAAACATGATGAGCTTTCAGGCCTATTGCAATGATAATGTATGGTGTATGCGAAAATTAAATAATACTATTTACTGAAAAAATTTCAGCTACTTTGGTTGACAATGTATGAAAACACTGCTGTGCATTGACAGAAGCTATAGACAAATGATGAACATTTCTTCTACCTGAATGATTTAAATTAGTGAAAAGGGGGTTCAATTTAGAAAGGATTATAGGAAAGTGCTGAAGGAATGTAAATTGGTTATAAATTGGTGGCATGCACTTTCATTTGGCTTCTCCTTAGCTGCCTGTTGCAACAACACCAGCTTCTATAAATGTATTAGACTCAAAGGAACAAATTCTGCGGCGATGTAAGTTAGTAAGAGAGTAACTTAGATGTATTTACACCCACTCTTTCAGCCTGTAGCAGAGTCTAAAGCAGTTTATGGAGTGGTGCCCAAAAAGGGAGGAAACCGTATCATAAAGCAGGGGGGAGGCTGGCTCTCTTCACTGATATAGCTTCCAGTCTTGAGACCGCACCAGCTTGCACGAAGAGCGATTCAGCCTCAGGGGCTATCACTCCTGTGCTTTTCACAGGCAACAAATTCACGTCCTTAAGGGCAGAAACTTGAGGCCCTCTACAAAGCCAGAGTAAAGGGTAATGGTGCAGGGAAAGTGCCTGGAGCTGAAAGGCATGGAGCCAGCAGCAGCCACGACCTGGAGACGGAGCCCTGCCAGCAGTCGCCACAACCATGGTGCTCACTCTGCCCACATGAGCTTTGGCCCTTGAAATGCCGGGTGGAGAAAGGTCCCCCTGAGAGCGCCTTGGTGGTTTTTTGCTGCCCAGCAGGGACGGCCATCCCCCAGGGCTCGCGTGTGTACATGAACCCTGCCGAGGTGTCCCCTTGGCCACCCAGCGCACAGTTTAGGGCACCAGCGCTTTGCAGGGACATCGTGCTGTGCAGGGAACGATGTGCACTCCCTGGCTTACTTGGTGCTGTACATACACACCTACCCACAGCACGTGTCCTGGCCTCTATTAGCACTGCCTCTGCTATTTCAACTTTTACACAGAGGCATTTGAATCACTGTGGTTAAAGTCATAGTATCTTAATAAATTATGTTTTTGTGGTAGCTGTGGCGACTGAGATCTAAAATATAACGCTTAGATGGTTCTTCGCAATGCGGTAGAATACCCTCCCTACAAAATAAAGCAAATATGCAACAATATATATTTTTCATTCAGCTTAGCAACCCTTTTTAAATGGGTTTCAAAACCCTTTCTAAACTTTCTGTGATCCAGCATCACCTGCAGTAGAAGAGGCAGAAACACTAGCTATTTGCTGCCTGCGTATCTTAATACTTAGGGTGGATTGTAATGCTGAAGCTGACACTGGATGTAGTTAGTTTGCTTTTCTTGAAATAACCTTTAAATTATCCATCCCTTAAAGAGATTTTTATTTTTTGCATGCTGATGAGTACTCTGTGCCATTCATATCCAGTATGCTGTTTTACATCTTCTCTCACCTCTTCTTGGCCACCATTATTCAATAGCCAGTATATACCATGCAATCTGAATTTTTTTACTTACTTTGCTTTCCTTTCTTAAGGAAGTTCCAATTTTTGCATGACCTTGCTTCTAGAGGCCTTGATTTACATTACATTAACAGCTTTATAGAGTGACTTTATAGTTTAGTTTGCTTTATTGCTGAAAAACAGAACAGTTTTACTGATAGAATTTACTATTCATTTTTTCCCAATTGTTTTTGGCATATGTTCATGTTTTGGATTTCACATCACTGTTACTAGCAATTAGCTTGCTTCCTTTATTTTTCTTTAATAGAAGATGAGCATGTGGTATTTTTATTTAGCAGAGACTGAGTAGATATGAGGTATCTCTTACAATGGGGAGAATACTGTAGGCGTGATTAATAGCATCATCAGTGTAACGTAATTTAGTTAGCAGGACTTATACAACTGATAAAGTGTCATGCACTTCCACTAAACTGAAATCTAAGTGAACTGTATTTCAGGTTTTATATCCTAATTTCTGTCTTCTGTAAAGATATTACTGTAAGATTCATACAAGTGTCTTTATAGTCTCACACGGTAAGCAGTGAAAGTTAAATCAATTTTTTTTTCATGAAGCATAGTTTGTCTGCATAAAAAATAAGTAATTATAATTCTGATAAAGGAGTAAATTAGTTCACCAAATACATTCATTGCAGACTGAAATTGTGCCTAGAATGGATCTTTTCTAGAATGAAAAGAAGTTTACTTTAAAGTAAAGAAGTCTGCCCAGACACGAAGCCTTCAGACGGAGTTGTTTTGCCCAGTGTGTAGCACTGTGGGGCCTCAGCCTTAGTGCGAGCCTTTACCAGCTACAGAAGTAGAACAGCAAGTAAAAAGAGCCTCCACTAAATTACTCATTCTCATTACAGGGCACATCTTAGCCCTCCAAGCAGGGTGCAGGTCCTGAAATATTTCTGCTGCATATTAATTAGGGAAGAGTGAACTGAAACGTAAAATACAACAACCGTCGCTTCAGCACTTCTTTGTAACTTGCCTCTCTGACCTGCTTTGGTTCAACTGAATAAACTGACTGCTCCCTCGTTTCTGGGTTTGGACTGAGGGGCCCCCTGTACAGCGGTGGAGGCGGACCTGGCTCCTCACTTCGTGCAATCAAGCCGCACAGGCAGAAATACCGGTGCTTCATTTATTCTTGCTGCTGTTTATGTCCTTTGGGCAGTGTCACTGGCTTTAGGCTAAGTCCTTGTACTCTTTTATTTCCTGTACTACTAAGGTAGAGAACAGGCTAAGTAGCTAGCTGGTAAGTACCTAGTTTTGACTTAAGAGATTGATTCACAGAAGTAACACTACATAGACCCAAGTACTAATGTAGGATATTATCTAATCATTTTTGTACAGAAAAAGCTCTGTAAAATCTATGGTTCATACTATTTCATCAGCCTTCTACTGAGAAATGGAATGGGCTTAAAATTAAGATCCCCTTACATACAGGAAGTCATAATGAAGGGTATGGCTCATAAATTCCAATTGTTAAATTGTCTCAGTGGGGAAGGTGACTTGGCATTCCCATATATTAAGTATTTAAAATCCACATTCAACAATAATGGTAGAGAGTTTAATTATCAGCTTATTTTAAGACTCAGATACATGAGGGACATTTCCACTCATCTTTATGTGAGCCGTAAGCCTTTGACCGAAGATTTCTTCTGCCTCCCAAGACTCAAATTCTAAATATATTTTTTTTATTGGGTGCCTATTTGTAAAAAGTACACCGTATGGATGCACTTAGTCTAAAAAAATTGAACCAAGCCACATAAAAAGAAGGCAAGTAACCCTGGTTTAATAATTTTTAAAACGTTCACATTTACATAGAATTTCTTCACAAAATATGAGCACGGTACATATAAGGCCTTTTGAGAGAATTAATGGAGGCCACTCAATGACCATGAGGCAAAGCAGACAGTAGTTTTGCTCCCTCAGAGGAGGAAATAGCACAAGGTGGGTGTGAAAGAAGGGAATGTTTGCCTTTCCACTCTGACATACAGCAACTTTTGGTGGTGCCTCAAAGCTCAGCAGATTAAAGATGGCAACATCCATAACTGAGCAAATGTTGCAGTTGCCTGTTATTCACCACAAAACTGATGTCTTTGATATTTATCTGTGCTGTCCAGGACTGAAAGTCCTACATAAAACAGAAAGTCTGTGGCTTTCTCTAGGTTTGGAAAGCACCTATCACATCGTGGGTGCTGGTGTAATATAAATAAATAGTAATGACAATAATAATAGCATAGCATTGCAGAAAGTGATATTGTGTTTGTAACCACTCCTGAAACAGAGGTAGTGAGTGATGACCCTGTTTAGCCAGACTGCTGATGCAGGAATACAGAAACTGGAAAGATATCAACCAGCCTGATTTAAGACTTGGAGAGAGTACAGAGCTGTGAGATTGATAGTACAGAAAGGAATCTTTTGGTTGAGGTCCATGGCCCGCATCAGAGCTTTTGGGATTGATAGCACGCAGCACTATCAATCTCACAGCTGCAAATGGGGCGACTATTCTCCATGAAGAATGGGCCGTATTAAATACCCTGACATCCACTAGATTGAGAACTGCAAAATGACTAAGGAAGAGTACATGTTTGTAGAGATAATACAGTGCTGATTCTTCATATAGTTTGTTGTTCAGCAGAACAGCCTGAGTGGCTATTCGAAGCTCTGCTCCTAGAAGCTGCAAGTCATGCTGGAAACAATAATAAGGACAATAAAAAATGCACAGAAGGTAGGGAATACATAAGGGAGAGTGGCTACTTTAAAAAAAAAAAAAGAAAATATTTGTATAGAAAAGAAGCAGTGCAGCTTCTTGTGATCTGCTGACTTTTTTTCTTTTTCACTGGATATTTTGAATACTATGTCCTGGCCATTTTCATGCTGCATCTTCTTCTCAGAAACTGGTGCTTCTAACTCCCTACGTTTTTGTATCTTGTGCTCTGATTCTCCTGGTGTCATGAGGCTCATGCACCTAAAAGCTACGTCTGATTTAGGTAGACATGTTTTCCTGCAGGTGAATGAAATTATCTGCACAAATTTGCTTACATTTATTATTAATGGATTTATTTAATGTAGCCGTATATTGTCCTTCGGCGAGCCTATGTGTTCCTACTATCGCATGAGAAAAGTATACTTTACTTATCCTAACGTTTCAAGGGATGTGGAAATCTCTTTCTTTCCTGTGTGCATGCAATTGCCTAAGCAAACACTGCTGCTCACAGTACTACCAGTTATATTGCTAAATGATTGTAAGTACCTCATGTGTGAAACGATCCACGTAGTAGTGATGCACAGACAAAGCCGTTAAAGGACATAGCCTGAGCAATAAGGACTGTTGTTGCCTTCCAATACTGGAGACATGTACGCATAGCAGAGAGCCACCCCTGAAATTTGGTGGCGATTTGCTCCTGTAAAAGTTTACAATTTACCACTGTTTAGTAGCTCAGCATAAAATTAGGGAGGAAGTATCAAATTCTTGTCAAACAAATTGTTTTTTTCTAAAAGTTTTTTCAGAGCCCTGTGAAAACCTGACTTCTAGCTAAATGTATCTTCTGAAGTGTCTGAAGGCACATAGAAATGTTTATACTATGCAAGGTGTAGCCAGCTGACCTTGCTGGAGGCAATTCCCAACTTTGAATAATGTGTTACCTGATCTCAAGGCTGGTGTGTAAGACTATTTCATTTCACCCATTTTAATACTTTTTAGCTTATCTGCCTAGTTTTGGCCAGTTTCTTGAATCTTGTTTTAGAAATCTATGGAAACATTTATAATCTAGATTTGTTGAGCTCAACTTTAATGTCATGACTCTTCTCTTAAACCCTTATGGTAGATCTGATGGCCTTAAACATCATGGTGCAACTCACTCGGGGAAACTTTTCATTTCCAGGGGTTCAGGGCAGCACTACAACAAAAGGATGATAAGCTATAAAGACTATATTTTTTTCTGCCAAATCAGTATTTCCAGCATCAGTGATAAGAATTCTAGATCACACTAAATAAATTGGTTAGGTTTGTTTATTGTGTTTGTTATTGTTTAGGTTTGCTGTACATAAGCTGAATTTTGTTAGGAAAAATATTATTACAAGTAATCAATGTTAAATGTGTGTTTTTTGTGAAGGAAACTGAATGGTCGTTATAGGCTTGCTTACTGTAATATACTGCCAAAAAACAAAGTACAATCAAATGTAATTTTGAGAGTGCAAGAGTCCCTGAAATACTCATGACTGTCGCTGGCAATAAGGCCAAAGTATCTGGGGATGGCTAAGCGCTGACCTACCAGTTCAATAAGAAATATAAACTGTTGATTTCCTGGTCATTAATAAAGGCATAGAAATAATAGTTTAAAATTATTAGAAAACATTTCCTAATAGCCCAAAAGGTACTTTGAAGCCAAAGGTGAACAATGAAGTCAGCTGCAGTACTCTTGGTGATTGTGTGTCACAAATTCAGACTTTATAATGAATATTGGAGTGAGCCTTGTGCTGAAATACAAATGTTATATTAGTGTCGGATTGTGACAGATTGAAATAACAGACCCATGCAGAGGAAAGCTGTAGTTAGCATCAGCAGAATATGCCCCTTAATTATAAGCTGAATCTCCAAGTAGTCATGCTAACATCAACTGAGTGCATAAAGGAAAAGCCCACTGTGTACAGTATAGCTCATTTGGGAAGACATCTATATTATGGGACCTGCCAGTGACAAATGAACTTCAGTCCAGGTAAATGAATAAAGCATAAAAACAAAAGCTATTCATAAGCTGGAAAATGTGCTGATATCTAGACAAATAAAGCAATCTGGGAATTTATTCATTAAAATAATCCCTAAAGTATTCATCCCAGTGTGTACTGGCAGTGAAAAACAAATCAAGTAGTGGAATGAATTGAATTACTAGTCCTACACAGTATAAATCAAAAGGTGATCAAGGCATTTTTATTGCTCCATTTGGTAGAGTTGGCCGTTATCGAGACCACTGTTTATAATACCATTCACATCAAAGTAGGAAAGCTATAATTGCTAGAGAAAGTAGATCACAAAACAACCTGAAACAAGGAGAGGGTTAATCTTATCTTCATTAGCAGAGAAGAATAGAATAATCATTCAAGTTAACTACAGGAAAAGGGAAAAGATTAAAAAAAAGAATTGAGTTTATTCTATCATCTTCTGATTCAGGGAATGAAATTTGCTATTGAAAGCAGATGAGGAAAATGAAAAGCCAAGAGGAAGTTCAGACAAAATTCCACACCTAAATGCACACTTAATAATATGTGTTATCCCAATCAGTTTTCATGTGTGTCCACAAAATATCAAAGAAAGGGATACCCACTGGAGGAACCTATATTGGTAGCTAGGCAGCGATGTACAAGTATAGCTTTGACTCCAATGTGACTATTATTAAACAGCTCATTTTCTTCACATCTCAGACACCAACAACGATACTGCAAGAGTTATGAATGAAAGAAACTAGGACAGAATAACTTGTGAATGTAATGCTGATCATATCTTTAATTCAAAATTCTGCTTTTGCCTTTTGGGTTTCCTTATAGCAGTACCCAACTTTGAACCATGTGCTTGCACAGACCTAGAAATTAGAGGTGGTTGAGCGTGGTTCTGCCCATGGGGACTAACGGGTGCTAAGCTTCCCTGGTGGACATGCTCTCTGCTGCAGTTTTCACTACTTATAACTCTGGAGGTCACACGATAATAAAAAAAAAGAAGGCGGCTCAGTAAATAGCTGAGAAGGCCAGCACAGAAAGGGTTAAGGACAAAGCAAGTCACCTCGCTAAATATCACCTGGTAGGGACAAATCCGGATAGCTCCTGGAGAGGTTAATTGCAGCTGTCAAGCTGGCTGAGGATCTTACAGCATCAGCAGCACAGTGGATAACAGGAATCTGGTGCTCCCTCGCAAGGTCAATTAGGTACACAGCGACCCTATCTGTACCACCATCAAACCTCGTTATCTGAAATGGTCTCGGTAGAAGGGTGCTCACACAGCTGGCCAGCGAGAGAGGGGGAGACTGTGCTGGAATGAGAGGAAGCCTACAGAAGGATTTAAGAGACTTTGCGGTATAATTATTCTGCAACGTGTTTTTATAAGCCTAACTTTACAGGCACAGCCCCTGTCTTTGCATTCATGTCACTGGTTTGCTATTCCTTGGTTGTAGACAATGTAGACTATAATACTTCAAGACCCATTCACTTTTTTGTTTATTTGTAAACTGGTTCTTTGGCTCTTCCTTAAATCAGTCTTAAGGCATCCCCTTTTTTGTTTTTTTCCTGTTTTGCCCTTGCACGCATGGGAGGACTGGCTGTATAGTTAACTGGTTGTAACTTGCCTCAGGACTGCTGCGTTTGCACTTCCTTAAGTTATAATCTCAGGTTTAGGAACCTGTGGAATAAAATAGCTCATCAAAATGTACAAACGGAAAATAGAAAATTACCCTCCTTTCCACTTCATCGAGTGAATTGAAATCTGTGGAGTTTCCAGTTATCGAGTTTTCTCTTTTAAGTAAACATTTGGCTTACAGAGGTCTGTTAGCATTGGAATGAATTTTAAAGATGTTTCCACTGAGTATAGTTAAATATGCTAGAAACTCAATGAATTGTATTGTCCTATGCCAGGCATGGAATAAAAGGAAAGAGTGTCAGAGTGAAGAGACCTCCTTAAAGATCAGCAATAAAATTTGTTGTTCCTCACTGTATTTAGCCATGTTCAGGAGATGTAAAATGAAAGGTCTGATTGTTGGTTAAAATTAAAACGTTGAAGCGCTACTAGAAGATTTCAGGTAATATAGCTACACAAGAATATATCACAATTCTGGCAGCAACCTGATAATTAAAGTTTTGTCTCAAGTGTGAAACCTCTTGCATATAATAGGATACTGGGACTTCTGTAGTTGAAATGATAAATGGAAGCAAACATTGTCATTCCTTATCTGTAGACACGTAGGTAAAGGAACCAGCATTAAAGCTCAATTCAGTGTATTGCTTTGTATTCTCAGAACTAACATCTGGGTTTTTTTGCATCGATAAACACATTAATCAGAAGGAGGAATATAAAAAACATTATTCAATGATCCAATACAATGGTATGTTATGAAGCTGGTAATGAACAAAAATTGATAGATGAATGAGAACAGTGGTATCAGATAAAAAACATAGCCGTGCAATACACTGGTTAAGGGGTTTGAATGAGTTTCAGAGTTTAAGTATGACTCATTACAGATTCTAGGGATACTTTTATAGCACAAAATAAGACAAATTATCACATTTAAATGTTATTTCTCATTGTAAAGGTGTTACTGTCCTCTTTTTACGTACTTAGCTCACTTTATTTCATACCTATTCTTCCTATGAATCTTCATTCCACATAAACTGGTAAGTTGTTGTCAGAAGTTTTTGATTTTTTTTCCTAATATTTATCAAAATTCTTGTTTACCTAATTTTAAAAATAATTCAAATTTTAGTGAAAATAGAATGGCATCAAGAAACCAGAATGCTTTTGATTAAAATGAAGAAATATTTCGTTTCCAATTTGCATTTTTTTTCCCACAGAAATGTCCATGCTAAATGCATGTGGTCAAGCTGTGCAGCAGGCTTGGATGATATTGTGCTAGGAAATGTATGTGTTCTTAGTCAGACTTGGATCTTGGTGGTTTTCCGTGTGTTCATCTGCCTGCTGTTAAACAGCGATGTTTTAGTCTGCTCCTCTGGAAACCAAGGCCTATGCAACCACACTGTTTCTGTGCTAACCTGCTAAAAATTTTTGAACACGTTGGCCAGCCAAAGTTGACAAAAGAATAAGTGATTATTCCTAGACATTTCATGAAAATAGGGAGACCCAATCAGTCTGAAAAAGCACTTGTCTGTGGGACACTGGAACGCTTAAAGAGGATCATAAAATTTTCACAGTCGTAAAAAGAGTTTCTGATTAACCACGATATGAAAATCCACACACAACCAGACTTCCTGAGCTCTGATGATTATGGCGCATTTGGTGTACACAAAGTACTATATTAGCTTTTTCTTTGTATTTATCTATATGCATATCTAACAGTGTATTTGCATTCAAACATACAAAAAAGACAGTGGTGTGCTAGGGGGGATAAAATATGTCCCACAAAGATATACTCCTATTCTAAAATCTTCCTTGTTAGCGTGGAAGGGTACTTCAGCACCACCAGCCCTGCATTTTCTAATTTGTTTTCCATGATCTGAGTTAAAATATCAACAAAACCCTGTTTAAATCAGACTATCTCACTTTGATTTAAACTAAAGACACTGATCTAGTTTCTCCAGTTTCTATAAAATCTGAAAAAGCATTTAAATACATAATTTTAAATTATGACAAGTGTT
The DNA here is from genome assembly GCF_040807025.1 of Struthio camelus. Classification (NCBI taxonomy): domain Eukaryota; kingdom Metazoa; phylum Chordata; class Aves; order Struthioniformes; family Struthionidae; genus Struthio; species Struthio camelus. Next base: position 39,623,692 of record NC_090947.1, on the reverse strand, counting down.
TGTTAAAGATGAATTATTAGACTACCGGAACATAAGCTCTCTTGGTAAATTTTGTTAACAACACATTTCCCTAGCACTATACTTCTGAAAAGCTGATGCAATGCATTTGTGTTTCCTAGAAAAATCAAATGGAAAGTTTCTATTTTCATTGCAACTCCATTGATGTCAATGGACTTTCTTTTGATTTATTTGAGCATAAGTGAAATCAGAGAGGACCCTGTAGAGTATGTTATAGTTTATACAAAAAGGATTTATTGCAAGGACTCATCAAAAGAATTTTTCAAAATTTATAGAACTGTTTACTGACTATAGCTGACCTTCAGAATTGCTACTCAATATTCACTCTGAGGACTGCTCTGTATATTTAACCAAAACCTCAGTTTAGAAAGGCTGTCCAGTACATTTTTACCTGGTGTCTATGTTTTTCTCCCAGTTTCAATAAAAGACAGAAATTAATAGCTAGAGAATATGCAGCTTTTCCAATTAGAAATGACAATAAGAAGTCCAGCAGTTCTTGATGAATAGTCTTATTTTATGCCTTTAAATGTCCACCAGACCCAACAGACTGCATTGGGCAGTATTTTACTCCTTCCTGTTTCCGTGATGTGTCTTCATGGTCATCATGTTTCCAAGGGTTTGTTCTGACTAGGTTTATTACAGTATATTAGATAATGTTAGTTTATGTACCAGTTGTGTGATTAAGGTCTACACCTCCTTGTATGTGCAGGAAAATACTTGTTTTTATTAGGAAAAAAGTTCCCTTTAGCCACATGCTTGTCAGGTTATGGTACTGCCATGCTTTTGTAGGGTAGAAACGTGCTTTGAAAAAATGTCAGAACGCTAACGCTAATCCTTTTCAACGATGCATTTTTACAGCCTAATCAAGATAAACCCCGGGAGGGAAGGAGAGGTTTGTGAGATGGATCTGTGCCCCGTGTGGTTTTTCAAATGGATTAGAAGTCCATTTTATTAACAGTGTGCAGTGTAGTATGAAATAAACCTGAAAGCATATGGTTTTGCCCTGCCTGGGAGCCATAGGCTGAAGTTCTGCTGCGATTTTCACACTCCCAAACTCCCTCTGCCAGGAAGCGTCAATGGTGCATGGTTTCCCAGGGCCAGGCACCTTGCTCTCGCCTCTGCCGCCAAAGCGTTGGGCAGACACAGCCTTACATGTCCATGGGTGAAGAGCACCAGCGCTTCCCAAAGGCAGGTCCTGTGCCATTTCCAGATGTGGCTATAGGTAGCAGGACTTGCGGCCGCACATGGACCTCTGAGGTGTTTAGTTTTCAGGCAGCATTTTCAGCTCGAATAGCTATTACCGATCTCTTTTGGAAAAAAACAACAGGCTCACTTGGCTACCTGTCATTCTACAAGTCTGCCTCAGTGACTACTGTGGATAGTCCTTAGGTGAGGTGTGCTATTTATTTGTAAATTAAATTTTATTACAGGAAAATTTTCATGCACTTTCTTCCCCATTATCAGAATAGCTTTCTCTCTTGAAGGAAAAACAGAGCTTGATCCCAAGACCTGCAAGTGAATCTGCAAGATAAAGGTAAGTTGTGGTTGATCTGCCAGAGTCCTGGGACAATTTCCAGTATTCATCCTTTTTTGTGAACCCCTGCTGTCTGGAATAGGACGGATAGGTTTTGCTCTCTTTAAAGTGAAGCGCCCTAGTTTGGCTCTTCACAATGGGCAGCCAACACCAAGGGGCAAGGGGAACACGAACGGGGGTATCCATTCAGGCAGGTTATGCAGAACGTTCTTACCGGTGTCACAAAACGAGCACGCGAGTTCCTCAGGCGCATCATGTGAAAGATCCCACACAGTTCCCTGGAATTCGGTTACATTTCTTAACACTTTTTCCAAGCGCTTCAAAATGTTTAAAGTTAAATCAGTTTCAGCTGCTCTGTCAGGAATTCAGTAAGCACTGCAACCACTGAAGCAATTAAAAAAATTGCACAGAAGGTAATTAAAAGCCTTACTGGTTCTTGCTATTAGACTGACATTTTAAATGCCTCTGGATGTTTTATTGTGCCAATAACCTATTTCCCTAGTCTCAAAGAGAAATACAACTGACATCAGTAAATTACTAAAATATTCTACAGGTATGGTAACGTTCCAGCTAGAAATCTATATTCAATCACCATGGTTTTTTGTTCTGTGCAGTCCTTGTTGCATACCTTAATGAAACAGTGGTTATGTGTTAATGGGTGCTAGAGCTTAGTCTCCTATTCTCGTTCCCTATAGTCAGCTCTGTAATATTTGTGTTACTTGCACACAAAGAGATGTATTCTGGTTTTCATGAGCGTGCAGGACGGAGGGAGTTAGGCACAGATTTTCTTCTTCAGTGTGCAAATGAATTACTGTTACTCACCACCAAAAGGAAGTTGTGGGGAATTTGCATGACACAGAAGAGAACGGGAGGCTGCCTGAAGTTATTCAGCAAATTAGTTTGGGTAAGGTGAATAAAATCCAGCTCTCCTGACCTGTTTTTCCCCCCGCTTTTAAACTTGTTTTATTTAGTAGATCCTACTGGAACATAAAATCAAATCAGGTTTCAAGTATTCTACATTTAGCTGTAAAGCATACAGAAGACTATAGCAAACTGCATTGCGTTATAGATGGCATAATGTCTTAATGATAAAGATTGACAGGAATTATTCCGACACACAAGCATCAGGAGCAGAATTATGGATGAGCTTTCAACTCTTACTGTATTTCTTCTCTTCTGGGTGGTTGATTCCTTAGCCTGAATGTAATGTAAACAGGAGTATTTCAGAAGGAATTTCAGCAATAAACAAATACACGTCTGTTTCTGTGATCTGTGAGAAAGCGTGCATAGGCTAGCTTACATTGGCCTCTGCGGTGTCTTTTGATTCAGGTCTTGCTGATCAATGCTACATGTCCATACAGTTTGCATCAACGAGAATGTAAAACAGCAAAACTCTCTTGGCACTAATCTCTGAAGCCAAATCTAATTCTCTTTTTTAATGAGGCATTGGATTATTCCATACAGTGAGATCCCTGTCAGTTTGCAGCATAGCACTGTGCATGCTGTTATGCCACTAGAGATAAACAATCAGTAAGACTGATCAGGCAGGCAATTAGTTAAATGAATCTTAGCAGAAAAAAAAAATGCACTGCTGAAGATGAAATAGACATTTTCATAAAGTTACATAATGAAAGTATATATTGTGTAAATACAGTGACTGATGCTTTAATTACTGGAGAGTTAGCTTTTGCTTACATGATTTATTTTCTAGAGCTGCAATGGGAGGAAGGTCTAGGGATCAGAAGATACGTGGTCAGTTCCCCCACTTTGCCACAGATTTGACCTTGAGCCATTTAGGTTTTCCTCCTTGTCTCAGCCCCTTTCCCTTATTATAGAAGCAGAAATAATGGTGTTATCCAACATTATGCTGCTCCATTGAGATGTTCTGAGAATAGCTACATTTAGAAAATACTTTTTAAATATTATGGTTATTGGGGACCTTATTAGTAAATAAAATTAGATAAAGTTACAAATATTTACTAATAAAATACTACACAAGAGAAACAATAGTACTGAAATTATGGTAGGAATGTATTTTTACCAGATCTATAAGATTTTTAAAAGTAATTATCTCAGGCTCAAGGCATTACTGATAGCTCTTTAAAAGCCCAGTCTAGGTGCAAAGGCAAATCCTCTGCACACTTCACCGTGCATAGGTCATAATTCACTAATCCTGCAACATCTCTATTCTGCCAGGGGCACCTCCTCAAGGCAAGGGATGGTCCTTCTTCTCAAGGGAACAGGCACGGAGCTAGTTACTCCTGTGAGAAACATGGGGCAGGCAGCTACTGTGGTGGCCATCCTCTCCAAGGAAAGATCCAGGCTAGATGTCTGTGAGAGCTGTCCCTGTAGATGTAAGCAAGAGGCAGCAGGCAGGTCACTGTGGGTATATAACACTCCTTAATTGGCTGTGTAGTGTATACAAATTTCAGGGAACAATGGTGTCCATGTAGTAAACAGTCTTAAAAGAAGACATGCCAAAACCCAACCACATCCTCCCTACCCTTACCCATCCTACCCGCACCTACCATCATCTTCATGAGCACCTTAACAAAATACTCAGGAACTGCTTGCTCTTACACCTTGGAAATGGTTCATGTACTGCTGATATATGTACCACTGTTTAATAATCCCCATCAAGATCTTATACCAAGAAGACAGCAGCAATCCAAGCACTTTGGTCAATTAGACTCGGTCTGTTGTTCTTTAAGCCAGTGGGTGCCTATTGAGTTTAAAGGACATCAGATCAGGCATTTGATCACCAGGTTCCTATGTCCTGGTTTAACTTTCATTGCTTAAGGCTATGGGATGAGATATATTGATTTCTGCATTTGCTTATGTTCTGACCAACACATTGTTTTCTCTGGGTTTATTTATACTCAAAGTAGTTCACAGCTGCTTTACAGAACCACTTTTAAAAATCCGTTTGTCACAAAAATCTCACCAACTATCAAGATTTCTTTAAAAAAAACTATCCTTGCCCTCTACTCAGATTAGATGTGTATTGAGTTGGAGACAGTGAGAAGTCTGAACTCTCAGTCCATCAATGAACCTGTGGAGTTTGAAGCTGATAGTAGCCAAACTGAAAAAAAAAGTAGTGACTTTGCTCCCATCTTTTTAACGAGACAGAGAGAAGTCCCTCTAGCAAAATCCTTGAAAATGGACTTCCAAGCTCTGTCGTCTTTTCATATAGAAAAGATGACTTTGAAAAATAGGGGTTTCTTTTGAGCTTTGTACCAAGGAAGAGTAGCATATCTGAAGAAGTCACTGCCCAGCTGCTGGTAACAGCTCGTGTTGCCAGAAGTTATTTTCCCTTCAGCCTGCTGGCTGAGCTGCTCGTGTGATTGCTCCAAATGAATCATTTAGCATGGGCAGCTTCAATAATAAGGGATTCTCATCAAGCAGGTGGGACAGCACAGTTGGATCCAGAAGAGAACATGTGTCTGCAGCTTAAAGGACTATGGTTTTACAGGGAGCAGAATCCAAAGCTCTAAAATAGGTTTGTCTGTCAAATGTGTAACATGAAAGTCTGATGTAATTTCAGATTTTTGTTATCACTCATTAAGTCAGCCTGCAAAACTACCTCATGGCTTTACAAGTCAACTCTTTCTAGCTGCTGCTGCTGAAACCTTTTATACTATCACACCATGAGTTAGTCCCATTAAACTGATATGATACTTATCCACTGCTGGCAAAGGGATTCCTTGATAAGGCTATGCAATAATCACTAGGAAGAAGTAGATACTGCTGCAGGCATTTTTCTCTTCTTTTCAATTAAGAAATCTTCCTTTGGCTGCCCTGCTGACACCCTGAAGGTGCTGTGTGTTTCCCTGTGATTTCTGTTCCTCTGCAATCTTAGGAATCCACGGAAACAAACAGCAAGATTCTGGCAGTCTCAGGAACCTTGAAAGAATTGCTCTAAAATTTAAAGAACATTTTAATTAGGAAACAAACGTAGAGATGGTTAACTTTAATTGAGTAATGGTCTAAAAGTGTGTGAATTAAAAACTCAGCTGTTTAGGTAGAATTGTGAAGTTGTGAGCTAATTTACTGACATGCAATGTAATTTGTGGTTAAGGTTATCTGTAATATCTAACCTTTTAGTAAATGCCAGCTGCATAATGACTGTCAGTTTTCTCTCCTCAGATATTACATTGCAGAAGGTTCTGTCTGACCATTAGAATCTATTTAATAAGACTCTAATGGGAAATGACCAGTATCTGAATATTACAGATTAAAAGTGACAATGCTAATTGACTGCAGAGGTATCTACATGAAGAGAGACCAGAAAAATCATTTAAGTAGAAATGAAATTGGACTGATTTGATATTTGAAGAAGCATTACATTCCTCTTATGTTCGGCAGCGGAAATTAATTGCTTCGTGTGTCATAGAGAATAGGTTTCTACCTATTTCTACATCGGTGGGTGAAGATTGGTGGGGAATGAAGAACACTAACTTGGGAGGTTTAGAAGTACATATCAGCTTACTAAAATTACAAGTATATGGGAAGGTTTGCATTTTATATATATAATTTTTATGGTGAGGAATTAAATAGCATTTTGTATATGCAGTAGAAATCAAACTGTACAAAACGATAATTTGTGCGTATTTGGGTTTGTAAGCAAAACAAATGGGGAGCACAACCACATTTTTGCTCTGAAGATGTGAAAAGTATTCAGTTTTGTCTTAGATAGCTTTTCAAAAAGCATTTTACAAATAAATGAAATGAGAAAATAGTCAATCACAATTATATTTTATGAAGACTAATTGTTAAGAATCATAACTTAATAGGAAAATGATCATATATGGCATATACTTAGCTCTAAAATGGTTCAAAATCATTTGGTATCAAATAAATGCACGTACTTCATTTCTGTGTAGTTCACTGTGCACAAATCTTGATTTTAGGTTCAGTCAAATGGGTTGAAGAAAGAAGTGATTCTATATGATTTTTTACAGGTTTAAGAAGGGAATCAGGCACATCATTGCACTGTTTTCTAACAACCTGTTATATGCACAGAGGAAGCAACATTTTCCTATTTAGACGCATGAAAAAGTCATGCTAAAATTTTTTTGGAAAGTGAGTATTAGGTATCTTTTAAAAATCTCAAGCTACTGAGATAAATGTTCTTCCAGCATGATTCTATGCTCTTCAAAATACTGTGTGCAAATAACTTCAAAGATATGGAAGAGGCTTAGGGGTTCCTTATAAGACCCCCTTAACCGAATTCACCTTAGGAAAAGAGAAAGGTTTTGTGTATTACAGCAGCAAGTGAGTCACCTTGCCAGTTTTTATTTTACTTCATATAAAAAGAGTGTTTCAATTCTCTCTGTTTTTAAAACTTACATGAACAAAACGAAAATTGCCAATGAATTCAATACAAAGTCCGTTGAGATAATACAGAATACAGTTATGTGCGTGCTTAACCTCAGCATGTGAGTAATTCTGTTGAAGTCAGAGGAACATGTGGCATAGTTCAAATTAAATGGAGCTATGTGTCTTTGAAAAATTTGTGCTGAAATATGCGCTGCCTTTTACTACCGTATCCCCAGCTCATATCTAAGAACGTATGCAATTTACTCTGTGAAACGTTCTGCCAATTTGAGGAAGGAAATAAATGCGGGAAACAGAAAATAATAATACTAAATTCTTTAAAATACTGTGATTGTGTGTTATTGTACAATTTTCAGATTAAGTTTCAGGTAATGTATTTTTAAGGTAACAGTTATTGTGTTCTGCTTATAGAATGCACAGGATTAGGGATAAATGAATAAAACTGGTTTTACAGTTCAGAATACAAACTACATTTACGTTCATACAAGAATTGATAGATCATTCATATAGTTGTTGCAATGTAAAATAAGAATGCACAATTACTTGCACAGCATGGAGTTGGGAAACATACCAAAATAATCAACATGAAAGTGAGCTGCAAATGTGTTGCACTTAATATATGGCCTAATTCTTCCTTCATGTTAGCTTTAGGCCAATATAGCTATTGCAATATAAATAAAACTACAAAAACAGTTTTACTGAATTCAGTGCAGCTGGTCCTTAGATAAGTGAAAATGTTTAGGCTTTCGTTCTGTTGTTTTCAGTTTGAAATAAAATATACACTGTATTCCCTGCCTTTGATTTTCTGTAATTAAAATGAATCTGTGGAGCGCTGAAGAAAACAGTGTGTGAATATTTACATAAATACTGTAACTTTGGTTAAATTTGATCATAATGGCCTTTGAGGTCTTACTGTTCCACAAACTCAAAGGTTTTTGAAGCTGGTCTGCATAACTCAGTCAAACATAGATATCATATAACTGCATATTTATATTTGTTATTCAACATCCATATTTGAACTCATGTCTTTGCATTCAGCTCACTAGTAACTTGGCTTAGTGCTCTTAAGGCTTAAATACCAAACACCAGTGTTGGACTTTTCATAACTAATCTATAAACTGCCACTTGCTCATTTTTGATATTGGGATGATTATTTTTGGAACCTGGCTAGATTAACAAGTAATTGGATTGATTTGTGTTCTGAAATGTTCATGTCATGAAATGTTCTGCAAAGGTCAAAATTGACGATGTTTTATAGTCAAGTAAAGTACCAATTTCCTAGTAGCTAACTTAGTGAATGAAGTACTTTCATTTTCTCTCTGCAAGTACTGTATGGATATTATATAGCTACTTTACCATCTCCTTTAATTCTGGCATGAATTAGGGGTGACTGGCATGCATCGGGTGACAGGACCATCTGCTTCACATATGATTTGGAGACGACATTTATTTCCTGCTCCTGTGGGCTGGGATAGCTCTGTGAGGTCTGGCTTATTGGAGCAACATCAGGACCCTGATGCTTTTAGTCAGGTAAGCTTTTCCCCCGCTGTACAAGCTCACCAGCTCTTTGGTGGGCTAGTTCAGCTGTGCTGATGCCAAGGGCTCCTCATAGCCTGGTCCTCTGGAGAGCACTGTCACTGATTCTGGGTCACTCTGAACAGGTCTCTCAAATAGTCCGGTGGGGCCATCCTTTGATCTTCCTTCTTAGAAATGACCCCCATAGCACTATTGCCTGCCACCAGATCACTGGTCGGGACAAACTCCAATTTACTATCTGAGACCAGATGATGAGGCACAATAGACCCAATCCTGTTGCCTGCTGGAATCACATACATCTTCTTGTGCATCTGGGTATCAGCTGGGAAAGACAACCATCCTCTGCCCAAAACACACCTATAGACAAACCAGTAGTTGATTACTGGAGATGACCTCCTTCTCTTTCTCAGTTAAAGCAGAGATACGGCTTTTTATGTTTTCTCCTTGATAATGGAGCAGAAGGGAGAGAAGAGGATGAATCCCAAAGTAAGAAAAGCTACTATTTCTAAGGATTACCACTATGTAGAGGAATATGTGGTGGCACAGACCTGCACAGATAGCCCCAGCAGACAGCATGCAGTCATTTTTAATACCAAAGGATACAAAAATGAAAATAGTTCTGTTATTTTTTTTTCTTTTGTACTTTATTTTTCTCAGTTTATATAGAAAAAAATACATGTATCCGTTAAAACATGCTTTACTTTTTACTTTTTGAAATGTCAATATTGTGCCAGAATCATTTTTAACCTAACTGCAGAATCAGTCATTGTCAATAGATATAAAAATGGCTTCCATTTTTTTTTTCTTTCCAACAACTTACCATTTTGACATGTAAAGAAGAGTCATTTTGTAAATTTCTAAACTTTTACAAAGGTAAGAAATGGCAAAATAATAACAACATTTGTCTTCTGTCAGGAAATATTGACACGGTATTACTATAGCAAAATTGGTTTGTGTTGTGAAGTGTGTCTTGTAGATAAATCAGATCTGAGACTTTAAGCTAACTGAATTGTACTTTAGTAGTGATGTATATAAAAATATCAAAACACATGGTACTGAATTTTTTTTTAAACGAGAGCTAGATAAGAGCACTTCAGTTTGCAAAAAGCATTTCCTGCTCTTCATCTGCCTTCACCTTTTTTTACATTTTACTCTAATGTATTTCAGTATGTCATAAGCAGATAGTGCTCATCTCAGCCTCATATACAAACAAGCAGTGGTGAGCTAACTTACATACAAGTTTACAGAAATATGCCTTTTCTTAGTCAGATTAAATAGATATCATCTAGCATTTTAGGATAAACAAGTTTATTTTTCAATATAATTAAAACATGGGTGAGACACAGGTAGCTAAAATGACTTTGTGACCAAAAAAATCTTAATAGGTTTATATTGACTAAGACATGCTCTTAATCAAACTCTGCAGTGAATACTTCTGCCTTATTTCTACGATTTTGTGAGGACTTACAGAAGATTTGGAAAGTGCTACTCCTTGTGGTCATGCCTTACTAATAGTTGTTAAGATGACATCTGGCTGAACATCTTCTTGCCTCAGGGTGTCTTCAGTACCATCATAGGAGGTGCTAGGCCACTTTGCCAAACGCACGGTTTGAACTGGTTTCTTCATGCCTTGCTCTGCAGAACACCAGTGGTTTTCCCCCATGAACTTGAGAGAAACAGCAGCAAACAATTAGCAGTTCTTTAATACTAGAAAATATCCATCTGCTGCTGGCACAACTGTTTGTCAACATATAAATAGCTACACCACCAACAAATGAAGCAATTTTCTGCATCTGGCCTCTGCTTCCTTTCCTCCCTGTGCAAGTGGCATTTACAGTTGGGTAAAAGCAATTAATCTAGTTGCAAAAATGTCAGTTCTTGCCACATTATCTTAAAAGGAATAATTTCAGCCACCAAATGGAAACATGGAGATTCTTTGAAATTGTTTGCCCTTTTTTTGGCATTGGACTATACTTCCACACTCAAATGGGGGTAAAGGACACATCTGATGGGCTGTGCTTAATTTTGCATTGTGTAATTAGTTACCCGCTGGAGTTTCTCACAGCTTTTCTATTCATTTGTAAAAGGGCTAATCCTAACTAAGAGACAAACTAGTCATTCTGTGACCAGTGGAACTTATGAAGCTTCGTTTCCTGTGGCTCTCTCCCATGCGGTTTCTCTAGTGTCTAACAGCTTGGCTGAGTTCACGCTGCAGGTTCTCCCACAGCAAGATATCCAAATTAGTTCTCTTTCATTCGGCTTTCTGCTTTCACAGACCATGTAGGAATATAATTTAGATTTAATATAATGTGGGAATAGAAATTTCATTTCTTTTAAAAAAAACACATTAAAACATGGGTGTTTTCAGGGCAGCCATGAAACTGAATTTTACTTTTTTTCCAACTAGCTAATGATTGTAAGTGCTATCATCTGTGTAATGGACAAAGTGGTAAGTTCGTGCTTGCTCTTATTTGTTAAATTTGGCTTCCTGAAACACTGCAATATCTTTGAGAATTTGGAAAAGAAAGGACTTTATCATCATTTCTCAGATATCAACATACGGTAATGTGAAAATTTTCACTTTTTTCTAGGACAACCGTTGTTAAGAAGAGAGAAGATGATGTGATATTTTAAGTGTTTTCTGTAGAGCACACTTGGAATTTCTAAATAAAACCACTCTCAAGACTTGGAATTGTTCACATCTTAAGCAGGTAAGGCAGACATCAAAGCCAGATCCCCTCCCCAGAAGTTCAGATTGGCTTGTGTTCCTATCAGGGAAGGCATGAGCTGACTTATTTATTTTCATCTGTCATCAGCCCTTCCTTCCATAATTCTGTTTAATTGCATTAGCATGGAAGTAACAACTGTTCTGAGTGTTTGCAGAATGCCAAATCAATGAACTTCAGCCGTGAGGCCTATAATCTAATCAATATACAAGATAGTAAATGACTGGTAAGTCTGGTTTAGTAAGTTCAGTATTTGCTCCATTTTCCTCTCTTGGAAAATTTGAGTTGGTGGTTTTTAATCCTCTGCAGTAGAATTGTGAGTCTAATTTCAGTTAGTTTTATCCAGAGAAACTTCATGGTTCCTTTTTTCTCTGTGATCACAATGAGTTTGGGGGAATAGGCAGAGTGAGTGCCTTTGTTATGACTCATCTTTTAATGTACTTATTAAACATACCCATACCAGTGATATATTGATGAAAACTTACAGATGTAAAAATGAAAAGCCTCCAAGGCTTTTCTCAGATACCACTCCAGTTTGAGCTTAAAATATGACAGCTGTTATTGCATAAATGTTGACAGATCCTAGGTGGCCTAACTCTGATCTTGTACTAATTTTATTCAGTTTCAAATCCTCTGATTAAGGTGGTTTCTGCATTTTAAATTGGTGCTCCTAAGACTTGTTCTGCTCTTAAGAATTCAATGCTCGCATAAGGCAATTTGGTAACTGAACATGTTTTGCAAGTTGCTTTCTTATGTGATGGTAACAGAAATGCTTAGGACTGTGAAGAAAGTGTTAAGATTGGACAGAAGGGATACAGGTTCTTGTCTTTTACAAATGGACCTTGTCATCGTTACTAGATCTTCGCAGGCATCTATGTTCATTAGCAAACTCTTTGATAATACAAGAAAGTAAACATGATCTCTGGGGCTGGATGCTTTCTCCTATAGCTTGCAAGCAAGCTGGGCTCCTGCTGTTTGCAGAGGGACTGTGTGCTCCTAACCCAGCCTCTTCGCAGGTCACCGTTCCCTACTGAGGACATGAGTAGCTGGGAGAGAAGGGAGGAAAAAGCCATTGCTTGCTCCTGCTGAGCCAGGCCTGCCAGCTGGACAGGTCGAATGCCCATGCAAGCCGTCTGAAATCCACAGGAGGGAACACCCAGGGCTTGGGGGGGTCATTTAAATAAAATGACTATTTACCAGTGCTGCTGGGGAATAAAGACTATCATGTGCCCTTAGCAAGAAACAGAAAGTCCTAGCAACTGCCTGTCTGCACACGTTCCCAGCCTACCTCCAGGACTGCGTGGCCTGTTACGTTTGCTGTTGTAGCAGTTTGGTCCTTTTCACCAAAAGAAAGGTGACCAGCCACAGTGCAGACACGCTGCTGGCAAGTATGATTTAAGCTCCCTGCACAGCTCTCCTCCTTGACCTGCAGATCTGCTGCTGGTCTGTTCCTAGGCCTCTGGCAGAGAGGCTGCCGGCCACATGAGTTGCAAGCTAACATTTGGGGACGCGTCCACAAATGGCAAGACGGAGACTTCTGAATGAACTTCCACGTGGCCTGAGAATGAGAGTCTCCAAAGGTGAAATTCCTAGCGTGCAGGCCTGCGATGCCTTGGCTCTCAAAGTTGGCAGGTAGTCTCTGTAATCAGTATAAATTTGTCAGGAACTATAATGCTAGCTTGGGATCCCTTAAATTAAGGAAGTGTTTGGATCCAGTTTGACTCATTATTAAAAGAAGGACTACAATCTAAAAATTTTAGATCCAGATCATGTTTGTATACCAGAGTTCAAATATGTTGGCTTTCTCCTAATCATAAATTCGTCACGTCATGCAGGTTACTTCTTAATTTATGGCAATTCGCTTCAGAAGACAGGTGCTTGTCACACCCTTAGCATAACAGCAGTTCAGGAGCTTTTACCTGCTTAAATAGTGTATTGAAAAAATATTTGTCTGTTCATATTTACCTACTAGACTAGATATTAATGCAGAAGATTTTATCAGGAAATCTTAATTTTTGGTCTCATAACTTCAGTGATAGTTGAAAGGTATTAACAGCAATACATCTACATACATACAGCAGTAAATCACCAAACATTCCTCAGTAAGCTATTAGCAATTGTTGCTTTAAGCCTGAACAAGAAGAAATGAAGACAATTCACTTTATTTTCATCTTGTAGGCAAGCAGGTGTTAGCATTCATGTTGCCAGGTTTGTGCTCCTTCTATCTACAGTGTCACTTACAGAGTTTGGAGAACCAAAAGATGTTTCATCCTCCTAGAGTATGATGCCATGAAAATTTCTCTGAGAAAGATTTGAAATGAAAGTTTTCTCTCATGTGCAGAGGATACCAGGTTTGGCTGTCGGAGTAAACACATTGTTAGAATGTAAAACCAGAATGGTCATCTCTCTAGGTTCCTTAGAAAAAGGAAGAATTTGAAGTGATTTTTCACTACATTTTTCTGAAATAAGTGTTGCTCTTCCATTAAGATATCTATTAAGACTTATCAGAGAAGAGGTCATGCACAGACTCACAAGCATGTGAGGACAAACTTTTGGATTAAGAAACATGCATTTGATACATCCAGGTGCAAGAGCAGACAAGAACTCAGATAGGAAGTTCAAGCTACATCTTTAGAGAATTTCTTCCCATACTTGCAGCCCTTCCTGCTACCTGGTAGATGCATCAGTGAATCTAGAAGGCAGTCAGGTACTACAAGATTGGTTGAAATTTTCCAGTTGTTTCAGATGAGCTGGTATGAAACGGAAAACCTTTTGTGTTCTTTTAAATAGAAGAAATCTAATTTGGCACGCAAACAATTACAGAAGAAATGCAAACTCTGTGGAGCTTAGTTACACAGTAGGTTTAAATTCGGTGTGAGTGAGAAGTTTGAGAATTATGAACTACTCAAGACTAGATAGATTCAAAGCAGCTGCAGCAGACTAAAGAAAGCCACAAGAGCTTATGATCACAGTGTGATATGCTGCAGCCCATCAGAGGGGCTGGGAGCCCCTGCTCCGAGAGCCTGTCCTCCGGCCAGCTCCAGCACAGTCGCTGCCTCCTTTGGGCTGGTGCAATGACGTTATGGTGTTCGTTCCAGGAGCTTGTAATTTAAACATCACAACATGGTGATAGCATGGATATTTTTGGTTTTTCAGTGGGCCTGATTCTAAAGCGGTAGCCGTTTCCACCAGAGTAAAGTGGGAGCAATCACATTACTCCTCGTCATTCACTGTGCAGTTAAACTTGAATCTCATTCATCAGAGTGAAAGGTCCCTGATCCTTTGAATAATCCATATAACACTGTGGAGTTTTAGTTCTCTTTACCCACAAGAGAAACTTGGAGTCAGGTCCACATAATGGGAGATTCAGGGTTTAATCCCACTGGAGAGATCAGGTGTTGAATGAGATAAGTACAAGATGTGAGATGAATGAGTTAAACTGCTGGAAAGGCTTTCCTTACCAGGAAGGCAGGCTGGGACTCTTCAGCTTGGAAATAAAATGAGGGCGGGGGGGGGGGGGGGGGATATGACAGAAACTTATAAAATCAAGAGTGGCAGGGAAAGTGTGAGCACGGCGGACTTTCCATTCCCTTTTCCAAAACAAGAGGTGGGGAGTATTAAACAAAGCTACATGGCAGCAGGTTTAAAACAAAAGGAGGTTTTTCATCAGTCATATTATTAAATTATGGCGCTGCATGGCGGAGGAGGCTGTGGATGCGAAGTGTTCACATGTTTCCAAAGGGAGACTAGACAAACTCATGGCAGAGACATCTGTTGAGGGCTAGGGAACGCACAGAGATCCCTTTTTTGCATAGGAAGTCCGTGAACTGCAAATCGTTGCAGGCTGCAAGCATGTTCAAGGGGAATATACTGATATTCCTGTCTGTACAATAAGCTTCACAGAGGATGCCTGCAGTTTCCCCAGGCTGCTGCCAGAGACAGAGTAATGAGCTATAATGGACGTTTGATCTGAGCAGCGCAGCTGTCTTTGTATGGATGAGGGACTGAGGAGGGTGTTATCTCCTCCCCTTTTCCGTGCGGATCTGGAGCTGGACCATGAGGCTTGTGCTGAGTCCTCCTCTGGGACCAGGTTTCTGCAGGGGAATACTGAAGCCAAAAATCCTTTGGGAAATACCCTGGGGAGAGGTGCCGCGCTCTGGGGCAGTGTGAAGACTCATTTGCTTTTATAGTGCTCACAAGTAAAACTTGCACATGTTTGCACATCTCACGTCAGCAGCAGAAGTGCTTGCGGACCTAGGAAACCTTCAGTGCTAGGCAACAAGTTTAGACTCGGATACCTAAATCTTTTTATAGATATAACCCTAAGCAACTCTTCAAGATCACCCTAAAATGCCATAGTAAAAGATGATGACTGAAATCTTTCTTCCCTCTGGGACCATTGTACTCTTACGATTATTGGTATACGGTTTCAATTTTTAAAAGTTTCAACAGCATTTAGAAAATTAGGTTTATCTTTTGGCAATGCTTGTTTTTTTTTATTTTTGAAATTACTAGCATATATAAAGTCTGGTTACTGTAAACCTAAAAAACACAAGGCTTGAAAGACATTCTTTGTCAGATCATGGTAAGAACAACCTTGATGTGGTTTGCCAAGCTCTGAATTATAATGTATGTCATCAGTAATGTAAGCTGTTGTAATTTACTTCTGACATTAAGATCTTGCTTTTGGGCATATAGTTGCAAATGTATCCTATTCACTTTCTTACTTTCTAAATGCCCTTCATGTTTCAGTAAGACAATCCAATCAAAACTAAAGACCAAATGCACTGTAAAACAAACCAAGCATACAAACAATTCTTAAGCATTCCTGTTATACTTAGTTTGCTTGCCCAAGGCTTCTAAACTTCTTAAGCTATATAATCGCGAAGCATACAAAACTTTTCAAAGAAAACATTTGTACCATATATTTTCTATGTTGCTCAGATAGGAGTTTGTAAAAAGAGAATCAGGTATATAAGAATTTATCATAAATCTAACTGGCATAGTGTAAAACTCACCAGTACCGAATATCCTCTTTCAAAAACGTTTCTTTCTGATTTGTCTATGCTAAAATTTAGAGTAAAAAGTCTTATGATGACTGCACATCAGAGGGCACCAGTTGTGCTAAGTGATATGCAACCTCTGATGAAAAAAGTCCCCCATGTGTAGAAATACTTTAATTTAATGATAGCCATAAAGCTGATTTTTACAACTGTAAAAGTCACTGGTTCTCAGTCTTTAGCCATAGGCTGAAACACGTATTCTGCATATGTTTTCCATCAGAATTCTTCATGTTCTGTCCATAAGGGTAAAATTTGTGTTTTCTTGTCTTTACTCACCCCTTAGTACGTAGCATACAATTTTTTTTTTTTGGTCAACGATCCAGGAGGGGCAGTTACAACCCTGTAGCAGGTGTTTGATCTTAACAAAAATTTGACCATTAAGCCACCGCCCAGCGATGCTGGGGCTGTAGCTCCTTTGAGGTGTTGTGGTAATGTTGATGCACTGTCCCTGGTTTGGAGCTGCCTGTCTGAGTTTGCAGAGTATGTGAAGCAATTGAATTGCTCCATTCATTTAATCTGGCAACCGAAGCTACCACTGGGGATGTTTGTAGCCCTAATATTAATGACCTCCTAGCTGAGCATGGGGGGCAGTAGAAGGAGCAGCGCCGCCTGCCCCCTCGCCTAGGTGGAGCCCCCCGATTTCCACGGGAGCTTCTGTGACACGGCAGAAGCAGCTCTGGAAACCCGGGGGGGCCTCAGGGATATTCTGAATATATCTCGTCCCTGATGAGAACTACCCTGGAGGTGCTCACGCCACCGTAGCCGTGATTAATCTGCTGTGCGCCGTGCTGTCTCGCTCCAGCATCTCCAGGACTAGCCTGGAGGAGGGCCTTCAAGGGAGACGTGGACATGTGCTTGTAAAACCTCTCTAAACCTAAAAAACAGCTGAAAGAAAAGGGTCATGTACTAACAGTCTTATTACCAGTGGATGGGGACTGAAGCAAGTACAGGCATCCTAACCGACTTCCCCGGTTTGGGGTTTAAAGTGATAAAGAAGTGGATTAGATTTTCACTGTGTGATAGCTATCTTCCTGCCTTCCTCAGCTGCAAATAATTAAATGAGTTTCAGTAAGCATGACATAAGATCAGATCCCAAGAGCTTGTGCCAAAGAGCACTTATAAGGCATGAATTAAATAAAGGTTGAAGTACTTTTAACCAATCAGCTGATTTCTTGCAGAGAGACAGGAGCTTCTTCATTTAGGAACGTGACATTTTGTTCGAGTTCTGCTGAACAGAATAGATCACACCAGTTAGCTCGGTAATGAAGAAGTGATGGTGGTATTTGCACTTGACTCAAACGTCAGCATAAATTCTGTTCTTCATGCAGATCAGTGTGACTTCCCCGAAATAAAGCATATTTCAGCTTCATTAACCAATTTAAGATCTAAAACGAAATGAGATAAATTTAGTTTAAATCCATCGCAACTGGGCTGACTTTAAGAATTAGCTTCTCTCGGCTCGTAAGGATACCGCCAGTAGCCGTTCCTGGAAGGTGATCTGTTCTGAGCTTTTTAATGTGCCTGGCTAGCCACAAATTTTAATTGTAAATATTCAGACCAGATACATGGACTGCTGCCTTCTGAATATTACTGGCACCACTGAAGGACCTCGTAGTATTCCTGCCTTAGATTTTCAGGCAATAATTAAAGTTTAATGTAATAAAAGGTTACATTTACCACTTAGTCAACAGAACAAGAATAATAAGCACATTTTTAAAATAGTTACTGGCCTTTAGAATATTCTTTATTTCAAACTGTAAATTCCAGTTGTGTTCATACTGAAAAAGTAAAATTGTGTTAAAATAGTATCACTTTTCAACACGATGGCCACCCAAAATGGATGACTGAGAAATAAAAGTTGTAATTAAAACCTTGAAAGGAGGTTCTGTCTCCTGTTATTTGTTGTGAGAGCTGCATCATAGTTCTCAAGGCTCAGCCTGTTGGGATTAGCAAAATAGGTGTAGTTTCTTTATAAATTAATTAATTTTCTCTCAGTATGAGTATAGCCGAGGGTAATACTCAAAATAACCTGCTTCTAAGGGGTCACCTCTATGTGACACCCCTGTATTGGTGTCATCAAAATTAATAGGAAAACTTGCCTTAAGCTTAATTGGTATTTTAATGCCTACATTTTTAAATTACTTGAACACTTTCTTAATTAAACTGGAACATTAAAAATCAAACTGCTTTTTATTTTATGCCGTTTTCTTAATATTAAAATATTTCAAAGATAATTGCAATCCATACAGAAGGTTTCTTTTTTTAAAAAAAATCTTGTGCTCAATACTAGATGTTAATTATAAGAAAGAAACAACTTGGAAAAAAAAAATTTGTAATGGGTAGTACAAAGGCCAGCAGTGATTTCACCAGAATGATCGAGCATAGCAATTGCTTCCCAGCTGTTTAGATCATAATCTCATTGCGGATTGGTATTGGTTTCACTGACTATATCTTTAATATCTACATGGACAGATGTTGTTGTGGTTGTTAAGACATTTTAGGAAACTTGCATCTTCCATCACCATTGTCACAAGCTAAAGGTCCAGAGACCTTAAGCTGATGGTTCAAACTCATCTTGCCAAAGAAACAGAGCAAAGAAATATATCTGTTTGTCTTACTGGTCGTTTTAAAGAAAATGAAGTGAATTATGATATTTTTCAATGTCAATAAAGTTATTTTTCCCTCAGCCTGAAATGTTTGTAGGGCTTTATTTAATGGATAACTTCTGGCATCTTTCTCATCTATGGACCATTTATTGTTGAGATATATTTTAACATCTAGCCTGTTCTCGCCTCCTCGCTCACCATCCTGAAACAAACCATATTCGGCAAATAAACCATATACTTTTGTTCCCTGAACAGTATTACCGCTAAGGATGGAAATGTGTTATTGAGTTTAAATTAGTGTTCCGATTCATTAAACGTTTTCAAGCTGTTTGTCCATGTTTGTTAGAAACAAAATCCTAACCAACTGCAGTAAAAAGACCTTTGACCCTCCCATATAAGCGCGCCTAAGACACCTCAGATTTCACCTCGCCTTACCCGGAGGAGCTGCAGGAGCTCAAAGGAGAACTGGGAAGTGGAAGAAAAGCTGTTTGGAAGCAGCAGCTTCGGAAGGGGGACCTGCACCCACAAGCAACCAGAGGAGAGGAGGTCCGGCGGGCCGTGCTGTTAACCCCACCGATCCTCGTCCTGCTGATGTCCAGCCCAGCACGGGGGCCCTGGTGGGTCCAGGCTGCAGGACCCTCAGCAGTCCCAATGGTCAAAAGCTTCTCAATAACTTCGCCACCAGAGGGAAAGGATGCTCAGGTATGCTCACATGCTAGTCAAACACACAGCGAAACTATTATAACTAGAAGTGATTTAGTGTCTCCTGGTTGTTTTAAATTGGAACGCTTTTTTTTTTCAGTTACACCGGGTGCAGAGTGACTCTGCTTAAATATGTGGTTTACCAGTTTTATATCAGCCTAAGCGTCACCAGAAACAGGTCCTGGTTTTTCCCTACTGCTCTGAGCAGCGCACTGGCACCTGTATTATCCATCCTCACCTCCTCCCTCATGGTCTGCAGCCACCTACGGCTGGTGGTGAGGGGTTGATTCCCTTCAGCTAAGGGATGTCACCAGCTATATTTTTTCACTGCTGGTGACAGAGAAGATCGGTTGGATTGGGTGCCTTCCTGGGAACAGCACTCCTATATACAAAGGGATTGTGCCGGCATTTTGGGGAATAGGCACTTATTCAGCATTATGGACTCCTGTGGGCTGCAGATGCCCATGGCCACCCCATGGGTAGTGGAAGAAGAGGTCACAAGGCATCGTTAAGTCTCAGCTAGTTTCACCTAAAAGCAGCTGTACGCAGCGGAGCAGATCTCAGCATAGCGCAGCTCTTTGTACCACTAGTGGCATCCGCTGGGCTGGTCCCACAGCTGCATCTGTACGCGTGGGGGCGAGAGCGGCAATAAGATCAGCCGGGTGACGGCTACGGTGCTGCGCTGCAAGCTCGCCTGCGTGTCTTGGGGTCCCTCACTGAGGCACCACAAACACCACAGGGGCTTGCAGTAGAGTACTGGCCCCT
Source organism: Struthio camelus (assembly GCF_040807025.1). NCBI lineage: Eukaryota > Metazoa > Chordata > Aves > Struthioniformes > Struthionidae > Struthio > Struthio camelus. Next base: position 39,603,405 of record NC_090947.1, on the reverse strand, counting down.
GTGAGGTTTGCCAGTCTTTTCTTCTGAGCATGTTATATTTAAACTTAGTAATTGCTTAAAGAAAAATATGTTGTTAATGTGAATTAAATAACTGGAGCATTCCTTTTTGCATTATGAGTTTCTTTTTTATTTTTTTTAATTTTCAGTTCTAAGGTCCCAACATCAGAAGTACAAGAGAGGACTTCAAATTAAGTCGGCTGTTTGGGAGATGATTGAGCACTGAAACCATACACGCTCGTTGTGTTTCCAGGTAAGGAACACTCTTCGGAGAAATTTGCAATATTCCGTTTTTAAAATGGATACAAAATGAGATTTCCTGCATCTGTCTAGTTCAGATCTATGTGCATCTTTTCACTTCTAAACCTGCTTTTTTGCATCATTGCTAAGACAGCCGCCCTCATGAACCTTTTCCTGGGAAAAGCAGCAAAAAAGGCAGAACGGAAGGAGAGACAGGGCAAAGGTAGTTCTTTAGCGCTTGCCCAGGCTTTGACTTCTGAGCAGCGCTGATGCTTTCCCCAGGAGAAACTCGAGCAGTTGATTACATGCTCTGCAGCCCACGTAACTCACAGGCCCTCTCACCGCAACCAAAACGCTGCCTCCGTGGTGGCCATCACCCTGCTAACGTGCAGCCTCCTCCCATTACGCGCACCCCTGCCGCGACGGAGCAGTGCGATGTCTGCTGCACCGATCCCCGCTGGAGAAATCCTCGTGGCGTCTCCTCCGGGCCCAAAGGCCCCCGAGCGGGGCCGCTGGTCTGCCCCGGCGAGGTTACGTCTGCCGCGGCGCCTTGCTCCTCCTCCATGGGTGGAAATGGAGGAAATTCTGCTGCATCTGCTACACTGGTTGAGGCAGCGATGTTTCACTCGCTGGTTCTTACTGCTGCTTTTTTCCTGTTCTTTACCCAGCAAAATAACACTGGCAGCTGGAGTGCTCCAAACTGGCCTCTCTTTTCCTCCCAATTAATTATGCAGCTGAGTCTGTGGTCTTTGATGTTGTTGCTGTGAACACTGATAAAACTTGAGGAGCTTTAGAGCATGAAAATTGCTGCAACCATTTCTTCTAGTTGTTTGTGTGTCAATACCCTATTGAGGCAGCAATTATCTTAAGCATTTCTTGCAAGTCATTGCAAAATAAAAGAAAAACTTCTTCTTACCAATCTCCTTTATAAGAGAGTTTCACAGGATCCCCCTTCAGATGCACATTCAGATTTATTTCCCGGCTTTTACGGCATTCCTGGAATTACAACTCAGAATGCTTTTACCTTTGTTTCAAGTGCTGGTGAGATACCCTACTAACTTTACTATGTAGGAGAGAAGGGAATGTCTGCCTCAAAACGTTTCTGACCAAGCATAGCGTGGTGTTACTGACAGCCTTGAGCATTTTGCATGATATTGTGCCTTTTTGCATTTGTAATAACATGGCTCCTTAACGCCGAGAACAGGAAAATAAGCTTCTGAGTTTGAAAAAGCCTCAAGAGTGAACCCAGAGGAAGAAAGCAAAAGAAGTATAAAATCGAGGAGGGGAGGCAGAATTAACATTCTCCTCACACGCTCACTTCCTTCGCTAATCACAATGCAGGCATTATCAGTGAACACTGCATCTTTGCATTATTTCCAAGTTTCCCCTATTGTCAGTCATTGTGACAAAGTGCAGGACAATCTGACACAATGATGAATCACTCCAGACATTGAGTTTTCACATAGCTGTCAGATGATCTCAGTAGGCTGTGTCACCTGAAAATGCCACCAGACTAAAACCGTGTTGTACTTTAGAACAAAAGCAGAGTTTGGTATAAACTCCATTCATTCAAGACATAAATATGGGAGTATAGGAGCCTGATTTAGATTTCTCTTACCAGTAAATCTCTGGCTTTTCAGCGGTGTGAGTGAAATCAGAGTTAGGGTGCCAGATTTATTAAAATATCTTGCATGCAAAACAGGAAGATGTGTTCGTCTAGTTTTCAAATTCCTGCATCTAAGAATTTGTACTATACCTGTTTCTTAAAATACTCGGTTCAAGGTGCAATGCCTAGAAAGTTATAGAGCATTTTAACCTAACAGTTTCAGTTACGTATATAAGAATAGTTTCTTTCAGTTTCTTTTTCCTGCATGCCAAAGATATCTAGCAGGCTTTTTATTTTCTCTCTGAATCAGGTAAGATTTAACAGTACTGATAACTGATTGATATATAGTCAAATGCAAATATGCTTATTTAAGTGCATGACTTGCCTTCATGTGTGTTTGCTTCTTGGTGCTGTTTTTAAGTCCAGCCCATAAGAACACTGCTCTCTCCCACATTATTATTCACAAAGGCAGCTTTCTGGGTTATTTCTGTTCCTGCACAATATTCATGATAGCAATTTGATACCTTAGCAGTTTCAAGGTTATCAAGTGATTGAAAATCCTACTGCTTACTTCAAGGTGTAACATATAAACTGTACTGCCATCCATTCTGGTAATATAATAGTTTTTCTTAATGCCTTTCATGAGCTGCTGATTTAAAGTGTAAGCTAACTTCAGAAAGGGCTTATCAGTTCCAGACTTTGGCAGTACTGCTCAGCTGTGGACTGCAGTCCCCTGAGTTTGTGTCGCTGTATGTACCACTTAAACAAGCAATATTTAATCTCTTTCAGAGATATTGATACAGCAGCTCCAGAATAAAGACTTTAAACTACAGTGGTAATGAGAAACAAAGAAGTCATATTTATCTCCCGCGTTGAAGTGCAAATGCCCATTTGATATGAATCTCGTGAGCAAGAATTGCATATCGTAGATCCTGGGGGTTGACTTTATACGAAGGAGCAGCTACCGAGGCATACGATACAGTACGGTTTGCTAACGATGAACAAATAAACGTCACAGAATGCTTAACGAGGACACTGAAGAAAGGCCCATCATTTCTCAACCTGTTTTTGAGGCTCCCAGTCACCCACTGAATTTTGGCTTTGGATGCAGTTTGGTGGTTTCTGATTGGTGGATAGCATTGCCTGACTGAGTTTACGTGGTGGCATCTGGTTAAGTAACAGATGTCTGTGCCACTAAGGTGCTATGTTCTCACTTTTTATATAGAGAGAAATTGCTTCTAAAAGAGTTTTTATTGTCTTTATGCAAATTAAAATACAAAATTCCTCTCCTTAAAGGATCCTCATTATAACAAGAATCTTAAGTAATCATAAATACATATGCAGCCTCATAAAACCTTTTGCTCTTTGTATATCAAGGAAGTTCCTTATGCACTGCCAATTGTGCATGAAATTAGTTCTTATTTTAACTACCGGTATGAAGATACTAGCTTTTATTCAGTGAAGCCCCACCGGATTTCTAAACAAATAGTGCAGAATAGTTGTTTGTGCCAAAGTATTTCAAGGAGGAAATTTTGCATTCTGTTTCTTACACAGTGTTGAAGAGGAAAATAGAGCTCTATTTATTCCCTAGAAGCCCAGTAAAAGAAATACATATTTTTTTATCTTTCCTTTGCCAGTCTGCTTTGGTAGGCAGATGTGTGACATCTTCAAGGATTCATTTTTTTTTCAAACAAGGAATGAAATCTATGAGGGAACCATGCCTAGAATATGATACTTACCCAGAGATGCCAACCCATGTAGGGCTGAGCGTTAGGGTACCTGAGTCCTTAGGTGCCTGGTTTGTCTCATGTAATGTTGCATGTGATGTGACTCACCCTGCACTAGCTTGCCAGGCTCTTTTATCTGTTTACAGTGGCAGAGAGGGACAAAGAACTTTTTCCCTTTGTGTTACCTACATGTGGACTAAGGCAGATGACGAATACTGTGCTTTGTAGCACAGCACCTTAAGAAAGGAAAAAAAGAAGGAAGGCAAAGATAGGCTGTGGCCCCAACCCATTTTGCATTACCCTAGGGAGTGAGACCAGATCCTGAGGCAGGAGAGACTGTAGCGTGACAGGATGTATTGGCATTTTCTCTTAGGGGCTGCATAGTTGAGGGGAACAGCCCTGGAGCTGGGCAGAGTAAGCTACCCCTGATGAATCAGGGAAGAAAACTAGGCTAATTAATAGCAGCCTAGTGCCATTTCAGCAACTGGGCTCAAAGTCTTCGCTTACGCCTGAGCTTCTACCTTTTCTTCCTAGCCCTTTGCAGAAAAATGGGTGGGATTCGATGGACAGCAAAAGAAAAGCTACCCGTCGCCTCACCACCACCCAGGCGGAACAAGTTGCCCCACAAGGACCTGTAAGGTCGACAGCAGCCACTGGTCTTGCCACCCCTTGGCGCAGCACGGTCAACAGCAACCACCGACCTTGTCGCCCCTCGGCGCGACACCGCCTGAGCGCCCAGCCCAGCCCAGCCCAGCAGACCCAGCCCTGCTGGCCACTGGCCTGCTACTGGAGCAAACTGGGCCTGTGGATGGGGCGTAGGTGGGTCAAGCTTGGGGCAAGGGTCTTCTCGAGCTTCCTAACTACTGCTAAGGACAGGGGGAGGTTGGCTTCATCCTTCATCTGTTACTTAGTTCCTTACGAGCAAATCCACACAACCCCTTGTGCGCTTTATATTTCTTACAAGCTTTTCTTAAGTAAAGGGAACACTTGTCTTTCATGCAGCCGAAATGTGAATCCTTATGTCCATGGAAAAGTTTTCCCCAAAGATTCTTGATTAAAAGGTTATGCTTTAGTATCACTTTAAACAGCATCCATAGAATTAAAGACCATTTATAGTTTCAACTCTTTTCCAGAGAAGGTCCCTGCAAATATTATTACAATGCTCTGTAACAATGAGCAGCTTGAAGACTGGGACCATGGCCACAGCAGGGGAAATGTGTGTATCCATGTACCCTCTATTCGGTTCTTTGTGTTTAATGCTCACTGAAGTTAAGGAAAACTTGAAAGAAATGGCTAAATTCTTGCAGCCTAGATCAAGTCAGGTCTCTTCATTTAGGCTATGGTTGTTTTTGTCCTCTTAGAGTATTTTGTAATGAGGAAAAATAAATCCAAACAAGAAGAGGAAAACAGAAATGTGGTTCTCAATTTTTCCCACTTTTGGGATAAGATACTTTAGAAATCAGAAGCCAAAAACTGTTCAGTGTATCAATGGGCAAACCCAATTTTAGACAGATATTTCTGATATGACCTTTTCTAACAGTATTTCTTAACATATCTGCCTAGTAGCCTAAGAAAGGAGGTAGTGGATGTGCAGTGTATTATTAACCTGGTGGCAACAACATTAATAATACAGAAAGTGCTTTATCCTACCACTAGCACTCACATCTGTTTCACAAACGTTACCAAGATAATCACACTCTTCCTGCATCTGCTTTGCTTTAGCTCACACAGAAAATTCAAGGGCAATGCACCCCCTAAGTTAATTCTAAAAACATGCCTCAAACACAACAAAAAGTGCTTGGTGTGTATTTTGACTCAATGTACTACATCAAAACAACCAAATAAGCTATAAATATTTTGGATTAAGTCATCGTGCAGATGATTTTTGAAAGTTGAGTCAAACAGAGCAAAGACAATAAACATAACATAGGATTTTCTTAATAAAAATAGAATGTCTGTTGTTCGTGAAAAACCAACAAGAGGTCACACGTCTGAAGGAAGCCTTGAATAGTCACTGAAGCTACGCTTGTTGCGTGCTGCGTACATCGAGTCCTGGTTTTGCCTTTGAATGAGTAAGGGACCATTCGTATCAGCAGCTTCTGTAAGGTATTTTGATCAAAAGCAATATAAAATATAAAAGAGGAGCAAATAAAAATGATGATAATTTGACCAACTCCTTAAGTTCTTCAGACAGAAGAGACGACTCTGAATCCCTTCTGAAGTAAAACCAGTTTGTGTGTAGCAGGTGAACGTTTATACATTCAGAAACTCAAGCTGGCAGACGGGCAGTTTTTTCTCATCTCGCAAAGCTGAAATACAGAACTAGGTGTTTGAAAGTGAAGGCAACAGAAAAGAAACAGTGAAAACGTGTAAGTTTGTCTTCAGTAGGAAATTTATTTAGGACTATGTAAAGTGATCTGTGTGTTACCTTCTCTTTAAACTAGTAAATACACCCAAACCTACAGCACCAAACTGGCTTAAAGAGAGTCCTTGCTTTATCTTAGGAAATCACGTCAAGTGAAGGGTATTTGTCCCAAGGTTAAGAATTACTTAAAAAATAAAAACACATGTTGCGTTTGATCGCTCTCTCCTGCCCACATTGTACCACAACAATACCACTGACTTTGGGGGAGTGATTTCTAATTTAGCCCAGGATAAGTGTGAGTCGATTCATGCCTGTTTCATTTTTCGTCTGCTCCTGCTTGTTCAAGGCACTGATACTCTGCTTTCCTGTCCTTCTGTCTCTATCAGTGTCCTTTTGCTTTGTTATCTTCCTATATATTTTTTAACTAAAGATTTTTATAACATTACAGTTACTGTAATTCCTCACAGAAAGGCAATAGAATTCCACCGGTAATTAATCATTTAAATTAAATGAGATATGTGACAGGAAAACTTTGAGCATGCTTAGTGGTATTTAGGTGTTAGCCAACCGTAATCAGGTCTGGGGCTGTCAGTGTCACTCGCGCAAGTTCTCCAGGCCCGACTTGACCAAGGAGCGTGGCCAGGACAAAAGGATCAAGTTTTCTGCAGTTTATAGGAAAAAAGATTTTAAAATGTCTTGCTGAAACATGCACACGAAACACTGCCCTGTCATTGGGAATAATAGGGAACAAATTGATACAGTCATTAGGGAACTGAAAATGAGAAGTGCAGGAAACAGCAATTAAGCAATTTCAAGCCTAAATCATAACAGCGTGAGAGAAAATCCCCAGGTGCCTTCACAGCCTTTCAAATAATCACTGGTTAATTTTTGCCAGGAAAAAAAAAACAGAAAGAAAAAAAAAAGCAAAATCAATGAGTATATTCAGGAAAACACAGTACTACAAAATCAAATTAAGCAAGAAGAAATTCCCGGCGGAGAAAAGAGGAAAGGACATACGAGAGCAGCACCGTCCTGCTGTGCCACGCCGCGCCGTGCCACGCCGTGCCGAGGAAACGGGGTTTGCTGGGAGGAGCAGGGCAGCAGCCCGAGGGCATCCCGCCTGCGCCTGTGCAGCCCGGGGGCCCGCTTGCACCGCCCCGCCTCGACGTCCTCCCCGGGGACGTGCTCCCTTTTAGATGGTGCGTGTCTGTAAGTGCTACTGCGGTGGTGGAGGCTCTTCTCCAGCAGGAGAAGTTGGGGAAGCAGAGGAGACCCACCTGCAAGGGGGCTGCGGTGTGCCGCTGGCCCCGGCCAGCTCACAGCAGGGTTAAGCCCCAGGGACTTGATTCCCTGATCTTGAAACTTGCTCGCCACCCTCAAAAGGCAGCTGGAGAGCCCGAGCAGCCTGAGCCGCCCGCGCTCACCCAGCCACAACAGCTTGGAAGCCCAGGAAGGTGTCCCAAGCTGAAACCTCGTCAGTACTGCCACCACTCGCACCGAACTTGTGTGTGTGACTTCACATTTCAGTTGTCATAAGCAATATTCTTTGACTGTCTGGTCCCCTAAATCCATGCTGTTGCCTGGATTTACTCTTGTAAGCAGTTGTGTGAGGGAGATTGCCTAGTTGCCTTTGCTAAATTCTCCAGGATAGTTTAGCATGGAAGCTCTGTCTCCCTGATGACAAAACAGTACCGTGGTTGAACAGGCTTGACTGATTTTGCTTTTTTTTCCTTTTGCTTTTTTTGTTTTGTGAGTAGAACTCATAACGCATAACATATGTTTAAGCTTTCCTGAGCATATCCTCAGTCACTGCCAACCCACGTTGTCCGTGTGTATATTGAGGGTTTTGTTCTGATATCTTGAATGTGTTTCCAAACCAACACCGTGATTTTCCAAAGCATGAGTCTGACTGGGGGTTAGGCTCCACAAATACCTGATATCGGTTGACACAAATTCCAGCACATCCACAGAATAACAGTTATCCCTTTCAAGAGCTTTGTGTATTCCCACAACGCATCATGTTTCTGGGAAAAGCTGGGTCTGCAGACATGTGCAGACCATCTGGGCAGCATACATGCAGGAGGGCCCACGCTTTCTGAAGGCACCAAGCCCATTACACATGTGTGTGCTTTTCTGCATCTAATGTGAGATATGCCTTGCCAGAAATGTGTCATCTCAGGACCAGTAAAACCTTGACGCAGAGCACGTCTGGAGCACATGTTTATCTTTAACAGCATAAGCAGAAAGTCATGGGAATCATTAAAAAAGATTGAACTAAACAAGGAACAACAAACTATTTGAAGTCCCACATCTTAGCTCCAGGTAGTGCAATCATCTGAATATCTGTTTCTTCCCATTTGCATGATTAATTGACATCTTGTTAATTGCTCATTAGGGACACTGCAAATCAGTGCAGAACAAAATAAACAGCAGAGAAGACGGTCTCTAACTGTGAATGATACTGGAAGCAAAATGGGGTTAAAAAAAAAACATTTAAGAAGTCAATCTGTGTTGTGGGCAAGGTAAACTAGAAAATGAAAACCTTATAAACCGCTGCTGGTAAGTGTATGCAGCAGCTTGTGCAATACTCACGGTACTGCTCTGACGTTGATGAATTCCAGCCTGTGTATTGTGTCTGACCAGTGATCTGAATCCCAAGAAGTATTTACAAAAAAAGTATTTCCTTAAAAAGGTATTCATGCTTTCTTATTATTAGTCCAATGGAGTGTACTTCTTCCTTACTTTATACAGTTTTTTGAATACTCAGGTTTATATATGAATAAGATTTCAAGTTATGTTGGGAAATGCCCTATCCTAGTGACGATGACTCTGCTGTACAGTTCTTACATGTAGGTGTAAATGATCCGTACAGAGCAGGTATACGTAATCTATAAAGTGTGCAGGTAGCCGTGATGCAGGCAGAAAGCCAGCAGTGATTCGGCATACAGAAACCCCAGACTACAGCCTCTTCTAAAAGGTCCCCAGTCCCCTCCTCCCTGAGTCCATCAGCAGATGCCCGTGACTTCAGAAGGGGTGCTCACCCGATGGAGAGGGAAGTACCTGAGGAAGGGGCTTTTGCTGGACTATGGTTGCTAAACAAATCATTAAACTGATATTGTTGATTCTGCAGCTAATTGCCACGGGCAAACCAGCCTGAGATACTCAGCTGGAAGGAACTGGCGATGGACCAGGGTTACTTCACTTCGCGATGCTGCTGTGGCTCCCAGATGCTATGGCAGTAGAAGTGGAATAGAAATATAGAAGTAGTAAATAATAATAATAAGGAAGGAAGGGATATCACTAACACACTCTGTTCGTACAATAGGCCTAAAACTGTGTTACTATTATTGCCAAAGTAAGAGCACCAAAGATGTTAGCATAAACCCCGTGCAATGCTTTGAGCACGTGTGTGTAAAAGACTGCAACTGAGGAGCCGATAACTGCAGCTCTTCCTAACTGTGCCTCGGAAGAGTTTAATGACCTGCGGGCGCTCGTAAAAAATACAAGGGGCCCACAGCTCCTGGCACAAAGGCCTGGCAGGGTTGCGCTCTGAGTCGGTCTGTGGAGAAGACAACGGTGTTGCGCTTGCAGACTGCGGTGTTCCCCTCGGGCACGGGGGGCCGTCGGAGGTGCTCAGCGCTTTGCAGCCTCCTGGAGGAGTTTTCTCCCCGCGGGAGCGCGGCTCCCACAGCCCTCGCAAAGGGGTCGGGCTCAGAAGGGGTCGGCGACGCTTGCGCCTTCCTGCCTGCAGCACCTGGCCAGGAGAGGTAACGCCACGTGATGCTTTCTTGCATTGAGCAGCAGTGATGTTACTAGCTTTTTTTTCTCTGTTGCAGCCTAGCAATTCCAGTGGGAATTCTGGGCTAAATGGCATTTTCTTTCCATGCACCACAGAGTAATTTAATTTGTTTTCCTTCCTGCTTGCTTTGTATTGCTGCAGCAGAAGGGACAACGGCTGATAGAGGGAGAAAGCAGGAGAGCTGCAGAAGTGATTTTTTTTGTTTTATTTATGGCGACACTGTGTAGCAAAATATAAAAATAGATCTCAGTGCTGACAGTTTTGTTGCTTCTTGATCTCAGGCTGGCACTTCGGAGCTTGTTTCCCCACCGCCTGTGAGGTGCTGTGCCTGAGCGGGGAGAGACGGTGAAGGGTCAAATCCGACGAACAGGACGACTCTCAGGAAAGCCAAGATAAAAACAAAGCACCCAACAATTTACAGTTTATTTCTCTTGGAGGAGAAACCTAGGGCTAAATCTTGCTCTCCTGTGACTGAAGTCAAAGGAACAAGTCCTGTGAATGACGAGAGAGAAGACTGGGAAAGAAACATAGCCAAATCCTCCCAAAGGAGAATATTGAGAAATATCATTGTAGTTGCAAACAAAAATGTCTGGCTTCCGTTATGTCTGTTCCCACATAATAGCCTATTTGCCAGCGAGGTGAGCAAGAAATCATGTATGTGACTTTTTGTTCAGATAAAAACTTTCTAAGAAGACAATGAACTTGGCCTGAACAACCAGGAAAGTATCAGTGCTGGTGACCAGCCATGTGAAAACACAAAGCCAAAGTAGTTGAATGCAAACTAAGCAAGCATTGACGTTGCTTTGTCCATGTTCCTCTTCTCCCCAAGCACAGAGTCAGTGATATCAGTAACCTTCCTTTTAAAATCCTCTCTTAAAAATGCACCTCTTATTGACTCTACTGCTTAGCTATACATCTTATTCATTAGAAGAGAAAAAAATTTTTTTAGGAAGGTAAGCAAACATTTCCAAACACCTTGTGGAGGAGGAATGGTAGAAGGAGAGTGAGAACAATCAAATGACAAAGAAGACAGAGGACAGTCATTACTTCTTTCTGAACTCAGGGGAGGTGCTCACGAGCCACAGAAAGCAAGAACATATAGGTTTCTCTTCAAACAGGGTCAACAATATTTAACTGCAGTAATATGTCAGCCTTGCATTTATTTTTTTATTGCGCACTGCTGCAGCAAGCAGCTTCAACACCCATTTTCATTAATACTGCAGGTGCAATGCAAGTATTGCCACACTTGGCTAAACTTTTGATGTCCTCGAGGGACTGCACAGGAAATGACTTTGATGGATCACAGTTGCACTTGAAACAGAGCTAGGAAAGATTAGCGTGTCTTGGGCACAGAGATTCCACACACCTGATTTCTTTCTTCTGATGAGATAATTTTTCTAATTAACCTCGGTAACATTTCTCAGATACACCAGCCTATCCACACATAGATGGCAATATACTTTCAAATGGACTTTTCTTTTACTTGTGTTTGCTAGTTTTGAATACAGAATTTTAACACTTTAATTGCTGACTGAATCATTTAAGAATGTAAGGATGAACCTCTTTAATACATGCAGAAATTGCTCCAAAGAGCCTTTGACAGATATTCGTACTTTGCTAGGTAACACTTGTTAGTCCATGTTGACTAAAAAAGGAAAGCAGTAAGAACTTTCTAAAGCAACCTTACTGGACCAGGTGCAAATTTCTCTTTATTAGTCTGTGATGCTTATCAAGGACACTAGGACAAGTCAATGACACTGTCCTTTTCTGAACATGAAAGTCAACAAATGTTTTCCAAACCATGGCAGTATTTGAAGAATACGTCTCCATTTAAGGATCAGCTGTGCCACTAACATAAAAAGATGCCCTGAATCATCTTGAAGAACATTTTCGCCACTGAGCAGATTGCATAGAAGTAGGTATCTTCACATCCACACACTTAGGTTTTATGCCTGTATACGGGCTATAACTTACCACCCATACGTACTTAGCCAAGCTCCAGAAATATGTTAACACAGCTAAAATCCACGCATGAAATCTCCTGGCAATTGTATACATTTAAGTTCTTGGGCCTGAGCTCTGCTTCTTTGGAAATGTTCAGTGCATGACCTTGGTCCTTCACATCTTCCTATTTAGGAATAGGAAGGAGAGTCTCGTAATCATGCTGAATGCACTTGAAGGTCATTCTAGAAGCAAAATGAGCTGTTCCCCCAGCTCTTACCCACTCTATTCAGTCTGGGGATTATTTAAGTTCCTGGTGCTGCCTCCAGAAGTTTTTCAAGGTTCTGCTGAGTTCCACCATCCCTTGCCTGGTGTTACATCAACAAATGATTTTCTGCTACTTAGAGTCAAATCTGAAAAAGCAGTTCTCCACTTCCCAAATGGAACCGTAACCTTGGACAAAGGACCAATAACTCCTTGGTGATCCTGTTACAACGGCCTTTGGACCTGTCGAGGGCGAGCAGAGGACTGAGGTGAATGCTGCTCTGAAAGGCTTTCCCAGGGTGCTGGCTGGAGGTCATGTTTTTCTCTGATACGTGAATGATGCTAAAGCTTGCTGAGGGTGTAGTACAAAAATAATCTCACACAGTATCTAGACTTATATGCAATAAATGTGAATTTATTCCTAACTGTTGATCATATTTAGGAGTCTCCGACTATAGTGTTTCCTAGGAAGCTGTGTTTGAAAGGAGTCATGGCATCGTTTCATAAACCTCCATAGAAGCAGAGTAACTCAGAAACTGAAATATATGCAAAAGCCTGCAACTGTTTTCCTCAAGAGCTAGCATTTTAGATATAGGGAGAAGACCTACCAGAATATTTGGCACCAACTAGACAGAATTTAAGGAGGGGGCAAGGGTATACATGACTTTTCTGCTCACTGATATCAGATTTCTAAGATCTTATAAGTTTTCCAGATATACTTTGGTGGGTGTTTTGGTTCATTTTGTTTATTTCTGAAGCATGCAGTCTTTCTACCTCGTCAGCCTTTGCCATAACTTTTAAAGGACACAGGCAGAGAAAGAACAGATGGAAATAATGATAATTGCTTACAGTGAACATTGCAAGAAATACACAATGCCTGTAAGGTCTCATCCAAAGTTAATGGAAAGACTATCAATCTATTGTACTTATATTGCTTCCATTACCATAGGATCTGAGCACCTCAGCATCTTTTAGGTATTTATCCTCAGAAGTGTATGAGGTAGGGAGCATATTTATCCCCATTTAATTGAAGCAGAGAAAGACTTTTTGTGCTCCCCAAGGTCACACACTGATGGAGCAGGAATTTGAGGGTAGGTGCTTCAAGTCATTTGGTTACCTAGATCATAACCAAATCCCCAGCCCACGTGACCTGAATTTGATGGGGTCTGGTCCAGCTCACCCCAGCAGGCATCAGTCATTTTTAATTCCTAACACTTCAAGCTACGTGTGGAATATATTATAAAGTGTGATGACCAAGTGAAATGTGACAGCTCTTTAACCATCTCACGTGCTTCAGTATATCAAAAGTTGGTTCTAAGGAAGTTAATATCAAAAAATTATAAAGGTAGTATGAATCGTACCAAAATCATACAAAGGAATCGTAGCTCACCTAAAAAAGTCGTGCCAACCTACCTCTCAAATTAAATACCTGTTAATTACTGAACAGGATTTGAACAGAAAACTACTGACAAAGAGGCTTTACTAACCATCAGTAACATCACCTGTGCCAATAATCAGCACTGATCTAAAGAAATGGGACCTGAGAGATCATCTCAGGGATATCTCAGGCCCTGTTTCACGGCCCCAAGCACCTGGTCCTACCGAATCTGTCTCATCTCTTTTGATCCACCCACCGCGTTGCTGCTTTAGCTTGCTCTTGCCTTTAGCCAGGACACTCCTAAGGACTGTTCTTCCCATTCTGCACATTTAAGCATGCATAAAATCTTGTGCCTTGACCTCCTCGACACCGTTGCCCTACTGCTCCCCACTACGATGCTCCGCTGCAAAGGGTGACATGCAGTCGGCTTTCCCCCGGGCATGCGTGGGGCAGGATCCCCCCAAGCACTGAGCAGCCAGGGAACTCCTCCACCACCCGCACTGCACACCCTGCTCTCAAATACACAGGTGCCTGCTATAACATTCCCTGATAAAGGCAACTGTGCACAGCAACTTAGGATACAGGGGCCTGGGCCGTGATGAGGACCGCAGTGTTTCAAACAATGTGTTTGGGCTCATCATAGCCGAAGGTCTCATTCTCTTAGTGCAATCAATAGTTTATTCATGCGCTAAGTGGTAGCTCTCACCTGCTATGTTTTGCTTCTGGATGGGGAAGAAAGCGGTGTATAGTTTCTGTGACAAGCAAGCCTGCAGCAAATTGAGTGTCACTTGTGCCCGTGAAAGCGATTATTTCTGAAATAGGGGGAAAAGAGCATTGGGTCTAAAAAGAAACACAGTATTTCAAATAATATAGGGGAAGGAAACTTGATTTGGGGGCTAAAAACTTGGGCGATTGTTTTATTTTTGAAGAAATAAAACCAGGAATAGCATAGGGAGCATTCATCAAATGTCTATCTGCTCATCTAGTATGTGCTTAGTATACGAACACTGTGGTTTTGGGGCATCACATACATAGACATTAAGTTAAAGTAAATGTGTACTATATACAATACTCACGTAATTTCCAAGAACTATATGAAGACAGTATGAAAGACTTAGCTGTAAGGACTGAAATAGTAAGGAGAATTAAGAAAGCATAGTTAAAGAACATAAAAAGAACATCCGAGAAGATGAACCTTCTGATAGGATTTTAACTGCCTATGGGATTCAAGGGCTTTAATCAACAAAAGCAGCTTATTCCATCAATGCTGTGAGCAATAACAGAAAAGGCACCATCAGAGTACAACATTGTAGAAACCAATTTATTTAGTTTAGAAAAAACGTTAAGAGAAGTCTGAGACTCCTCCCTCGATCTGGTGACCATCTGGATGGATTTTGCCTGGAAAGCTTGTCTTGAACTTGCAGCAGACAAACATTTATTCATATGGTGGGAAACAAAAAATAGAAGCAATGCACCAGAACTGGAATAGCTGCCCCTGCATATATTTACCTAGTGCATGAAAAATGTGCCCTTCGTTTCTGAGACATTATCTTTAGCTCTCTTGCAAAGGACTCTTTAACCATCCTACACAGCATTATGTTGGTGAAAAGACGTTTATCTTTTCCATGCAGAACATTTCATTTCTATAACATACATTTTCATTCAAGGTCCATTACCGGAGGACCAGCGCAGCATTAGAGGCACTGAGGGTTAGTTTTATGCCACCTAATCAGATATTAGTCACCCCAAAAGACTTTCAGCTAAAGGTAGCTGCTATATCTCCAGGAGCCTGGCATCGCCTGCAGCCCGACACTGCCTGCCCTGGCACATGGCTGGGGGATTTCTGGTGCATTTTGCTGTAGCCGTAGCCCTGGCAGCCGGCAGAGCCTCCCCGCCACCGGCCCTTGGCCGAGGCCAGAGCCCGACCCCTTCCAAGCTGGCTGCCGCGCTGACCAACCAAAACCCATTAGCTGGGTTTGGGGCACTCTCCAAGACCTATTAAGAGGGATAGACATTAAAATCCATAATGGGGAGAATTAATGCAAAGAGGCAGAAATGTTTATTTTCCTTCACCTTTATGATTAGCTGTTAAGGACTCGGGTAGCACTATTTTGGATGGACCCTGGACAACTCTGTGTTGCAATATATTAACTCACACACTCATTTGAAGAGTGGGCAGTTAAGGAGATGAATGCTCCCTGTTTCGAGC
This sequence comes from Struthio camelus, assembly GCF_040807025.1. Lineage (NCBI taxonomy): Eukaryota > Metazoa > Chordata > Aves > Struthioniformes > Struthionidae > Struthio > Struthio camelus. The sequence continues at coordinate 39,587,879 of NC_090947.1, read as the reverse complement.
AATTTAACGTCAGTGGCTATTTCTTTGCTAACTGAAATATCTGATATCCTTCAATAAAAAAAAAACAGTGACTGCTAAAATTATCTATCAAACCCAGACAGCAACTAAACTTTTGTGCTCTTCAGAATTGATAGTTAGGATTTACCAGACCTCTGAACCTGTTTTTCCCCCCAAACAGCCACTTCCCATATCACCTAATGCACAAAGGTAGGAGAAACATTGTACTTCACATTTCATGTTTTCACAGCTCGAATAAAGTGTAAATGACATTTTCCATAAGGTTAGTTAACACGATCCTCTGTCTCACAGGTTTATAATTTACAGACATAAGGGGAATGGGTCAGCACATTTATGTGAATCAGCATTTGGGGTGAAATGTTAGAATATTTCAGAAGTAGGTGTTACATGCTGTGCACAGCGGACACCGAAGAATTCTACGGTGGTTCTTGCCTGTTTGTGCACATCAGTATTCGTACAAGCACATTGCCTTACTCACATCAAGTAGTCCAAAATTATTCTGCAAGTGTACATTTTGACAGCGTAACATGCACTTTCACAAGCTTAGGTACAGGTATAAGCAAAATTACGGCAGCAGGTTTTAATTCCAAGATGAAACACTTTTTCCTCATGCCAATTTCAATATTTTATTTGAAATTTACCTTGAAACAAACAACAAAGAATCCAGAGTTAAAATGAATGGCAGAGGTTCCAAAAAAAAAGTATATGTTTTAAAATCCTTTTAATTCCAGCAAAATCTTTCTGAAAATTTTAAAGCAGATTGAGGGCACCTATGCAGTCACATATCACCTTCTCGCCAGCACTGCAGAGCCTGAGAGCTGAATTATTAGGAAAGCTCTTTTGCTGGATCTCAGACAAATTACTTTAATGTGCCAAAATTGATTTGGCATGAAATCATCAATAGACCCTCCAGAATACTAACAGCATTAAAGGCAGAGGCCAGGATTGTCAAACTTGCTTGGCTAAAGTTAGGCTTATAAATTAGTAGTTAGGCATCCAAATTAAAGTCTTCTACTTCCCAGCGCTCTGAGTGTTGGCTGATTTGACTGAAGAGACTTTCAGCGAGCGACATGACTATAGGTGGGTCTTGGGGATCCTAGCAGAAGAGGTAGACTTTACCTAATGGTTTTGTTTCTGAGCTCAAATCTTTATCTACAGGCCTCAGATGGTCTAGGTAAGCACTCCAGGTAGTGGTCCAGTCATGGTATGTGGTCAGTGGCGCAGAGTCAAGTTGGAGGCCTGTAGCTAGTGGTGTCCCCCAGGGGTCAGTCTTGGGTCCAGTCTTGTTCAATGTATTCATCAGTGACCTGGAGGAAGGGACAGAGTGCACCCTCAGCAAGTTTGCTGATGATACTAAACTGGGGGGAGTGGCTGACACAGCAGAAGACTGTGCTGCCATTGAGAGGGACCTGGACAGGCTGGAGAGGTGGGCGGAGAGGAACCTCATGAAGTTCAACAAAGGCAAGTGCAAGGTCCTGCCCCTGGGGAGGAATAATCCCATGCAGCAGGACAGGCTGGGGGTTGACCTGCTGGAAAGTAGCTCTGCAGAGAAGGACCTGGGAGTGCTGGTGGACAAGTTAAACATGAGCCAGCAGTGTGCCCTTGTGGCCAAGAAGGCCAATGGTCTCCTGGGGTGCATTAGGCAGAGTGTTGCCAGCAGGTCGAGGGAGGTGATCCTGCCTCTCTACTCAGCCCTGCTGAGGCCTCCCCTGGAGTACTGTGTCCAATTCTGGGCTCCCCAGTACAGGAGAGACATGGCCCTACTGGAGAGAGTCCAGCGGAGGGACTGGAGCATCTCTCCTCTGAAGAAAGGGTAAGAGAGCTGGGCCTGTTTAGCCTGGAGAAGAGAAGACTGAGAGGGGACCTCATCAATGTGTACAAGTATCTGAAGGGGAGGGGGTGTCAAGAGGATGAGGCCAATCTCTTCTCATTGGTGCCCAGCAACAGGACAAGAGGCAATGGGCACAAACTGAAACACAGGAAGATCCGTCTGAACATGAGGAAAAACTTCTTCACTGTGAGGGTGACAGAGCATTGGAACTGGTTGCCCAGAGAGGTAGTGGAGTCTCCTTCACTGGAGATATTCAAAACCCGCCTGGATGCGATCCTGAGAAATATGCTTTAGAGGTCCCTGCTTGAGCAGGGGGGTTGGACTAGACGACCTCCAGAGGTCCCTTCCAACCTAAACCATCCTGTGATTCTGTGGTATATTTTTAGAGTGTTTCTGTTTAACAAAGCCACAGATCTTGACTTTGAACCACACCTCTTTCTTTTCTGGCCCCGTCCAGTTCTCTGAGTGGGGAACTGGGAAGGGAGATCACCAATCTCTTCTCCTAGCTCAAGTTTTAATCCCATCATGGCCTTGGGTGAAACCATCTCTCGGCTTCTGCTTTCTCATCGGTAAGACAGCAATGGCAGTGCTCAGTGTCCATGTACGCTGTAGACATCTCTGATTTTATTCAGCTACTTTCTGTCCTGATTTGCTGTAGGAACTTCGGTATGAAAATGTAGAGCAATTTTCTCCTATAGGCTAGTTCATAAAATAGTAGGGAATTTAAGAGTGCAAATCAGCACTTGGGCCAGGTGCTCAGGCAAAAACGCACATACATGCTATCTCTGCAACGTTTAGGGACTGGTGTTTGGGTGACATATATCTGCTTTCCTTAACTTCAAACAATTCAAAAGAATTTCCATCAGTGGAAATATGTTAGTTCACTCCAGCTGAAGTCCAGGCAGTAGCAACATTTCCTAAAATGATAGGGAAAAGTACAGTACAGGAGGAGATTTGCAGCCAAGCAACAACTCAAGGGAACTAAAACTGTCTTAGCTGATTAACAGAAATGAAAGCTGTTCAGAAACAAATCTGAGTATGAATTTGGAGCACAAGAATTAATTGAGAGGGGGATTCTCTTTGTACTCCTTTTAGTAGGTCAGACAGTTTATCCACTAAGATGCCTTTGAAGCTACCAGCAAAAAAAGGCATCACTGGAAAGATGAAACGTACCAGAGAGTCAAGACATCTGTTTGTCCTAAAACCTGCTATTCTGAGTGAATTAGTTGTGAAGTGGATACTACAAGCCTAAGCAAAAGAAGCTCCCTTAACCTTATCAAGGAGAGGGTAGAGAAAGGGTTATCTGTGGCAAGCAGTCACCTGAGGGTAATATGGAGACCTCGTTAGTGCAAGAACACAGGTGTAATTCGGGGAGGCCGAAGCAGCAAGCCTGAATTTCTGCTTCATTCATGCAGTTGGGCTACGTTGCTACACTGACTGCAGAAGACTCCAAAGGAAGGAAGGCAAACTCTGAGCAAGGTATTTTTTAACAGTACAAATTTAATGGTTTTGTGGGGTAAGTGAAAGTTAAAGTAAGATCATGAAGTCTTAATAGATGTCTATTCACATAAATGTGTATTCAGTGGGAGGGTTATCATCGATTTTAATGGGCTTTGGATAACAAGAAAAGAAACAAATATCAGTGCAGGAATTGATCAGTGGCATATAGGAAAAAAGGCTGCAGGTCCTACTTAACTCCCTGGGAGGAAGAGATTTCACTGAAAAAACACACAAAAAAGCATTTGGAAAAAAAGAAGCTCAGATTCAGAGCAAAGTAAATGAAGTGTTTGTTTTTTCTAGCCTTTGGCTGCCTGAAGATATTGACAGTATAAAAAAAATTCACATCTTACAGCAGCCTGTTTTCAATGCAGAAAGACAACATGGGATGCTGGTGCTGGAGAGAATAGGAATGAAAGAGGTATTAAGATCTCACAGTCTTGCTCCCCTTCACTGGAGGAGAGTTGTGGCAGATTATGCCACTGTCAGCCTGCAGCAGGCAGCCTCTCAGCTAAGGAATTGCTCATCCTCCACTGGTGACAAACAAGCTATTAGAAACAGAAAAAAAAAAAAAGGAAGCAGTTGCAAAATATGGCATGTTTGGGGAAGTAAGCTGTGAAAACAATACTTGCTTTGCCCATATTTTTCTGTACCTATAGCTCCAAAACCAATAAAAGAGGCATTTTGTCATGACGCCGTATTATGTTGTATTTATTATTTTTTCCAACCTAAAGTGCTTTGTGTGTGAGATTAAAAAGCTGCAAGTCTCAGGCCATCTGGCCAACCAAATGGATTTAGTGTACAGGATCACTGCCAGATGTATGCCAGTTGTAAGTTTAATTTTGAACATATAAAGTGCCTGGGGCTCTGTGTCTGTTATTCAGAGGAAATCATGTTCCAGTTTTCCAAATGAATCTAGATAGAGTTTGAAACTAGGTGTATGGTCTTCTCTCCTTCACATGGTTTAAGGGCATAATTTTTGCTTTGCATAAGCAAAAAATGGTTATGAGAGGCTTTCACATATATCTGACATGTTATGTATGTTTGGTCACCTCTGCCCGATCTTAAGGAGCAGTAGGAAGCACAGTGATAAGTTTTTTTTTTTAAGGGACTTCAATGAAATTGTTTAATTGAAAGATAAAACTTCAAGAGTACTTCAAAGACGTACATGTGCACTTATATTTATTTATGATCAACTTAGAGAATAAATGTTTTCAAGTATATAATAACGTATAAGCTGTTAAGAGTGATATTTCATTGATTTGATTTAATTTAAATGACGAACTAATGGAAGATGTGATATATTTTTAGCTTTTCATACTGCAAGAAAGATAAAGTGCATTTAGTTTTTTATTTTGCAAATCTTCTCATGTAAGGAGGTCTGCAGCACACCTGAGATAGATACCGTGAAAATGAGGAAGCGTATGAGCATGGGTAGCTCTGGGCAGTGTAAATTGGTCAAGAGCATTTTGTTCAAAAGGCACCAGTTGAAATCTAGAATAGTGCAGGATTTGGGTGAAACTGCTGCTGTGGAAAACAGGGAAAGCATGAGATAATCATAGCTGTGGATTAGATGGAGGATCCCAGCAGAAGGATTTTCTTCTCATGAGGCTTGTCAGCCCCTGGAGTTATGTCCCGGAGCTCGACAGGAACAATGGGAAGTTGTCACCACCCAGGGAAGGAAAATCCACACCAGGTCATCGCGGGCACCCACTGCTGCCGCAGTCTTCCCCCTTGACTCATGAAGAGTGCCAAGTGGTGATTTGGGGTCTGGCCCTCCTGCCCAATGAACTGGTGCCCACATCAGAGTCATCAACATATTTCTCTGCAAAGGCTGAATGACTTTCTCCTAACCTGCTTGGAGGCCCCATGAGTCAGAGATGAATGGTTTGGAAAGGAAAGAAACACTCGTTTGTCAGGGCTGAGCCTGCCTAGGAGAAGAGTGAGGAAGGAGGTGGTAAGAGCAAGCTGTACAGCCACAGCCAAGGGTTCCTGAAGCATCGCTCAGTGCCCCTGGACAGGCAACAGCGTGTGGGACTAGCCTTTGATTGGATTTGGCAATCTCTGTTGCAGTCAAGCTGAAGTATATGTAGCCTAAATATTTGGAGAGTGGTGGTAATTGCTAATGCTACCGCCATGAAGCAGAGCCTCCGATAGGAATTTCTTTGAAAAATGTCTCTAGAAAACGAATCTCAGTCTTCCAAAACAAAGGCTGTATTAGCCTTGAAGTCAGTAGATCTGACTGCATTCTTGCTCCAGTAGTTATAGCAGAAGCTTTTCTTGGCAGCTCAGAGAAAGCCGCGTCTGTGGGAGGGCGAGGGTGGTGAGCAGCGGGCTGCAAGGCCCCGCAAGATTTACCGAGCTTCCAAGAGCACCAATGCCCTGTTTCCAAGTGACCGAGGGCTGATGTACGGTTCCTCACTGTAGCCGCGTATGTCCTTGAGTTTTGTTGTTTGACAGAAAGCTGTACAACGCTCGTGGTTTCCGCTAGTCTTTTGGAGCAAACTGCAAAGTAGTGACCCAAAAGGATCAAAACCAACACAGATGTTTGTATAAACCCTTGTGAACTAAAACTCCAGTGCTTGATGCAGCTTGCTATCTGCCTTTCTGAAATCCAGGAGTGAAGGGAAGAGGGAGAGCACTGAGTTGGTGAACTGACTCAGAGGGAGAGCCCGGAGAACAGGCAACAGTGTTAAGCAGGGAAGAGAAATTAAAACAGGAGAAAAAGTGAGGCCACAGCGCTGGGCTGGACTGCCTCACACGTAGAAGTGAACGGTACGGGGCAAGTGAAATAAGATGAGAACAAGTTTCACAGCAAGTAACTCCAGCATACAGCTGTCCAACAAGGACCAGGGCAAGGGTCAGGAGACGCTGCCTGCTGTAGCTACCCCAATCTTCTTACAATAGGAAATTTTACAGCTCAGATAGGACGTACACAAGGTGTCTGCACCCCTGGCTCATTGAGGAAACCGTAAGGGTGTTAATGACTCCAGTTAAAACTGTGACAGCCTGCAGGAGCACAAATCTTAGGACTTGTAGAAATTCACTGCAGTGGCTTTTTTCTGCTGTCTTGGGCTCGTTTTTCCGGTAGAAAGCCATGGAGTGGCAACTTTTTAAAACAAATACCCTGTTTGCATTGATGTATAAAGACATTTTAAAGTGACATCTGCTCTTCTCCCTCACCCTCCTGCAAAACCAGAGTTCACACAATAAATCCATTCCCATTGCAAGCTGCAGCATTGCCCGACTGCCAGGTGGTCTCACGCCTCCAGAAGAAGGTGCAGTAGAGCTGCAGAGGGGAAACCGCTCTGAAAAATAGCTTCTCGCTATGCATGTCTGCAGCAGAGGGCAAATGTTGGTATTTGACAGTTTTGAGACAGAGGCCTGGCGGATACTTTTTCCTCATTTGAATTCACTTCACTTGTTGTCTGCTTCTGTTGGGTAGGTGCACAGTACTGTTGTTCGTGTGTAAGGAAAATACCATGAGAATAGGAAGAGACCAGTGAAAAGGGCTCAAGTAGTTTTGGGTGCACCTTTCCAATGAAGAGACATAAAAGAAAAGCTAGCACTATAATTCGGAATTTACTGTACTCTTGACATTCATTTTTTCCTGTGATATTAGCCATTTTTTTTCCTTCTGCAAATTCATTCGGGGGTGGAAATCAGGGAAATTAAACGAATAGTGGATTTCATATAAGTAAGGAACAGCAAATTGAGCAAAAGGAGGATTATGAAGACTAAATCTTTTGTTCAAAGAGTGATTAAAAAGCATTAAGTTGGATGAAGTCAATCTAGAGCTTAACTGCATGAACCTTCTGCCCCGTTTTTCTTCCATTTGGTTTTACACATATTAAGAATTGCAGGGAGTGGGAAAGATCGCTTTAGGACCTCTGAGGCTGGGGCTTTTTAAAAACCATAGTTGAGCAAAATCAGTCAGACAGAAGCTGTGCAGCAATGTGAATCAGCCCAGTTGGCTATGTCCAATAATATTTCCTGATACAGCGCTCAAGCAATTCATACTGTAATGTATATGCCAGGGGGATTCCACCAGGCAAGGAAATTCTAGTTTTTGTGGCCTGTGCTCCCTATGGCTTCACTGAAAACACTTGCACTGTCCAAGGACAAATACAGCTACAGTTCACTGCTGATATAAAGAGGTATCAGGGTAACTGCTATTTGCTTTGCATTCAGAAAGTATTTTTCTTTTTCTTCCCTGGCCTTAGATTAACTCTGCACGAGTTGAGGGCATCCAGTTCTCTTTCTTAAAGAAAACTAAACTATGTTTAGATGAGCGCACCTCATTTGCAGCAAAGAGCCATAGAATGAAGTAGGAGTTATCAACGGATGTTATATCGTAGACTTGTACATACACCAAAAGGGATTAAAAACAAAAAATAGACAAGTTTCTGCACTCTGTTTGTGCCCAGTGCTTGAAAAGCTCTCCGCTTTTTTCCAGACTGTGATTACATAGACAGATCGAGGTTGGAGGACAGAGTGCAGCTTTAAACATATATGAAGTTGGAATATTGATTTTTTCAGAACTTTTCTGTATGTACTGAATTTACTGTCTTCCTCTGTTTAGATTGTGATTTCAAATGAAATTCTAGTTTAGGTTAGAACTAATTGTTAATGTTAAAATCACCTTTCTCCAGCTGTTTCCCATCATGGTCTCTCTGGTTGTACGTTTTCTAATCCTGCTACTTCCTCCCGCCTTGGTTTGATGGCATTGCCTTGATCTCAAACTTCTTTTTCTTTCAGTCAGAAATATATTTGATTTCATTATGAAAATGGTAATTTCAGTCTTTACTTCCCAGGAATACTGTCCTTCGACAGCAGTTGACGTCCTGGAGGTCTGTGTGGAATGAAAGCTGATAAGGGAGCAACACAGAACTCCACCACATTACACCAGCTGTAGGAGCACTGAATACTTGATACTGAGTTGTACCAAACAAAAAAAAATTGCTCTCAAGCCTTTTATTCTCCTTGGATCTTATCTTCCCACTTAATTCGCATTTCTCTTTGTAACAAAGACCAAAAGGAGGAGCTTTGCCCGAAAGCACTTGAACAGAGATTGGAGAAAAGCAGTTTTCCTTCTAACAGTTGTCTTTGACATTTCATCATTTTTTTTCCTCATTCTGTGACAGGGTGAAAGTGGGATTTTTGGAAAACAGGAGACTTCCTTCTCACCTAGAGATAGTTAATAAATAGCCCACTGGCTAGGGCACTTATCTAGGGTAGAAGACACTGAGTACCTGCTCTGTCTCACCAGAGACTGAGCTCAGCTCTTGTACCATGCCAAAAGCCCTCCAGTACAGGTCCTGGGTGTGTGTTCTCCTTCATCACCCCTCTTCTTTCTGTTTGACTTTTCTCACCTCTACCAGAAATCACTAATGTTGCCATGAAAATTTGTCATTTTGCTTGCTCAGCCTCCTAACACAAAGCTCCGACTGTTCTAGGCAGGAAGGAAAACTGGAAACTGAACCAAGGCTTGAGCTGAAGAGTTCTAATAATTTGGCTAGCTCCAACCATCAAGCTCCAACCATTTTTATTTATATGGGCATTTTTTTCTTGTACACTGACTTATTATAAAGTCATAATGTCCTCTCGGAACTGCTTTTCCAAAGGGTGACGCTATATAAATCACGAAAACCAGACATGGAAAATATCTAGTAGGTCTCCAGGTCTAACCTTCTGCCCAGAGAAGATTGTTCCCTGCAGAATATTCCCTAGTGGTCTGCTGTAGCAAAACAGCAAAGAGATGCTTCATCTACAAAACAGCTCTACACCTACATATAGTCCTGCAGAACTCATTATCTTTAGTTATGGAGAAAAGACTTTACACCTCTGTTACACAATAAGGTCTCCTGTCTACAGTGTCCCAGATGAGTTTGTCAGCAGCATACGTGCCCCCAAAGCCACAGGGTTGAAAGCTGATATGCATTTGCAGCTTGATAATTAAACTGGAAACCTACCATATTCACCTCTTCCAGAATATATTGATAACCAAACAGCAACCACTTCGTTACTCCCTAACGAATTAGCAGTACAGGAAAATGCTCCTGTGCATTTAAAGCAGAGAAGGAGCATTTCATTACCAAATCCTCTCCCTTTTTGCCGGGAGCTACCAAACAATAAAACGGAATGGAAAGATACAGCTTGTGGCATCTGTCGGTGCAAATAGCCTTTGGTTCAACCTGGGCTGTTATAAATATTATATTAGAAGTATTAGCGAGACCAGATTGGATTGCAGCAGGTCCAGGATGATGCAGCCCTAAGGCTGGTAATAAAGCTAGAAGGATTGAAACGGTTTGGCATAGGAGCCTTCTGCTTTGCATAGCGCAAGAAGTGAAGGGGAAAGAGAGAAATCTTTCGCCTTTTATTCAGCCCTCGCGTGGAGCGCATCTCTTTAGAAAAACAGCTTCTGCTGCCTTTCCACAGGCTAGCTATTTATAAATCCTACAGGCAGGGAGCGCACCTGGACCGATGCAGTAACGCGGACAGTACCAGCGACACTGCACTCTCAAAATCTATTTAATTATCCTAGTCAATTTTTTTAGTGTTTTTTCTGGTCTTGTTTCTCCACATTTAACAATGTTTTCCTCACTATTGAATGAGGGCTCAGTCAGCTCTTTGGGCTCAGCCAGGTTCAACCTGCTGCAGGCGTCATGGACAAACCTGGTACATCAGCGAGGGCCAGATTTTAAAGGCGTTTAGGTAGCGAAAGATGAAAAAATAGGCATCTATCTCCTCTTGGTTTCTCACAGCTAACAGCTCCTGAAACTGCCATTTTGTGCTCTCAGCCTTAGACACCTAAACCATTTTAAAAATCTGGTTCAAGTTGCTGTGTCTTGGTTTCCCATCTGCACCTTGTAGAGAAAATTACTGCTCTAACTGGAGCTTTTGTGAGGAGCTAAAAAACTTCTGATGGAGGCCATATGAATGCCTTAGATAAAGAGGGAAAATTAATTACGGAGGTTTAGATTCTGACACCTTCAAGCGAACAAAGTCAGGGAGTGCGAATATAGTTCATTTTCCTTCCCGTTACTGCAATTTTAAGTGTTACTTGTAAACAAAAGTTATTCAGAAGAAAGTCTGATTTTTAAGTTCACACTGTTACTTAAAAAACAAAACAAAAACCAAACCAGAAAACTTCTAACATTCTTCCTCCAGCAAAAAGAAAATAAAGCAAGTAAAAATCATTGAAGAGGTGGACATTTCCAAACCATTAAATAAATCCTCTACCTTGGTGTGCACAGGAGATTAGAGAAGACAGATGCCAAAAAGAGGCCTAGAATATATTTCCCTAGAGGCACAAGAAGATATTGAGGGAAATCACAATCATTCTATGACATGTGATTAAGAAATTAGGATTTTTTTTCCATTTTAAGAATGCAACAGATTGGATGGGAACCACCTGAGAAAGCTGAAGGCAAGAGGAGCAGAGAGAAATCATTCTAATCAATACTTTTGAAGTATAGGCTTGTATCATTTGCTCTACAGCATTTTTAGCACAGCAGAAACACTCATACAGAGGAGAATAGCTTTGATCGTGTTGTGCAGAAGGCTATTATATAACGAGATATGTATTTAATTGCACTGTGTTTGCTCTCTGGAAGGACTTTCCTTCAGTCTTGAACTGGAGATAGATCTGAATTCTCGTGCACTCAACACAAAAAGGCACTTGCAGTTTTCTGCTTAAGGATGCGCACAGCCTCTTTGCACAATTTTGAAACAGGGGCTGTGAATGGGAAGTCAAGGAGCCGCATTATTATTAGTTTCCACCTGAGGGTAAAAAGAAATGTGCTGCCTGACCTTAGATGGATCAGAAACATGGGCTATCAAGCAAACGGCAGTAAAATATCCCTGACTGCTCTGCCGCTGTTAACCACTTCTGCCATTGAGACTGCCTTACAAAATACACCAGGGTTAAACTCCAGTTTCAACACTATAACCTCCACGTGACAGGACAAGACAACCATTCACCCTACGCTTTGCTGCCAACACCACCCCGAGGCTGTCCACCTTTTCCATCTCCATTGCTGACCCTGCTGGGATGGTCAGTCTACTGGCCTAAAGCGGCCGGCTGCAGCTCTCTTAATTGCAACCCGTCTTGGTGCCTGCAAATCAGCAGCTCCAGATGCACTGACTTGCACATCTGTAAGAGCAGACAGGGTCCTGTCTTCTGAGGGGACATGAATTTACTGCTCTGTACCTGGAGATACCTACTACACTTACCTGCTGAGAGCGCTGCTGGCCTGCACCCTACACAGCTGTCACCTCCCAAGCAAGGCTGTGGATAAAGTGCCCAGGACCTCAGCACCATCCTCCTGGGTGATGTGCAGTGCCAGGCCAACAGGTCCGGCTGTGCGGCCTCTTGTCAGCCCCTCACCGCAGATAGCTGCAATTTGGGGCAGTACTTGTGCTCCTCACACGGTGTGAAGCACAGACATTCCCATCCCTTCTCTGACTTTTTTTCACGCTAGACCGTAATTTCTGCTTTGGCTCTCTTCCTAATGACTGTATTATTAGCTCTATTTTCATCTGTTCTCAGCTGTTTAGTTTGTATAGACTTATTTTGGCTGCTCTACATGCAACAAATTAAGTAGCTGAATCAAGTCCATAAATGCTAAAAGAGAAAGCACGTCTAGTAGCAGTCTGTCTGACCAACACCATTTTAACCCTCGCGTGCACCGTTGCTCTCTGCCCACGCCAGGCATCTCAACCACTGTCCTGCTCCGTTTTCGAGCATACAGTGGCTCAGCTATGAGCAGAGTGGCCATATGGCTTGAGGCAGCTGGGCCAGACGAGTCTCCATTCGTAAAACCTGCTCTGCACTTTCTGAGACACAGAAGGTGTTTAATACGTTATGTGTCACTTTATAGGCTATTGCAGTCTTAATTACAAAATCGAAAATGGTGCACAAAAGCTATTCTCCTGAATGTGCTCACCACAGGAGCAGAATTTTCTGTTTTCCTCCATCAGAGTATTTTTCCATTTGCATTCAAGACATTTGAGCGAAGCGGCTGACAGTGTCCGCCGTTCAAGGTGGTTTGTCCCACCATTCGTGATCTAGCTGTTGACCCCCCTACCAGTGCTGTAGCTTTTAAGTGTAAGGGGCCCCAGTTAATGGCAATGTGAATAGCAAAGGGGTATGAGAGGTCTGTGGGTTTATAGAGGGGAGAAGGTCCTGCGTGACTCTGTCTGTCATTTAGATTATGACAGGGAGGGAGTCATCTTCAGTTCACTTCTCATGGACCTATCTGGATTACGGTAAGGCCTCAGCTACGTATACTTATGCCCAAAATATTGACCTTGAGAGCTCTCGCTGTGAGCAATGGCAGGAGTGAGCCCTGCTGTCTGAAACCGCGAAGGAGCTCTGCTTCCCCCCAGCCAGAGAACAGCTAAAACAGGCGTTTCTGCCTGCGCAGTGCAACTTTGCTCCAAATTGCTTGTACGGAGGGAAGGAACTGAGAAACAGGAACGGGCCACTCACCTCCTGCTTTTCTGGGAGTAAAGACTTCTCAAAGACCCTGTTTCCGTCTACCTCAATGGAAATGCGTGGGGAAGCAGGCAGGGGGAAGAAGGTTATTAGGAGCATTCCCTAACAGCAAACAAAACAGAAGCACCTCCTCGACTAGAGAAATGCAGAGAGCGGCCACGTGGACAGAAGCAGAAATGCATGATCTGCATTCAGGCCTTTTTCTCGTCCCGCTAAATAAAACTGAAATCTGAAAGCTGAAATAGAGCTGTTGTAAATGGTGGTGGCTCAGGGCAAGGCGAGGGAGCGTTTCCCAGGGAGCTGGAGGTTTGGGAACAGGAAGGGGCCTGGGTTATGGGAGGGACAATAAAATCTTTGCTAGGGAAGAGTCTTTTAACAATTTTTCAATCACAGTTCTCCCCTAACAGCCAATCTGTCATTGTAGCGAGCAATAACCCACTTCTTGGCATAAAGAAGTCTATGGAAACTGCACGCTGTTTTTAATGTTGAACAGCACAAAATCAGTCAGAAGTGGCTGGTCCAGATCAATTTTAGAAGACCTCTACAAAAAAAAAGGAGAAAGTAGGACTGTTTCCATTAGCCTTAGAAACCTCATCAAAAACAGGTCAGTGTTTGTAAACAACCATATATTCCAATGAACTTATTAACAATCCTATCCTCACTCATTCCTCCTCCCTCGGTAAGAGCACACTGTTTTGTCGCAGTTAGGGGTGTATGTTGAGCTTTATTCCGTCCTTTCTTTTCACCGACGGGCAAGCGCACGCCGTATGTCCTCTGGGGATCACCTGGGCAGAGCAAGCTCTGCGCTGTGGCAGCCCCGTCACTTCCCACCCGGAGCCGAGCTGTCCCCGGGGCGGGAATTTCCAGGAGGGGCAGAAACCGCAACACGGCCCAATTCACCCAAACGATCCCAAAAGGCCACGTTCAAGGGCTGCCCGGTAGATGAGAAAGTGCCGGCTGATTTTGATGGGCTTTATGCCATTTGCCGAGGTTAACGCAGCACGGCGTGAAGTGCCCTTGTTTTGCCCTTGTTTTGCTCAGATAGGGGGAAGCGTGGCACTTTCTGCAAGTTGGGATCTGCCAACAAGTTATTCTTTTACGTCTTAAAAAGCAAAACTAAATCGAGCAAAGTTAGGACCAGCTCTGACGGCAGCTCGGTGTGAGTCAAGAGGCTTTTTTCAAATTTTGCAGGTTCCCTCCAGGACTCCAGCTAAATGAAGTCAAGGCAGGGTTTGTAATGCACAATTTAATCAGTGAATTTGTAGATCTTAAAAGATGTGCTTAATTTAATATTGTTTCTAATGGCTATTGTCTTCATGCTTGCCTGTTTCCCTGGTGTTTTTCCCTTTTGTAATTACCTGAATGGGCATTTCCAGGTGCACTGCATACATTAGCAAGCACTTTCATTTTACTAACAGATTAGGTACTTTTTGTCTTTAGTTCTTCATTGCTCTCATATTTACTTTATAAAGGGTCCTGATTCTTCTAAGGGAAAGGAATTAACATTTCCCACACATTTCTGCCTCATTTTTCTCTTCTACCTCATGCTGACCGTTGAAAACAGAAGAGTTAAAAAGCTTGCTGATCAGAGTTCAGCAAGACCACACTTAAATCATCTGAGCAAAGCAAAAGTGCAAGCGGCCACTTAGGGGTGGGGGGGTGTTGGATATGGTCCTCGAAGCCTATCCTCATCCCTTGCTGGGATGGTTAGCGCTTGTTGAACATAAAACCACTCCCCTAGCCATCAGGGTATTTTTAACTCTGTGTTGCCCATTTCCTACACCCTATTACTGTCCCTTGGCTTTAACATGTGCTTTTCCACTCCTTGGCCCCTGCAGCGCGCAGCCGGGGGAGGCCAGGGAGGTAGGAGATCACCCTGGTCCGGCAGCCCCTGGCTGACACACCAACGCCGTGGCAGGGTTTCGGCTGGAGCTGACACCCTCTCATCCCACAGCTCAGCAGGACTCATTACGGACGCACAACATCCCTCTACGGCATGCTCGTCCAACTTTCAGATTAGCTGTTTATTAGCGTTATTGCAAATACTGCTCTTCATCTCCCATTAAATGGTACTGCCGCCACTGCAGTCTTACACGAAGCCTGTAAGGAAGCGCTCGTTTCACTAAATTGCGCAGCAAATGTCAAACTTCCTCTGTATTATTGGCTGTACATCTTACCTCCTCTTTATTAGGACTTCATATCTTGAGGGTGCCCTAAGACTATGGTGTGTAGATTTTTTTTTTAAAACCAGTGTCATTTCTCTGTTTAAAGGAACATTTAATTAAACTGGATTCATTGCTTTCATGGGGCAAGTTAAATGAAAACTAAATAGATGGCATATGATTACATATTATTAGGAAGAGTGACTGCTCTAGAGACCAAACGCTTTTAACACAGCATTAGGCTGAATTCATTTCATATGCACAGGTTAGCTCTGGCCTATAAGGAGAACATATTTTGAGAAGATCAGCAGAATGGTTATGGGCACTAAACAGCTTTTAACAAAATGCGTGTTTCAGAAAAGAAACCATTTCTAAGCTAGATTTAAATATGCTAATGCAAGCAATCAAAGTTTTGCACTGATCCTAGGTAACCTTTTTAAAATCAGCACTTTTATAGTATCAGATGAATGCAAATGGTAAGATCGGCTTTATTTATTGTTTGACTAGCTATAAATGAACAGAGGGCTACAATAAGTATAAAAATAAAATTGGAAGTAATTTGTAGGCTTGAGTCATTGGATCACATCGTGACTTTTTTATGGTTTCTAGGAATGTAAAGGATGAATCATAATTAAAAACTCGGTTACTCACATTCTGGGAGCCGGGACAGGTTTGGTTATACGTCCCTGCGCGGCACTGGGACGCTCTCCGGGACGCTCTCCAGGACCTGGCGTTTGCCCAGGGCAGCACAGTGGTCTGCAAGACCAAAAAGCATCGCACCCCCTCCCCTGGCCCTCCCATGCAGCTTCCCGGTCTGTTGGTTTACATATTATTTCTATTACAACCACAGCAGTGACAAGCTCCAGCTCAAGCTTTCTTCCAAAACCACACAAGGACACTGCATCGCCCTTCCCTGCCTTCCAAGCAAGTGTGCACTGCTAGACCTCGCCCTTCGGAGGTTTAGCGCTCAGCCTTAGGGTCATGCTTGAAAAGCATGAGAGGCTTGAAACTTTACATCTAAACCTGGAATTACCTGTTTCTTTCTGTAAAGTAACTTAACTCTGCCGGGCAGGTTTGAACTGCAAAGCGCTGCCGTGCTACACCTCCCGGTATCAATAATTAGGATAGCATTTGGCAGATATGCAACAATATTTGCCAGGATAACAAGGCCAGATACGGCTTTGCACCTCTATTTAGGTCAGTGAGAGCCCTGGGAGTATAAAGAGTTCAGAAATATGCGCCGACAAAAAAAGAGGAAGAGACATTCCTATTTTAAGGTTATTTTAATTGGTTTTCATAACATTTGAAAGGAAATTCTTCCCTGGGAGTGCCGCTTCCCCCGCTACTGCTTCTTCTAGGAAGGCCTCAGGATCTCAGCCTTTCCTGTACCGCAGCACAGATGCAGCACCACTTTTCGCCTCTTGTAGGTCCCCTTTCTGACCGATTTCTCTTATTTTTCTCAGCATGTCTGATATTCTTTCTGCCTTTTTCAATTGCAAAAGAAACCGGATACTCTTATGCATTGCTAGCACAAGCATGCAGCCGTATATATGTCAGCAACCAAATCGCAGTGCCTCTTCTTTTTTTATCTAAAAACCAAACAGAAAGAAAGAACTCTGTCTTGGAGAAATGCTGCCTTCCAAATGGAAGGGCAGTTGCCCAGAGATCGAGTAGTAATTGCTGGGCTTTGAAACAGGCTCCTAAGCCGAGACCACTAATGTGCCGGGACGTAATTAGCCAGCGCTGGAAGGGCTGGTGGGGGCAGATGGGAACGGAGAAGGCAGCGCTTGTCGTGATCCTGGCTTTTGTACTCGCTGGCCCGGGAATCCAGAGCGATGCCTGACGAGCGAGCTTCCACCTCAAAAAGCCGCTTGAGCAGCAAGCCGTGACATCTGCCTTCCCTGGTTTTGTTACGAGGTGGCTTGACTCTATAAATCACGCCAGAATGAGATTTCCCTTAATAATGTGTGTGATAAATTTGTCCGCTCCGACCTGGGTGGGGTGAGGGGGTGGTGAAGAGCCTCGTGACCACGGCGAAGCCTTCAGTGACCCACGCGGGCTGCCAGGCCGTGGCCGGATGGCTCCCGGAGGGCTGGCCCCGAGGGCGAGCAGCTCAGCCTGGCCACCCCAGGTCCAGCTGCAAGATGGGAAACCTGCATTTCTCCAGCCAGGGGCTCCTGCCTCGCGGCCAACCTGCAGCTCCTACCCGAGCGCGAGTGCTGCCTGCAAGCACGGCCTCCGAACCGCCGCGGCTGAGGGAAAGGAGTAGCTGGGAACCAGCTTTCAGGAACCAGAAACACTGAAAAATGTTACAGTGCATTTGTGGCATAACCGCAGAGGAAATCACAACTTCTGTACTGCTTCCCAGCCTCTTTGTGCTGCAAAACCTTGTCAAACTACAAGCTTTTCCTGCATTTTTTTTAAGCCTCGTGCCCTGACGTCCCTCTGCCGTCCCATATTATCACCTGGCGCCAGCCATGCAGCGCTATGGAGAAGTGTTAACAACAGCCCGGCAGGCAATATTTGCATATTTACGACAGTAATTTGCCTTCTGCTATGACAGTGACTAACGTCTGTCCGAGCAGCAGTTCACTTGCCTCATTTCGGGAAAGATTTCAAACCTGGTAATAGCTTCCGATGGAAATACTTTGTGACTTCTGACTCTCAAGCCTCCTTGCAGTTCATTTGCCAGAAAGCTGTAATTTCAAGCAGTCTTAACATCCATCCTCACATCACAGAGCCCGAGAGAGCCTGTTGCATATACATGAAAAACAAAAAGCCTTTTACTCAGAATTTGCTTGGAAGTGTCGTACTAACGCACCGCTGTTCGTCTCTGCCCCGTGACTAAATATGGGACGTCACAGGTCTCGCGCCCGTGGACTATGCAAGCCTAATGCTTGCCAATCATTATTAGGAATGATGAATGAAATTAAGGTAGAAGAAGTTTAGATCATAAAATGGAAAACAATTTGCTGGGATGTGTTATATACTATCTCTAGTCATTTCAGCCTGGCCTAAAACAAGCTTTAAATGGTTGGACTATCATGACTGTTTATTTACTGACAAGGCAGGAAGAGACCAAATTTGTGGAAACAGCTCTTTCTGATTGCTATTAAAGTGCTTTGAGGACAAGCAGTGACCAAGGCTGCTCTGCAGCTGAGGGCTCCCACGCCAGGGGGACTGCAGCTCGAGGTCTAGCAGGTAGCAAGAGGTCCTGACAGACCTCAGCACTGTGCTCAGGTAGCTTCCTGCACCTCTTTTGCTATGGCGTTCTCCACCTCACCCAAGTTTGCTGGAAGGGGCGGTTGGAGGCTTAACGGCCTCGTTAAAACCGTGGCCCTACTTTGTACGTTCAGTCCTTATAAATTCATAGGAAGAGCTCTGCTGGGTTAGAGCAAGGATCCATTTAACTCAGCAGTCTTTCTCCAGCTGTGGTCACAGCTGGGGACTTAGGGATGAGCATCTAACAGACACAGGGTGAGCATGTGTGATAGCTTGTACGAGGCAAGTGTGTGTGATAGCCTGCCCAAATATTCATCCGAGTGTTTCAGCCCAGGGACTTCCCGCACTGGATGAGGTGCTGAATGTGGCTCTTAAGGCACATTTGAAATCAGAGGCTTGGATTCTTCAGCACACAATCTGCAATCACTGCTCCAAATTGCTTGTGGTCCTCTTCTCAATAATGATCATTCCTCCATATAAATAAAAAAAAAGAGCCTATTTACTTATTTGTTTAGGTGTGCCTAAAAACAACCAACCAAGACAAGGGTTCAATTGCGCTCGATGCTACAAAAGCAACCAGCAATTCCCAAAGAGCTTTTAAAGTAAGGAAGTGATAATTTAGTTCTTCTAGGACAACTAGTCACTGTGAATCTTCACAACTTATTTCTATGCAGACCTGAGATGTTTGTTCTGCTTTTATTCTGTTTTGTTTGCTAAGTGTCGCTTTGTAACTTCAATCCCAGCTAGAGTAGATGTGCAAATACCTCCGGATTCATCCATGCACTCCTAACCAGCAATTTCTTTTTGAACTGGGAATATGACAAGCCAGGCACTGCTCATTATTTAAAATATCAGCTCCACAGTGGCCGGGATGGCAGCGGCACCTTTCCTATTAGAAAGCACCAATGCAAACCCTTAACATAAAGGCATATTACCGACGTCCTCTTATTACACGGTGCTCATAGGCATGCCCAAACCCATCATTTTTGGAGCAGTTCCACTGCCGAGCTTCGTTTGGTGCACTCCGAAGCAGTTTGTTCACAGCAAGTCATGCTCGCTATTTGAATGTGACATGAAGCCTGATAGAAAAATCCCTGATCGATTATAGCAGCAGGACAGAGAGATATGAGAGGGAAGGGGTGCAGGAGAACAGATATCCATCACTGTGCTGCGACAAGCCTGAAGGTAGCTAGTGATATGACCGAATTTGAAGGCAGCGTAGCACGTCTTTCTGCTGTGTGCAGGTAAACGCTCTGAGCAGCAGCCAGTTTGTCTTACAGACAGACCGATTTGGTATGAAAAGTGGATTTTGAAGTATGGATTTTGTTGGAAGTGGACAAAATAAACTATAGTATTGTTACCTTGAAAACAGTGTAGCATGTAATGATTGTTTGTACCTGTTTCACAGCTGCTTGCTACAGTTATTTTTTAGCTCCCACAGTTTTTTTATATTAACGATTTTAAAATGATTGAATATGAAACGTATGGCAGCACTTTATATTGAGTAATGAAATACCAGAGATGATCAACAAACTCTTTAATGTCAAGTTAGCTTTTTCCTCGTTGTTGGACAAGATCAGGCTTCAAAGCAAATTAAAAATGTGAGGCCAAATTCCGACTGCAAGGCAGGCAGTAGAAGGCCTCCTGTCAGACTCGATAAAAATAGGAGTAAATTTTCAATGCTAGTTCAGTCCATCCAATTCACTTATCTATCTGTCTTTATCTAATCTAATATATAGTCATGAGACAAATTACAGAAGCGTATGATAAATTGCGTTGCTATTCATTTTTGGCAAGATCACCTATATGCTGGCCACTAATTCATCTCCGCCAGGATTCATGCTAACGTTCCTTGAAACAGGCTCCAAAATGGTTTTTTGTTTTTTTTTTCTAAGAAAACAAAGAAATGAAATCTGCTGGCAAATATTCTCTTCACCCTCACCAAAAGGCAAGACAAGATTGCCACCTCTGTGGAATCACGCTGATATAAAACCATCAAAATGTATTTCGAGCATTAATAGTCTCAAAGATACCAGGTCCTTACATTGTATTTAGGTGGTAAACTATGATACAGATATGTTTAGGGATTTCAAAGAGTGGTTAATTTGGTTCTTTTGGCCTTGCTGATGCAGGGAAAGCTTTGCCATTGATTTCAGTGGGCTCAGGCTTCACCCTGCAATATTTAGAAATAGTTGAGGCATAAATGGTTACGTCCATCTAATTAGATGCACTGCTACAGGCACTTGAGAAATATGATAGACAGATGCATTCAGCTAGATAGATATCCCCTGGTGTAGCAAGCCGAAGTTAATTATGGAGTTAAACTGTGAAAGATTTGACCTGATGTCATTTATATCTTGAATCATAATTAACACTTAAAGTTCAACTCTATGGCAATTTTCTTTTAATAACACTTAAAACCTATACAGAGCTCAAAGAATTGCATAGAAGTGATGAAGGATGACTTGAGTGGATACCAGAATTTCAGCTTTAGTAATTAAGCTTCAAAACACCTTTGCAAGGCATATGGGTAACATCATCACGCTTTAGTTTCTCCTCTGAAGAGAGGCAGAGTTTGCCCAATGCCTCACTGACGTCCATGGCACCGGGAGATAAGGAGTCAGGATTTTTCGACTGCTAAACCAGTGAGCACTCGGCTCATCCCTGCTCCCATCTTTTTGTCTCATTATAGTTTTAAATTCTACCAAAATCTTTAGAAAAATTACAGACAAATTGCTTGTCAAATGGCCTGCTTTTTCCAATTAGAAGCTATGGAAGTGCAGAAGAAAATATCTGCCATGAGTTTAGCTTCTGCTTCTAAGGTTTTAATGTGGATGAAATATGAATCGCATTGGGGGAGGAAACACACTCTCGGACTGAGACCTTGTAAGTCGAGCTTCAGCTCATTGCAGGTTTTTATGGTCACGTTGTAACTCCCTGAAAATGGGGGTTTAAAATGGAAGTGCTGACAAAACTTTTAAACTACAACAGTGGAAATGGCGCCGCAATAATTTATAATCTCCAGGCAGCTCTTGGATTTATTATCACAGTGACAAATGCACTGTCATTGTTAATAGGATATTTCCCAGCAAGGACTTCTTGTTATGCAAGCCAGGTTCACTATGTCATGCAGCATGATAGCAATAAAGTCTACAAGAATTTGTAATGAACTTCAATTACTAATAGATTATGGTTAATGGGAAATATGTGCAGTAAAGATATGGGTTTTTATATGCGCCTTCTGGTACTCTACAAGGCAATGATTTATGCTACAATTTATGTTAACATTCTCCTCGACAAAAAAAGCTGAAATTGGTGGAAAGCCACTTCATCCATAACAAATATTTAAAATAATTTTGCACATCATGTAAATGAAGATGTAAAATTAGATATTAATCCATTTCATTTTAGCGTTTATATTTTTATTAAAACTGAAGACTTTGCCCTACCGTGTAATGACATTAAAAAAAAAAAATCATAGGCTGCGAGCGTGAATTACGTCGATGCAGGAGCAGCGACGGCACCTGAGACGTAAGTGCACTTTGTTCAATTTGCGGCTGTAATTAGCAGAGCAGTGAGAATATTTTTATATGTATGATTTCAAGCAGCAGTCCTGAAGCTGCTCTGGACGAGCACATTTATTGCGGCAGGGAGGCGTGTGAAGACGGGGTCCTACCACGAGGGGGTGTTGGGTGGAAGCAACCTCTCCCTTCCCCGCTATTGCTCCCTCAAATGCCACCCCTCCAAAGCCAGCCGCATCCACAGCCACTCGGCTATTCCCGTCCCCGTGTAGCAAACCCCCTGTGGGATTTACCTCCGGAAACAACCACCTGACGCAGCAGCAGAGCCGGGAGCTCGTGCTGATATATCACAGAGAGCCGGGCCTGGGTATTTGTCGCATATTTTGCAAGAGTTTCTCCTTCTCCTCCCTTCCTCTGGGCTTTTTCCCCTGCACTTGTAGTATAGTCCATTTATTCCGGGTTTATGAACCTGTGAAATGAACAAAAAAGGATGCCTACCAATTTAAACAAAATCCCTGTTTAGGACCATCTCTGATGAGCGGGGCATATAGAGGCAACGCTAAGTATTGCATCTACGCACGGTTACGCTCCCGTGAAATGTTTGCACCTCACTTCTGAAGCACATACTTAGCAAGAAAGGGACATCCATGCACAAAATACCCATGAGATTGCTCTTGGTATGTTTTTCACCCCGCTAGCCCAACACCCGTATTGTTTGGATCGGTTTTATGCCAGTTAGAAACCCAGGGACCTCCTCGCACGCTCCACACGGCCGGAGGAAAACTCTGCTGGTCAAGGTAAGATGGACTTTTTCAGAGGAAAGCAATTAATGCGGCGCGGGAAGAGCACAGGTCAGCTGGGAATCGCTGCGGACACCCGGGTCCCCAGGCGGGCTGGGCTAGGCAAACCCGCTCTGAACGGTGGCACCTTGCTGGGTGACTCAGGGCCACATGCGCATGAGACTCTGTTTCTCCAGGCTGCTAGGAAGTTTTTAGAGAGATTTACAAAACACTCCTTCAGTTTTTATGGCCAAATGAGCATAAAATTGTCCTTCCTCCACACTCATTTCCTGCTAAATGATATTCACAGGACTTACTTCTTGGAAATGTGTGTTACCAATTTAAAATTAAAAGTAATCTTTCCCCTAACAGTGCTCATCTGACATAGTTTTCCCCCAGCCCCTAACAGAAGTAGCTACATAGAATGGAGTTTACCAGATTTCTTTCCCATTTTTTTCAGTGAAATTCTCCTCAGAACTCAACCCAACGGCAGAGAACGGCCTGCATGGCTCTGGTTTCGGGTAAGGTGTTTCCTCCTCCAGCCTGGGGTGGAAGCGCCTCTTCCGCAGTGAATTCTGCTTTTCCGTGCAGCTCCGTGCAGCACCACCACCTGCCCAGCAAGCACCCCCTCTCCCCGGGGCCTCTTCCACTTTCTGATTAAATAGGGTATTTCTTATGGCATTTCTGCGACTCTCAAGGATATATCACTTTCAACAAGGTTGATGTGACAACATGCAGAGATCCCTTCCTTCCCAAGTGCCATTTGGGGGGGGGGGGGGGGGTTGCCGACAGCGCAGAAGATCTATGAAAATAGTTGTGCCTTTAATTCATTTTTCATTAGAAGCGCATGCAACAAGCTGTCCGAACGAAAGATTTTCTCTCTTTCCCTCTTTGGCATGTCAGAAAATATTGAGGTCTTCTAATGCAGGACTCCGTACATGGCACTTTATAAAAGTGGCAATAGATTTCACTCTGCTCAGCAGCTGAGAAATATTGTGGAAATGTCCTAAAGTACACTGGGATTAATATTTGATCACTACGAGAAGTACGTGTTTCAAATAATTCACCTTAAAATGAATATAAACAGCTGTTAGTGCCCCTCTCATCTCAAATCTTTAATAATCTAAATGTATACACAAAAATAAAACATTATTTCTTGCAGCTGAAGCATTACATAAAGTAAAATATTTCAACGCTGAATCAAATTCTTTCAATGGTAGAAATCACACCTGTCTCCCTGGATAAACTGAGTATTCAGCCTATTAAATTCACTCAAGCAACTATATTGTATTCCACTAAGCACTGTGCCTTGCATACAGCGTAACAGTTCTTAAAAGCATAAAATCATTTAGCAAAACAAATGCATCAACTGCTCAACTGGAGACAGTTGCACAGGGAGAGGAGATTTAGGAGAAAGATCATGAGGCTCCTTCGGCCGGGAATCACAGTGAAGCATGAAGACGTGCTCCAGAGCAGGAACGTCTCCCTGGCCACAGAAAACAAGGTTCAAAGTAGTTTTCTCTTGCTGAAGGTCTCTTACTATACATAGGACAGATTTACCTGATGCTACTCCACTGAAAATGAAATAAATCCCACTGAAAACCATCAGTTTGGTTCCTGAATTTATTTTAACATCTTTCACATTACAAAGTTGACAAGCCGTATGTGGCCCTTGCTACAAGGCTATTTAGAGGCCGGCACCAGAATTTTGCATGTTTAATTAAAAATACAAGATAAGCCCTGGGTAACAGCAATAACTCGTTCCTAATAATGGTTTGTAGCAGGATCTGTTAGCAAAGTCCACCTCGCCAATGCAGCTGGTGCCACTCCTGCACCATGACCATCTCAGAGCACCTCCCTTCTGCAGCCCCGGGACACTGCAGATGCAATGCCATAAAAATAAAGTGAAAACACCGGACCAGGGAAGCAGTGCTGTTAAATGGCATTAACTGCAGAGACAGACGCAGGCAACTGCCACGCTTTCTCAAGACGTGCGGCTACTTTCACAGTAGCTAGAGGTACGATATTTCAAAATCACCACAAGTTGAAGAAATCTAGTTGAGCAACCATCCAAACAGTTGGCTGTTCGGAGCCCCAGGTTTTGCAAGCTGCACTGAGAAACTGTAAATTGCATATTTGCTCTGCGGAGAGTTTTTAACTGATGACGATAACATTGCATGCAGGCCATTATTATTTCTTATGCATCAGTCACAGGATATGGACTGGTTTCTGCACTGCTTTAGTCGATGGTCCAAGTTATACCTATCTTGATTATCCGTACAATAAAGCACTGTTTAGTAAGTTCTGCATGCATAGATTAGTACAGAATTAATCACGTATTAAAAGCTCACCTATAACAGCAGACATTAATACTGATTTCTTAACAGGCTCCAGAAGGTATTCATCCATCCTGAAGTAAACTAAATCATTCATAAAGCAAGAAAATTTCTGACTTATTTCAGCTGTTAGCAGTTTGTGTCTGACTTTGCTTTTGGATGAAGAAAAGAGATAAAGTTAATTCATGGCTCTATCACTATTACACTCAGATTGTTGTTAAAAAGCACCTTTCCATCTCTTTCTTCGCTGCATTCAGGCTTTCTTAATTCTTCCATTATTTGCTGTTTCAGTTCAGGAGGAGCAGTTTTAGAAAACTCACAAGTTTCTGTCAAAAAATCCAGCAACAGCTCCCCATCTGTGTTCCCCTCCGTGAAACAGCTGGTTATATCCATGTGGGACGGGAGCTCGTAAAGCTGGTGCTTCAGCCCTGCTGAGTTGAGGATCGCTTCGATGTCAGCAGAGGTAATGTAAAAGCAAAGATCGTTTAGAGGTAAGTGAGACCCATACTTCTTCCACAGTGTTTCCCAGCCACTGGCTCCTAACGGAGAAATTGTAAGGAAAACGTTCAGGAATAAGGACAAAAACCTGTTTGAAGAAACTGTTAGTCATCTATTTCTTAAAGCGATTGTGGTCCTCACTGTGAGCTGAGCCTCCCTAAAGTTCGGATACATGTTCGGGAGAAGGGACCAAAGATGTCTGCCTTGCTGCCTTCCCGTCTTGGGGTGGGGAGTGCTGGAGCAGACAGACATGCTCCCTTCCCCTGAGCTCCCATCAAGCCCCCAGCAGAGGCCAGGGCAGCTCAGGGCATTCACTCCTCACCCCTTCCAGTCCCAACACGGCCCACCCCTCTTCCTCATGCAAAAAGTGATGGCAAAGGCCTATATTGCTTGAAGACGTCCACCTATAGCTATTCAATAGCTATTCAATGGCATCTTCTGTATTTAAGTTGTTCCTTGGGCTTCGGCTGAGAATTTGGAAGACCAAACCCTCTCTTATTCTTTCATCTAGGTATTTTGTGGTGAATTAGCATGTTCACTTCATTGAAATACTTATTACCTCTCTGCTACATGAAACATATAGGGGGCTATAGAGCTCCTCGTGACTCCGGGACGTGAGGTGGGACCTTGCCCTGACTTCAAGGCTCAGGGAGAAGACAGCGAGCTTTACTCACCCATCCCCGATAGCGAATGTGACACTCGCCCACGTCGGACCGAAGCTGAGGGTGGTCACACACCACCACCCCACAATGCGGGGCTGTGACTCAGCGCTGCTGCTGTAAATCACTTATAAAAGGATGGCCCAGAATGACTGGATGGGTTGAAAATAACTTCAAGCCTAATGAGCATCTACTGAGGGTTGTGACTATAAATCTCCATAACTGCTAAAACCAGTTGCTCGTCGGTTTTGCAAATGGTTTATCTGCAGACAGTTATTTATGGTCAAATAAGCAGTTTGGTGTTCAGAAAAGGGACTACAGTATTTTCTTTCGCCTGGTGGAAACCAAACGCAGAGCACTAATTGCAGGAAATGTGCTGGTGTCAGTGTTGTGTGACTCTGTGCCATTTCTGAGCTGAGCAATTATACACTACCTGAACGAAGCATTATTATAATAGCTCTCAATAGGCTCAGCATATGGCGCTACTTTTGTTTTCAAGATGATCTAAACAGATTTTTTTTTAATGTGTTAGAAACAACACTGCGTAGCTCTTGCAACTTTCCCGGTCCCGTGACAGGTACGGAGCAGGAGGAATCGCAGCCAACAATGACTGACCAAGTGCTTTCCTATTAATCCTGTTCCCAGACTGATTTTTCATTAACACATCCTAATGTGTTTGTGTTGGCGATGACATTACCTTCATTTTTTTGAAATGAGCTTTGTTTGGCTTATCTTTCAGGACCTCTTTTTGTTTCAGCACTCATTTTCACATCAGCTGCTTCTCTTCTCCCTTCTCTGCACTCTTCTTCCCCTCAAGGTTTTTCCCCTTCCTTTGCTCTCTACTATTCTGAGCTCTGCTTCTCTTTTCCACTTTCTCGTTGGCCCCAGAGGCCAGATTTGCAAAATCTGCACCCATTGCCACGCACTGGTGTTTCCATCAGTCCTAGGTCTAAACGTCGAAGAGTTAAACATGGTCGCACAAGCGTGGCAAACTGCATGTTGCAGCGCTCGAGAGAAGAAAGAGAAGGAATGGGAAAACACAGCCCCACCTGGCCCAGAGAGAACTTCAGGTATTTTTCTGAAGTTCAAAATTTTAATCAAAAGAAATTTGAATAGATGTGTGTCCCTTCTGTATTTAAACTTCATGAACATCCAACAGTTAAGGAATTGGAGGAGCTTCCACTACCTATACTCGGGTTATCAGCAATAGCCTGATATTATGATCCATGCTTACGCAGCCAAAGAGCAAGAACTGTAACTCAGATCATTTAAAATATGGATTTTTTGTAGTTAACTGCTTGCAAACACTTTCAAACAAGACCATTGTGTAAAAAAATATTTAGTATGAATTCAGTGTAGAGAAAAGTTGCTTCTCTGCAGACAGCTCACGAACACAAAAAAAGGAACATCGTCAAATACATTATATTTTGCAGATATGGCCAAATTCAATAAAAACTTAGCATAAACCTCTGAACAAATAACACTTACTATCTCCCCCAAAACTATCAGATGTGACTGTTTACTAAAATTCCCATGGCTGAAGTGAGGCAAATTAAAGGCTTTCTAGAGTCACACTAGATTCCACCACTACAGTATCTTTAGCATATCTTGCCTAGAGTGTTAAAAGATCTCAGTTTGTTCTGCTCCTACAGCTCCCTGCTGCATTGACCATACAGCATCTCTTGCAGCTCTGAAACAGCCTAAGAATGGGGTTTTCCACATAAAAGGATGATATTAAGGAAACGGGCAGTTCGTGAAGAAAATGAACCATATGTGCTGCAACACCTGCTGTATGGCACGACTGAGCCCCAGCGTAGCCGTTTGCTTAATGCTGCAAGTCTCCAGGAGCTGCGTAATGTGGTGCTGGCTTCTGTAAACGCTTTTAGATAAACTAGCTTTAGCAGAGGCTAAAGGACCTCCTGCGAGCGCCATCAGCAGGACGAAGCCTCTCGGCAGATTTAAACGGGTATAGATGAACAGACACCATTTGTTACCCAGCCAGTTCACATAACCTCTCTCTATGATGAAGTAACTCAGGATATTTTAAATAAAAATAAATGCTAGCTTACAGCTGGCCTGCGTTGAAATGATGTACGCTCATGGGAACCTCCAAAATCTTCATCAGCTCTTGCCAGACTGAATGGCATGCATGGCCTTACCTGACACCAGGATGATGAGGAGCTTCGCCTGTGCCTCCAAGAGCCGGTGGAAATACCGGATGGTAGCCGGGATGTCTTTCACATAGTACAGCATCTGGAAAGAGCAGAAACGCTTGCAGATACATGATCCCAGGCAGCGGGTTTCTCTGAGGATTCGATGCAAACCCAGGGGAGACCACCGCCACAGGGTGGCCATGGGGTGCATGTGGTCTACAGAGCAAGCTCACATTCCTTTCTTAATCTGAGATGAAAAAACATGCCTTTCTTAGCCGTGAGTAGAAGGCTTGTAATGGCTTCAGTAAACTTAGCAATGCAAAGGAGAGGACAAGGAGCTTTGAGAACACTAGTTAAAATGTATTTTTAGTTGACTGCCACCCACAGCCTGGTTAATAGGACTACTGTGCTCAAAGCTGCTTTACTGTAACTCGTCTTTCATTTTTGCAGATCACTTAAACTGAAGTGCTTTAAATTACAGAAATAAATGCACCTTTCTTCCCCTGAAAGTGGATAATGAGGTCACATACTTCACGCATATTTTTAAGAGCCAAATCTTTGACAACATTTACTTTGCAGAGGCTTTTACCTGAACCATATGAATGAAGTCCCATTTTTTAGAGTCTTTTTCTGCATTCATTCGACTTTCATATTCATAAGCTGTCTCCTTGTGCCAGGTAAACTTTATGTTCTCGAGGTTTGATGTCTTCGCTACACGCTCTAAAATATGGGAGAAGACAGTGCAGAGTTATCTCAATTGCAAATATGAGATCCATTTCCATTCAGAATTGTAATATGTCCAAAAGTTATATATAAATCGGAAGTTTTGGTATCACTTCAATGTAGCAATAGAAAATTTAAAATATCGAGCCTGTATTTCACTAGGTGGCTGTCCAGATTGTTGTAGGATGAAGACTTAAGAGGGCATGATGGTGCTTACATCAGGATTTGAGTTTGGCAGTGAGCATAAAATTCCCCATTCCTCTCCACGACCATGAGATCCTCAAAGCCTGGGCATCTGAGGCCAAGGCCCGGCTTATTAGCGCGAGCAGACAGTTAGACCCAGGGCCAAGCAGTCTCCAATTGCACGTGTGCTTGCATCGCAGTTGCGATTTCCGAAAAGAAAGGCCATGGCAGCAACGGCAGTGTAAGGGCCTTCTGCCACCTCTCGAGTCTTTGGCTCTTCCTGGGGCTGCCACTAAAGCTGCACTGCAAATGAACCCAGGCCATTAGTTTGCAAGCAGGTTATTAACAAGCCGGTGGGGTCAATGGTCTGGCCCCACAGGGAGCTGCAGGGGTCATTGGAGGGACTGGTGCCCCACAGCTGGGTGTGCAAGGACCAGCTGGTAGCAGGACTCAGCAGGCTGACATCCCCGTTTCTGCCCTAATTTAGGCTCCTCAATGGGAGAAGGGTTGATGGCCTCTTTGCTTAGGACTTGCCAAAGCAATGTAGGCTGCTGTGCAAAATCTACAGAGCTGAGCAGAAGCTCAGCCACAGCAATGGGTTTTCTGCAGACAGGCAGAATAAATATGAAAGCTGCAGTGTGGGTCAAAGGGGCTGCGTTTTGGAGAGAAGAACAATTAGAAACCCGAGAAGGGCTGGGAGAGCAAACAGCTCCTTCTGGGAGCACATCTCTGGGCAGGTGGGAGAGGAAAGGAGCTTCATGCGGTGAGTGCAGACCCCGTCCCTTGACATTTGGTTTCCACTGTGTTCAGTTAAGTGAGGTTCTTCAAAACTCCGCAGTTCTGGCCAACTGCTTCTGGTAAAAGGGATAATAGTGTGAATAGACTGAAGACTGCCACAGGGAGTAGGGCACAGCATGTTTTCAAACGTCAGTACAATGCACATCCAGCACTTGAGTGTGAGGAGATGGAAAGACTGGAGAAGAAGATTTCAAGAACAAGATATACTGAGGGTCCTGATTCATCCTGGCATTTCTTCACTTTTGTGGGAGTGAAAGTGAGGGATAATTTTGTATTTAAGGGCATGCTGCATGCTAATGTCCATCTGCTGGCATATGGAGCTCATCTCAGCGCGCTCTTGCTCACCGCTCTGGATTGCTCCAGGACAAAGCTAGCCCTGATGTGATTCCTCTGCTTCAGTGGAGTTACATAAATTTAAAACTTAAATGGCCCAAAGGCAGCCTGAGTCTTAGCTACAGAACACATGTTCAAAAAAACATGATTTGCTGAGACCAGTGCCTTTATACCACTAATCACAACGTTTCTCTCTTTAGGCTCTGATTATGATATATTCCTATAGGATAGATGAGGAATAGCCCATCAGTGCTTATCTCCTTTATTTTACAGCTGGAAATGGGCTACCACTTCTGGCTATTGCTGCTGTTACTCTGTTTGCTTCCAATCATCAGTCACTGGCCCCTGTGCTTGCAGTTCAGATTTAATGGCTATTTTAAACTCAGGCTTCATTCAGCTGCAGATCATATCCTCATCACAAATAAGATGCCACAATCTGGGTCCATCTAATTGCTCAGCAGCGTGCAAAGAGACGCGAGGAAGAGAACCAAACCACTCACCAGCATGGGCTTTTAAAGTCGAACACACCTTAACAGATGTGAAAAGTTCCCCTTAATTTTACCCTCAATTCCAGGCAGATTTTTGCCTGGGGGAAGAGCCACTCCTGTGGCCTTGACTTGCAGCGCAGTTTGACCAAACGTAATCGTGCTGTGCCATGCAGGCAACTGCAGAGCTGCTCATCTGCCATGCAGCCGAAATACAGGCCATGGCCATCAAGAGACATGTTCATCTGGACACACACCAGGAATCAAGGAAACTCAAAGCTTGGCCACAGGACTTACGGCTGTGGAGAGCCTCTGTCATAACAGACATCCTAAGAGAAAGCTCCAATTGTCGTCATGGCAAAGCCCCAGAAAAAACGCTTTGCTAGTAAGCTTGGCTTACCCTAGCCAAGGAGAAAATAGCTGGTTAGGCAGAAAATTTAACTACCAAGTCCTCAGAGGCACAGCTAATGTTTCCAACTCTCCCAGGAAAATCTTAGGGCTCAAAAACCTCATTAATGATACCCACTGGGGACATGATTAATTACCAAATAAGAAGGTTTAAAGAAGGAAATGTAGAAGAGTATTTCATCTTTATTTTAAGGACATAATAAGGACAACATTTTACACTTTCTCTAACTTTCTACTGGGGAAAAAAAAAATCACCAAAATAGGATAGTGCAGCCAACAAATTGGCAGTAGACTGTGAAACCACTGGGAACTTTCAGCAGAAATCCAGTCTCACATAGCACACGGTCCGCAGCACAGACAGGATGGAAAAGGTAGTTGGAAGTGCCCGAGCTGCCAGGACAAACCTAACACACGCTCCATGGCTCATCCTCTGCCGTCTGCGGCTGGAGCAGCGTAAAAGCAGGGCAGCTCACACCGGGGATCTGTGACAGGGCCGCTGGGATGGCAGTGGTTGCTCGTGAACGCCCTTTGGGCTCCCCTCTCTGTTTGGCTTGTTAAGAGATCGGAACCACATAACACAGAGGCAGTTAGCAAAAAACACCTGAGAGTTCATAGTGTGGTGGTATTTCCTATGGTCGGGGCCATTTCCAGTGCTGCTGAAGACATTCATCCATGACTGGCACATTTTTCCAGCAGATATCTCTATACAAGGCTATAACTACCTGCTGGGTAATGCCTAGTGGATGCGAAACCCATCCTAAACCAGCAAAGTAATCAAACTGGGGATAGATATTATTTAATGCTCACTTTGTGAGGCAACTTGACCAAAGCACTAATGCTAACTGCTGCTCCTCCTTGGAAAATCCTATCATTTTCTTAATGAATGTCACTCAGAGCATCAGGCTTGTGGAAGGAAACACGGTCTAAGCCACGGAGCACAGGAACAGAGCAAAAGTCTTTTCAAACCATATTGCAATCTTTTTCATGTTTTCTAATTCTAAGGATGGTAACTAGCTTAGTGTAACACCGTGTATTACATTTACTTATGTAATATTTGGAAACAATTTTTAAAATAGGCAGATGAGAATTACTGTGAAACACTAAATTTGCAGCTTTCCCTTTAACCGTGTTCCAGGATCCTGATTCAGGGCAACTTAAAGGAGAAAAACAGTTTGCAGTGTGGAGAGTTTACTTTATTACCATAAAACCACACATCAGTTCCCACGTTGCTTAGCTTTCAAAATCTAACCGCGTAGCGATTTAGGGTGGCATGCCTGCACAGGACAAGACAGACTCCTCTGCCCAGACTGTTAAAGTCTTTTGTCAAACCATATTTTGCATATTTAGACATCGCAAAAAAATCTGTCTAGTCCCAAGTGTTCCCAGGCAGAGGTCTCTGCAGAGCAAGGGACCACGATTTTAATGAGAAAGTGAATATTGTTGAAAAGTCAGCAACAGCCAAAAAAGATAAATTACACAGAATGACTTTTTCAATTTTTTAGAGCGAATTCAGACAAGAAAGCCTTTGAATGGCAGATCATCCAGTATTTAGCTCTTTATAATGTATTTAATGCATTTAATGCAAACGCAATGTATCTAGCATAAAAATACCTTTGTAGCTGAAGATTTGCTCAGCACTTGGCTCTATCACCTCGTTGTTGATGGTGACCCCTGGGTACCTGGCTTGCACTTTTGAGAGCATCAGCAGGTCAATCTCACCTGGGGAGAAAGGCAGCATCACGCACAAGAGCAAAGCAAAGTGCAGGCAGTTATACCCAGCAGCAGGTCCCAGGCTTGAAGATTGATGCTTGCCATTTATGTATAGAAAACGTACCACACGGGGAATGGCGTTGCCACTAGGGATATAGCTCTAGCGTTTGAGAAAATAAATATCGGTCCCAGCAATCTTCATTCTTTGGACACGGCCTAACCTCTTGGGTTACACGCGCAATTTGTGGTTATTTAATCCCCTGTTATAGAATACCCCACAACGGACTGTATTTTCTGCCTATGCTTCTCTCCATTTACCACCAGGAGGCTTGGGGAGACGATGCTCCTTGGGCACCAGTCCAGGGACAATATCTGAGAGGCTTCACTAGCTTTCTCAGGGCTCGCTTCTGCTCAATGCGCTTGAATAAATACGCGCGGTGAGCGCTTTTGTACCCGTGGGAGCTGCACTGAGGCAGGCGAGGGTCTGACAACAGCTGGAGGACCCCTCTGGGGTGAGGAAACATCGCTATGGTGCTCGGGCTCATCTTCTTCCCCTCCCACAGCCTTGCTGCCGGATTTTGGAGTGAGCCTTCACTGCGTCTGCACCACCCCTGCTGTCGCTCATGATCCTTCCTGCACCTGGGCTCCCACTAGCAGAAGGTACGTCCACTTTACAGGAGATTTGAGGCACGAAAGGACTCATTCAAGACAATATTGGTGATTAAAGCCATAAGGTGAGTACTGCAGCTCAACCCACCAAATGTCTCAACCCACCCTCCCCTCCGTGGCTCCTTTTTGGTGTGATAAGGTCTCTGTCTGCTTCTGACCCTATGTGGGCCACCACAACTCGAAAGCCCAATGGATTCACCTTTTCCTAAATGCCTCTGTGCCAACAGGCCCTAAGAAGGAAACAGGAAAAGTGAGGATGGGTTTGATCTCCTCGGACTCACGTGTCTTTTTTTTTAAGCCACTGGTAAGACCAAAGTTTACACGGCAGCTGTCTAAGCATGCTCTTTCAAGGAAGGGAAACTGCACCTCTGAAGTAGCATGAATAGCCCTGGTTTTGCTGTCACTACTAACCTTGCATTTTATTGAAACTCAGAGCAAAGCATGTTGTTAGTAGGCTGCCACGGTGAAATCTGGGAACACAGAATTTTTAATTAACTACTACTACAATAATTTTGTTTTTTTTTTTTTAACCAACTTTCTGTAAAATGTATTAGTCCTTTGAAAAGGTCCCAATTAAAAAACATTTTGAAATTCACATTTCCT
This sequence comes from Struthio camelus, assembly GCF_040807025.1. Classification (NCBI taxonomy): domain Eukaryota; kingdom Metazoa; phylum Chordata; class Aves; order Struthioniformes; family Struthionidae; genus Struthio; species Struthio camelus. Next base: position 39,553,792 of record NC_090947.1, on the reverse strand, counting down.
TATGCTGATAGGTCAATTTATTCCATTCCCTTCTTCTGTGGCCAAACCACTCTTGTATTGTTTTTAACCAAAAGAAAAACTTTGATTCATAATTTAATCCACAGCCTTAATTGACTTCAGATAGCTCTTTTATATGCAAACAAGTGTCCTGAGGCATTTTACAGTCAAATCTGTGGCAGCTTGCATTATCAACAATTTGGCAATTAGGCTATTGGAATTATTTAAACTTTCCAACACAATTACCTTTTAAAGGCTACCACTATGTTCACCATTAAGTTTCTAATTAAACATTTTACGTAACGGGATGGTTTATAGCACAGTTGCTACTTTATAGCAGCGTTGATGACTTTTATGGCTTTTAAAGGTACAGAAAGTGGTGCGCCGGAGCGTGAACTTAATCAGGCGCAGGCTGTAGGCGAAGGCAGCCTCCTCGGATGGGCTGGGGTAATGGGACACAAATGCGCCAGTAAACGATTATCTCCTGCTGCGGAAAAAGTGCAGAAGAGGTGGACGAGGGAAAAAGCAGCCCTTTCTTTCGGTGCTGCCTCCCCGTACGGAGGCGCGCGGATGAGCTTTATGTGGCCTCCGAAAAGCTAAGGGTTCCCACCCGCCTTTGAATGAGAAATTTTTCAGTGACTTTGCTCTCATCCCCCACCAAGGCCTCGCAGCGGTGACTTGCAGAGGTCGGGAGCAGCTCCAGACGGGCCTGCGTGCTCCCTGTGCACCGTGCTCTAGAGGGCCCTGCTTGAGCAGGGGGGTTGGGCTAGATGATCTCCAGAGGTGCCTGCCAACCTCGGCCGTTCTGTGATTCTTAGCGCTCTCCAAGCTGAGGAGGAGCTGTTGTGGCTTGTTTTCTTTTCATTTCCATGGCAAAATGAGCTTTGTTACTTTATTGATTCAATATCCATCACGCTAAGCTGGAGCGTCTCTGATTAGAGAGTTGAATACCTCACTAATAGAGTAAAATATTCCTGTTAAAAACAATATTTTTTTTCTGGCAGAAGAATGGTTTCCCTTGTTTGGAAAGAAATGTTCCCACTGTGGCGCACTGTCTATTTTATAACCAATACTCTGCATTTACATACAGCTATTTTTACTTATAAGGAAAGATCGACAAAGCTGAGATTAGTCTTCAGAGATGGCATGACTACTGCATTTAAATTAAATTAACTCTTCATATAAAATTGAAGTTCAATGACTTAATGGGCAGAGCAGAATTAGAAAACAGAGTTTTTAATTAAGGGGGAACTTAGCAAGAATCTCCTGGAAAGAAGCCACTTTTCAGGGTATCAGTGTTGTTTTTCACCTAGCTGACTTCAGATAAGAGACTCAGTGCATCTCTCCCGCCAATATAGATGCCAGTGGGATCTGGTCAGGAGACAGACGTCTAGTTGGAAAATACGTGGACTACCAACCCTGGACAACCCCGACACAGCTCCACCACCACAGCCACATGCCAGCGGTGAGAAATCAGGGGAAATTACATGCAGGCAAGGTTGGAGGTGTCCCCGTCTCTGATATAGCCCCCTCTTGGCAAGTGACACGTTGGAAATGTCCGTGTGCGTACGCCTGGAGCGTTATCACAGACACTGGTGCATTGGGAACGGCAGCTGCAGAAGGGGCCTGTGCAGCGACCGCGGTCAGTGATGGCTCCCAGGCAAAACCAAGGTCAGCAGCGGCTGCCATACAGCAGCGGGCAAGGGCTATCAGTGAAGGGAATCTGCCAAATCAGCAAGTAGTTATGGGGACAGTAATTGGAATAAAAGTAAAAATTAATTTACTATTCTGAGGAACCTAAGACATAATGACTTTTTGCATAGAAACACAATGGACCTGTTCAAGAAAGACTGAAGCTGACTTTTCAGAAAAGGTGTATTGCTCACCCCAATCCTTTCTGTGACTTGGAATCCTCTACTCTTTGAAAAAAGGTAAAAGTATGTCAATATTGAAGTTCATAGCATACCTGCACCACCACCGACACTTAGAATATTGATTGTAGACTTCCCATTTCCAATACTGCAAAATATTATTTATAAATTTTAGGATAGCTACCCAGGAGACAGGGTTACATACATTGGGGGAAGTATCAGAGATCCTACAGAGATTAAAACCGACAGGACAAAATTAAATCCAATATGTATATGTGGATGTAGATCTACGCTTGTGAGCTGGCAGGCAGCATCAGATGCAGGACTCTGCTGTTCAGAGATTTCTGATCTCCAGTGATTATTTTGGCAACTCATAGAGGAGACCTTCTTTTATTAAAAGTACACACAAGCAGAAGCAACTACATTTTCTTCATTGCAGTGCTTAGAGGTGCACATATCTCCATGTACACAAATATATAGGTGTTTTATCATGTGCATTTGCACCTGGATTGCATTTGGCTTAGTTTTAACTTTAAATTGTGGGGAACTGAAGGTGCATATACCCAGGGTGATGGAAGCAAGCAAAGCACAGGGGAAAAAGGCAGCGTTACAGGGCAACGGTCAGGAGAAAAGCAAACACTCAGCCAAAGGACAAGTGGTGACTGACACAAGCTGCTGCAAGGGAAATTCCACTGGGTTTAAGGAAAATATTATTTACAGTGAGGGTGGTCGAGCCCTTGCACCAGGGCCTGGTGAGGCTGTAGCACCTCCATCCTTGGAGACATTCAAAACTCAACCATATGCAGCCAATCAGCCTGCTTTCTGCCCAAATCAGCAGCATTGCTCCAGACGCATCTCCAAAAATTTGCAAAGAAAAACCCCTTTGTCAGAACAATTGCAGTCATCTGCACTCAGTCTGTGGAGATGACCAGTGGCTTAACAATTATTATTTCACCCCAGCTGCCTGCTGTCCTTGTCAGTCTGCAAAGGGAGTGGTTCGGTGCAAAACGTACAAGGCACATAAAGCAATAGCGGTATTCAAACACAAAACACAATGGAAAACTAGAGGGAGCCTAAATATCACCTGAAATACTACTTTTAAAAAAAGATGGCTTGAATCAAGTTTAATGATAAAATGTGATATTGCTTACTGCATTTTTCATATGTTTGAGTTTATCCAGGATAAGCAACATTTGCATGCAAAGAAACAATTAAATCTTATCTGCTCCCTGCTAGCAGCCTCCATCACCAATAGCCAGCACTTTTCGGCAGCAAAACGTGATCTCCGAGCAGGGCACTGTCAGTGCTCGGCAGCGGGGAGGACAGCGGGGAAAGCAATCTGCAAGCCCAGGCAAAGCGATCTGCCAGCCCAGGCGTGAGCTCTATCCATCACTCCTGCAGCAGCACATCACCGGTTTGGCTTTTTGGACAAAACGCCCGAGGTGGTTACCTGGATATTACACCGGGCAGCTGCTGCTCGATGAATTCCTGCATGCACTGGTGCTCGGTTGAGTTCTTCAGGAAGATGCGGAAAGACTCAACATATCTGCCGTGGTTGGTGATCAAGCTCTTCATGGCAGACGCCATCGCAGGTGCATGGAAGAAGAGGACTGCTCAGCTCTTCCCTTATCGCTGCTTTGAGACCTAGCAAAGAAATAACAAATAACAGGCGGAGAAGTGCTAAAGGTTTCAAACGTCTTGTAAACGACATGCCTGCCTTGAATTCGGCGTTGGCTGGACGCCAACAAAGGGGTTGTAAAAGTCACCGGTAAGCGGTCGCCCTGGATTTTGCTCCCCGTCCTTGGCCTGCCGCTTCATGTTGGAAAGCGTTACACAACTCCGTGACAGAAGCCGCAGATGAGGTTTGAGTAGCAAACAGCAATATAGCATCTTTAATCTCCACGGAGGATGTACCAGCTTTTTTTAACTATGATGACACAGGGTTCTGTTAAAATCCAGGAAAGAGTCTTCAGATGGTTCTTAAATAGAAAGAAATCTGCCCTGTTCCCTGAAGGCGTAGAGAGGTTTGAAAGACTTGGCCTGGATGAGAAGGCAGCGCGATACACATCTCCAGAGACACTCGCAGGTGTCTCCACCCAGCTTTCAGTCTTTTGATGTTCTGAAAGGGGATTCTGATAGTGGGGTGAAAACAATAAAAACCTTGTAAATACACTCTTTATTTTGCTGGTTCTTCTGAAGATAATGGTATGATTCCCATGGGCAAAGCACGTAAACGACTGGAACCGATGTAGTTTTAAGCCCGGCTTACACATAGAGGAACAGGAACAGGGGAGACAACATATGACATGGAAATATCGGCCAGTTTTCAGCAGGAAGGACTGCAGTGGCATCCAAGACACATCTACCACACATTCACTAGGTTTCTATTCTTGGGTCGATGTTGGTTAGAAAAAAAGAAAAGCCTTTTTAAAGAGTTAATGTCCCGTGACACAGAAGAAAAGGCACAAGCAAAAGAATCTTGAGAAGTCACATGGTCCATCAACCCCCTCCAAACTTATTTCTGACAGATGTTTATCTAACTAGTTCTTTAAAACCTCCAGTAACGGAGAGGGTGCAATTTCTGCAACCAATTCATTCCAATGACTCACATTGCAAAATTTTCTGATATTAGGCCTAAATTCCCCTCACTGCAATTTAACTCCATTACTTCTTGTCCTCAATGACAGGAAAAACGGAGGAATCCTCCGTCTCCTCACAGGTCCCCCTGTTTGAAGACCATACCAGTTCTCCCCACTGACTTCTTCTACCGGCTCACCGTCTCCTCTGGTTCTCCCTCAGAAGTTATGGTCTGTGGACTTCTGACTGTTATTATTGCTCTCTCTGGACTTTCTCAAACCCCTTCTGCTCCAAGCGCAGAAGCTGAGGACCAGCGACTCCATCCAGGCAAGGCGGCGCCAGCTCGGAGCACGGCAGGCGGATAGCTTCACCCGCCCTGCCAGGACTACATGCTCCTACGAGGCTCGCCTGTGCTCTCCAGGGTGACTCTGATCAGTGCCTTCAGCTCGTGATCCCATAACCCCTAGGTCCTTTCAAAGATCTACTGCCTAACTAGTCATTTCCCATGTCATGTTTGTATGATTGATTATTCTTTCCGGAGAGTAGAGTTTGGCTTTTGTCCTGATTGAATTACAAGCCACGGGTTTTTGGGCTGGATTTTTTTCAGGCTATTTATCTAATCTTTCGCAATCCCTTTGAACTACAGTTCTGTCCTCCAGACTCCTTCCAGTCCCTCCCACCCTGGTGCCAGCTGCACATTTAATAATAAAAGTCTGTTCCACTACACAAACCATGAATGGGGACACAAAACAGTACTAGGCTCAGGTTCGTGCCTGTCATGGCCTTCCTTTGTGATAGCAAACTATTGGTAACTTCTTTCTGACTACCATTTGCAACCAGTTTTCCACCCATCCAACAGTGGTTGCATCAAGGTCTTCCTTGCTTGTTTAGGACAACGTCATACGAGACTGTGCTGAAGAGTCTCCATATATGATTTAACGTCTCTACCGAATATTACATCCCCGGGTGCTGCTCGGCCTCGGAGCAACAACAGCTCCTTGCCCAGATCGCCTCTGTGGAAGCCCGTCCACCTCCACTTTCCTTGCAGCCACTAAATAAACTTGGAGAAGGCTGAAGAAATCGGAGGGCAAGACCTGGACCGTCTCCCCCCAGGCACCGCCGAGGCGGACGTCCCGGGAGCTGCCTGACGCGGGGAGACAACACGGCTCCAGTTGTTGCTGCACGGCGCTGCTTTAACGAGCCTGGTTTCGTTAGATAAGAGGGGTAATCTCACCTGCGCATTAGCAAGACAGACTAACAAATTGCAGCTAAATCGACTCTATTATGCAGACGAGCATCCCTCAGGCTGGCGGCGCAGTATCTGTTTCGTGCACCCCACTGAAATTTGCAGCTAATGTGCACGGGGGAAAACAAAAAACAAACAAAAAAATGAAACCCAAAGTCCAGCGCTGGGCATCACAAAAGCCGCGCGAGCTGCATACCTGGCCGCGCGGGCGGACGCCAGCCCTCGGACCGACACACTGACAGCTGCTTTCTCGGTTCGGGTGGCCAGCCTTCACGTCCCGAGCGAAGTCCCAGTTAATCTAGGGGAACCAGAAATAGTGTTTTTTTCGGAGACAGCCAGAAGGTGAACCCCCAGGGAACGAAGGGCGTCCGGCGAACCCACCCGGCAAAGCGAGTGGTATAGCCCGTGTTTGCCCATTCCCCCGCTCCCTGCAACACCTTGCTCTCTAAGTGGATAAAGAGGCGTTGTCGTTTGCCGTTAAAATAGCTCGCCGCCTTCAGTCTTTAAGGAATATTTTATGGTTAATATGAGGAGATTTAGCTAATCAAGCTTTTTATGGAACGCCTTCCGCTTCCTGTGAATTAATTTGCCCATACCCCGCGCTTGGCTTTCTCTAATAAAGAACAGCTGAAATTCATTTTCGCGTTAGGTGCAGTTCAAGGGATTGGACTCATTTATTTCATTACACTTTTGGCTGTTCGAATTTGTCTCATTTATTTCACGACGCGTTTTGCTGTTGGAACGGCAGCCAGCGCTCTTGAGAAGGCAGGAAATCATTTTCCGAGGGCGGCTGCCGCTCCTGGCTCACCGCTGAAACTTTCGGGTAACGGCCCTGGCGGGAGCCCGCTGCCTGCCGCGCTCGTCCAAAATCGGCGCCTAACTCCCCGAGCCGATTTCGGACTTTCTGGAGCCCGATTCTTCTCTGCTTACGCTCCCGTTGCTCGCACCCCTCCCGGTTTAGACCGCCGCGCTAGCCGAATTTAAACCTGGGGCAAACACGATTTGAAAACCGGCTCCGGCTCTGTGCAAACTATTTGTGCCAACCTGCCCCGTGAGCGAGCTGCGAAAACGAAGCGAGCATGCCTTCAGCTGTGAGCGCCCTGCAGCCGGCAGCCTTCCTTTGCGAGGGTTTTCCCGAAATCTCGTCTGCTGCTGCCGCTGCTGCTGCCGCTGCTGCCGCTGCCGCTCTCGTACTCACGCGGGTGAGCCTGCGGCCGGCCGGGTCCCCCGTCCCGCGAGCATCCGCGCGTGGGCGCCGGGCCAGCGGCGGCTGCTCCGATCCCACCCCCGGGGCGGGCGGCAGGCGGACGGGGAGTTTTCGGGTGCGAGAAAGAAGGCGGCAGGAGCAAGCTCGAACGGCAGCGCTGCACCTCGCCGCCGGGAAAAAGGAGAGCGGCCGCCCCGGAGAGGCAGCAGCGCCCTCCCCGCACGTCCTCCCTAGCCCACAGGCATTTCTAGGCGTTGCAACGCTGTTTCTGCGCCCCGAGGCGCACGTGACCCCCGGCGCCGACGTGCCGCTGGCCCTTACCCAGCGCGAAATAAAACCCTGCCGGCGGTGCGTAAGAAACGTGACTCCTGACAAAGCGAAAATAGTCGGCTCGGCGTGTGGCACGCAGCAGTTTGCGGTATTATTTAGTTTCCCTGCAGAAACCTATTGTCACAGATTAGTTCTTTTGTTGGCGGTAGCAGCGATTTTGCTTATCCCTGGCTCCCAAGGGCTTAAGCAAGGGGAGGCGTTTTCCAAATCGCTTGTGCCCTTCACAGCCTTGTTGTTACTAGTTTCACCGCAGGGAAGACACAAATGCAGGAAAAAAGTATTGACCAATGTCTGTTATCGCACTGTGCTTTGGCGTTCGTTGCACCCATAAAGTAACAATTCATTGTCCCTTCATGTTTAGTGAAAGATTAAAAGTCAAGTTAATTTTTTTCCCTGCACTGCTGACTTTCAGGAGCAGAGAGGAACGCACAGTTCACACTGTGAAAACCATATACAACAATACCGGTAATTTTTAACAATCATACTTTAAAAGACACAGTTGCAGCAAAAAGGGCTGTAATTTAACATTTAGCCTGGTTACCAAAATAAAGACTGCACGTGAGCTACCAAAATTGTTCAGCAAGAGCGGCTACGGTGGTGTGGAAAGACAACACCCGCTGCAGTTTTCCCCCACACGGACAACATCGTCTTCAAAATGCTTTCACTGAACGCGCTGCAGGAAAGGGCTGTGCACGAGCGAGCGGAAAAATGCCGCGGTGGGAGCGTTCGTGCATCTCCTGCTGCGCCCTGGTCGAAGAGGGAAGCAAAGAGCCACCCGGGAGAGCAGAGCCGGTCCAGACCCGTTTGACAAGTCCGGATAGACAACGGGAACTTGATTCGCCGCAGACGTCGGCGCCAGGTCTGGAAACTCAAATAATTACTAGCAGAGCTGTGCAAGCCTGTTTTGGGGGGGGAAAAAAAAAAAGCATCTGGCCCTTAGTTTTCTCCCCCCGCAACCTGCTAAAAATGAAAGTTTTCCAAGCGCCAGTTGCTGTTTAATAGACAAGCCTAAGTTTAGAGAGCCAAAAATAAAACAATACGGGCATCTGGTGCTTTGTGTGTGTGATGCAAGCAAAGGAAGCTGCTTTTTTCCCGCAATTCCCTCCGCGCCAGCCCTGCGAGGCCGAAGCCGTCACCGCTGCCAGGGCGCTGCCGGCCGGCCAGGCCCACCACCCCGCGCGGGACCTCAGCATCACCCTGCCTTTTTCCACCTCCCTGCGCTACTTCAGCCTGAGCACGAGTCCGGAGTCACTTGGCCGACAGGGACATGCCGCGGTTTTGGGAGCAGGACACGTGAGTACCAGGGAGGTCCACCTCCAGGTCTGGCAAGGAGCCGAGTTAGCTAGCACCTCGGGCCCCTCGGGCTGGGAACAGTCAACATCTGCCAGTGCCGTGGCCTGGGCTTTGCAAGAGCGACCGCAACTCGAGCCCGGCCCCGGGCTTCAAAGCGCTCGTGGACGGACCAAACATCGGTGGCCGGAGCTCGGCGAGTTTCTCGGGCTTACCTCTGGAGCTGATGTGATCTCCTTCAGCTGGTGCGATGCAAGCTGGACGTTGCTTAATGTCGAAAGACTTATTTCTGCCGTCTTCTACTAAAGCACGCTGATGTGAGCTGAAGTTGATAACGAGATGGCCGTGTTAAGCTAGTATAAAAAAAAAAAAAATCTCATTTTACGGCACAACTGAACTGTCAGTGCCACAGAGCAGACAGGTTATTGCTCGCGCTCCGCCGAGGTTGCTTTTTATTAAAATGGAAATGGCCATTTCCGCTGTCGTCTCCCCGCTGCGGTCCATTCGTGCGGGAAGTCCGGCGCCAGGCTTGGCCAGTAGCTGCTGGGCCAAGCAACTGCTAAAAATTACTAAATAAAGCCATTGGTTAGGCAAAGCAGGCAGCAACCCTGGCTGGCGCCGCGGTAGGGGAGCAGCGCTTGGCGCGCGGCCGAGGGGGAAGGCAGGGGTGAAGTCTTGGTCGGCGGCCGCCCGCGCGGCGTTGGGGTGCACCACGACGTTGGGGTGGGTTCTGCAGAAGGGGCTCTGGGCTCGGCCGGCCTGGCCCCGACGTCGGGCGACGCGCTGCCCGCGGCTGCGCCCAGGGAATTGCACGCGCCAGTTTTCGCGTGGATTTTTTTTTTTAAATTATTTTTTTCTCCTCAAACCCAACGCGGCGTTGGACCTCTCCCTGCTTGCTAGGCGGGCAGACGTGCAGGCCTGTTGTCGCGAGGAACGGATCACGATTTCTACAAACGCGCGCCTTAGTTGAAGTAATTTCGCCTTTTTTTTTTTTCCTTTTCTTTATTTTTTGGAACTTAATAGAGTCAAAGATTGTTTGCGAAATACCTCCTTGTGGAGCACTCTGAACTTCTGGCTGGTAATTAGTGAAACAAATCAGGGCTCAGTTCCCAGCCTGAAAGTCATAATTTTTATGGAGTAGTTCAATTAGCAATTTGAAACTGCAATTCTTAATTAAATTAATTGCAGAAGGAAATTCAAGTTTGAAAATGTCGGTAAGGGAGGTCATGGGTGCGTTCGTGTTTGGAGGCGCTAAAGGAGTACACCTACCGACCCTGAGGAACGCGCTTTATCAAAAAGCCGGTAGAAAGCGATGGGGCTGGAAACGAGCCCAAGCAGCCAGCTCCTGCTGGGCAAAGCCCCGAGGATCAGACGCGGGAGCCCCGACCTCCTGCTGCAGCTGAACTGTAAGCAGCACGCTCCCCCCGCTCCCCGGGACGTTGATCTCTGCCAGGAAACTCGTTTCGGCGCTGGAGCGCGTGAAGGGCTCGGCAGAGACCTGGCTCACGTTCCCTGTGTCGCAGAGGAGCCGAATTACACCAGGGAAGAGCAACCGGCATTTTGCAATGCAAAAACCATTCGTTATAGGAGAGTCCTTTTCGGGGCGTGTTACCCGCACACGGGAATACATCTCCCTTTCCAAGGTGCAGCGACAGGAGGGCAGCTGTTTCGAACCAACACGCGCCACACAAGCTATAAATGGGAAAGACCATCTTCAACAGATTTTTCCAGAGCCTGTCACAGGAGACAACGCACGGTACCACGTAACTCAGTGGAGCTTCAGACCCGCGTTGCCTGGGAGCAACACGATGATGATGGCACAAAGTGCTTGAGACAGAGAAGTCATGGAGCTCTTAATACTTGCTTATACTTTAAATCATTTTCGTTTGTAACAGCTGTGGTCTATTATTTATTCCGAAGCAGCTTTCCGGTCAGAAGAACATTGCCTTCCCAATATCTATCCAACATCGACTTGCAGTCTGCACTTCATTATTAATTTCCCCTTATCTCCTCACCTAATTGTTCCCTAATGAGCTTGTGCAGCGAATGGGGCATTTCAAACCATCACCGGAGAGGAGCATTGCTTTCTCCTAGCCCGTATTTCGGGAGTTGTCAGCCGTCCGCGGGAGCGTTGCACTGACGTCGGCTGTCACTTTGAGGCTGACATTTTAATGCAGGAAGTACAGCTGCGCCGGTTTAACAGCGCTGCTTCCTTCGCGGCATTATTTTGACAACTGAATACTCCGCTTGTGTCTCCTCGGCGTGTTTTACATTCCTCCTAGATCTCCCTGCTTGAAGTGTTAATATTTTCATGCCATTCATCTCTCTTCCAGTGGGAACTTATGATAAGCTTTGGAAATGGCTTATATGCACGTCCTTCTGATTATAGTAGCCTTCTGATTATAGAGCCACTCCTCTCATAGGCAAAATCGTGGCATTAAGATCACTATAAAATCATGTCTTAGGAACATTTCAGATATTTATAAGCCTTCACTTGGGCTGAAATGTAACTGACCTAGTAAAGAATATCCTTTTCACAAAATTTGTTGAATTATTTAAGTTTATGGGATACTGAGTCCGGGTAGCAGCTCTGCCAGTACCAGATACAGGGGCAGCACAGCCACGGGCTATCACCACGGTCTAGAGCACACTCGCTGTTTTGGACAGTAACTTACTGTGGCAGCCTGTGCATGGACTATCATCTCACATGATCCATATGTCTTAAGAGAGTTTTTGCTTCCTGGGACAGAAGATGGCATCGGGCAAGTGGGACTGCCTGCTTGGCTCTTACCCAGGAAGCCGACCCATATCAACAACCTTTTTTTTTTAAAAAAAACAAGAAGAGCTGGTATTTGTCCCATCTGCCAACTTTAGTGCTTAATCTTTCTTACTTAATCAACGTTAGTGCTTAAAATCTTAAGTTTTCTCATAGCTTACCAAGAAAAACAGATTTGACAGCGGCGGGCCACGCGCTGGTGTTTACCCAGGCTGCCCGCGCGGGAAGCCTGGTCTAACAAGAGCAGACTTTCCCAGGGGAACCCGACGGCCCCCCGACCTCCCTCCGCCTTGGGACACAGACGCAAGGAGAAGTTCAGCCTTGCTGTTGCTGTTTCAGTCGCTCTTCTTTCAGGCCTGACAATGGGTCAAAAGTGGAGGGAAAATTAAAAAAAAACCGATCGAAAGCCTCCCCTGCCAGGAGCGCCGTGCTGCAAGCAGCAGCTCTGCGTTTCAGCCCCCGCCTTGGCCGCAGCGCGCCTTGCCGCTGTTGCACGGTGGTGGCAACGGAGCGCAAAACCAGCTCGTGGTTTTTTAGTGAGTAACCGCACGCACGGAGTTGGAAAGAAGAAGAGACGATGCAAGCACTGACGGGAGGAGGTGCCAGGGCCACCGACGCCGTGCCAGCCCCGTCCCCGCGGCCCGCCACGAGATTAACAGTGATCTCATACTTCCCCCCTCCACGCTGTAACTTGGTTTTTAGAATGGCCACGCTCTACTTTCTACTACATTTTACCCTACAATTTAAGCATATTAATATCAGAACTCAGCTTAACCACCTAGTGCCATAAAAGAACTTGCAAATGTGGGATTTCTCAGCGAAATATCACCACGAAAACATCGCTTCCTTTCTACCGCTTGCCAGTGCTAGGCACCTGAATCATCCCAGAGCCCTCAAAATAGTACTATAACATTGCTAAAGTGAAGATGAGGCAGAGCTTTTCATGGATAGTGCCCTATATATTTTTTTTTAATTAAGTTACACTCAAATTGGAGCCAACAGGAGCTTTATTTTGCAAGCTCCTCCTTGCAAAGTTCATTCACCTTTGAGCAATGTATGCAGAAAGGGCAGTCTTAAAACTTTCCTTGAGGGAAAAAAACTGTTGATTCCTTTCCCCCCGCCATGAAAGGTCATTCCCAAAGAAATGACTGTAATTTCCTCAAACCCGCCGGTCCCCACCATGCATTTTTTGAATCCCTTCCCCTGCCAAAGCCTAGGTAATTGGCATTCTCCGGATGTGATGGGTCTCCCATCCTTTTCACTCGCCTTTGTTATCTATCGCAAGGTTTCCTGCTCTCTCTTCCCTTTCTGCCCTGGAGGCAGACAACTGTTGCTTGTAATAAATTTTTTTTTCACACCATTTCTATCTCTCCCCTCAATCTGGGCTGTGCCATTGTAGGCAGTTTCCATGTGAGACAGCTTCTTTCAAGCCTCATATCCTCCTGCAAGAGCCTGACGCATCTGTCTCGGCCGGCTCAGTCTCCTTTGTGCACACTTGATATTGCAAGTTATTTAAACTCATAGCTATTTTCCTGATTAAATAAGCTGAGGACCAGTTCCTTGAAAGGTATCATGTTTTTATTGGAAAGCTACATTGCAGGCTTGTTATTTTGATTCCTATTCACCTCTCATCCTCTCACAGACAAAGGCGTCTAAGTTTCTTTATATACATGTATTCACTCTTCTATGCAGCAGGAATCCTCTTTGCGATCTCTGCTCTTAAGTAACGCTCCCCTGTGGATCATATTCATCGTGTCCTACTCATTTTTGATTTTGTCTCTGCTCTGACAAGCAAAAGTGAAGTCAATGAGGACAGAAGAAAAAGTGAGTAAAAGGCTTCCCTGCCTCAGGTACCAGATCTTCCCAGCTCTGATGACCCGGCTCGTAGGGCACAGCAGACTTCTCCTTTCTTATAGACTGATTTTTACCTTGGGTAAAATTAATGGTATTTTGAAACCACCTTAAAGTTCCCTCATATTTCAGTCAACTCAATTATGACTGTCACTGCGATATAGTATTAGAAAGGCAAATTCTTCAGTGGGAATAGAGTTCTAGCTCTGTCTTTCAGACTCTGTGGGGGCCTGGAGGAAGGGCATTGGGGAACATCTTTCAATTAGGGAAGACTCCAGAAGTTATGTAAGGATAGGTATGATGGATGAAAATGCAAGGAAAACCAAAACTCAGAAGTACAGGAGTTATGTCATAGATAGCTGAAAAATACAGCGTTCTGCTGTTATCAACGGATTTCACTAGCTGCCTGGTTCACAGGCCAGAAGAGGGAGATCTGGATCCTGTTGGCTTTTCCTAATTATAGGACGGTTTCTTAAGTTACGCAGAGGGGTTAAAGCTTCAGTCTCCTGCCTCCATGCCTGCAAATGCACAGCTGTCCATCTCCACACTTTCCAGAGACAAACGCCTGCACATCCACAGAATAAGTCAATGGCCACGTGCAAAATCATCAAGACAGCTGGGAATTTGTTTTAATTATTACTTTAACCCGCAAACAGCATGCTCTGATCTGACATCCCGCTACAGTCGTTTTCTGTTAAGGCGCAATGCCTTGTCTGCACTGGATACGCACCAGTTCTCCGGTAAGAACTCCACAAAGGACACCATTACTTTGGGGGTGTCTACACTGGCAGGTACAATCATGCCTATCAATTAACAAATTAAAGCAGAGCATGAAGTGTAAACTAGACTGATCCCCAGTGTCTACAAAAAAAATACATGGCATCACGTTACAACAAGTTACAACTTGACAGGAGGAGCTGGTGCATTCATCATCAGCGGATGCTTCAGCTTCTCCCACGCTCCTTCCCCACGCTATTTCCTATCCTTGGAAATGCAATATCAGGAAAGTTCTCCTAGATCTCTTCACTTCTGACAATATATAGGTAGCAAGTTTTATAAGAATGTGTCTGATTCAGCTAGGCACAGATTTTATCCCTCCTCTGCCTAAATTTTCCAAAGAGCACATTAAGCACAGGGGGAGAGCACTCTGGGCAAAAGAGAAAGAATATCAGTGTACATGGCTAGCACAGTAAAGGAAAACATAGGGAAAAATGTACGGAAATGTTTTGTAAAAAGGAGCACCAGAACACAATCACAACCATGCACTCCACTCTACAATGTCTGGGACTGGACTCAAACTGGTTGAGACTGAGTCAAAACTCAAAATTCCCCCAGAATAGTTGAAAACAAATCACCACCACACAGTGCACAGCAGAAGAGCAACAGGGCAGATAACAGCTAAGGTAAAAGCAAGGGGACTTCCAGGCCTTACTGCAGCACCACACGGTCACCTGGAGCAAACTCTTTTGATTTTCTTGCATTTCTGTTTACCCGCCCGGACAATGGGACACAATGTGCCTTTTGTCTTCACACTTGGCAGTTTAGGCAGCAGCAGAAGTGCCAAGACTTTGTGGGGGCTTCAGGTGTCCCTGTAATCACAGCTGAGAGACCCCTGCATAGCGTACAACTTCTACAGACAGTATTTTCCCAGCTCCTGTCTTTGGGATGTATAGGTAAAATACTTCCGTTGGCTCTAACTGGTTGTAGAACAGGCCCTCATTTCCAGGTTACAGTGGCCTATTCTGGGCAGAATGAGTTGTCTAAGAGTTATCCCCTTTGTATCATCAGGAAGAAAAAAGCAAGCTGAACAACAGCAGTAAAAGTAGAGGAAGATAGGAGTCAAATGTAGGGGCAGGGTGTACACATAAATACTTTTAAAAGTTACTAGATAAATTCATAGATAAAGGTCCATCAGGGCTAGGAATACACCAATACCTATAGATGCAGGCTGTGGCTCAGAGGAGTCCCTAAATTACTGGTAGCTGGGAGGGTGTGTGAAAGAAACAGCCCAAACATTTGTCCTGTTAGTACAAACTTTGGCTAGCTGTTAGCTTCTCACATGCTTTTTGTTGCTGTTGTTTCTCAGCAATTAGGAGAAAAGCTGCAACTGCAGCACAAATAGTTCCCTGTAGGGTAAAACACTAATTCAGACAGAAAATAACAACAGCAATTGGCAGCTTTGGAAGATTTGGCTCTTCACCGAGTTGCGTTTCTTCTAAAACCGGCCCTTACCACAGTGCCAAGAGCAGACGGCCCCCGCGGGTGCAAAGCCTGCGCTGACTGGGTGCCAGGAGAACTGGCTGCTGCCTCCAGCTCCCCATTCCCAACTATTCCCTTGGTAACTGCTATTTTCTCCTTCCACTCTCCTTGCTCTACTTCTCTCCTCGCCTGTGAGTTAGTTTTCACAAAGGAAGACATAGGGTCATAATCTACAGAAGGGTATCTAGATAGTT
Organism: Struthio camelus; assembly: GCF_040807025.1. NCBI lineage: Eukaryota > Metazoa > Chordata > Aves > Struthioniformes > Struthionidae > Struthio > Struthio camelus. The sequence continues at coordinate 39,538,194 of NC_090947.1, read as the reverse complement.
TAGGTGGGCCTTCAGTAGGACTTGAATACCCAATTGCCACCTAGGGGCCCTGTTGCCGTAGTCCAGGACCCCAGGGCCCACAGGAGTTAAGATGAAGTTAAATCGCTATTGACCTAAATGTGTTTTGGAGTCATCTCTATTCGAAGACAAAACTTTCACCGAGCTCCTCCAAGTCCTAACGTGTAGGAGATGTTTTCAGTTGCCCACTCAAGATGAAAGAGCCAGTTTTGATGGAGGCCAGCCTCAGCCAGTAACAAAGCCCAGTCATGACCATCCTCTTTCACCATATTTTTCTCAGTGGCTCAAAGCTGAGGGATTTGGGGGGAGGAGGAGGAGGAGTTACAGACCACCCAGGCATCTCCTGCTCAGTGGCAAAACCGCCAGGTGTCTCCTGGAAGTTCTTTCTGAAATATATAATTCAAGTACTTTGTTCTATTTTAGTAGCTTTTCTTTGGCTGGAATGAAGGCTTGATGCCCAGGTTATAAATACATGTAGCACAACAGACATCTGGGATCCTTTTGTTAAGTTATAAGCTCGTTCTGAAAAACAGCAGAAACAATTTCCTCTATTGCATATTAGTGCCTGAAGATGGCCTGTTGAAGAACACCTAGTAACGGAGCAGGCAAAAGCGAGGCCCTGCTCTGCATTTCTTAACCAAAGGGTCCTTCCTTGCAAGCTGGTGCTGGGGGCCCTTCTCCTCCCTGGCCAGCCCTGCTGCTGGCACGAGCTCTGCACCCGCCGCCGCCGGCTGTGCTCACGTGTGGTCTTGCTGTCGACTGAAGCATAACACCCTCCTCCCAGAGGAAACGACCGCCAGCCTGGCCAGAAAACAAGAATTCCATTTTGTGAAACGTTCGGGTTCATCCCACTGTGGCTTAATGGCCTTTTGTTTTGCATTTTTTGTGCAAAAATGAGGGAGTGTTAGGCAGAAAGAAATGCACTGCAGATAAGCATATAAACCAAGGATTAAGTCATCCGCTGGGGAAACAAGAACCTCTACATCAAATCTCTGATTTATTCTAGGAATGGGGCTTCTGTTAATCACCTATTTTTTGGTTCATTGGCCTAGTTGTATTTTGGGATGAATACACCATTTTGTCACATCAGAAATGGAACATTAATAGCAATGTACTGTTAATTTGGAGGATGCTTATACCCACTGAAAAGAAATAAATGATGCTATAATTAATGTTGAAAAATAATTCAGTCAAACCTTGGAAGATTTACAGAAGGCAGAAATGCAATGCAAATTTCCTTGCTTGAAATATTCATAAGTGATTTCATGAGTCATTACAGTTACTCTGTAAACAGTGTTTTAAGTAGCCAGTGCTTTGCTCTCCATTTCTTGCTCTTTCTCCTATGGGCTGGTAAGTTTTATAGTCTTCTGCCATGTCTGCTAGGTCCACAGCCATGCCTGGCTGCAGTCCAAACCCAGCTCTCCCTGTGTCTAAGGCAAGGTTCATGATTTTGCTTTGGGGACCACCACCACAACATGCGCGCGCAGCATCCTTATTTACTGCAGCAAAATCCTTCTTTGGACCAAACCCTACAGCAGCTGCTTGGCCAGTATCACCAGGTGCTGTTGCAAGAGACTGTGTCCTAGAAAATGCTTTTCACACAAAAGGGGTGAGCTGCAAATCAGACCGCAGAGCAAGTCCCACCTCTCTGCTGATTGCCCGTCAGAGAGGGCCGGCAGCTCCAGTTAGAAGAGCAAATAAAGCCTGGAGCGCAAGAGCAACACACAGCCCCACAGGGCTATCACAGGCCTTGCAGAGGCCCCAGCAGCCCCAGCTCACCTGGAGATGCTCTCATGTCTCCTGGAGCAGTGACACCTACAGGGACAAGCAGCAAAGGGGTAGAAACACAGACGGACTTGTTGAAGGTCATCTCACTGGCCAGACCGGCAGCAACCCCTGACTCCCACATCAACCCCTCTAGCTTCTGCATAGGCCTCCCTTTTTTAGAGACATGAAATCACCTGCAGGTCTTTGTTAAAGGGGAATTACAAGCTTAAAGAGCTTCATCTTGGCTCCACACAGAGGCAAAAAGGGGGTCTGGGCAGCCCAGGGTGGCAGGGAGCAAATTCCTGTTGACAGCAGTAAGTGAAGGGCTCTTTCCTAACTCCGCGGATTACGTTGGTCTGCTTTTGTGCATGGATGGCCAAGGCTTTCACACGCAGTTTTAGCTACTGCCTTTCTGCTGTTGTGACCAGAATGTCCCCCGCTGTGCTGGGGGGGAACACAGCACCCTCTGAAGATACAGCCTCTTCAAAGAACCCTTCAAAAACCATACACCAAAGCCCCAGCACTTTTACAGTGCATATACGGACCCTAAAAGTGGCTTCATATAAAACTTTGGAGCTATTTTTTTCAAGATAGAGATTCTGATAGCCTGTGAACAAGACATAAAAGCTGGGAAGCTGAATTTTCTTTGTTGTTGCTTTTGGCCTTGGTTTTATGCTTTATTCTTTCTTTGATCTTTGATTCACCCTGCCAGGTTTACCGATAGAAGAAACCTATCAGATGTCATAGCGGTGACTGCTTAATTTTCCTGAAGTTAATGGAGAGAAAGTCCCTAATCACACGTGTCCTTCTGTAACTTTTTAGCTTTCATGATGAAGTAGGAGAAAGCATTATGGCACTTATGGGTATTGATTATTTAAACTAATGGACTGTGACTGATTGAATCTATTGCCACAGCGAGGGGGTTCTGCGTTGTTTTCCTTTTATGAGCTCAATAGGAAATATCTCCCAAACTCCAGGGCAAAGAGGCTGGGTGAATTAGAGTGCACCCAATTCCCGGCTGCTCCGGTGATGCCAGGAGGAGTCTCTTCATCCCTAGGCTGCATGGCAATGGGCAGCAGAAAGAAACCTTCAATGTGTAATGTTGGCTTCTTGGCACATTTACTGGAGTTTCTTATCTTAACAGATCTGCCTGCAATGATGCTGCGTGCCAATGAGACAAGGGGACCTCTGTATAGAAGTATCACCCAAGTGCCCCAGTTAAAGCCTGTGAGATTGCCCAGTGCCTGAGCAGAACGGGGTGAAGATCCCTACAGTCCTGCCAACCGCAGCTTTGGACAAGGCTTTCCTTAACTCTCATGGGTTGCAGGGAATTTTGCATTATTTTGGGAGGGCTGGGGAGGGGAGGGAAGCGAATCTGACTCTGGGAGAAATGGAGGAGTCACAGCCCTGGCCCCAGCAATGTGTCCTCACAGCCCTCGCGGCTCCCTCCGAACACACCGCTCCGCACCCGGCCCTGCCTCTGCGGCCACGGGCTTCTCCCAGACACCCGCCACCCACAGCAAACTGGGCGTCTGTTCTGTGCTGTGGATGGGTATCCCCTGGAGACGAAGATAAGGCAGTCGGATGTAGTCAGGATACGAAAGCCAAATGTCTGGACGCAAAAGGTTGCTGTGTTAATCCTCTGTCTAGCTCCTATACTTTTAATTTGTGGTCTCATGAGGGTTTTTAAAGGGAATGTCTTGCCAAATTGCATTAAAATTTAAGAAGTCGGAAGCGTTAGCAAACACAGAAATATGTGAGACATTGCAAATGTCTGAGAGGTCATTCAGCAGGAGCTTGTTCATCAAACGAACTTCCGCGCTGGGTTCCCTTAGACCAGTAGACCAGCTACCTTAGACCAGTCCAACAAAGATATCTTTTGTGCAATTTCAGATTCAGACACAACTGGGTAGCTGGTGCTTAAGGCCAAGCTGACCAGGCTTACCGTTACACCTAAATTCTCTTGCCGTTACCAGGATACGCCAAGTTCAACGTTCAAATTACTTGCTCTTCTCTGTAAGATTCCTATCTTGGCATTGTAAGAAATAACACGTAGCAGAAATATGGCTAAGATAAAGATGCAGCCAGAATTTAGCTTCTTTTGAACCTCCTCGAGGGCAAGGGGGGAGAGGTGTGACACTCCTGAGATTTGACATCAGGACAAGAGGCAATGGGCAGAAACTGAAACACAGGAAGTTCCATCTAAACCTGAGAAAAAACTTCTTTCCTGTGAGGGTGAGAGATATTCAAAACCTGTCTGGAGGTGATCCTGGGAAATATGCTCTAGAGGACCCTACTTGAGCAGGGATGTTGGACTAGATGATCTCCAGAGGTCCCTTCCAACCTAAACCATTCTGTGTGATTCTGTGTGATTTCCCTCAACCCAAATCAAAGACAGCCAAAGACAGTTTTTTGGTTCCAGTGAGCAAAAGAGATTTTTTTCCAATGGACTGGATTCACAAACCAGGTAAAAGTAAACATCAGGCAAGAAATGGCTGTATAAACTGTTGAGGAATAGTATTTATGCACATGGAGTGCTAGCCCTGATATGCCAGAAGAGCTGTTTGGGAAAGCTAAAGATTATTGAAAAAATGTTTCAGAATTTTGGAAGACACATTGTAAGCTGTAATAAGGAAAAAAGGCTAACATCCTAGTGAACAGTTGTGATATGCAGTTTATATTGATACCTTGCAAATCTTATAGGTCTTCTGGTGTATTTGACCAGACACAATTTTAATGGCTGACAACCATAAACACTGACTTCCCGCACTAAAAACCCCAAATGACTCTAGTGTTTCAAAATCTATTTAGAAATGGCACATTCAGACAAGAAAAGTCACCATCACTTACCTGCCTAACGTTGGTGTGATTTGAAGCATCAGAAACGTGAATGATCCTCCCCCTTTTCTCCCCCATGCTGGTAGCCTCCCTACAAGGTGGCACGTGCCCTCCTGCCCCAGGTGACACGTTGAGAGCCATGCAGCTCCTCTGCGATCTCTTCTCCATCACTGAGATCCGGGCTCGTCTGCCCACCAGCACAGTCCCAGACAGGAGGACTCGCTCACCTCCTCTTCGGCATGGCCAGTCCCGTTCCTTCGCAGCTGACTCCAGTTATATGAGGTGCCCAGAGAGGTTGTGGAGTCTCCATCCTTGGAGATATTCAAAACTTATCTGGACAGGGTCCTGGGTAACCTGCTCTAGGTGATCCTGCCTAGGCAGGGGGGGTTGAACTAGATCTCCAGAGGTCCCTTCCAATCCCAACTGTTCTGTGAGTCTGTGAAGGACACAAGTCTCCCGCAGGGCTGGAGTCAGGCCAGCACCCTGCAGACATCCCAGCTATCCTCAGGATACCCGTGGGGGTACAGTTAGGAGGGACATGCAGCAAAGAAAGCCAGGGCAGAGCGCAGCCTAGGAGAAGGCCACGTGCCCCATCTCCTGGCAGGCACGTGGCAGGTCGCAAGCTCGACTCTGAAGGAGATGCTGTAGCACAGAGACACAATTTACGGTCCTTTCTTTGTGATAAAACATGAGAGAGAGTCAAAAACAGTCTTTACAACATTTTTGCCATTCTTTTTCAGTGGGAAACGAACTGTGGTTTTCCATCAGTAGGGCAACGCTGACCTCTGCTGCCTAAAAGTAAAAACGACAAAGGAAATGACTAGCTGCTCGCTTTGGACGAGCACATGTAAAGCCAAGGAAGTGTAATATTACTTCCTTGTAAACCGGGACTCCCGCACTAGCCCCAATGCGAGTTCTTGGACAGGGGTGCTCAGTCCCCGAGCTAACGTGAGAGAAAAACGCTCCTTACAGGAGTGCTGTTGAGCGGCTGGTAGTCAGGGAAGCGCCTATGAACCTGTTCTAAGTTTTGCTCCACTGGTTGGGAAAGTGGCTGAGAGAAAGTGTCACAGAGTCACAGAGAAGTGGCATTTCAACTTGTTCAAGCAGAAACGTGATTTTCTGGACCCTGTACTCCAGGATGTCAGACAAAGATCACTAAGATGCCTTGTTGTGACAACTTTAACATAGTTCGTATTTAGAAAAGGTCAGCACTTCAAAATCAGTGTCAAATGTAATTATAAAAATACAGGTTATTCTTCTTAAAAATGCTTCACATCAAGCAATAAATAGCCTAGAAAGGAGAAGTATCAGGCTAGGAGGAATTTCTTAGGGCAGTTCCTCAAGGGTCAGGCATATTGTTGAATATTTCCATTAAAGCTCTTGGCATAAAAATGAAGAGTATGGCAATAAAAAAGTGCTAATGACACAAACCTGGGGGGCACCTTCAATACAGAGCAGCGCTGGGTTATGACATTTAAAGTATTGGGAGAGCTGAAAACATTAGCGAGAGATCAATTGGAGAAAGCGTAAGGTGGTGAACGAGGAAGCTCCTTGGCTGGAGACCGGATCCTGAGATCCAGACCCCTACTCAGGTTATTCCTGCTGCAGTCCTACAGGTTTCCCTGAGTTCACTGCTAAGGTTGCAACACACTTCACCCGACAGTGTCATGCCTGTTGCGCTTGTGCTATTCTCTGCCTTCTGCTGCTACAGATGCTTTGCTGAAGCTGCCATGCACGGACTGACTGCATGTGCTTCCGCCAAGGGCTCAGGGGCAAAAGTGAACAGCAGCAGCATGCTCCTGGTCTCCTTGAGGGGTTAGCAGAGCTCCAGTGATGCTCTGTTGATTCCCAGGCACTCGGCTCCCCCATGGTCTCAGTTCCCATCCTGCAGCCCTCAGCTACAGACACTTTTCTGGTTTGAAAATAGAGTAACATGGGTTAGATGTTCCTCCTAGTTCCATCCACATTCAGATTCACAGATTTTGACATCTCTTGGAGGAGGAAGAGAAGAGCGAAAGGTTCAGTGGGACTGAAACTGGAGCAATTGCATTTACAAACCAATTGCTTCTGGTATCCACACAGAGTATGTTATTGCTGCTATTCTGCAGCTGTGCAAACAGCAACAGAGACAAGTAATACGACCGACGCACATATGGAAAAGGGACTCACAAAAAGCTCCCGACTCCTGTTCTCTGCACGCTGGCAAAACCAGCCGCGCTTCCCCCAAAGTGCACCATGGCTGAAGCCTGTGCTGCTGCTAATCAGGGAGAGAATTACGTGTGTTTGTGGTCAAGGTGGCCTATTCTGGGACATATATTTTCTAGTCATTGTCACGAGGGCTAATTTATCTTTGGTAATTAGTTTCAGTGCCTTAGAGCAGTGAGGCGCAAATAAGCACTTAACACTGATGTATCACAGCACTTGCCTTGATGAATGAATAGCACTGGTGTTGGCTGGTGCTGATGCATCAGTGTCTTCTACAGTCAGGGGAATCGCTCAGACATTAGCCCAGTCATGAGCCAAAAAACACGTTTAAGCTTTTAAAGTCAAACTCAGGGAATAAGTCTTCTCTGACTTGCTTGTGCTCTGGAAGATGGCGACAGCATTTCCCTCCTCCTGCTCCAAGACACACATCCAAAGTGCTCCCCAAGGGGAAATAACTCTTTGCTGAGAGACCCTTTTTCAGGATGAGAAGCCCATTTTCAGCCCACAGCGCACTCTTTCAGGTGAGCACGTTAGCGCCAACAGTCAGTGCAAAGCTCCTGTTACCCCAACGCTTTGCTGCTCGGCTTTCATCTGTCCCGTGGAGGCATTGCTGCCTGGTGCTGGGGACAGGCCAGCCTCGGCGCTGGTGCTGCTCTGAGGGGTTGTGCCTCCCAGCCCGGATGCCGACAGCTTTGCAGATCGCCAGCAGCACCCCTAGATTTAGTCACGGATTAGCACAAGCTGCCTGATGCAGATTTGCCATCACTGATGCCTCTCCCATTGAGAATCACTTCATCTCCAGTTCTTCAATCTCTTCAGCCTGCCCTATGCAGTGTCAACATGCAACATCCTCTTTCTTCATCAGATACATTTGTTCCCCTCGGTCATGTTTTGTTGCTACTCACAAGCTTCATCCTAATCCAAAATACTAGGGACCCATGCCTTAACCAGGGCAAATGTCCATATCCCGAAACATCGGCACTGATTTACACTAGCGGAAGAGATAGTGCCCTGAGATTAGCTTTTCTGATGACTTTTTGTCATGTCAAAGAGAAATGCAGAAGCTTAAAGATGAGGGAAACCGGAAATGTCCTTTGCTCTTTTGAACATCGTGATTACTGAGGCTCGGGTTTTAGATGGAAGCCTGGAGAGGTCAGAAGTGAGGAACTGCTATCACTCTTTACTGTGGTTTGTATGGACGCTGACACCAGGAGTCCCATCCTTCAGCGACATCTGAAGAAGGCCATGGTCTTCCCAAAACCATGTAGAAACCCCTGACAGGAGGTCTCCTTCACAACTTTCAGGGCCATAGCTTGCCCTAATTAACCAGTTGCCAGGTATGATTTCGTGGCAAAACCAAACCAAACTTGAGGTGCTAAAATGTAGTGTGCTAAGAGAAATGATCCAGGGATAAGAAAACAGTCAGCCTCAAAGAAATTGCATTTAACTCTATGCATCTCTCTTCACACACCTGAAAACTGGGTATACGGACAGTCACAAGTGTGTAATTGGCATTGAAAAAGTACCCTGAGCCGTAATATGCTGCAGCACAACCTAAGCACTAGTTTTCAAGCAATTACATGTGACTACATGTTTTCTTTTCAGATGCAAGAACTCAGTACCAAAAAGAGCAGGTCTTGTTCCTAGTGAAGGCAAGAGCAGAATGGTTGCTGGAGACAGAAACTGGCACAGCCAGCCCCAAGTCCTGGAAGAACTGGCACGTAATATCACACACACAGGAGGAAGGACCTGCAATAAATCTGTCAGTTCAGGAGTACTGCTATGGGATTGCAGGCTAAAAAAATGTGACCCAGGAAACATAAGGCCTGATAGTCTGACCTCAATTGCGTGGCTGGCCTCAGAGCAAATTCTACAGGAAACTTTAATGGCAGAGGCAGAAGTGGAAAACAGGGAGTAATGACCCATGGGATTCCCAGGTGTGACACAGGCCATGTCACACAAGCTCTTCTTTGGGAAGATTATTCATCTATTTATTTATTTAGAGGGAAAAAGATGCCACAGTCCTAATCTTTCCTGTCTTTAAATAAGCACTGGATAAGGTGCCACATGGGGATTAATTTTTTCAACAGGAGAACGTCTGAAGACTACGATGCAGTTGAGCAAATGGTGAAAGGGAAGATACTAGCTGTTTTTTTGAAAAGGGAACCGTCAGACTGGAGAAAATCTGTTAGGAGAATATCTTTGGACAGAACACCTATAATGATTTGATTTCTGTCCAAACAGGACAGAAACATGAAAGCTGTTGACGACCAAAAGCTGGGGACTATTGCCCGTGCCCACAGGCATAGCAATGCCATACCAAAGGAAACAGATGATTTTGAAGACTTTAGTAGCAGAATCCACTGACAATTCATTGCAACGCCTGCAAAGGCCACTAATGGAAGTACGCGCTCTAACCTGGAAGTCATCAGATGGAAACGCCATGGGAGAAAAGACACGGTGTTTTACCCCAGAGTAACTAAGGATGCAGAACTGAGGTAGGGTGGTGATGTCTGGCAAAAATGAGCAGGATAAATATATTTCTGTTACAGGGAGAACTATATTAAAATGCTTACTGAAAAGAATAGACTTGATAGTTGCTAACCTACATAGAACAGAAGCAGAAATTAAAAAAAAATATGTTATTCTGCACACTACAGTGGACTTCAAAATACCTGTTAGTCTAGTAATGAATTACAGACAGCAAAATCTGTTATACTTAGTATAGTTTTTTACTTGATTAAATATGTTATTACTATTTGGTAGGAAAGTGCTTTAGTCTATGCTACCTAATTATTTCTTTTCAAAAGCTGTGCGTTAATCTTTATAACTGTGAAATTAAAAACAGGCATAAAGTCTCTGATTGAGAGAGTCTTCCAGAGTGCAGTAAGAAATTTGACCTCAAGGCCCCTCACCTGGATACAGTGGCTCTTGTGCAACCATAACTAGCAACATGCAATTTAAAAACCTCTCCATCCTGCACAGGGGCTGGGAAGGATCAGCTGCTTGCAGTGTTCAAAAATGATCCCAGCTCTTGGGTGGAGGTAGGAAAGTGGGCTGCACAAATTCAAAGTGACTGATCTGACCATGACCTCAAAAATGTGCAGCTAGTGGGAAAGTAGTTTCTCCCCAGCCATTAGCTCCTTTGTCCTCATTAAATATTTTTTCTTTTGCTGGTTAGACTGCAGATTTAGAAGACTCATAGTTTCTATTCACGATCGTGTTACTGGAGTGCTTTATAGCAGTGGACAAGTTGCAAAGGCCCACATTTTAAATGTGGATATTTCATGTTATCAACTTCAGTCCAAATTTTCAGGGTTTTTTCTTTTTCTGGCTGCAAAATAACTCTGTGAAAATCTGACCACTAGTACAAGTTCCTAACATAGATGTTGGAGTTAGGTAGCTAATTTTAGGTACCCTCATTTGAAGATGTTCTTACGCTTTTGGCTACCTAGAGCCAATTCTAACTGCAGTTAAAGAGTAGCTCCCAGTTTTACAAAAGATCAGGTTTGTATCTCTAGCTGACACATCCTCTATGACTGAAAAAAATTTCTTGTCGTTCCTACTGACCTTTCTCCTCCCTCTGGATTTGTTTGAATCTGCCATACTCTGCCTCATTTGAGCTTCCACACTTTTTTTTTTCTCTCCGGCACTTTCTTTCTCGGGCCTTCCAGCGCACAGTGCTGTAATACAAAATGCCACAGTTGGACTTCCAAGACTAGGTCAGAAATTCACAATTAGACAAAGTCAGTGGAGGGTCTAGTGAACCGATGAATAAAACATGCTTCAATAAGAGAATCTTTGTACGCATGAAGGATGATTATAACGTAGTTTGGCTGGGAAAAGGCTTCTTTCCTCAGCTGAAATTTCTCAGAGCCAGAAGAGCATTTTTGCACTACTATTACCAAAATAACCATCAAGGTCTTCAGCAAAGTAGCTATCCACCTAGGATGTACGGGTTATCAAATAAAACTGCATTTCCAAGGATTGCAAACATGGAATTTTTTCAGCTGCAAATTCAAAGAGAAACTTATGCCTAGGAGCCTCATTATCTTTCAGAGTTATCAAAGAACAGAAAGCATCAAGAGATAGTATGATAGCGGATCTGGTTAAACAACGTAAATCACTTTTTTCTGACAAGTCAAATATCAAAACAAATTCACTTCAGGAACTTTCACATCCGTTTTCACCAGATTTCTCACAAGACTTTTATTGGCATGAATGATCACAGGATGCAAACTTCACGCTGAAAGTGCTCTGCCCACCTCCAAAGAGTAAGTTTATGAGGAAGAACTAATTGGGAGAAGAAATTCTTTTCTTCGAGAGGTCTTTTTCTTGTTAACATTTAATAATGTCCGCTCCGTTCAAACTGACTCTGGAGCGCAACTTTCCACTGTCACTCTGAACAGGCTAAACAGCAGCCTCTCGTGTCAACTATTTTTATGTCCATTGTAGAGAAACAACTGCCCTTTACTCAGTGATCAAAGGGAAACATATGCCACAGCAGAGGACAGAAAATGAGGTACGAGGGGTTCAAAGGACACATTATTCCTGCTGACGTGACCTGCTTTTGCTCGGTGAACTTATCTGCAGGAGCATCTTAGCTCGGCCACGTGGGGTAGGACTGAGCCGCATGCGGGGCTTTGTGCCGGGGCTCTGCGGCAGCTGAGGCGAGCGGCTGCCTTTAACAAAGAGCTTGAGTCACTTTGGGGGCAATGTAAAGGCCCTCTGCACATCCATCACCGAATAATAGCCTGGAGGAGATGCATGAAATCACTTTTATTTTTTAGAAGCATTTAAAAGCATTGCATCCTGTTGATGTCATCCGACACCATCTGCATTTAGGATCGGGAAGATTTAGAGCATTTGCATTTATTGTTAGAGGAAAAAACCATAGAAACTTTGCAGCTCTTTGCAGCAAAAAAGGAAGGATTTGGTGCCAGCGCTGTATTTCTGCTTGTTGGACAACTGGTCCTGTGAAATTCAGAACCGGTTGAGGGTTGGGTCTGACAAGTTTTTGCATGATTGACATTGCTAAGTCCTTGTTCTGTATTTGTCTAAGCATTTTAAAGGGTGGTTCACCTGCATCATGACGGCAGCATCACCTAAGGGTTTGTAGAAATTATAATTTCCTTTTCTTACAGCTAAAGAGACGATTGAAATGAGAAATACTTTAGGAAGAAAATATAACAATTTTAAATAACTCAAGATTTTCTATTGCTGTTTAGGATGCTGCATTTTGTATGAGCTTTGAACTGTGTAATTAGAACAGGAGAAACTGCTTTCTTTAAGGTTTTCTCATTGTTTTTTTTCTAAATCTTGTTTTTCCATCTTTAATAACTCGCCCCAAATTCTTGCCTCTCGATAGGCGGCGACAGTGAGCCCACGCCGTGGCACGTCTGGGGACGAGTTGTGCCTCCTGCCCAAAAAGGGGGATGTGTGCCATGCTCCCATACGGGCTCTTTTGAGAATCATCTCTCCATGCCACATGGAAATATTAGCAGCAGGGTATGTTTCCATTTTTACATGATGAAAGTCTGAAGTGGATATTGTAGGAAAAGAGGAAGCAATTCTGGAAGTAAACCACTGAAAAAGCTTGCAGGATGGATGGAGCAGTGTCTCCCCTGCCTCTCTGAGGTGCATCCCTCAACCTCAGCACCCGAGAAGGTTCATCCCAGCCTGAGTTTGAGTTATGTGCGAATTGCGAAGGTGACGGGGTTCTTGCTGGGTGGATGAGCTGAGGAAATTTCAGCTTGAGAAAGACCATTTCTTTGCAAAGTGAGAGACCGTGAGCAGGAGAAGAGCCGTCAGCCTGCTCTGCATTCTGCCCCAGGCGCTGCGAGAGCTCAAGAAGCAATTAATAACGTCAGACCCTTTTACACTTTTAGAGAAGTTATTTATTATTACTATTGTATTGGCACGACACTTATCACCTCAGTAATATAGCCTCTCACTTACAGTAATGGATCTAGCCTCATAACCTGCCTGCAAGGCAAGGAAGATTTTAAAGGTGGAAAATTTAGGCCCAGCAAGATTAAGTGATTATGGCATGACTGGGGGAGCTTGCGGTAGGGCTGCATGCAAAATGCAAGCCTCTCGGGAGCAGGTACAGCACTTAATTACAAAAATGAACTGCCCTTTGCACACTCAGATTTAAATGCTTCTCTGTCAGTGAGAAAAAAAGACATCCAGCTGGGAAGTTTTAATTTAAGAGCAGGTACTTTCTGATATTATTTCTAGCCTGATTTTGGAAACAGAAGATGACAGACCCCCGGGAGTCAGGACGCAGGTGAACGTTAATGGCATAAAGGTCCCCTGACCAAACCCAAATCCCTTGGAGGCAACTCTACGAACAGCAGCACCGGCACTGCCGAGCCGGCTCTCCCTTTTGTACCCTTTTGCTCCAGAGCAACTTCACTCTGATATAAAATTATGGTGCATTCTGGAAAAATGTTATGAGCAGCCATTTCTTGACAGCAGACAACACAACGATCCTGTCTTGCCAACTGTTAACTGTCAGCTGAAAACATCCTTGGTGTCACAGTGATGGGCACACAGGTTTCTCCCCAGAGGATTAAAAAGTGTAAAGACATAATCTTTTTCTCTCTCTATTCCCACGTCATGCATTAGGGACCATGTCTGCCACGCTGGTGGATGCTGTGGCCAATGCAGGTTTTATTTCTCCTCCTTGCTGATTTAGTTACTCCTCCTGCTCTTACCATCCAGGGGCACCAAGCGAGTGACTAACCTGTGGCAAAGCAGGTGTCACCTGCTTCGCAGCAGCCCGAAGCCAAGTATGCCAAGCGGGGTCGAAAGAGTTGTCATGTCTGAGGAGGCCAGATGGCTCTCAGGTCAGAAGAAATGAAAAGAAGATATTTTTCCACCAAGATGGACAGAGATTGTCGAGAGGCACTCGAAAATGAATGCGTTAGTTACCCACCTTTGCAGAGCGTGCCTGGAGCCAGGCGGTGCAGGTGAGGGGTTGCCCCAGTGGTGGTTTAGCACCCGTCATCAGGGTGGAGGTGTGCTCCTGGCCCCTTAGCCGTGCTGGGAGGATACGGCAGGCGTCAGCACCGGGGAGGGTGAGCACGGCTTGGTCCCCATGTCCCACAGGAAAGGGATATTGGGCGTCCGATGGCATTGCTGCAGCGGTTACAAAATGCAGCGAAGGACAGGAACTTATAACAGCACATCTAACTGAACAGCGGAGCTCACTGCTGAAAGATGATACCTGATACAAACAGATGCAGAGGGTAATGAGATAAATTAGTGGGGAAAGGCAAGTGTTGAACATAATTATCTGGACGCTGGCTTTGGTGCAGGAGATCCCTAGCCAGCAGGTTGCCAGCAGGCAGGGATAAACAGGGGAAGAATGAGAGAGAAATGTGCTAGGAGAAAGACTATTTTCCGTAGTCTCTATTTCTTTCCTTATTTCCCTAGCCAAGTGGGCTAGATGGACTTTTTCTGGACAAAGTAGACTTTTTGGCCAAGCCAGTGTAAAATCTCATATATTCTTACATTTTTTCAAAGACTGTAGCGACATACATAAACATGACTCCAGTACCAGTATAAATGCTAATTATGTTCAAAAGCAATTAGTTGCCGGATGATGAAAGTGCTAGATCTATTTAAATTCCCACCTGAACCTGCACAAATCTGGGAAGCGCATTTGCTAAAGGGAGGCTGCTCCCCTCGTGTGACCCGAAGCGCAGCTCACCCATATTCAGGAGAAAGCAAGAAGTTTAGTCTCCCTTTAATTCCCTTACATGGTTTACATTACTACACGCTATATTAGTGTCCTTAGTTAACATTTCAAAAGCATCAAGGACATTAATAAACATTACGTACTGGCTCAGGAATAATTTATAGAAAATGCAGTGAAGGTACGTTCTGGCAGTGCTTGCTGTTTTAAGGCATTTGTAATCGGGTGACGCACTCCCAGTAAAACACCTACACGACCACAGGTCATTTGTTTCGTGTCACCTGAGGCCCTGAAGCAAAAATGCTGCGTTACATTTGGCGGTAATTCCTGGGGAGCCCGCTCTGGCCGAGGTGCAAGCCCCCCACCCTGTCCACCAAGCCTGGCAGGAAGGTGGTTATCCCAACTCCAGCAGCCTTGGGATAACACCGTAGAGGGGGAGGGATGCACTGCTGGAAAAGTGAGTTGGGAAGGATGAGACCTCAGAGGGAAAGCCTAAGAATCAAAAAAAGCTTAGGAAGGACATGTAGGCTGAAATTTATATTTTTGTCATTACTATTTTTAATCATATAGGAAAACAAGTCCCATCCCTTGGGGGTAAGTTTGAGTGAATAATTTTTACACTGAGGGTTATTCACAGTTCAATTGTTTCATTCTCCAGCGGTAATTATTTCTGCTTTGAGTTAGATCATATGAGTCACATGAGGATTTCTTTTCCTTCCAAAATGGTTAACTGATATTTAAAATCGGAGAATAACCCACAGTCAATAGTGAAGAAGGTCTACATGCTAAATATGCTCAATCTGTAGAATTTTTGTCTGATATTTTCCCCAAACACCTGCCGATTTTTCCAAATAACAAATGACATGCCCTGCCAAAGTGTGACAAACCAAAGTCAACCTTTATCTGTATGAAAACATCTGCAAATGAAGTTTCTTAGACTGTTCATCACTATAAAGTATATTAGCACTTCTTCCAGAAATAATAAAATCAAAACATTTACCCTCTGGATGATCACTTAGCTACCTTATAAATTAAAACCACTCTGAGTTATGAAAGCATTACAAAGTGCTCATAAAAGCAAGGGGCTCAGTCTTGTCATATTGAAGTCAGTGGCAAAATGCCCATTGGGTTGAAACATAAAGCAAACACTGCCACCAGAGCAATGAGCTGTAATCTCTTCTTTAATCCATAGTATCAGCTGTTGACAGATACACACCGAGTGATTAATAGGATGCTAAAAAATGTTAACAAAGCAGTAGGGACTTAGAGGCTGTTATGGAAATTTCTTTATCCTGTTTCTGCATTCACCAGAGATACCCTCATTACAACGTATGACAAAACATACGTTTTCTCTCCAAACTTGCTAGCAGGTCTAAGTGACGGTGTCATCAGACTATCGGGAACCGACGAGTGGAAATGAAGCTACGGCTATGCTTTTTCCTGCTCCTTCCCATAGAGTAGCAAAACGCTCCACTGGGATCCAACCATCTTACATTTTCTACAAACACTCTTCACAACCGAAAGCTTTCCAGCCATAGCTTGTACTCTTCAAACATTTTTCTTAGACGGATTTTTTTGCTGCTGCTCAAACAAGAAATTAAAGGAGACCAGGGGCTGAACAATACATTTCCTGCATCTTGCAGCAGCTGCTGCCTTAGCTAAAACCAGTGGCCTTAAATAATTCAGGATCTCTCTTCTGAGTGCCTCGGCTGTAACCCCAAGTCCCAGACCAGGCTGAGTATACGAACGCATTCATATTAGTAGGCTGAGCTGTGAGTTTATTTTTATTATTATCATTATTATTATTGAACGTATTGCAAGGATTATTTGCAGTGATAAGAGCTTTTTAAGTGACAGGAAAGTACTTAATATTGGTGGCAGAAGAAGGAAAGACATTTGCTTGCGTTGAGCCGTAATAGCTGAGGGAGGAGGCGTGTGACTTTTAGGCACTTCCCAGAAGAATCAGAGCGGCTGGCAGACGAGCTAGAAGCAGAGGGAGTCACCGTTTTTCACCTGTCCGGACCTCTAGGGTGCTTGCTCTCCTGCCAGCACATTTATCAGTTCCACCCCACTGGCGTCATACCAAAAGAGTGTGATTTCCAGGCTTTTACTTGCTTGTCTCCAGCCAGCTTGGCCACAGGGCAGAGTGAACAAGCCATGGTCCACAGATATCTTTGGAGACCTAACAAGAACTCTTACAACCTTGTGAGATTTTAGTAGGTAGCTGTCAATGCTTGAGTAACTGCAAGGAGGGATGGCTAATGATAAAAGTAGTTCTAGCCTCCAATAAGGTTGTTCTCAGTCTGCAGGATCAGACAAATAATCTTAAAAAAAAAAACCCTGTTATTTAAAAAGAAGGACGATAACTACCTTTTTCGAGTTACAACCAGAGACAGAAGGTTACTCTTCCTATGAAGGTCTTTACAAGCTTCAGGAAGGTCAGTGTGACCCTACTGCCAACACACAGAGGTACAACTGGCAGCTTCAGGGAGCTGGTCTTCACTGACAACTCTGCTGGATGCAAAGCGCATGGTCAAGGTTCATGTTTTGGGTCGTCAGACCAACTCCATCAAAAGACACTACATGTCACGCTCACCGTTACTCCCATGCTTGCCACCACAAGGACCCCTGAGAAAGATTAGTCCCACAGGAAATGCAAGTTTGCACCCAGCAAGGCCTCTCCCAACTTAGTATTTCTGAGGAAGAAATTCTAACACACAGATAGTTTCAGGGCAGCTGGAAGGCTATTCGGGGGGCATAAGCACGCCCTTAATTTTCCTGGGAAATCCTCTGGGATTTCCTAAGTATAAGCCTGTGGGAACTGTGCTGCCACATCTAGCTCCTGCCTGACATTTCTTTACCAGAGTGAGTGGGAGAGACAGCTCTGCAGGGCTTTATCACCCAACAGGCCTCCAGAGCTAGCACCACAAATCCAAAGACTGCAGGCAAAGCTTAGTGTTTTAAAGAACACTACTTAATAGGGCTCCTATATGGCTCATGACCTTTGAAGATTTCACCTGAGCGCCATGCATTTATTTGACGCGTTTATCCAAAGCTTTTCTACATCCCGGATACAAGCCTTGACAGATTTCTGCAGGCAAAGATCTAAGAAAATAAAATGTTCAGCGTCTATATGTTTATGTTTTGCTCCCTGATTGAGGTTAGCTTTAATCTTTTCAGTACACACTGCAGTATTTTACTGAGCTTGTTACTTCATGGGATTATCCAGAAATAAGCTAGGACATTTTCCAGTGCCTACTCCACCTTCCTCCCTGGTAATGTTCACGGGCAGGGAAGGCCTAACATTTATTGTAGCGGCAAAGCGTTTAGCCCCGTCGATTGAATACCGGCCCAATAAAAAGCAAACTATCCTTCCCCCATATGATAAAGAAAGAGCAGCTTTCTGTAAGTCCTTTAAGAGGGCTGTAATACTCAATCAAGAGTAACGCCATGCCATTGGAAGGGATGAACTACTAACTTGAAATAAGGGTAAAATCTGCAACTATTTGATTTAAAAATACTGCAGTTTGGGTTTTGTAGCCTCCAAGGCATTATTTCTATTCCATCATAAACAAGAGAGGTTACCACATGGTTATTCACAAATGTGTTCACTTCAGGCTGTGTGGGAACAGGCTGTCACGCTAATGGGCACGGTCCTGGAGATCACCTCCGGGCGCCAAGGACCTGCTCCTTGCTACCAGCAGTGTGAGAAACAGCCAAGAAACTCATAGCTCAACAGGTCTCATCCTGCCCTGACACCGGGAAGGCTAATTCAACGCTGAAGCCAAAGCACCCCATGCTCCTGAGCCTCCTCTTCCTCGCCTTCCTCGCCCCACTCGGCCCCGGCTCCATGTCAGCAGGCTGCAAACGGGCATTTGAGGAGCAGCTGAAGTGCAGCACTTCAGCCTTTGAGAGAAGAAACACTCTGGAGTGGATTATAGGTGGCCCTTGTTGGCATCCGTGTGGTGCAGTCGTGACTTTTTACGCACGGGAGCCCAGCACCAGCCTGAGCCGAGGAGGTAACGCCACGGTGGAAGAAAGCCTGGCTTCCCAGCAGCTGAAATCAAGCTGCTATGACCCAGCACAGACAGCTGAATAAAGGCAGCACGGCGTAAGCCTGCCCGGCTACGTGCCTGTTTTCCTTCTGCTCAGCCTCCGAGTGTTTGCAGAGGCAGATGGGATCTGCTGGCCGCTGCAGCCCTCTCGTGGCCGCCCAAACCCGACTGCGCTCCCGCACGCCGGACCCGGCGGCAGAGGAGGCGCGCTGCCCGCACCCGAATTCTGTGGGGGACGACAGCGTGTTTTAAAAAAAGCACATCCGAGAGTTAATAAATAACATACTAATGCAAGAATAAATGTATAAATAAATATAATGGACAAAGTAACACTTAGAATACCATTTCTTCCAGGTGTGCACATACAGTCTCTGTTAAATGACCTGCTTTCCGAGAATCGAAAATAAAATTACAGCTCAAGCATTAAACACTGGGTTTTTTAATGGGGTGCACTGTTTCATCTCCCTCGGTTGCCACTGACCAGGATGTCAAGTGTCACTCACTGGGTTGGCTGCTTTGAAGTGCTCCTTTTCCTTTGAGCGCACATGCATTGATTTGCAGCGGCGTGGGTAAATTATGTGATCGCTAATTCTGTTAAATAGCTGCTTCCTGGAAGCGTGTCTCTCCGGCCAGGAAACTCCGAAGTGGGGGTGAAAACCTGCTGGCTGTTTTGGTTGGAGGAGATGTTAGGGAACTTGGACTGTACCCAGCGTCTGTAAAGACTAACAGGTGGAACATTATTGTGAGGTCCTTTGGAGCTTGAAAACTGAGCCTGATGTTTGATATATTTTGGGTTTCCTTTCAATCTACAAGAGAAAGGGGGATAGAGAGAGAGCAAGATCGAGAGATCACTAATGTATTGAAATAAATCATGGGAATTATTCATGGCAGAAGAGGGCTCCATGGGAGTAGCAATGAGAGACCTTCCTCTAGCCCAGCCTTATATTCCCTTCCTAGGGCTGGGAGTAAGTGTATAGAATAACAAATAATATGGATTGTGTATAGTTATAGGGTGCTCTGAAAAAGGTTGTCAAGTTTTGATTTATGTTTCTTAGATTGGTAGCAAAGAAAAAGCCAAACCAATAGTACTTGCAGGTGAGGCTGCTGCAGTCCTTCCAGAGAAAAGATGCTACGCTACAGTTTTCCCTCTGCTTTCCCCTTTCTTAATGCTACAGTTTCAGGGAAAGTTCTGCAGGAAATAAGGCTGCATTTCAAAAGGATGCAAGATGAAAAAAAAAAAAACAAACCCCAAACCCAAAGCCCAGGGTTGAGCCACCACAACTCTGTGAGCTGCCGTTACCTTTTTGGGTGACATCATTTCACCCTCCAGCAATAACTTCACACAGACAGACGGACGGACGTGGAGAGGGCTGGTTTTAACAGGACCGCCTGGACTTCAAGCAATGGTGACATTCCATTTTTTGAAAGAAAACGTGGTGAGTTCATGATGCTGGAACAAATTTAAGGTTTAAGGGTGCACAAGGCTGCTCCGGCACCTCATCCCCTCGAGTGGGGCAGGAATTGCGGACAGACGGACGGCCGTAGCAGCATGGCACTGCCTGCAGGTAGCAGTAGCATCTTTTTTCCCCGGCAAATAGCCACACTGCTGCTGCTGAGCTGCATAAGCAGGTTAATACAGAGCGGGTCGCAGGGCCCGAACTTGTTAGCATTTTACCCTAATTTGGAAAGAGGAACCTCAGCCAAGCGCCGTGTGGCTGAACCAGCCAGTGATCAAGCAGCAGAGGGGAAAAAAAAAAAATCCCTTTTGTGCCCTCCAGCTGGCACTGGGTAGTAACGCGTGTTGCTTTAAAGGTTAAGGCTGGTCTGCTTGCTTGTAAATTAGCAAGCTTGATGTGCAGTTATTAAAAAATTCAGCCTGAAATGTTTGGTCTTAGTGTTGACTGCAACCTCCTTCCTAGATGAGCAGGTGAAAACCATTGTAGCACAGGCTGGTTCCTTTAGGATATCCATTCTCATTAGCCATGTTCTGTATTAAATTTTCAGTTAATTCTAGTTCTTCCGAGGCCAAAACCTTGTCTTTCTCACTTAAAATAAATTCCTAGTATTTCCATAAAAGGATATTTTGCATTTCTCTATTTTTAAATAAATAACCTTTTCACTCTTTCCCTTTCCCCACAGTTACAGAACAAGCTGGGAATTTCTTGGTTTAAAACTGCTTTTATTTTATATGGAGAAAACCAGTAGTAAGAAAGTAACAAAATTAATACCTGCCTGAAAGAGCACAGGGTAAGCATCGCCCTGGAGCCTCCTAATTCTGCAGACAGAAGGGGGGGGTCTGCAGCCCCCTCCCAGGCCTTTCTGCCTCCCCCAGGACTAGCTGCAAAGCGACCGTAGGCACCAAGCCATAGAGACATGCCTTTGGAAATGTAAACATGCTGTATACAGAGAGAGAATTGGAAATCCCAGTGTCAAAACCACCAACAGTACCTATACCATTAAAAAGATCTCCCTGTAGGCTTTTAGTTAAGCGTAGCTCTTTCTTCTGAGAAGCTACACTACTCCCTGGACAGCCATGTGGTGGACCAAGACTTCCCCAGTCAGTATGTAGCGTTTGCCTATGATACACAGTTGGGTGGTGCAAGCTCATGTCATGGGCTCCTGCAGGAAACGCTCAAGGCTAGCCCAGACCTTGCCGATCTCCTGAGACCAGACTAAATATCTGGGGTGAAGTCTTGGCTCCATTGGCCTCACTGGGGCAAAGAGCTCATCCACAGCATTGAGCCTGGTTGCGTCAATCCCAGCTGTGAGTAGGAGGCTGAAAGCTGAACCCATTTTTCTCGCTGCCCCCCTTCTCAAATTTTGTGAGTTGCTTCCTTTCTACACTACTCCCCGCTAGGGCAGAGCACTGACCCTACACCCACCCCTGTGTGTCCTCTGCAGCTGGCCCAGGCATTAGGACTCAACTACGATCATACTCAGGTTGTTGTTGAAGATGATCCTCCCGTCCTTCCTGCTGCTGCATTCGGGCTGGCAGAGGGCCTCTTGGAGACCCTTCTTCAGGTCCAGGGGTGCAGTGCCCAAGAAGTTTTTTGTCCCTGTTAGGAAATCCATCATGAGGCCTCCAACCGGATCCCCCTCAATAAAGCACTCTGTGATGTCCCAGCCAGACGAGAACTCATAAACTTGGTATTCAACCCCAATTCTCTTCAAAATATCTTCGATGTCCTTGGAGGTAATGTAGTGGCCGCTGTCCGTTAAAGGCAAGCAGTGTCTGTACTTCTTCCACAAGGTGGCCCATCCACTACCATCTGTCAGACATGGCACGAGGAAAGGTTAGTTTTGCAAAGCCAAGCCAATCAAATACCAGCTAATGCAAGTACTGCATTAGTTTGAAATGCTCCTGCAAATGCTCCACTGGCACAGACCTTGCCAGGAGTAGGAGAAGAGCTTTCCCCTCACTTAGATCCACTTGTACACGGCACTGCCTGGACAGGAATAAAATTGGGATGTCTCTCAACACTCCTCCCAGACTTCTCCCAGCTATTTAAATGTGGCTGCTCGGAAGGGAAGACGCACCAATACAGGCTGTCACGGCACTCAGCTTGTCTTTGGACATTGCTTACATCACCATGAACACGTCCCGACTCTCTTTTTTGGCATCTAACAGGAGCATGCGCAGAGGCAAGCAGGAGAGTGCCCCAGTAGACACTGAAACGTAACAGCAATTCAAGTGACAACTGCTCGGTTGTCCTGGGGTCCTGCTGCTTGCCGCAGGGGCCCAGCAGTGGCTGACTCCTGCTGCCATTGAAGTCAGTGATAAAATCTTTGTTGTCTTCAAAAAGAGCAGGATTAAGCCTCACTCATTAATAATCACACTTCTTTCTAGCCATTAATTTCACAATAGGAGGCCACTGTGAGGTAAGTGGCAATACGACCACGTCATATCCAGGAAAGCAAGAACACACAGGTTATGCATACGTAGTCCCATCAGACACTGGTATCCAAGAGATTAAGCACAAGATTGCATGTTCCCTACAAAATACAGTGTGTATTTTGTTTGATTACTATAGAATAAGTGCTACTTAAATCCCAAGACAAAATATTTGCGGTTCTTATCCTTGAAAACTCTTTAAAAAAAAAAAACAACAATGAAGCAAAAATCTTACCTGATAAAATTATGATCAGGAGTTTACCATGATGGTCTAGGCAACTGTGGAAAAACTTGATTGTATTAGGAATATTTTCCACACGGTACAGCATCTGGAAGCGACAGGGTTACATGTAGCCATTATTCCACCTCTAGACAGCGACAGGCCTTCAAAGGCCTTCTTTCTCTACCTATCTGTGTTGTTTTAAAATACTTCCCCTAACCCAAACAAAAAGATTAACTCATATTAACAAAGCCTTAACTCATATGGAGAAACCAAAGAACTCGGAGAAGAAAAGTGAAAGACTAAGAGAAGGTGTTATCAAACTGACGACCAGCAACAGAAAGCTGCAGTTGAACTCAGTGAAGTATCTTTCTTCTGTCTGGAAAAGACACTTTCTGTATACACAGAGATGCTGTATCAACATCTAAGTGTTGATAAACAGGCAGCGGGGGGTGGGGAGGAGGCATGTCTAGCATAGTGTCCACCATACCCACTGGGTCCTTTACAGCAGAGCTGCTACCCAGGAGCCACTTCCCGGTCAGTCCTGAGGCATGGGCTTATTCCACCCACAGGAAGACAAACTCTTCACTTTTCCATATCAAACCTTGGGAGGTTCTTGTTGGCTTAGTGCACGGGTTGAGAGGTCCCCCTGGATTGAGCACTGTCAGGTCTCAGCGAGACCATCAGCTCCAGCATCACCTGCCCATCTGCTGTGTCACCCTGCCGATGGAGGGCACCCAATGACATGGATCCCAGTGTCAGCCTCTGGGCTACTCTGCTAATCATCAGCCCCAAGCTGGATGTTGAGCTATTGATTGCTACCCTCTCAGTCCAGCAAACTTTGCAGTTACAAGACACGTACATCCTTTCAACTCAGCAGTGTTTTTAAGGCAAGATCTTCACTATGTTTGCTGACTTCCCTGCTAACCTTATTCATGGTGCGTGGAAAAGGCCTGATGGTTTGTAACTGCCCTGATGTATCAAAGAGAATTATCAAAATGAGTTCCTAATGAATTGTAAGTTCATATTCTCCCGGCATCTCTTCAGAAAGCAGCAGTAATTTGCCATTTGTTCTTACACTGATGGCACCCAAATGCCTACAAGATATACGGGAAGCCCTGAGGTCCCTGCTTGAGAAGGTGAGTCCAGCGGTCCTGCTAAGCCATTTCTCCATTAAGAGGCAACTACAGCGTGAGAAATGGTGTCTGGATGGGCAGGTTCAGAGCTAAGCACTGGCCCTGGCAGGCAAAGAGCTTATCACCCAGACCTTCGGCACCGGCTCTTTGATGAGGCCGCTCTGGCTTAGCATGGAGACAGGAGCGTCCTCTGGCATCTGCCTGCTTCCCTTTGATGCTCTTTCGTGTGCGTACAGTGACGACCTGATGATAGGCTCTTGCTGAAGATAATTTTTCCCTGCTCCTTTGTCTTTGCAGACAGGGACAAAAGCAGGGCTCCAGCAAAGGTCCAGGTGCGCAACCACAAGGGAAGGCAGAAGTGCTAAAAGTCAAGGATGCACTAAAAACCAGTTCTGGAGAGCTCCCAGAGAGTTAAGTTGTAATCCAGCTAAACACAGTCTGCAGTTCTGGTTTTCCCCCTGCATGTGTCTTTGCAGCCTGCAGGGCACAAGTTGCTGCCTCTGAATGAGGAGGGTTCATATAAGAGGGGACGCCTTTGGTTTCTGCCTCATTTCTGTAACTGGTCTTTATCACCACAAGCATTTCTAAGCTGTGCCTGGGCCATGGACAGGTCAGATTACTTCTAGACCTTGGAGAAGTCGCACAGGGACAAAGCAGGGCTTTGGGACTGCCCTTGGGACTTGCAAGTTAGTCCTTGACCGAGTGGCCAAACCCCTTAAATATTTTCCAGTTTTGAAAATCAGCTGTTATGAAATGAAAGCAAGATAAAATAATTGCCACTTAAGGAAGTGAATAACAGACTTTTAAAAAACATAACAGACACATACAACATTAGCTTCATCAGGGACACAGCAGCATAATTTCTGACCCCAAAATGGATACAAATTTCACTAACCTTTCCCATTAGTGCTATCCAAACTAGTCCAATTAAAACAAAAACTCTGAGTTTTTTGCAAAGGCAAAGGATGGTTGTCGGCCCCTGCGTGGCCTAGGGCTGCCTGGTGTCACCAGGCAATCTGTGCTCCTGGCCGGCTGCCGGATCTGGGCTCCCCTGGTGCTGCAGCAAGGTCAGCCTCGCTGCCACATTGTGGAAACAGCCATGACTTCCACACTCACCTCTCCGCCCGGCCTCAGCCCCACTGAGTTTGGTGCTTGCACAGCTGCGAGAGCAATAACCACTCACTGCAGAGCTGCGTGCAGCTCTGGTCTCTCCAGCTTGAAGCACGTAGCAGAAACAAAGGGAATGTTTAAAGCTAATCCTGCCATATTACTAATGTTAGTAAAATATTACTGTTGCTAAAGGTAGTCCTGCATTACCTGAATCATATGGATGAAGTCAAACTTCTTATGTGCGCTCTTCTCTTTCACCTGTTGTTCGTACTCAGAGGAAGTGAGCTGGTGCCAAATAAAAGAGACATTCTGGAGATCGGGAGCTTGATTAACCAACTCTGTTTGAAAAGCAGAAGAAGAACAGGAATTTCACAAACCAACAAGAAAACCTCTTCATTCAGATTGGCAGTCCTCACTGTATTCCAGGCACACGTGGGTGCCCCAGGGTGCCTCACCTTTGTACACTGCCACGTGCTGTGGGTTGGGCTCTATGATTTCTGTGTTAATGAAGACCCCCGGGTGTTCAGCCTGCAGGATCCGGATCATTTTCAAATCCTGTTCACCTGTTCAATAAACATAAATTCACTACTTTAAAAACTACTGGAATGGAGTTAGGAGGACACACATGGTAGCACATCTTC
Organism: Struthio camelus; assembly: GCF_040807025.1. NCBI lineage: Eukaryota > Metazoa > Chordata > Aves > Struthioniformes > Struthionidae > Struthio > Struthio camelus. The sequence goes on along the minus strand of NC_090947.1, from coordinate 39,512,610 downwards.
CATTTCTGCTGCTAGGAGATCCTCAGAGCAGAAGTGATACCCTTTGTACCTTGAGACTTGTATGGTGGCATCTAAGACAGAAATAGTCTTATCATCATATCTTGCTGCTCAGCCTAACATAACATGGAAAATATGTTTACAGATAAGACTAAGAACAAGGAGGAGATAAGCAACAGCGTGGAAAACTCATAGTGCCAATACTCATTTGAGTGGTAAGGCAAACAGATCCAAATAATCAAAGATTAATCTGGTTTTAACCAGAAAGCGTTAGTCTTCTCATTACTTCTGATTAAATTGGAAGAACTTTATTCATCCTACAGTTGGAGGCTCCCTAAGGTGTTTGTAACCAGGTCTGGGGATTTGATGGGTGGGAATCATTGCGTGGTATGTGGTCTTTCTTCCTTGGGGCTATGATCCACATCATAGTCTCAGCTCTCAGCATCTACTAACCAGTAGTTACGGTGGGGTCTAAAAATAGTCCTACCCTGGAAAATATCACTTAGAGATACTGAAGCTTCTATATCCTTTCAGCTGACGTAATAGCTATGAGAAAAGTAGACTTCGTTGGCCAGTGTTGCAATAAATAGATTCAAGGAGGAAAATATCAGCTGGGGCAGTGCTCCACCAAAGTCCAAGGACGGACAGGGCTTTGAAATTGGAGAAAAACTCACAGGACCATTCAGGATTGCAGCTGCCTCAGGGCAGGGGGCAAACTGCCCCGGGCTGGTGAAAGGCACAAGGAAAGAGGTTGCAGCAACCTCAATTGAAGGCTAGCAGACAGACTGACATGGGAATTGTTCAGGGAGAGATGGCCAGCTAGAAAATACCTTCCTTTTGCATCCAGGAGAGCCTATGAGTTCCTGCTCTGAAACATGGGATTTTACCATGTGCTTTTGCTAACACTCTGGTGAGGATCATGCCAGGGCCAGGTGGCCGGGGGCTGCTGGTGCAGTGGTAGCATGGCACAAAAGAAAAAAAGGCCTAGGAGATACAGTAAAAAGGACCTGCCCATGACCCTCTCTGGGGCTGGCCGTGATCCTAGCAGGCTGCTGCGCTGGCCCAACCCCGCTGCACGCTGGCAGACAGGGTGCCAGGGTGCCTGGGGAAATCCCATCTGCTCCTCAGCAGCACAGCAGCCGGCTGCTGTTGACGCTTCAAAACCCCTTTAGAAATGTCGGCGAGCAGCCAGCTGTGACCCATCAGCGCTACCCGATACATCAAGGCGCGCAGGAAACAAGAGTGAAACTCCACCGCAAATAGCAGCCCTGTATTTACATGAATTTGCAGCTGAGAAACTTGTGCCAACTGCGGGAAAGCATCGGGCGAATGAGAAAAGGTGAGCTGGATGTGAGGCAGGTCACTAGTCCCCATTGATATTTTAGTTCACTAAACTCATTTTGGGGTGGGGCTCTATGAAATCAGATTCCAAGCATGAAAAGGTCAGGAATCATATATAACTTTTCACTCAACACCCAACTAATTCACTCCTGCCCCTGACTGCAGAAGTTCAGCTATTCCCATCTTGGGCACCGCTGGGGCAGTGGGGGCTGACTAGCTACCTGGGAAAGGGAAAGCTTAACTTTTTTACCTTTCCTCCAAAGCCTTTCTGAAGGGGATGCCAGAAAAAATGGGGACGACATAAAAAGTTCTATTTTCTTAGATCAGACAGAATTTCTGGTTTTTATTACTTATTTCTGGTTTATATTAGTTAATGCAAATGGGGTATAAATTGAGAACCGAAAGATTTTTTTTTCCTCCTCCTTTTCTCAGATGCTCCAATGTATTCCCAGCTGGAGAAAACAATTCAGTGCTATTTTTCTTTTACTTGGGAAAGCAAGGAAACAAGTGAGAAACATATTACTTTCACTTGAAAATATTAACACTCATAATTCAGTTGAAAATACTTTTAAAACCAAAAGCCTACTCTGACAAATCAAACCACTGCTTCTTTTTTCTGCTTTTTATTTTCTCCCTCCCAATGTCCTAGGAGAAAAGTTGGATGTTTCACTACATTTTTTTTTAACAAATGCATTGAAAGCAGCTTTAAAATCATTGCTTCCAAGAGATTGTCTCTCTCTGGAGGAAAATATCATTTGCAATTAAACCCCACTGATCACTGGAGAAAAAAAAAAAAAGGCAGTTAAAAAGAAGCACATCTTGCAAAAGCTGCCCAGGCCCCATGCGAGTGTTTCTGGCCTCCTCACCACATTTTGCTTGCCTGGAGCTCAAGAGCATAGCCCAGCCTTGGCCTCTAGGATGGCAATGAAAACAAGAGGTACCTTCAGGTGGGATAGTCCAGGATAGGACCTTTGGGTGGAACAAATCTTACTTCCCCTGGCGCAGGCGCCTGCTTTTGGGCATATAAAGTTAGGTGAGAGTCATCAAGAGACAGAGCCTAAGCTAAGATCATCAGATTGACCTCGCTTGGACCCACGCTGACCCACGCCGGAGAAGCGGGTGTGGCAGGGAAGGGACCATCGCTCTCGCCCTGGCTCGGCACCCCTGCTTGGCATTTCTCGGCTCCAGCAGGAATTTCGGTTGTTAACACCCAAATAGTTCTCGCCATTGCTCAAAACCTCAGCAGTGCCTGCTGCTAAACTGGAGCCACCTCAGTGTTGTCACGCTCTTACCTGTGCCGCTGCCAACTCCCAGGACATTTAATGTGGACTTCCCATCACCCAGGCTGAAATTACAAGTAGACACAATGTGTTACTTAACTGTACTATTTCATACAATTTTACACTTTAATTCTATTATCTGTGATGTCATATATACCTAGAGATCTAACTGAGATTTGTCGCGTATATCAGGTTAGAAATTTGAGCCTCTCTTCAGAGCTATAACAGTGTGGCGTGGCCAGGCCTGACACTAGTAGAGTCATATTTCAAAGTACAGTCCTACAGGGAAGTACAGTATGCATCCGAATATAGTATTGCCCTTGCCCTGCCAGATAACTTTCTCCAAGCTATGGCTGGTGCGTGCTGGCCTCGTGTTATTCTCGGGGACACTGCAGCAGTGATTCGATAAGAGGGAAGAAGGTGATAAATCCTGGAAGGAGTGAGCTACTCAGGGAAGGAGCCTTGGCCCCGATGCTGATCAGAGGCTAGAGTTTCCTGGCTCCATTTTTTCCTCTGTGGAAAATACATTAACATGAAAAATTACTCAGGCTTGAAAGGGCTTTCCTGTGGCTTTGAATTTAGAGTGTTTTAAAACTATCTGGAGCCATCCAGGCCTAATGTATTACATCTGTACTTCCCAAACGTGGTTTATCATTTGATACTTAAGCAATGCAAATCAACTTAGAATAGAAATAAGGAGGCCTTAAGGGACTGAGAAAGCTAAGAATTAGTCACTAGAAGAGAATTAGAGATGTGTTACTGATGTGTGATGAAGTCCCAAAAGCAGGAAGAGAGCACAAGAGAGAGATTTCTTTTGAAAAAGCTTTAACCCTTGGAAAATCAGCTAATGAAGGGAGATGGACATGAAAATGAGGTCTTGATTCTTTCCCTAATAACAGCTGAGAAGCAGCACAGTGTATTAATTGAAATGTATTCCGAAGTCGTTAAACAGAACTTCTCTTAAGGGATGTTCCCTTAAGTCCCCTTAAGGGACTTAAAACTGAAACGCATTAAAAGTTTATTCATTCCCCTAGAAATCCTTAAACAGGCTCTCTGATCCTTACACGCGAGTTTCCCGCTCAGCATCACGCTGGCTTTTCCACTTTTGCGGAGGTGCTCCTTACCCAGCCATGATGTGGGGCATTTCTTGCTTATTGAACTCCTCCATGCACTGGTGCTCCGTAGAATGATCCAAAAACGACTTGAAGGCCTCCACATACTCCTCGGCCGTTAGACTTCTCATGGAAGGGACCACGTATAGCTCTTGAGAAATAAATACAAATTGTGCATTGGCAGCTCCAAGGCAAATGCAGAGTTCAAGCACTTATTGCATGTAAGAAACCCACCTCAGGAAGACGTGTGTCCCCGGAGCCTCATGTGTCCTGCGAATACCCCACAGCCTCTTCACACCACACAGTTGGAAAATTGTTCTTAAATGCACTTTGACATCAGCGTATTTGTCAAGGTACATAGCTGACTACTTTCTACAAGTCCCCTCGTGGAAAATGGCACCCAAATTTCCTGAAGTGGCCGTGCTGAGGGCACTTGGTTTGCAGAAAGGCCAAGGGGGAGCCAGAACATTTCAGCTGGAGGGGGAGGCTCCTTCGGGACAAAGCGCTGTGCTGAGTCTCCCTGCCTCCAGGTTCAGCCCTGGCTCAGCTGTGGGCTCCCTGCCCTTCTGCAAATGAATATATGAGCCATTTCAGGGCAAACGGAATTTGATGCCAAAAGAGCCTGGTGTGGTCCAGGATGCTCCTCTCCCACGAGAGTTGAGCCAACGTCACGCAGACGCTGCGAGAAGCAGGCTTTTAGTAGGAAAGTAGAAGTAGTGCCAGCCTGGACACGTGTGATTGACATTGAACAGGAACTGTCCAGAAGGAAAAGAAATCAGCTTTTACTCCTAAACGAAACGAGGATGAAGGACAGAACTCAGCAGAACATCTTCATCCTCCTTTTTATTTTATTAGGAGCTGCTTATTTAACATCTGCATTTACCTTGCTGTAGCTCATAAGAAAATTTTGTATTAGGACGCCAAAAAAAAAGTATGCCTCACACAGGATTGTGCAATCTTAAACGGATGCATGCCTAAGGTCTCTCCAAAACCACAAGTCATAAACAACTGTGTTTTCTGCTACATGTGAATGGAGATCCTTCATCCAGCCTTCAGGGTCCTCACAGGAGCCTGAAACAGTCTCCACTTCCATGGATACGGAGGTAAATATTTCAAAATCTATCCTCAACACTTTGAAGGTATACCCTAAAATAAACCTGAAATCACCTGGATTGCCATTAATGTAGCATGCTGTTTCATCCTTTTTTTTTTTTTTTAACACAACCTGTAACTCTTATTCCAACAGAATTAAGACATATTTATAGTGATAGCGAGCTGAGTGGACACTTTATTTTAATCTCTCTCTTTTTTTAATTTCTCCCAAATACCTGAATTATCGTGAGGAGCCGTCAGAATCTCTGCTTCAAAGTTCATGCTGTGGAATCTATTCCTGTAAGGAAAGCATAGCGCTTCAGTTATCCGAAGAACCCGTAGGCTTTTTGAAGTGGCACTGAGAATGGAGAATAAAAGGAAGATACTCCAGGACAAATTTTCCTCACTCAATAATCAATATTATTTGTGTTCTTTTACTATAAGAAAATCAAAACTTCTGGGTTAGCTGATCGTCCATAAACGTCAACAGAGGACTTTCCACCTGCACCAATATTTGCCTGAGGTGCATCATGGAAGCTTTTTCCCCCTCTGAGGAATCCTTAACTGGTCAATAGTAGTGAAAGGCATCAGACTAAATGACATTACATACTTTGCGAAACCTTCACTCATGAGTGGAGCAGAAGAAATAGCAGAGAGGTTAGGAAAAGGCTAGAGTGAGCTTCAGCACTTGAATTGCTAAAAGATCTGCTTGGCCCAGCGTCCCAGGGTCCATTTGCTTTATTTTGTTTTAACGTCAGTTTTCCCTGGCTGAAAATAATCATGTCGGGTAATTTATAAAACTCACAGGACTGAAAGGGCAATAGGTAAAAAAGTCAGTTGCCCAAGAATGAAATGTTTTAATTCTTAGTTTAGGTCTTTTTGTAAAGACTTCCAGCAATGAATTCACATCTTCATTTTAATTTGACAACGTATCTCATGTGTAAAATACGGATAAGGAGCCACTAGCAAAAGGAAGGTATGAAATGAAATAGGAGCAAGAGCCTCATCTCTGTAAAGTAAAGGTTGGGGTGAGGCTACCTATATAGGGGAACTAGTCATCTTCTACAAAACTGCATTTCAACATCTACAGGCACAGCAAGACTTACAGGTGATGTTCCTGTATTACCTAAGTACCAACGAGTTGCTGGTCCTAAGCCCTGACGTGAGAAACTGCTTCGTGACAAGCAGCACGGCACAGCAGCTCGCGGCCCCGTTTTCCCCCTGCCAGGGAACAAATTTCTGGTGGGAGCAAGAAACAAGCCAAGAAGCGGAAAGGAAAAAGGCAGGTCTTGTCCCAGGGCTTTGAGCTATACTCATCACGACTGTGATAACAGGCAGCAGGGAAGCGGCCACAGGTTCAAATAACACATTACTTAGGTTAGTAATGGCAAGAGAAGACTAAGGTGCCCCAGAAGTACTCGGAGGAGCTAGGGTGCTGCCAGAAGCCTGCACGAACAAGTGACTCATCTGAAACCCCTGCAAAAATCAGATCAGAAGAGCTTTTCTGACTCTCAAGAGGTATATCAGCGATTTCGGTTCCACCATCTTGACCTCAAATCTCTGGGAAAATGCTGAATTTCAGCAGCACTAAGCCTGAACTCAGCCTCTTGTTATGAGCTCCAATTTGGCTGCAGACCAAGCCCTCAAATTTCCACTCGGCTCTCTGACCTCTTCCTTCTCTGAATGTCAAAACAGAGGACTATTTCATGCTCTCGGTTGGGCAAACTGAGCAAGGTGGTTTTCGGAATAAATCTTCCACGTAAATGCTGCGAGGCAGCGCCGTTGTCCCTGCTCAGAGCAACAGTCTCATCAGCAGGGAGTCCGAGGGATGCGGACTCCATTTCTGACCGGTCAAATGCTTCCAGCTGTCCCAGGAGAGTTGCCAGGCGGCCTGGACAGCCTGTACAGCGCAAGCATTCGCCAGCGTGAAGGAGGCCAAGTTAACTCTTCCACCGAGACTCGTGGCATTTCTCCCCCGGCAGGGTTTCTAAGATTAACTCTGGTTGCTAGGAAGGTGGGACAGGCTTCCTTATCACTGGGGATAAATGGTCATGCTCTAAAATCTGGCTGAAAATCTAGCCCAGATCTGAAAATCAGCTTTAACTCTTCCATTGTCTTTGGGCTGGTATTGTTTGTCCCCAACCTGGGGCTGGGCCACCCACACCAAAACGGAGCATTGGAGCCACCTTGCTCTCTTGGGCAGCAGCACAATTCGGATCATAAAGGTGCAAGTTGCCTCCTAGCCCTGCCTTGTCAGAGGCTGAACCGAGCCCTGACACGTAAGTCTGGTATCTCTTTTCTTAGCTGCGCTTCCCGCCGTGACCAGGACGCCACGTCCTGCGCGCCGGTGGTCAACCCGGCTGCGCGATGCCGCTTCCCGCGGCAGTGCGCGGCTCCGAACTCCATCCCCGCGCAGGGGCGACAGCGGGAGGCGCGAGACCTTGCACCAGCCAAGCGCTTACGAGGAAAACTCCTCGTCCCTCCCACGCGCCCTCCGCAGACACCATTTCCAAGCCCAGCCCTGCCCGCCTCCAGCTGTTTGGACAACTCCACGCACGAAGCGAAACCTCTGCCCGCTCCTAACCCGAGCAAGTCGCGGGTTTAGGGGGACAGAGGCAAGTCACTGCGCCGCCTCAAGTGACACAACGCCTTTAAGACTGTTGGGAAAAAGCCGCTAAATTGGAGGTGTGCTAAATTGGACGTAAAATCAGGCTTCTAATTTTTTGAAGCCGGCGGGGAAACGCTGCCGAGGTCGGCTCACCTTTTGCTGCCGGGGGCCGGCTCCATGCTGGAGGCGGCGCCGCGCTCGCTCCCGCTGCCGGGGCCGGGCTGGGGGCTCCCTCGCGGGCTCGCGGCCGCCCCGGGGGCTCGGCGGCGCCCGGGGACAGCATACCCCGGGCTCGGCGCCGCTGACCGCTAGCCACCCGCCGGGCGCTTAAGTTAGCGTTCCCACCTGTTCTCCTACCGTACGTCAGCTCTTTAGCCTACTGGCGCGCTTTCGGTGACCTCCCGCGTTTGAGCAGGGTTTTACGAGCACCTGTCACGACCGCCCGGGTTGCTCGAGCGATGGAAAGAAACCTGAGCCGCGCTGGCGAAGGGCGCTGGTAATAAAATAGGGGGAAAAAAAAGAAAAAAGGCTCACCGTAAAGCTCGCCCGGGCGGAGGCGGGCTTGCTTCATCACGCAAGCGACCTTACTTCAGTCAGATCTGACTTTCAGATGGATTTAAGTTATCTTCACCGCAAGACAGAGCTGGGGCAGCGCGTTAAGTTAGCGAGGACCCCGCCGCGGATCTTAACCGAAACGTTCAAACCGCAGATGAGGAAAGAGCAGAGCTCCTTTGCCAGCTGTAAAACACAGGTCCGGACCCCCGGGTCCTGTTTGACCACCTGGGCGGTGCTTTAGGGCCCCAGGGACCCAGGGAAAGCCGCGGCCTACGAGCCAGCAGGCGCCCGCAGGGGTAGATGAAGGAGAAACCCCGGCAGGAGCCGCCTCCCCCCTCCCGTCGAGCAGCGTTTCGGCGGGGAGCCGGGGCGCCGCGCTCCCGGAGGGGAAGCCGTACCTTCCTGGCGCGACGGGAGCGAGAGTCGTGGCGGCCGACGGCACGGGGCCGAAGCGGCGGCGCTCGCCTCCCCGCGGCCCGGCCGGCTCCCTGCTGCCCCGCGGCGCCCGGGTCTCCTTTTATCGACGGCAGAAATCGCCCGGCGGCCCCGGGGAAACCTCCCCGCGCGTCCACGGGAGGCCGACGCGCTGCCCCCCGCCTTCCCCGGCTCCGCTGAGGAGCGCGCCGCGACGGACGGAGCCCCTTTATCCCGCAACAAGGGCGTTTGTTCTCGCGGCCCGGAGAACAATAGCGCATTGTACGGCGGGGATTTGAGAGGTGGTGGCTTTGGGGGATGTACCCTTTGCACGCTGTGCTTTTGGCGCTGCTGGCAAGCTCCCGACTAAATCCTTGCTAAACCGTACTTTTCCCGCAAATGCAACAGGCCGGCGTCCGAGCTCAGCCGCACCGCTATGAGGCCTGCAGGAAGAGGATGGATAAAGCCGGAGCAGGTATGGCAGCGCTGCAAAGCAAAACAGCTGTGGTCTTCTGCAAACGCTGGAGCCGCAGCAGTCGGGTTTGGCGGGGCCCCGTCCTGCAGAAATAGGTCGCTCGCTTTTCCCACGGGCGAGCCCGCCTGCTGCTGGGTATCAACGCCCCCCTCTCCACGGCCTGCGCGAACGAGTCCTGCGCCTGCACCTCCGGGCGTGAACGTCAGGTTATTGGGAAACATATAAACGGCGTGCCCGAACATTTCGATCTGCATCACCACAATTTTTCACGCAACCAGGCCTGTAAAATTTCATCGCTTATCTGCACCTTCAGGCACAAAGAAGCGATGTCTGCTGCTAGCTGCTGCTCCTGTTTTGATTTTTTTTTTTTTGAGTTGTATTGAGTTAAAAAATAATAATTTGGCCATTTCACTTGGGCATGAACACAGAATTTCAATGAATTTATCTTCTAACGTACTCCACCGATCAGCATTGTTATTAAGAACATCCTAGCCCTAATTAGCACAACTGGTCAAGGTTCATGTAATCTAACTTTGATTCTGTCTTGAGTAGAGTTCATTTCTTCTGTACCAGCATCCGTTTTTAATGAATCATTTAGTCATCTTTTACTTAGTTAGTCATTTAGTTAATCGTTTAGTCACTCTCACTTTTCTAGACAAAACTTTTACCAAATAAACGGCAGTTTCTGTATTCTCCTGAGGGAAATACTTGGTGCAAAACCATCCATCTGCATTAGGGAAGTTCTGATAGACAGGCAGGTCACCAGCAATTTTGCAGCATTCATTTTCCTGATAGTTAAAGACAAGAATATTTCTCATCAAGGAATAAATTTTGTTTCGCATTAATCCTATTAAAAGTACAGCAGATCCCGGGGAGCACTAGATCTCAGTGCTTAAGCAATTGCATTTGTTTTTTATATGTGTATACATGATTTTTACTATAAGAAAAACAATGTGATTTCTGGTAAATGCTGAAAAGCAAAAACCGGTGTATAAGTGGTGAGAGGCAATTCTCAAAATCCGGCTGGTTTGAGGAGCACAGACCTGGAGCACCAAATCATCTCAATCACGCGTTTCAGGCAGCTCCCCGAACACGACCTAAAACTGTCCCATGTAGTAGGTTATATCTACCGTGTCCCCGGGAAAGTGTCCCTGCCCTTTATTACCCCCATGGCAAAGGGCTGCCCCGAGCCGACAACAGCCGCATCTCCAAACAGTCAGAAAAGAGGCAACAGCAGTAAAATCAGTTACGGGGGCGGCCGGCGGCGTGAGGGCGCTCAGGGCTATAGGTGCCCTTGGAGAGGCCACAGCTCTTGAACCAGGACAACTACGACCAGTATTTGGATTTATGCTGCCAGAAGCAGGTGCCCACGAGCTCCTCGCTGGCCCATGACACCGGCGGGCATGCAGCGCCCAGGTGCCACGGTCCTGCTGGTTATGGAGGCAAAAACTGCATGTTTTCAGGACAGAGATCATTGCAAGTATACACAAGCAGCATATAGTCATTAATGTTGCCAATTAGATGTCCTTCCTGAAGCGAAGGACCAGAAGTGAAATTCTGCGTGCTAACCTGCACTTAAATCGAGCTGTAAAACCCTCCGCTTTGCCCCTAGACAGCATATGCTTAGCTAAACTAAAATTTCTTCTAAAATTGGTGGATTGTTTCCTTTCCATTTGCTGGGTGCTCTGCCGGCTCTTCACGCACAGCGTTTGTACCGCGTGGACAGCATGCAGGTTGCTCTCCAGCGCCGTGGGAGGTGGTCCTGCTGGACCGCAGCAGCTGTTGGCCGTCCGGCGCGCCCGGCCCTTCGCACCGCAGACCGAGCGGAGCAGGGAAGTGACTCCGAAAGCCCGAAAACTTTCCAAGTAACGTTTCTAAAAAGCTGAATCCTTTGCAGCTCTTCGGCGGAAACGCAGCAAATCGAGGCGCTCTGACTCAGCCCGGCGTTTCTAAGCCAGGGGCGTGAAACGCGGGTTCAGCCCCGTGCCCGTCCGAGCCCAGCGGCGGAGTAGCGAGCGTTGCCCAAACTGAAGAGCCCACAGACGCTGGCTATATTTAACTAAATGTGAACTAGCTTTTACGCGGTCTGCGCACTAGATGGTGTTGCAAGGACGCGTTTGTGCTGCTGCCCTTCCGCCTGGATCCCCGCTCAGTCCCGCTGGAGCTGGCCCTTGCTGCTAACCTGGGCTGCTGCCCTCGTTGCTTTTTCGGGGCTGGCAGAGGTCGCTCTGAAACGGACCGCTCGCTGCCTTTTCCTCCCCTCAGCAGCAGACCTGGGGCAGCAGCTACGGTGTGATCGCGGCGTGCCAAATATCGTTGTCCGCCCCGGGACTCATCACGCGGCCGGGCGAGGGACATGGCTCTCCGTTTGCAGATTAGCTTTCCTTATGGGCTGCAGAAAGGAAAAGTACTTTATGTTGAACAGCACGGGGGAAAAAAGGTATTGAGCAAAGCGGTCATCCCTGGGAACGGCCGTACTTCGGAACAATAACCGGGGAAAAAAAGCCAGGAGGTTTCCCTCAGGCTCAGCAGTTAAATCTCCCGGCAATTTTTTTTCTTCCCGCTGCAAAATCAGTATTTCTCCTAGGAATAAGAAAAGAAAATAAATCAGAAAGACCGGTTCGGCAGAGGAGCAGGCAGGGTCAGCCCCGAGCCGTAGGGTGCAAGCAGCGCGGCGATGCACGTGAGACGGCGGCGGTGGCGTGGGAAGGCGCACGGAGGCGGCCGTGCTCGGGGAGCAGGGTGCCAGGGGGGTCTCCACGCATGCTCCGGTTTCCCGGCCCCTCTCCTAGCATATTTTTAAAGGTAAATTTCTGGCTTTTGGAGGTCCCTGGAGTTCTGGAGGGCCCAGCATGTGCCCCAGGCAGAAGATCCTTTGAAAGAAGTCCAAAAATGGGTTTATTTAAGAGCAATTTCATGAAAGTTTTCCATGATAGGCAGGGGAAGTGAGGGAGGAAACTCAGGGTGTCTCAGCCAGGATAACTAATACCTTAGGAGTAGCTGGTGCCTCTGAGATGTCGGAGAAATAAAGGCTTGGATAAAGCCTGAAAGCAAAATGATCTTATATCACAAGGATAAATCCAGAAAACTGGGAGAACCATTCAATATTTAGGTGGTGAAACATCTTTCTTAAGCTATAAGCTTTAAGCATTTTGCTAATGCCATCAGTTCATGGAAATCCACTTTTTAAGAACAGGGCGGGGGGACAATCGTTTCGTATTTTAAATTGCACCTCCAAGAATTGCTAGAAATTGATAATTAGATTTCATTAAAGATAAACAGAAGTGCCTTTTTTTTTTCCTGAGCGAGATGGTTGAAGGGCTACAGAGGAGAAAAATAAACAAGCACTGAGATGGCAATAATTTCCATTTTCCCTGTGCTCTTTTGAATGCCAGATACTGCAAGCAGCTCTCCTTTAGAGGCTGCATACAATTCCCACCCAAGGTGTCTGCGGTATCTAGAGCACTGCAGGCTCAGTGAGTTTTTTCTTCTATTTTTTCCCCGCTGCTTAGTAGTCTCCTCATGGTGACAACAAAACGTCTGTTTTCCAGGAAACCATTTGAGCTTTATGGATTAGCCACGGTAGGCACTTGCAGACTTCCATAAAGCACGCTGACACGCTCCCTGGTGTATTACTAACTTGACTGAAAAATTGATCAAAACTGATAGAGTTACAGGGCCCGGAGTCCCTTTGCAATCTGCCTTTGCGCTGCTCCGCTCCAATGGAGCCAGCAGAGCTGCGACGAGCAAAAACACTTGCTTGGAGATCAAAAACAACACCTTAATATTGCTTTTGGTTTTGCACCTTTTGCCCAACTAGCGCCTGCGCCAGGCTACTTCAAGGGTCGTGCAGGTGCTCCCCCGTCCTGCGTCTACCCTGAGCCTGGTTTGGCCATGGGTGAAAATCCAGCAGGGTTAGCCCAACGATTTCCTAGTCTTTGGGAAGGCAGCCAGGCACTGCATGTGTCGCCCCTCTGCAAACAGTAGTCAGTGTCCTTCAGCATCGCCTCCTCCTTCTGCTTCTTATTTACGCTGTGGTTTTTGCTGGAATTCCAAGCGAAGGCTGCATCGGGGAATAGCAAAGCCAGTACCTCATTTAAAGAGTTTCCAAATGAGCTGGCAGGTGACATACAAAAGGTATTAAGAGAATCGACAAGGGACCCGGAGTGGAAGAGCTAACAGAGAGGATGCAGCGCTCCCTGCCTGTCCCAACGCTAAACACGCTATCACATCCCGAATCCTTTCTACCACGCATTAAAGCAGCAGCTGCTCCTGTGCAAAGTAGTAACGCTGCCCTGGCTGTCCAAACCAGTTCAATAACGCTGATCAATAAACATGCAAAGATTAAAGCAATGGCATGTTACTGCATGCAGGAAAAGACACACTATGATAAAAAGTAATATTAAAAAAAAAAAAGCCTATACCCAGCAAGTTTCTTTGTGCTGCCTTCCTTGAATTGCACACTGCCAAGGGGAAAATGACAGCTATGGAAAGCCGCACTGAGGCGCTAACGGCCTGTTTCTCAGCTCTTCACATTGATGATACAGTTTATAGCCTCCCACAATGTTATTTAAACATGCCTTTGAAATGAGTTCAAAATGTTATTATCATATATTTTTATTAGCCCCCAAAAGGTACGACGATGACAAGCGTCAGGACAGGGAGCAAATGGAGTTAATTTTAGGATGTTATATTGCATGTGGATGGATAGTGCCATACAGGCTATTGGAGAAAGCATAACAAATGGGATTATTTTTACCACAAACACCCAGCACAAGCCATCTGCCGTCACCTCAGAAAACGCTGCACGTTTTCCAGTTCCGTCGGCTACGTGCCATTTTAACACATCAAAGTTTTCTTTATTTTACCTGAACGCATACGATAATAAGAAGATGACCTACAGGCTCCGGACACCTGCCTTTTCCCCCAGCTACAAACCATTTCTGCCAGGCTCGTCCCCAGATCCAGCACCCCAGACCTTCACAACAGCCCCGGCCAGTGGAGGGGCAGGATCAGCCCCAGCGCAGAGAAGAGGTGCTGCCCCAGAGACTTATCCTTCCAGATACAGCCGCTGTTGAAACCTTCACTGCAGAAACCCTAATTATTACTGTAGGTAAGTCCTCTGGGGCCATCCAGGTAGCGACAGGACCTGATGGTCCACCATCTCCTTCCTTGCTCTTCCACGTGGCCACAGAAGCTCACTGCCTTCCCCCGACCACTTCTTCTAACGACTTACCCCAGAAATATAAGGGTCAGGCCCTCTGAGCTGGTGACGTGATCCATAGCCCCACACAGGCTCCAGGGGTCACAAAGCACCCAGCCTTGAAAGAATCTCCGTAAACTGGGTGCAGCAAGGCTGTTTACAGCCTACTTCAAAAAACGCTGCAAATTTAAAAAATTAAAGCAGCTCCAGTATGACTCCACCACGTCATCGCTCTAAGGTTAGCCCAGTGCTCAGCGGGGCGTGCTGCTGAGGCTCGCCTCGTCTCCAACAAGCCCGGCGCACGGCGCACTCACCTTGGCTGGTGTCACCACCCTTGTTTTCCCATCCACACTGTCATCTTCCCATCCATACAGTCCCTGTCCGTGCAGTCCCCATCCACGCTGTCATCTTCCCATCCATGCAGTCCCCATCCATGCTGTCGATCCCTGATTTACTCCTCCATAGCGGCCCTGTGTTTTAAAGCCAATGCCAGTTACCAATTACATGGACAGCTTTTCCAAGAGATGCATCCTAAATGTAAGTAACATCTTGGGCTCTGCTGGAAGTACCACCTACATTTCAACGCTTCCAGCCGTGCACTGGAGTAAAGTGCCCTGTTCAGCTCCCACATGCACGGACGGGGCCAAAACTTATCCCAAAGTTCATAGCAGACCAAACCCAATGCCTTATTTTTCATCTCGTTAGCTTATTAAATAACAAATTCATGATGAGCTTTCCCAAAGCAGTGAAAACACTTTTGATCTTGATTCCTAGCATCAGCTATAGAAAGGGAATTAAAATTCAGGCTTCATTACCAACACTTTAATTATTCAGTGTTACCAAGTTGTCACCGGGCCTTTAATTATTTTTCAGTTTATACCTAATTTCCTGCACTATGAGTGTTCTGGTGATGTTAAGATAGATCTGCAACTGTAATGGGAAATGCCCAAGTCCTTTATGATGCTGAGCATTGGAAGCGACAACTTTAATAAAATCCACTAGGCTCCCAGGCCATGAACTGTCATCAATATAGTGCTCATCTGCAGTTGGCACACTACTTAATTATGTTCTTTTGGTACCAATAAAAACTTAATAATGTATTCAAAATGAGTAAACAGGATATAGCAGTGCTTGTGCTTTTGCCTCCACTGAAAGACTGGGATAAGACCGTGAAATTCATCTGTCAGGCCTTCTTAGCAGTGGACTTGGCCTTTCAGACAACAGCATGACACAGTCAAAGCTGTTTATCTATAAGATATGAGTGCTCACGGTATTGCTAGTATTCTGGAGACGTAGCAAAGCTTTCGCATGTGATAAGTACCATCTACCCATACAGTTTCCACTGCTTACATACGTCATTTCTTTTAACACACTAGGCAATTTTGACTGAGCAAAATGTTACACAAAGATGATACCTTGAAGCCGATAGAGAAACCCTGGCAATCCTCACCAGGCCTTGGTCTGGGGAGATTTGCAAAGTTTCAAGCAATTTGCGATGGGATTGCTACGCACACTGCTGCTTTGCAGCACTGGGGAGCCCTGAGGAGCTCTTCCGGCTGGTGTGAACTGACCAACCAAGGACCTGTGCAGAAAGACATGAAGACGTTTTCTCCTCTTTTGCCCTCAGAAGACTGCTCTTCAGCAGAGCCTGGTCTCTGATGTGCAGGCAATGTTGACCAGACCCCTGAGACAGTTCGTCCCAGACTTCCCAGGGCCACTTCCAGCCACAGCTCCTGTCTGTCCCATGCCCAGACAGGGCAAACTGGTTTGAAGTGGAACAGGCACCCAAGAGGACCATATATCATGTCCAAGCTTCATGCACAGATGCCACCAACGCTGTGCGAGTCAACTGCCCTAGAGGCAAGCTGAGTGGAGGTTTTCGTGCCTTGCTCTTTGATACTGCTCATGGTGAAAACCCACTTAACTAGGGAAAAAAGAACTGAGTGGAAGACCTGCCAAAATACCCTCACTACCATGATCTGAGAGCGACCAGGAAGAACCAGCATTTTTTCAGCACGATTCCTGTGGCGGGCTGCGTGCAGAGGTCCCAAATAACATGAAGCACGTGCCAAGCTCGACCTGGGATGGCAGCATTGTCTTCCCACCGCATGGTCACGTGGCAAACAAACAGCTGCATAACAGTGCCTGCCTTTAACTCTGACAGGTATCCTAGGAGCCAGGAGGGCCTCTAGGCCCCCTTTGAGGGTTTTTTAGGGGTAACTTTTTAAATTAGTAACAGTGCAATTGCAAGGGGTTGAAATCTCAGCTCTCTTGAGGGCAGAGGTAGCTTTGCCATTGATTTGAAGGACATTAGGGTTGGCCCCAGTGAGTCTGGACATGTCGCAATAAAAGCTGCTGCCATTTTCTGTAATTTCTATATTTCTGGCACTGAGGTATGGCATCAGAAAAGCAGGGAACTCCTGTGAGCTGAAAGGCAATGGCAATGCTGCATATTGATTTTTTGATGATCGTTTCCAGGACTCCACAGTGTCTCACACACAACGTGCTTTGGGAAGCTGAGCCGTAGCAGTAGTAAAGATCAAATGTCTTGGCAAGGGTATTGTAAACGGCAGAGCCCGGCGACAGCTCCGGGAAGCAGAGGGTGCGTGTTCCCGCTGGGGAAGCCCATGCTATTGGCAGGGCAAAGGGAAAGTGTCTTTCTTGCTCGGATAATCAATGCGGTGAAGAAAGCAGGAAAGCAAACAGACGTAGAAGAGGGACACACCAGTACTACTCGTCGTAGCACAAGCTACCAGCAGGAGCTAGCCCGGACACTGCAGGGTTCATCGCTTCATTTCCATGGTCTAAAAGCCCTCTGATGTATCTCATGACTTTCTGTCTGAAAAACCTCCAAGCCTTGAACCCTTCCAGGCTGCTTTGCACAACGCGCCTTCCCCTGCTGCCCTGCCCTTGCCTCCCTCCAAGGCTGCTCGGAAACCCCCATCTCAGTCATTTCTCTAGACAAAACGCAGAGAAGGGGGAAAAGCCCATCGTCCACCGCACATAAACTTGGTCCTGACTTCTGCCTCCCGCTGCTGTGAAGTAGCCGGAGCCGCTGGGCGCGTTGCAGCAAGAAGCGCAAGGTGAGCCTTGAGGAGCCAGCGGCTGCGGACAGATGCCTCCCCGTCCCGCAGACATTTCCTGCTGCAGCGAGGCCACAAGCCTGCGCAACGCTCCTGGCGGCCACCTACCCTCTGTCTGCCAGCTGACGCTGAAACACGTTGTCTGGTTACCACCGTGAATTTTTTTTTTTCTTACAATATAATGATGCTCCTTGCCCAGAATTAATTAGAGGAGGTATGAAATAACCTTTCTTGCCAGCACCTTTTGCAAGCAATTTTTTTCATGTTTAAGATTCATACCCGTGTTAAATTATTAGTCCTGATCTGCCGGAGAGGCGGAAGCAAGGTTTGCTAACACTTTAGGGAAGTGCTGAACATCGTTGCCTGTTTCATACGGATCTTTCTGCTAATTGACTTACTACCGCACATACTTGGGAGTATATTTGCTTCCCTGCGAGGACTGCGGTATTATGGAGATGTGCCTTTTTCCATGCCAATCTACAGCTCTGCCTGGCAGCTTGACTCACAACTCGTTTCCTAGGAAAAAAAAAAAAGAAAAAAGAAAAAAGAAAAAAGAAAAAAATAACCACGCCACCCAGATGTGGATGATTAGTGACTGAGCCAGAACTAACTTCTCAGAAAATTGTACTTATTGCAGGACAAATTGAGTCAGCTATGGCAGAAGCTAGAATAATTGCCTGGGGGACCACAGGGCTTGCGCAGCGGTTAACGCGTTATTTGTGGCGTCTTGGCGCCAGGCTGGAAACAGCAGGCGAAGTGGCAGCGAGCAAGGTGCAAAGCCCCGCATGGCAGCAGCAATTTGTGCAGGTAAAGACTTACTGCCATCGCGGCAAGGTTGCAAAACACCCCTACAGACGCTTGCAGGTGGGATAGTAAGGGGAAGGAAGTGTTTTACCACAGTGCTTTAGTCTTACGGCGAGATGCATGAATTCCCTGTTCCTACAGTCGCCGGTTTGAGTGCAATCCATGCTCCACGGCACGGGGATAAACCTTTTTACTGCTCTAAATGCCCACAGCCGGAAGGGATGGAGGTTTTTTTTGCACACCCGCTCAGGGGGACCACACTTTAGCTCCCCGCCCCACGCCGTTTTCCACCCGTCACGCCGACCTGCGCAATTGAATTTGTGCATAAACCCCCCAGGGGAGGCAGCGTCCGCCCAGCACCTGCGAGGAGCGGTCGCCCCTGAGGCGCGAGCTGGCACACGCTGCATGCATGGTGCGTCCCTACCATTTCATTTAAGTCCTGGCAGGTCCGGGGAAATCAGCAAAGCGCGAACCTTCTTTTTTTTTTTTTTTTTTTTTTGTTAACACTAAAAATGTTGTTGTGGTTAATATGCACATAGGTCTTGATATTTCCATTAGCTCAGTCAGATCTAGAGCTGGTTAATACTTGCATGGAGACGTGTGCTTCCCTAGAGGCGGCGTGGGGCCGCGGCAGCCGGGGCAGCCACGCTTGCTGCCAACGCTGGTTGGGCACCTCTTGTCCCCAGGAAAGGCTGGGGACAGATATTTTTTACTTCTGCTGAGAACATGTGTTAGTTAAAATAATCGCCAAGTAGATTTATGCTAGTTGTGCCGTGCCATTATTCAGTTATTTTTGCCTAGGCAAGCGATACTTAATCTGGTCGCCCAGCTCGTACTTATAGGTAAAGTCCAGATGTAATCATTTTTCTGTTCTCTGTTAAGAGAGACACGGCACTCCTGGAGAGAGTCCAGCGGAGGGCTACCAAGATGATTAGAGGGCTGGAGCACCTCTCCTATGAAGAAAGACTGCAAGAGCTGGGCCTGTTCAGCCTGGAGAAGAGAAGATTGAGAGGCGATCTCATCAACGTGTACAAGTATCTGAAGGGGGAGTGTCAAGAGGATGAGGCCAGCCTCTTCTCCGTGGTGCCCAGCGACAGGACAAGAGGCAATGGGCAGAAACTGAACCACAGGAAGGTCCATCTGAAGCTGAGGAAAAACTTCTTCACTGTGAGGGTGACAGAGCATTGGAACAGGTTGCCCAGAGAGGTGGTGGAGTCTCCTTCGCTGGAGATATTCAAAAGCCGTCTGGATGTGATCCTGAGCAATGTGCTCTAGAGGCCCCTGCTTGAGCAGGGGGTTGGACTAGACGACCTCCAGAGGTCCCTTCCAACCTCAACCATTCTGTGATTCTGTGATTCTCTGAAAATAAGTATTCTGCGCATGAAAAAAGGGGTCCTCCTACAGGAAGGGGGTCTGACTCAGCAGAGGCGGCCCGCGTTGGCCTTGCGCCCCGCGAGCACTGCCGCTTGCAGCAGCGCCAGGCAGCACATGGCCCAGAAACAAACACAGCGTGACATCAGGGACTACCACCTTCAGGCAAACACCCATCGTCGAAAAATATCATGAATCCAGTCTGCCTCACACCACACAAATACCTACACATTCGTAGGCCTGGCACGGCGAGGCCACCGCGGCCGGCCGCTGTCCCCGCGGAAGGGCAGCCCCGTCTTCAGTGACGCAGCGGCACCGACCTGCCTTTCCCCTTTGGGGGGGGGAATGCAAAATGCGGCGAAAGGAGTGCAAATGACGTGAGGAAACGCGTCTATGAGGCGAGCGCCAAGACGGCTCCAGGAGCCAGCGCGAGGCAGCAAGCAGCCACAGCAAGAGCCTCGCTGCACCTTCTCCTCCCGCAAACCCTCAGGGGCATCGGCTGGACGTCCGAGCTTGCGGCGCAGCTCAACGCCTTCAGCCTGCGCAGCGCCGCTGAGTCTTACGCCGGATTTATTTCGTTTTAGCCTGGAAGGCAAAACGTGAAAAGTTTCACATGTTCGGGGCGGGGGGGGGAAGAGAGCGGTGGGAGACGAAGTGAATATGAAACGCAGCGCTCGGGTCAGCCGTAACGCTAAGCGCTGCCGCGCGCCCTAGCCGGCTCTTCCTGCTGCAGGCGGCCGCAGGGAGGGCAGCTGAAGGTGCCCCCAAGGACGGGAAAGCCTGCGTCTCAGCGAGGGCGCCGGGCGGGACGAGCGACCGGACGGATCAAAGCTGAGCGAAGGTGACGCTCCCCGGACTGTCCGCTGCGCGCCAGCCTAAGGAAGGAATTGATTTCACCTCCCGCGAACGATTCCTGTAAAGGTCCCTCAGCCGGGACGCCCTCGGCCCTAAAGAGCTCTCGGGGCCATTCGCAAAATTGGTCCTTTGAGGAAGCAAATTCAGCAACCAGCCCCGCAGCCCTGGTTGGACGCGGCCGCCGCTGTGGTTTTCTCCTCGCGCGGAGTGGAGCCGTCGGGTCACAGCGCCCTGCTTCGTTTCCATTCAAGCAGCTATTTAATATTCATCATGTTATAGGGGGACATTTTTATGTCGGGGAAAACACAAGTGCTCTCATAAAATGACTCAAGGGCGATAAAGCATAAATTGTCTTTAAACCCGTCAAAAGGGCTCTGAAGTCACAAACAAGGCATAAAATAATATGGAGCCAGAAAGTGCTTTTCCCTTATTAGGTTTATCAAAGTAAAGCTAGTCTGGCAAGCCGGTTCTATCAAGCAAATGGATGCGGGGAAAAAAAGGAAATGAAAATTCTGATTCGTATTCATTGTCTCAGTGTCAGCAAGGGAAGAAAAAAGCTTCACCCTAAATTCTTTACTTTGGAAAGCTGAGCTGAAGTTTTACAGACAAAGTAATCAAAGCTGATGAAGAAGCAAAAGAAAATCAAAGATAATTAATAGAAACAAAGAAAGCCAGAGAAGAGGCCAAAGTGTCTACTATTCAAAAATAAAAAGTAAAAAAAGGGCAGCACAGAACATGCTTGACTGCACCAAGCAACGGCTTTAGGCATGGTCAGAATTTCAATAGGGAGATTTTTTTTTCCTAAAGCTCCCAGCACTGCCCCAGCTATCGCTGTTTCTGTCCCTGGCCCGCTGCTAATACACACAGGACCCACCTCGTCCCCGATGGTGTCATCGGCCAAGGAGCCTGTCTTGAAACAGGCTACAGATTTTTTTTTAGCATCTGTCTATATTAGGCATTAACAGTCCTACCTGCAGCGCCAGAGAAGTGACACCCACGACCTCCCGGCACCTTGAGACAGAGCTGGGCTATTACCCCTAGTGCAGGGGTAACGCACAGGGGTGAACCGGGTGCTGAGATTCGTGCCTCGCGCAGCAGAAGCCTACGGCAGAAGACAACATATACGTGTCACTAAGTTGGGGAGGATCTTACGGTCCACGCGGGTGGGGATGCGTGTGTTTAGCATCCCTGCCACCTTAATATTCTTCTTTGTAAGACCGCAGAAGCACAAACGAGTCCTGAGCATGTCACACGTGCCTTGGGCGAGACCTGGCAGGGAGCTTGTGCTAGCGAGAGCTCCGGGTCCCTGCTCCGTGCCGCGCTCGGCGCGTCTGCTCCCTCTAGGGTTACCAGCGCTCTTGATTTCATTCCACATGTCACACCGTCGGGGCTTTTCCCACTAACATCCTGGGTTCATATGATCACGCAGCTTTCCGGCTTTTGAAGTTGCATTCCTCCTGGTTGTCAAAGCTATAGAAATAGGATGATGAAGAGTAAAAGCTCTACTATTGTATGGAAAAATACTCAAAATTGTATTATTTGGGAGACTTGCCCCTAATGATTTGGGAGTAGGATTACTCACAAGTCTTTTCGATTTCTGCGATATGAAATCAAGGCTATGAGAAGTGGGAACGGCGAAGGGGATCCATCGGTCTCACCTTAGAGAGGGTCGATTCATTTCTTGACAGTGCTCTTCCATTATATTAAAAATACTACATAACTTTGCAAAAATCAAAGGTTTTTTGTTTTTTGACAGAAATAATGCACATTGTCTATACAGGAGTGACACAGGCAGAGGAATTCATCCTATCAGCCTCTCTGCAGCCTGGTCAGTGCCATGGACAGATCTGCGCTTCTCTCCGTCACGTCTGGCTTGGGTCCCGTGAGCTCATCAATACAGATTTTGTGGACAAAACTGGATAGAGAGTGGAAAATTATGCCAGCCACTATTCCTGAAGAAAACACAGGATTACTGAAGAGCATTTCCTGTAAACATACTCTCTTTTCTCAGAAGAGGACAACGGTTTCAACAACAAATTGAGTAAAAAAACTGATTTGGCATGAAGTGAATAAAACAGGAAATATTTCCAGTTACTACTTTGCAGTAATAGAGACTACATTTACAAATAATAGATGCGGACCTGCCGTATCACAGAAAGCAACAGAGTGACAAACAACTGTGATGCCACACATCTGCATTATGGCTTTTGGTCTTAATTCAGATTTTAACAGGCTCCGTTAGCTGATTGCATTAAGTGCATGAATCTGGTATTTGCTGTCAGTCTCTAGCGCAGAAGAGCTAGCACACTCATAGCGCTGCACAGCCATGAGAAACCAGGGCAAACTTCATTGCTGTGGTCAAGAGAGAGCATGGGATGGAGCCGCCCCATCCCGTACAGCTAAAGGAGAGGCATGGGGCCCTTAAGGAGAAAGACAAACGGCTCAGGTTGCTCTGATACAACTTGTTTCTGCTCTGACATTTTCTAGGTCTGGCAGTGGGAGCAACGCAGAGACGGTTCACCAGTTCAGACCCACAGGCCGCGTTTTAGCAAATCGCTCTCTTACACCTCAGAACAAACTGCTGAACGACAGCAAGGAGAACCCAGGTAGCCACTGGTGTTTTAGCTACGCAACAACTTCCACAAGCTCTGCTTATTACAGAAGCAATAAAACCTGTCATAGAAGAGCTTCTTCTCCAAAAATCCTACTTTGGATTAGATGACAAGGCTTTTGAGTCATCAGAGGAAACAATTAGAAAGATCCACTTTCCAGAGGAAAACCATCGATGTCTCTTTGGACTGTCTGCATGATATTTTCTCAAAGCATGAAAGATGATAGATTAGTTTTAAGCCTCTACTGCGTCCAGTCATTGAAATGATCTGCTATTTCTGCCCTCAGGTAGACCCCAACTACTCCACCTAAATGAATTTGGATATGCTTGGTCTACCCAACACATGCAAGCCAACAAGCTTAACGCTGCTGCGGAGCACACTTCTTATGGCACGCGCAGGATCTCTCACAGGTCTGCGTTATCACAGCAATTGACGTGTTCTTCTCCAATTCCATCACTGAATTACTTTGACTGGGAATGCGAAAACCAAAACCAAATTGTGTGATTGAATCACTTTGTTACATGAGGTGTGTCGAGATTAATGAATTCGTATCTGCAAAGTGTGCTCAAGTTGGGCAGCTCTAAGGAAGCAACAGATAAAAAGCTACAAAGGATCTGATCATCTCCAAGTGAAGTCAATAGGTATGGACTTTGGATCAGACATATCCCCTCTTCAAGCAGGGTTTTGCCTGATGCTACAGTAGTGTCAGATGAGAGACATTGTCTGCAATTTAATGCCTGCTAAATGCAAGGTTCAGAACTGGGTTAACAAAAAGCTAGTTGCACTGGAGAAGAAAAGTCACATCGTTCCTAGCTCTAATCCTGCCGATGCGCAGATACTTGCACACCACTATCACGCGACTGCAATCCCAGGGCAATGGCAGCTGCATGTAAAAAGAGTCACTAGGCTGCATCCATTCCTGATAACTCCTGCAGAAAAGCTCCTTGAAGTCTGGTCACATAGGGCATTTTGTAGAAGCCAGACCACCCCCCCCCCCCAAAAAAAAAAAAAAAACCCACTGCCTCAGCCTCAAAATTAATGCTTGGTGTTCCACTTCATTTGCTTACTGCTGAAAGATTCTTCACTGTCATTACGTTTGAAGAGCTTTTGTCCAAATGTCATATTGGCATCAAACAACGACAATATTCATAACATGCAGGTGAACTTTCATAAAGCAGAGGAGAAAATTAACATTCTTCTGTATCAGAGGAAATTGAATCTGATTTTTCATTCTATCAAAACATCTCTTCACAGATAGGATAAATCCCATGAATTGCTTTAACCCACGTATCTGTCTAGAGTCCGTTCTATACACTATTATAACAAAGCATATAATCAAAGCAAATGAACATAATTACCAGTGAGTGCAAATATGGGGTTTGGGGATTCTTTTCTGAGACATTTCATATGTGACCAATGAATGTTGTTTACATTTAAAAATAAAAACTAACTATATTAGACTGGAAGATAAAAGGGTATATATTAAAAATTCATGCAGAAAGCATCCTGCAGCTATGATTACCATTATAACTATTCATGCAAATCTATTATTTTCTCCCCAAGTGTAAATGTAACCAGATTACAAAGTGTGGCCAAATAATAAAGCATTTCAAGGGACAGTGGAGTCCTGTGCTATTAGATTTTGCAGCGAGATTTTTCTTTCATTTACCCCTGCCAAGAAGGAACAAGCAAAGACTACAGGCAGTTCCATTTATTTAATAATAGTTTGGGCAAATTCCTTCCGTTTTGTTTACTGCATGAAGTTCAGTGAGCAAATGCTTTAAGACACGCTTTACCCGTTTGTATAATTGAAGCAGGACAGACCCTTGGTTATACCAGCATATGTACAATTACTCTCGTTGTTCTAGTCTTAGTTATCCACAGGGGTTAGACAGACTTCTTAAAGACAACTTCACAGCCATAAAACCTTCCAGACCAGTAAAAATGCCCAAACACATCACATCGCCCATCAATACAGTTACAACGGGGCAGGGTGACTACTGCGAGCTGGGCGATTTCCCTCTCTGGCTGACAGAGCAGATTAGGCAAAACCAGAATGAATTACATGAGACTTCTTCACTTTTCATGCCTGACCAAAGCAGGCGGCCTGACCCATCGTACGTGTTGCAAGTCAAGTCAGATCACATCACAACAGCCTAACGGCAGGGCCCATTGCACAAGTAGTGCCAGCAGCTAAATGACAGTAACAGAGCCACTCGTCAGCTGGTGGCTCGAGGAATCAAATAATACGTGCATATTGATGGCAGATAAACCTTCATACAGATAATATAAATCAAGTGCCTGTCCAGGACAGGTATGCATCACAGCTGTAAAATTTGGCACTTAATTCTTTTAAATTACATTTTAAACCAGCCAGAATCTTAATCTGTCTTGAGGCAAGTTAATATATCAGGTATCCTGATCCATGCTTTCACGGATCATGTTATATTGTTTCCTTTCTGCATTACTACTTCCCAATTGAAAACAACCCCTGACATTGCATTTAAACTACATTTCTCCTTCCATTCATAAGGGAAAATTAAGCTACACGTTAGAAAAAACAATTATTTCAAGAAACCAGCTATGCTATGTTAGCAGCAAATGAGCTGACCTCTAACGACAACTTCACACTTACCAGGACTAACCCAAGATGGAAGTGCTCAGCCAATTTTTTTTTTTACAAGAAAGAGAACGTTTTCTTCATGAAACTGGCCAGGAATGAAGGTGCACTTGAGCAAAGAGAATTATGCCATTAGGCTATCCTTGCAGACATACCAGTACGGGCACAAACGACTTCACAGGTCTTTATCTCCCTTGTCTCGTAGGAAGTTTCACAGCAGTCTGTTACCAGGGCAAAGAAAACTACAGTCCTTGCTCTAGACTGTAGTGTCCAGAGTTAAACTGCTCAGTGACGCTTCTTGACTAACCACGGAGGAAGGGAGAGGAGTACGGCTGGAGTCCTGTCCTACTAACCTCAACGGCAAGCTCCCCACCACTTCAGACGATTTCTCCAGGAGAAACGGAGTTTGATTGTACATGCCTCATATAAAAGCCCAGATGTTCCAAGCGTTTAGTCGCAAAGATATGCATAGACGTGGTACCTGTGCATGCAAATACCCTATTTAAGAGCATAATTGAAATAACTGCAGGAATTACGAAGGCACGCAACACTTCAGTACTCCTTGGTAATTTGCTTTCCAGCATCCTACTTCAGCTGGTGCTATTCTGCTTCACTGTTGTGTGCTATGGAAGTCTTTAAATGGAGGAGAGAGAATCCCGCAGAGGACAGATCTCAAAGGCTTTCAAAGAGTTGCATGTTTCACAGCTATAATATAGAAGCAGGAAACATCTGGCAGTGGACTTTGAAATCAATAGTGTTGATGCTAAACAATGTGACACGGTTAAGTATCACCACATTTTGTTTGGTTATTAACTACCAAAACAGATTGCCAGGACATTTATCAAACTCTTCACCATTAGATGCTTTTAAACACACTCAGATAAACATCTTAACAGGATGGCCTAGTTAGGGGTGTAGGAATTACCTTGCTGAATCAGACCAAGATCTCCTTCCTAACTTCAGCAGCGGTCACCACTAGCTACTTGGGCATAAAGTTTAGGAAGCACTGAGTAGGCAAGATTAGGGATTAATCCTTCTTTCATGTCATGACTCATTCCAGATTCTGAAAGGCAGGAATCCACTCTGTGCTTTAACAAAGTGCTTTAAGGGCTGTGTATCCTTTCAGCACGTTTATCCGGGGCTCTTACAAGTAGCAATATTCTCGGTACCTGTCTAAATATCCAATTCCTTTTTCTGAATTATGTTACATTCTCAGCCTCATTGATCCTGCGGGGCCACAAGCTCCTCAGTTCAATTTCGCAGCTTAATTCAATCCCACGTTATTGAATATCTGCAATTACATTGTGAAATTTTCATGAACGAGCATTTCTGGTTCTAAATTATGAAGTTTTGCAGTACTCTGTTACATATTAACATTCTCATATAAATAATTATCTATCCCACCTCATGTAAAACACAGTGTATATTATATGTACATACAAAGGTGTTACATATATATATATCTATATACATGAAGCTCTTCAATATTATCAGCAACAATTGCCCCCTGCAGAAATTGCCATTTTGCAAGCAGTGACTTGAGCCATGTCTCTCAAACAACCATCAGGTCTTCATTTGAAACATACCCCCTGAATACATATTGGGGCTATCCCTACTCAGGACAGAGCAACATTTCAGACTGAAACACTCCCACCGATACTGCTCAGTCAGGATTAAAAATAAGGTAATGCAGCAACCTTGTATAAATCAGTGCACTTCAGTGGTTCTCTGAGACGAGCGATGCTGTCAGTTTTGGGAAGAGGAAAGTGTCGCAGTTTGGACTGTAACTTACACCGGTATCGAGGGCAACGACCACAGGTTGCAACTGTCATTTGTTATTATTATTACACCAACTTTCCCATGCCAATGCCTTTTGGAACAGCTTACAATTGAGTTTATTTCTTCATTATTCATAGAGAAATTCTCCTCACATCATATCCCACAGAAGAAAAAAAATATAGTAAGATCTGGCAATAGTCTTAATAACACTGGGCTGTTATTCCCCTTGCACCTCTTAGTCTATGGGCATTACTCAAAGGTTCAGCACAGGGCACTGTTAAAAACGAGATTTAGGTCCCCAGCGTTACTGAGAAACACTGGCTCCTGCTTTTAACCCCATAAGCAGTTCTGGCTCGAAGGGAGAAAGTCGGGCTAGCAGAATATTTGCAATGGGAAAGCGGGTTCGCAACGATTTTCCCTCTCAGGTGTATCGATGTGGGAAGAGGAAAGCGCATGCTCCCCTCCCGGCCTGGCCTCGCTGCCGCGGGAGGAGCTCTGGGCCGCCCGGGAGAAAGGAGTCTTCCCTACCACACCATCCTTCTTCACGGAAACGCCACCATTCCAGTACCTTTACAGAGTTTGGAAGAGCAACGTTAACAACACAGACAGGGCGTTTTCTGGCCCGAGCGTAGTCTTCTCTCATCGGGATCCGCTCCGGAGAAACTGCAAATGGAGAGAGACTACACAGACCGCTTTGCTTGGGAATAATCCTTTTCCTTCCTTCTTTCTAACTACTGGAATAAGAAGTAATATTGAGCTAAAAATAAGACCCAACATTCTCCAGATCTGCAATTATTTTCTCAACTTCTGCTTGCCTACAGTATTTCTTTTACTAATCACTACAGCACAACATACCCCAGAACTGCTTGAGAACAGGGTCCAACTTCAGACACAGTAAAACACTAATAATTAATATTGTTTACACACATTTAATTCAATATACCAGAAGCAATATTCTCACTCTCCTTAGCATTTTATTTGCTTATAAATACAAGTCAATACCACAAGATGGCACTTTCTTACTTGCAACACATACTATTATAAACACTTATCCTCTTCAAATATTGCCAGATGTTTATAATACGTAGCTTTTCAGTGGTTCTGAACCATTTAAAAAAGCAAGACCTTCTACAAACAGTATTTGTGTTAGATGTATATTAAATGAGGTCAGGTAATTAAATTTGAAAAAAGAATTTATAAATATTTCAGATAAGAAAATTTAAATACAAAAGCAGACTTTGTATTAATTGAACTGAATAACAATTTAAACTGGTCATAATGTATCTACATGGTTTAATTTAATTTAAAATACTTTTTAAACAATCAAGTCCCCTAGCCATTCATCAAAACACCTATCTATCTACTCAACTCTTTAAAAAATATTTTCAGTTAAGAAACCACCTACGCTTTTCCACAACAATCCTTATTCTGTCTTATAGGTGGAAATGAGGCAAAATTATATTCCAGACTAGAAAAGAGGATAAGAAGCAACAAACTTTAAAAAAAACAGATAATTTCAGACACTTCAACTCATTCTTCTTTGCGTTTCTCAAAATGCACGATCCAGTTTTAAAGTCCTTTGAACAAAATGTAAACACTAGAAAACTCATTGTTGAAATATGTGAAGAATACAGAACCCTGCACTAATATAGTGCATAATGATGCTGTGTCAAACTTGTCATTTACAGTAAATGTCACATTTTCCTCAGGATTGTCATGCCTTTAATTTTTTTCTTTTTAGTAACGCCTTTTCACGTCTCTAGATTTTCTTATTTTGTTATTCCCGTTGCTCTACGGGAAGGGATATGTTTTCCCGTCCGTTCAGAAAAGTTTCACAGGATCCAAATCCTTCAAGTCCTTGACTCTCTCTTCTTCTTTTTTTTTTTTTTTTTTTTAAAGAGGTGGCAAAGTTCGACGCTTGCAATATTTCTGTTCTGCCCGGTATATTACACATCAGGAGATTCCTCAAAAAAACTGAGAAGTCTGAGAGTTACAAAAAGGAAAGCAGTTAAGGCAGGAGATGTCTACATTTGGACTTCTTTTCTTCTGTTACATGTCAACGTCTCCGTCGTAGGCTAAGGTGAGAGGCTTCTGTTGTGGAGGAGGGCTTTGATGCTGTTTTGTTTTTTTGCTGCAAGGAAAATAAAAGCACTTCAGGAAATAAAAAAAAATGCAAACTGTAATAGCGTGTGAAGCTTAAAAACATCAAAAAAAAGGTAACTCCCCATGCTGGCTATTTCATTTTGCAGTTTTGTGACACTGCTGAAGACTGGACCCTTGGGAGCACTATACAGCAGCACAGAGCTACGCCTGTGCTGCTAAATGTGCAGGATGGGTGCACTGCCTGCCCAGAAAGGGCAGGTCAGCCTACAGCCAGCTGCGCTCTTAATCTGCAAGATGAAATAAAGCACAAATCTCCAGTTTGCCATCTCAGATGACAAAGCAAGCAACATCTCATGTACAAATGGAGACACCAACCATCTGCAACTGGGATATGCTCATTTCATCCTCGCCACTGCACTGAAGCAGCAATCACGAAACGGTTGCGACTCTCCAGTTTTCAGCTCATATTTGGTAGAGGTTTGAACAGTCTAGACTGTTGTAATTTCTGGAGCTCATACCAGCTCCATGGGCTTCAGGGACAGTTGGGGGCACTGCAGGACACACAGATGCTCATGCTTCGTATCTTCCAAGACAGAGCTTCTTCAATAGTTAAACCAGAAAAGTGCGATGTCAGCTGTACGAAACCACAGCCCTACCCCTCCCTAGTGGTGACTGCTGCTCTGGAGGAAGGCCAACATCTCTCCCAGCAGTAAAACACACAGGCATGTGGGTTTAGACCAGGGGTCCAGGACATCCAGTTTCCTACTGCTAATTATGGCTAGAAAGAGAAGCTTTAGAAAGATGGCATGTTTCCTCCTAACAGTCTTACAGCAAAAAACTACCTAGGGATTTCTTGAGCTGGAGCCTACATCCAGGAAATCACAGCTAACATCAGCGCCCTCATCTCCTGGGACCTGCTACGCCATCTGTGAATCCAGTTCTCTTTCTGGCCTTCCCAGTACCTGACAGCGGTATATATTTTTTCAATTTTACTTTATCTTTTTTGAAGTGGCTACAATAAAAAGCCCTTTCTAATCCTAGTAGAAGTCTGAATAAATGTAAGTTCCTGTTGATAACCAAAAAAATAATTCTTTCCTAAATAGACACAAATGTAGCCTATACCGCCACCGTACTTCTTCAAGATCATGTCAGTTAGCATTTACAATTTTGAGAGTTTTAAATTATTCTGAGGTAGGGGCTAAACGATGGTAGTTAAATCATCCAAGTTCAATTCTTCCTTAAGACCTCAAAGATTAAATCTCTGCAACAGAGGGCTTTGACTGTGCTATGTCTTGGATCATCTAGATAAAATCAAACAAAGGGCGAAATACATGCAGAACTCACCACATAAGGTAGGATGTAAAAATCATGAAAACGATGATGAGGAAACCACCAGCTGATACTCCATATACCCAGATCTTCGGTCTACCATCTGTTGGAGGATGAGAAAAAAGGATAGAGGGAGAAAAGGAAAGATAAGCTTTATGTTAAAATACACGAATTCTTAAGAGGATAAATAAAGAAAAAGCACACAAGCAAAACTGATGCTACTGTTGATGGGAAACACAGCAAGGACTGCCTGCAAATAATCCATAAAGAGTATGTTTTTGATAGAAAATATTTCCCTGCAATCTTTTTCAAGACAGAATTTTAACTTTGGTAAAGTTTCTAGACTTTCCTCATGAAAACTCAGAAGGGACTCTGCAGGCCAGTGCTCCAAAACAGAATTCCTCCATAACCTCCCCTCTGGCCGAGCTCCCGCAGCTCAGGACAGGGAGCCCGCGCTTGCCACGCAGTGCAGCCAGGTTGTTCACCCCGGAAAAGAGCAGGGCGCAAGGCAACGGCAGCGCATCTGCTCGCGGGTCACGAAAGCTGCTCTGGCAAATGCGTGTCAGCGGTGAGCTGACCCAGACGGAAACGCCGGTACACCTAATAGGCTCAGCCTAAAGAAAGGGAGACTGGGAAGGGACGTGATTGTTCCCTGCAAATGCCTGCGGGTCACTAGGGGTAAACGCCAGAGCGAACAAGCTACTTAGAGCTGAAAAAAACACTTGGACAAGTACAAATGGAAATGAATTCGGCTTAGAATAAAAACAAAAATATGCTTTGTAATAATAAGAGGGATGAAGTTGTGCAACAGTTTTCTAGTCAGACCGCGGGAGCAGGAAACACTAAGTTTTAAGAGGGCGTCAGATAAGGCTCTTGACAGGGCTGCTGGATTTGTCTGCAGGGGCAGGAGGACGGACCTGCGACCCGTGCAAGAACCCTCCCACACACATGGTTCAGCTTGAGCGTGTTGGCACTTTCCTTCTGAGAGGCAAGTTTTGAAATATATTGTGTTGACAGTTTTTGAATTAAAAGCTTTGCGTTAATAATCGTTTAAAAAAATCAGCATTTCTGCTTCTTGTCCAAATCTGGATGTATAGAATCCCTTGTAGATAGAAACTATGATTTATTTTTTTCCATGCGGTGTTATTCATGTCAACAAAGTCATTAATACCTCCTGGGGGCAGAAACATGAACCCACTCTGGGCCCACGGAAAGGATTCTGACAGAAGCCGTACCAGACTCACCCCCGCGCGTGTGGAGCTGTTGCACAAGACAGTCACCGAGCCTACTTCACATTTTATGTTTGAGTGATGAGGGAAACAAATCTAACCAGATCCTATCCCTACTGTTTTTTTCCAGGCTCTGTGGAAAGGCTGAGCATCTCTCACAGAGTTTCTCCTCTCCTCAGGACACCAGCAGCAAGTGAGATGAGCTCAGTGTGTTATATCTGGTTTTGGTGCTAACATCGGGGTACGAATTTTGTGGCTTTCTCACCCAGAGATGGCCACAAAACACCTAGCAGTCCTGCAAAGGGCATTTCCCAGCAAGAAAAAGGTATCCCTCCATGTCTCCAAGGCAGAGATGCTCTCCATCCCCAATATAAAGGCATTGGACCATGCCATCCTACATTTTAGCAATACTGTTTAAATTGCCTCTCAACTTGAGAAAGTGTTTGTACCTGAACTCTGGCCCCTCAGAGCACGGTACAGAGAGGAAAAACACAGCCTGATTTGAAATCAGTTCTGTGCACTCCTGCAGAACATTTAAAAGAACAAAAACATCAGCCTCATTAAATTGGTATAAAATCTGCATTCCAATCTGTAACTAGGAAGGGAAATCACAAATTAAGTGGACAAAGGTATATATACTTTCCCCGACAGATGTAAGTCCTTACAAGTACACAGGTGTCAATGTGTACCACACACTGACCACAGTGTGTCACCTATCATACCGAAGGGTGTTATAAATGCCATCTATACAGGAAGGTTCACCATAGACTAGCTATCAAGACCATAATTGGTGGCTCCCTGGCTCTGCTAGCGATAAGTATTGCAACTCCCCAAATTAGCAAGCCTGAGGGCCTTGTTTTAGGGGAGCAACTACAAATTTTGTCATAAAGCTAGACAAAGAAGGGGAACAATCTTCTGAAGCGCGCTAGCCTTGAGCTGCGGTCTGAAGGACACATATAGGAGCAGACTGAAGAGCTATCTACAGGGCTCCATGGGGTTGCTTAGCAGACACATACCTTGTTTATTGCTTTGCCATGTATTGTTTCTGCAACATTTCTGCCCTAAAATGAAATCATACTGTGCTTTGTAAAAGCTCCTTAGTCCCTCTTTCTCTCTCCTTGCCCTGAGGGAGAACCTGCTCTGAGACGCTGCACCGAAGCCAAGCTTTCAGGGCTGCAGCCTCGAACGCTGATTTGAAGAGAGAGGGATGTAGCATCCACCTACTCCTCTCTCCCTTTTTCTAACCCCGCAAAGGTATCAGCTGAAGACGGGACACCTAAGTTAGACAGTCTACAGACACTGACAAAAAGGCAATTAACCCCAAACCTGTGACCCGAGCTGCTGGTGAACTACGCAGGCTTTTAGATGATGAGTTTGATCTAAACTCAGCCAACTTTAAAAGCCTTTGGACCAAGCTCTATTAGCTCTGCGACTGTCAACGCAAAGGGTAACTACCGTATGCAAATCAAATATGTAAATGTAACATTCAAAGCGTGATCACATATATTAGGCAGAATTCTGGCCCCCTGAATACCGTAGCGGAATTTTTCATTACATGTTTTCTAAAATCCCATGTTCATTATAAACTAATAGGAAACAACCACAATGTCACATTGTACAGTACAGGGAAGGTGGCACTGGGAGGACTTTAGAACATGGGGAGAATTAATGCATTTTGACATACCCGACCCTTTTGTTTACCATTTTGAAGTTCCATTCCTATTTTAGACATTTATTTTGAATAAATTAATGTTGCAAAGATGGTTTCAAAATGAGAACAACTCACATAAAAATAACAAAACTGCAAGCGTGTGAAAAGTGGGGAAGAAAAATACAGTGAGAGCAGAAGATCAAACAGGTATGTTTGCTTCTGTAGATTTCTCTTCCCCAAGTTTTACCCAACCTCACTCAACTGGTTAGGTTATTGTTCAAGATTACTTGGCTACGTTACCCGAGTAGAAAGTAACTAACTGGTAATCAGATACTATAGCTATGGCTCCAGTGCAGTATGCCAGTTTAGGCACATCCAGTACACCAATTCAAACTGGGAAGCGTTTTATGACACTAGAGTAAAAGAGATCAGTTTAAGACTCGCTGTTTGGGTACCGTAGCTTGTCTGTTTCGGGGAAGGGTGGATGGCTTTTTTTTTTCTTTTTAATGTCTAACTTCAACACTTTAACCTCTTCAACTGTCTATGCATTTTTTACCCTATTTTTTCATATACTTTTGAAATACAGTAAGAAAAAAAAAAACATTTCTTCTTTTATGAAATCTTAACATGCACTTTTGCTCTGAGTCTTCTGAAGTGCTAGCGATCAATGTCTTTCCTGGTCCAAACACAACGTTCGTAGAAACATCATCAGATAATAATAGTAAGTATCCCCCCCAAAATCACATGCAAGAATGCTTTTGCAAAATATTCTTGCTTCATTTTGTCTCTGCTGTCTTTCAAGTTAAGAGATTATGATTATTCTATATAGCCACAAAGGAAAGAAAGATGACACACCAGTTAGCAATTGTGAGACTGCTCTGCAGCTCCCAGACACAATCTCTGATGTTATGATCTACAAAGCATGTATCTTTCTTCTACAGAAATGTTGTAAAGAAAATTTATTCCATTCATATTTAAGTTTTTCACCTGGATTAAAAGGTTGAATAGACCATCCTTTGAAAATGTCATGCATTTTTGAGTTGACAGGTTTATTTTTTCCAGCAATGGTCTTAACATCAGCTTTCTTATCTTCTAAACCTGGTACCTTCATGCAGTAATCCAGGAAACCATTTGATCTCATTATTTCTGTATATCCTCGCTCACAACCGCAGACTCCTCTCTAGAGGACAAAAGGGAATTCAACATTAAACTAAATATTATCCTCTTGCAGAACAGTGCAAATTGCAGGTAAACTATGAAGTAACTGCAAGCTACATTCTGCATACATAATCAGCAACTTAACCTCCACCAAACCAAACAAGCCAGAAACCGGTCCCTGCAACTCCATTTCAGACCAAAAGGACTGAAGGTATATAGTGCATTAGTTGAGAGAAAGTCAGTAGTTACAGAGAAGACCAACATGGAACCATTTTCATGCATTTTCATCCTAGCAGGCTTAATAACAGGCATCTGTGGCTTGAGCCACAACCACTCTTGTCAATAAGAATTTTACCATTGACCATGCTAGGCATTAGATAAAATTAAGAAAGAAATAGTCTGACTCCAGACCCAAAACCTCTGTTCCAAAGTGTTTCCATTCCAGTATTTCAGAGGACTACCTGAAACGAAGCACTGTCTTTATGATCAAATACCCATTGCCCAGTATCAGACTAGGCAGTTTTTTTCTAGAGGTTTCTTAGAAGTCTGTGGCTCACTAAGTAGATACTCGATTTTCTGGATGTCAGCCTTAATAGAGCTTTCTTAGGTTGTCTTTCTTTGCCAATTATCTTAGAATTACAACACCTGTCTGAGGGCCTGATACCTTTTGTTATGATCCAAAAAAGCGATTGATTTACATTATCTGTGATCAGAAGTTAACGCCTGACCTCAGCATTTTGCCACAACCTCCTCAGTTTGTTGGTAGATGATCCTGAGCTTTTGAGAGGCTTTGAGCAGAAGATGGAATCTCAGGAGGCTTTACAGATAATAAATGCCGGTTTATCCATCACTTCTATATCCCTGCAGGCTCTCAGCACTCTCACAGCAACCCTCACAGCCATACTCAATTGCCCATGAGCTCGCTTCCAACGTGTACTTCCTCCCACGAGATATCCAGTTGACGCCGAGAGCCGTGGAAGTTATTTTCAGAAGCA
Organism: Struthio camelus; assembly: GCF_040807025.1. Classification (NCBI taxonomy): domain Eukaryota; kingdom Metazoa; phylum Chordata; class Aves; order Struthioniformes; family Struthionidae; genus Struthio; species Struthio camelus. Next base: position 39,476,944 of record NC_090947.1, on the reverse strand, counting down.
AGCAACTACTCCCCAATGGCAACCTGGCTAGCCGAAGGGGTTTGAGTTTTATACTCTGTCACAGTAATGACACAGAGACTAGCAATAAGCCGTTTTGAGAAGTTTTTGCTCTGGCGTGCAGTACTGTAGGAAGTGCCCTTTGTGAACATCTGTGCCTTGTGTTTGCTTGGCGGCAAGGCAGAGACAACAGCTTAAGGCTTCAGCACGTTTTGCAGATGCTCAACATTTCAGCAAACGAGGTCTCTTCCAGTTTTACTTTAGGAGGTAGCGTGGGGATGGTGGGATCATGCTACCACAGCTTCCTCATGGGCACTGGGGCTTTCTGTGTCCGTGGAGGAGAGAGAAGGGAAATATGCTTTTATCTTTTCTCACACCTCACTTGATGTGTGACAGAACAATAGATCTGAATGAAAATTAAACTAAGAGGTTCCAAAACCCCTCTACAAAAACAAAACTAAACTCACAACACCATATAGATACACCATCACTTCTTTGTGCAGGTTTGTGAAGGTCTCCTTTCAGACTGAAATTCCTGCAACTTCCTCAAGGTGGTGTCGTGCACACACTAAACTATCTTCTGAAGTCCTAAAAACGCACTTACGATACAGAAGATAATTCAACAGATTTTGCAGTGTTAATTCCTCAAGCATATTCTGCAGCAACAATTTACCTGTGTGCAATAGGAGAATGGTTTCCTACACGCTGGACTGCAATGCTGAATTTCAGCTGGTTTGGTCTGAAGAGAACACCCTCCTGTAAAAGAAATTACTGAGCACTTTAAAGGGTATGTTTTATAATGTTTCTGACTTGGATTGCTATAGTGTATTACTTGTTTGCTTGTTTCATATAGTTAAACACTAGTCTATTGAGCTCACTAGCATAATATCTGTAGGCATGACGTTAATTAATTTGCCTTAACAAGGCAGGGAATTATTATCATATCCATCTTACAGGCAGGGAATTATTATCATATCCATCTTACTAATGGAGAATGGAGATACCCAGAATTAGGAAATTTGCCACAGGCGACATAGGAAGTTGAGGACAGAATCAGGAATTAGATGCAGATCATCTGCATCTCCACTAATGTCTTATTTACATCAGAAGACATAATCCACACTAACACCTTAGCTTGTCCTCATTTGAGGAAGTCTGTGCTTCTATAGGCATAAAAAAAACGTTAATACATTCTTAATTATTCAGCAACCCTTGCACAAGAATTTGTACGTTACTGTAACAAGTCATTATAAATAGAAGTAGCATGTGCAAGCCCTATTGCCTTTGCCAAGAAGTCACGGAGCTTCAAAGTGCTGACCATGAATTTCACTTTTCATTGTGTACAGGAAGACTTTGTAGGTCACAGGAACAGCAGGAATCTCACAGTTTGAACTTCGAGTGATTTGAGATTCCTGTGCATGGAATAGAAGAAGAGTTAAAGAACCTGTGCTTTCCACCCTGCATGCGATTTTCTCCTCCTGTCTCTATAGCTCCAGAAAGGTTGCACTATCAACTGTACAAGCCAGCCCAGGCAGGCCTTTTAGTATGTGCGCACCCGCTTTTCCCTGTGACCAACCAAACAATAGGGGTAACTCCCCCCCCAACTGCTCTCATTTAACGACATGTGCGACACTGACCTGATAAGAAGGTTGGTGAATTCCTACTTGTCTTTCCTACATACAAATCTAAACTGATATTCTGAAAGGCCCCAGGAAAGCACTCCAACTGTCCTTCGAGCAACTGATTCCAAGAAAAAAATAAAATAGGATGAAGACGTTTTATTCAGAATTGTGCGTGGCAGTTTTTGGCTATACCTGTGACGTTTATCCCATCTGAGCGCTGACACCACACTGTGCGTTCATTTCCTCGCCAAAGGCTGGTTTTCCACAGATAGCTATAACACTTCCCTCCTACAATGTAAAGACATCAGGACCAGTTAGTCTTCGCATTGCAACACAATCAAAACAAATTCTCAAATGGGAGAGAGCGGAAGTGTGGCAACGCTACCTGAGCAAGGCCGCGTTTCCATGACTTGCCCAGAGCAGCTCTCTCGGTTCTCAAAAGCCTGAACTATGAACGCCCTTGATCGAGACTGGCGACCCGTTGTCTCAAAGCTCCTGCCACCAATGCACGTGAGCTCACATGAGCTCCACTCTGACCACTCCGTCAGGTGGCAATCACCTACACATTGAATGAACGGGTTATGAGAAGGAACCAGCCATAAAGGATAAAAGGACAGTCTAAACATATATCAGCTTTAACAGTGAAATACCACCAGTTTATCACCCGATGATAGCCATTATTCAGATTTTCTGCTTCATACAGTATCTTATCTTCCCAAGAAAGAAAGACTTTTTCAAGCAATCCAGAAGCATCAGACAGAACATTAGCTGGTCTGCTAAATTACATGCTCTTAGCGCTGTCTCTGATAGTGCTGAGAGCTGGGAGCGCTCCCTAAACCGAGACTGCAGCACAATTCTCCATATCGTCTGACCGCAGCCTTACGCAGGCTATGAGTTTGAACAACAGAGGCCTGAGCATAACTCTGACTTTTGTAACTTAACGTAAAACAAACAGTAAATAACAGCTGGTCAACCAGTATGAGCTACAATTCTTGAGCTAGAGAGGCATCTGTGTCTCAAAAAGCCATCCCAGGCAGGAATCTGCTGCGACTTCCCAAAGACTTTACCTGGGCAAGGCACAGAACAGGGTAATTGCAGCACACTCTCTTCCGATGGTAGCTCACCGCAGAAAGCATTTTCCACTGGTTTGGAAGTAACAGAAACAGACGCATCATGCGCTACACACGTGAGGCTGCGGACTTGGAAGCCCTCTCCACACTGTCCACCCTATAAAACGACAGAAGGGAACAGAGACACGCGCTGCTGACAAAGGCCCATCACAGAAGGAAACATGGTTGATTTCACCTGAAAATACTTCAAAGACATAAGTCTGGTCCCTGGGCTGGACAGTCCTCCAGGTATGCCAGGTCACTGGAGGACAGACGCAGATCTCTGGGCACGCCTCTACTGAAGCAGAGACCCAGGGGCACTGCCAGGTTCCTCTCCCTGTGCCAGCAGAGCTGTCCTAACCAAAGCAGGAGGACAGCACACAAGTGTTTTCCTTTCTCTGCCTAGGAGGTCCAGGAAGAACTGAGTAGCTGAGGAGATGAGGCAGAGCTCTGGCAGGAGCTTTCTGTGCAGCGGTGCTGTTCCACATGGTCTTGGCTACTGGCTTTGCCTCAGGGAGCTGATCAGACGCTATACGTGGATGAGAATTACTGTACTTAGCTCTAACACACTTGTGCTCCGCGGTTCAAAGTGGAACAGGTCATAGCTCTGAGGCAGCATAAGAACCGTTTGGAATAGGTAACGAAAGAAAACATAATACTGAAATGAACTAGCTGGAACGATTCAAATATGCAGGACTTGAAGCCTGCGCCTAGCACATGGCATGGATGGAAAGGACAAGGGAAGAGCATTGCTTCAGGACAGCTGTTCCTTTCCCATATGGCAAAGCTTGGAAGCTCCTAGGAGAAGCGGAGGGTACAAAAAATGATGAATATCTTGGAGGAGATCACTGTCTTGGGGGTTGGCCCTTCACACCTTTGATTAGAGGTAATGAATTTACTGATTCTTAAGATGCGCCCAGCTAACTGAAAACAGAAATTCTCAGCTACTCCAAAGAAGCCAAGGGCAGAGCCTGGCCACAAAGAATGGACATTTCCAATCACCTCCTTTGATGGTACAGCCCAGTATAAGTGTTTGAACGGTGTAAATGTGCAACAGCAAAAATTCTTCAGCGCTTTTAATTCGACTGCAAGGACTGCCATCCGCTAGGGTGTACGTGTAATTTCTTAATTGTGCAGACAGTTATTGATTCTGAAGCGGACAGAGATCACCAATTCATTGCACATACTCTACTGAATTGTCTTCCAACATTAGCCACGGTCTGTTAGCACTGAATCAACTTTGAACAGGCAATAGAAGGCCACTCTTCAGCACAGTCTTGAAAGGTTTACTGCTATACCAAAATACTTGCTAAAAAAAGACTTCCTTTACTGGAAAACCAATATCGTTTGGCTAAACCGATGATCAAGGACTTGAGGATGCTGTAAGAACTGAAGGACCAAGGCTATCTTTAAAGGCTGGAACTGTTTCATCCAATTCTGAAAAATCGAGTTGCAATGATGGTTGAGGTGCACACCTCAAACCTGTGTAACACTTCATGCTCGTGCATCCTAAGCTTTGTGGAAATGGCACTTTACAAAATTCAGTAAATAAAACTCAAGAAGAAAGGTGAAACACTGCCTTTATATTACTGAGGGAAGTGCTACTTGGATCGCTTGGCAGTAGATTTCTTTAAAATAATGGACTTCATCTGCAGAGCTGAATGGCTCCCTACCAAGCACATTTATTCACCAGTATGTTTGATAGCAGAAAGCTCAAGAATGGTTCTCCTATATATATATGGTACCTTTTTCATTTTCTGCATTCCTCCTTTTGCTGCCACACAATGAAATGGAAACAGGAGCCTAACTAGTTGTATTCAAAGCTGTTGCTAATCAAAAGTGTCTAAGAGAAGTATTAGTGCAGATTTACTATAGGCAGCTAGATTTTCAAGTTTTCAACGCCATGTTTCACTTTAGTCAGTACGTAACTTACAGTTCTAAATTACTGTTTCACAGCCGAAACCTCTATTGCAGGCTCAGATTAATGGTGTGTGAATAACTCATGCAGCTGTCAATTGGGTTAGAGTTCTTAGAAATTGCTGGTGGAAACAGAATATGATGTGGAGAAAATTCTCAGGGGAAATGGGCACTAATCAAACTGTAATGTATTTCTGACTCAAATAAACGGCTCATAGAATGACTGAAGATTACCAGAAAGGACAAAAAAAGTCTTTAAAAATACATGTATTCTTTTACAAATAACATATATAGCTATACATATCTATAAACTTACATAAATATGTAAATAGTTATAAAATATATAAATACAAGTAGTAGTTACAAACAAAACATTTTATTTTGGTATGGTAGTCTCCACTACAAAAAGCCATGCAATGATGCTTCAAGGCATCACTCTCCATTCTTCTACCATGCAATACTGGAAATACACTCATATTTTCCTATGTTTAGAATAAGAAATAAATAGAAACCGTGGCATCTCAATTACAATTCAAAAGGTAAACGTTAGCTTTTGAACGGTGCCTTCCATTTACTCGCTTTCATTCAAGACCAACAACGTGTTTTTGCAATTAACAGAACCCAATGATACACTTAAAAGATGCAACGTCGTCCTGTCATTTACAGATGAATACGACACTGGCTTTTTCAGTACATCTGGCAAGGTCATAAGCAATGCAGGAGCACTGTATTAACTTTCATATCTTAAAAATTATTCATGTCCCCAAAATTATACATTTGAGGATCTAATTAATAGGTGTGGAATCAGTGGAAGTTTCCTACAGTAATGACACAACGAGGATGCAGTGAATAGCTCCTAATCAGAGGAGAACGGCCAAGTGGATTAGCAAATATACAGAACTCTGGGGATCAAATCTGTATTGTAAATGTCCTTCCTTGGTAGATGTGATGATCTGAGGTTTGCACGGAACCAGGATTTTTCTCTCGCGTCATGAGCTCCTTGCAGGAAATCTGCGGGGCTCTGACTTCCAGCAGGCAGGCACGACTTCCCTCCCTTCAGCTGCACAAATTCCTGCACTAACCCTTTCGAGCTGCTAGAGAGTCTGGGGATCCTGCGCATGTTTGGGGTACCCTCCAGTCTACCCACACGCAGCCTCCCTCTGCAAGCTCCCCTGGCTCCACAGGGCCACCAGGAAAGCAAGAAGGTTGAGCCAGCAACACTCAGGGCTTTTAGTTGTTAGTGTGGAGACAGAAGAGATGCAATTAAACAAATACAAGTGTAAACTGGCATGGTGTTTTGACAACCAGAAATGTATTTAATTTGCTAACATGCTGATATATGACAGCATCTACATGAACCCTCTCTTACTTCGCCCTCTCCAATGCATTACCAGCCACATATAATACGCTAATAACAGAACAGATAACAGTCCTAATGAGATGCTTTGCCCGGACACGCCTGTAAGAAGAGTCTTCTCTTTTCAGCTTTTACTGGGTTTTGTGCATGCTCACAGTCATTTTACATAAGGAGTCTATTGGGCAATGCCAGTCTCATCACATACTGATTCTCATGGTGATGAGTACTGAATTACACAAAAATTATTAATGAGAAGGCATTACATGATCATATTTAGGGGACAGCTTTTAAAACACTTCAGAAAGGAAGTGTTCGTAGCCTGGGAATTGTAGGTAGCTAGTGCTTGGTAATGTCTAGCTACTTGGCTTATATTCCTTTAACAGAAAGATTATGAACACATACTGCTAATTTTAACTGCTTTTTTTTTTTTTTCCTCCTAACCAGGGGAAAACACATAAACTCCGGTGGGAAAATGATTCACGTAATGTATCCCTTTAAGATTAGCTGTCTTCCAAGTTCTGTATCCCCTTGAATGAAGCACAGATGCAGCACCCTCCGCTGAAGGTGTGCCCGTGATATGTGCAATTTCATGGATAGCTGCGCACTGATTTACATACTGCGAAAATCAGCAATACAAAACACTTAGCAAGCTCTATTCCTAAACATACAAACACCTCTAATTATTCACGTGAAGTCAACTTAACATAAAATGGTCCTTCTACAATTAAGAAATACATTCTCAGTTATCTCATAATACAAGGAAGAAATATTTCAGCCTTATAATTAGGTGTCCTGTATAATATATTACTATAGGAGGACATTTTCATAATATGTATTTTGGTTCTACCATGGGATGCATTTATTTTATTTAAGAAATTACCCTTGAAAACAGGACTTCTGAGAGCTTTCTTTAGAAAGTAAGCTTAAGCTTCTTTCCCAGAAAAGCACAGGAATAAATCACCCTATATTTATGAACTGCATTTAATTCCTAAGTACCTCATTAAAGAGAGCTGGACATGAAAAAAATGGCTCCTCTCCAAAAAACAAAGCCAAGGGTAGAGAAACTACAACACAGTAATTTAAGAGGAGAAGCAAGCTGTATCACACAGAGCGTGCAGGATGAGATCCGGGTTAGAGCAGGCTATGATTACTTGCTTTGGGTTGAAATTTAGCCGGCTTCTGGACGTACACATTTTTATTATGCAAGATGCGTTATTCAGCTAGAATATGCTAGAGTGTTAAAAGAATTACTATGGAAGCTGAATTATCGGCTATGTTATTTCATACAGTTGAAGGTCTTCTCCCTACTGTCTAGCAGAATTTGCTTGCCTTAGCTGGACAAAATGCCAGTTGAGGATGTTCTACATAAATAAATAACGTATGCAGTACATACACAGATCATATTCACATCCTCAGTTGTTATTCAGCATAGGAACAGAGAAAGAAAGGTGGCTTTAATTGCTTCTCTGATCTTGGACTGTCCAAAGATCATAGCAGTCCAGATTTCATTTATAAACACCCAAAAGACATTCTAGGTATCTATGATGCCACCAGCAGCATTCTGTGCAGGTTTAAGACGATCTCCTGCATCTACTACCTTGCCTCCATCGAGGAGCTGAGTAGGTACTCAAGAGGCCACACCATGCTAGAGGGCAGGCCACAAAAGACAAGGGATGTTTCTTTATGTGCATTATCGGCCTTGATTTTCCATACTCTGCAACGTGGAGAAGCAGCCACAGATCCCCACGGAGGTTTCGTACCCTGGGATCAGAGAGGGAATTTTTCCACTAAGCCACATTTCTCTCACCTGCATCTCTGCAAAGATGGCTTTATGCAGACCGAGTGGATTTCAGTCTGCCCAAGAAACTTCAGTGTAAGAGATTCATGTCCCCTTAATCTGGCTTACTAATATATTTGAACATATGAAACACAACCTAACAGATAAGGAGAGGAGAAAAATTGTAAAAGAAAAAAAAAAATCAATTAAAGCTTGATGCAACTCAAGGGTAGTGAGAAAATGAAGACTCCAGCGCTGACAAAGCAGAGGTGTAGAGAGTGTGTGCAGCACATGGCAATTTATTCTAGCCATTTTTAGATCATTAAAAAGATAGCCACACTTAGGAGAAAGTAGAAATCAGCATTTCATACCATAACTTACACTATTGTACTTAACACCTTGTAGGGAGAGACCTGCTATAGAGCACTTTAAAAAAAAAAAAAGGAAGAGGAAAAAAAAAACCACAAAATTCTCCTGAAAACTAGCCTATCTATTTTTGTGTTAGAGTTATTTTATATAATTAAATTATAGGTCGCCATGGCTATGCTCACTCAAGCACATTTACTCCGTAAATCTCCTTTAATACCTCTATAACCTCACAGTACTAGAGCCCATATTGTTATAAATAGTTTTTGATGGCTGGAAGATTATGTGAACAGGTTTGCCATTCTTGAACTTTCCCTGCTTTAACATGGATCTTATCAGCGCTTTCAATGACCAAAAAAAAATCCAGCTCAAACCTCCAAACAGCAGCCTAAATCATTTCTCTCATATTACCACGGTTTTTATTGTTAACATCAACTCCCAGCATTGCTGGGAGCACTAAGCGAGCGTTAGAGAAAGCCGTACCTCCACCTTGCACGGAGACCACTCTCCCAGAGCCCAGCGGTAGCACGGCTTGACGGGACAGTGTCGGTACTGGGAGAGCTGAGCAGGACACGGTCTTCCTCCGCCCTGCGCCTGCAGCACAACGGCGCGCGAACGGACCGCTTGGCCTGTGCCGAGAGAGAAGACACGAGAAGATGAGCAAGGTGATGCTTTTCTTTTTATTTCCTCTCCTTTCCCTGACGCATCTCTGCAGCTTCCCCACCGGCGCTCTCCTCCCTCGCCATTCTCTGCGGCTCCATCTCCTCTGTAATCTTCTTTCCCCTCTGGTGTTTTTTTTACAGCCCTGCTCTCTCTTCGGCCTCAAACTCCCCTCCTCCGGACCGTCAACCTCCCAACAGAGGACAAGCAGTTGGGGCTGGCGCTCAGCTAAGGTCCCAGTCCTCGGAAAGACCTGTCTGTGCAGACCCCAGCGCGCGCCGGCACCGTGGCCGGCCCACGAAACGCCAGCAGGCTCTCGGACAGAAGTGAGGCAGCTGTTTTTAACGGAGACTCTGATTTGTGACACAGCATGATCGTAGCTGTGGTGCACTCCCCTGCTGAACGCGCTGGGTGCCCCCCCTCCCCCCCCTTTTTTTTTTTTTAAATACTGGCAGCTGTGGAAAGATTTTTATGGGCAGAAGCTTGTCGTTTTATGTCTGTGAATTAGCAACAGTTTACAAAAAAGCAGTTAAAAGTAGTTTGGCTTTTCTTTAATTAACACCATATATAAGTTCCATCTCTTTTTATAGAGACTTGCTGCATTGCTGACAAATCTATAGTGCTGCTACAATATCCCATACATGAAGCTTATCAACAGAAATAAAGGCAGATTTTGTGATGAGTAGTTACGTGGGCTTATCGTTATTACTAGTTCATTTTTTCCACCAGTAAAAAGCTGTTCAGAAAGTAATTTTTCAGGAAAGCTATTTGGATAATATGGATGCAATTGCTAAATCTCCCATCCTGTGGTTCAGTCATTGATATTTTTTAAACAGTTTTGTGTATTTTCCAAATATAAGCTATTTGTTTATGCAACACATTTAAATACTTGACTAAATCCTGATTATTAAATATGACAAGAAAATAACAGCATCATTTCTAACATTATACATTCAATATGTTTCCACAGATTTTTAACAAATGAAATTTTCTTTTTATGACCAATTATGTGCATCTAATTTGAAAATTGCAAGTACTCTAATGGCTATTACCGTCCATAACCACTTCTACAATTTCCATTAAAATCCTATTTATTATTCGTGAAAACTTCTTCAGCTACTGAATGGAAAAAGCAATTATGTTGCTACTTCTGAAATAATAAAGCTGAATACATTCATTAAAGTTACAGCAATTCCATTTTCTTCTCCTTTGCTGTCCATTTAAGTCCAGGAATGTTTTCTCTCAAAATGTTTCAATTAGTATCCCAACTACAATTAAAAAGAAGAGCAGAAAAAAAGCCTTATGCAGTGCGATGCGCAAGATCGTGCTAGGGATAAAATTTCTGCTTTGACTTTCAACAGACACGGACGTGAGGGGCAGTTAAAAAAAATAAATAAAGTTAAATTGAAAAAAGGGTCTCAGTCGTAGAGCAGGCACGTGCAACAAGACCGATGCAAGCCCTAATTGCCAGCTCCCTGGAAGGGAAAGCGATGACGTACGGCGCCGAAGTGCTGCCGTTTGCACCGCGCTCGCTTAGCCAGTCTTGAGCGGAGGCGAGTCAGTCCAAGCGCTGGGAGCAAACCCTCCGCGAACACGCCGAGACCCTCCTGACGGCTGTTTATGTAGGCACTTTTTAAACACAGCTACAGTACAGCTGATTTAAGGTACTTTTCTAGCAACCGCCCTCACAGATGGCTACATAACGTGACTCCAAAAAAAAAAACACTCTGGCACATAAAAGTTACGAGCAGACTCACCTGAAAAAGCTACTGATAGCTAACTTGGCATGGCCTCTTACCTTCGCAACGCTATTCTCTCACTCTGACCCACTTAATTCTATTTTTAAACCCATTTAAACCCATTGGAAGACTTCTTTCTCTCCCGACTGTAATCCCCCGGACCTGGGGAGTTGGCAACAGAAGCGAGGATAAAAGCTCGTGCCCACGCCACGGCGCGCTCAGCCGTCACAGAACCGGATGCCTTACGGGGCCGAGAAGATCCTACCGGCTGCGAGCAAAGGAAAAGCAGCAGCTCCCGCGGTCGGCCAGGAGCCAGCGCAAGGGAGAGCTCCTACCCCGCTGCCGCCAGCCGCGGCGATCCCGTCGCGCGGCACCCCGTGGGAAAGCGGGCACGCTCCCGGCCTCTGCTGCTGCGCGCAGCCGGGCGCCTCACCGCTCTCGGGTCTGCTGGGGAGAGCAACGCGAGGAGCAACTTCAATTTGCCGTGCCAAAAAAAAAAAAAAAAAACACCACAGGTTAGGTATTCACATATAGCTTTCTAAATTCTAAGGAAGGATGAGCGATGGAAGAGGCACCTTGAAAAACTGCGCAAAGCCTGCAGCTGTGGGCGTTAGAGACCCTGCAGGGATGGCAGGGGAGGTCCTGGCACCCCCAGTTCACCTCCGAGCCGGGCAGGGGGCCGAGCGCCCCCAATGTCCCTTCCAGGCTGCTGCAGGAAAGGAAATCTTTTTCATTTAAAAGGTTTTATTTCATTAGGAGAGACTTAAAACCCTTAGGTGTTCATCAAGCTACCTAAACTAGAGAAATCGTTTCCCTTTTATTCATCCTGTTTAACATCTTTCTAGCAAAGCATAAATGCAAAGGTCATTGCTTGGAAAACACTATTTTCCTTTTCGGAGGAATTAACAACTGTGTTTTCCTTCATGTTTTATTTTCCAACAGTTAGTTATCCAAACCATTTAAATTCACTGCATTTACGATGGAAAGCTGGTGTTTGACCCATTTTTCTAGCACCCCTCTTGCTACGCTGTGAATAAATCATTAAAGTAGGAAGGGCAGTGCAAGAGATTTCACTGAAAAGGCCGTTTTCCTTGGGTACAATCACTGCAGTGCATCGCTTAAAGCTCCAGTTTTTTCCCCCTCATACCTTAATTGTTATCTTGGTGCTCCGTCATGACTCAAGTAGCCGAAAAACTCCACTTCTCTCTATTTATTATTAATATCTATGAAGGCTAGAATTTCACTACGTCTGAAATTTCAGCTTGCTTCCTTTACCAACTCTGGAATAGATAAAGCATTTCTTAACGAACCAGCCACATTTCTGTTTCATCCACTCTGCAGAGTTAAATGATATGAAAATTAAGACGGAAAGCATGCTGAAAATTGAGAGTGTGAAGTTTTCCTTCGTATCCTCAATTTTCTCAGTACTTTCAAAGGAGAAAAAGACACTGGACTTGTTAATGCTGTTAACGGTCACTGAAAACCTGTTTGGGATCAGAAGCTAAAATTTCATCTCAAAAGCACAGGGTCATATTTTCAGATCAGAAAGACAGTATTTTTAACTGAAAAATTTCCTGCCATTCTTTGTATTTTATCCTCGCAAAGCAATGCTACACAGCTGAAACCAAGACGATTAAAATTTCTGCTAGGGTTAATCCCAGTCTAAATTACCGACGTGTTTAATCTGTTTAATGAGCGCGATCAGAGCCTATAAAATGCAAACCGACTACGCAAACACGAGACCAGAGCAGAGACCACGTTCCTTAAACGCAACGTAGATCAGGCTAGGTCAGGTCAAAAGCAACAGGGACTGGCAAACGCTGTTTGCCAGAGACAATCCTTAACAAGCGCCGTTCCAGTAAATTTGATTCAGGCCTTTAGAGCATCATCCATTAAGATGGTATTATAAATCTCTTCATAACGGTACAGCAGCAACTATGAGGAACTCTAATATATAAAGCAATGCCAGCCTCGAGCACTAAGTAGCATCCAGAACAGGCACTGCCCATAGCTACAAGCTACACACCTCCGTAGGCTCAGGAAAGAGAGATCTACTTGACTCATCATCAGTTATAAAAAAATCAATATGTTCCCCTTTGGCTGCTGTGTACCAGAACCATATTAGATGTCAGCGCCGCATACACAGTAGCACCACATCATGTTTTGATGCAGCGTTCCATAAAATAAAACCTGAGCAAAAAAAAAAAAAATGATACCAGCCATTAAAATATATCATAGCAAACCAAGTTACTGGAAGCGATGGCCAGAATAAAAACGTTAAGAAACTCAGAAATAAAAGTGTTAGCTATGTTGCTCAAGAAACAGATGAAAGCATAAATCGAGCAACAGTAAATTTTGATCTCAATGATATTTAAATTACGTTTCTCTTTGAAGTCATTTACGGCACTTCAGCAGGCCCTCCACACACTCTCCAGGAAAAGCCTGAGAAGCAGAATCTTATTTTGAGTGAAGAGGGAAAAGAGTGGAGCCAGTAGCAGCACATGCAAATGATTCACTGTGAATTATTCCTGAGGACTGAGCATTTATGTCCTACATTTTAGCTTTATCAAGCAGTGTGCAATTATTTATTTGGCAAAGGAAAGCAGAATCAGTGTTTAACTACAGCCTATTCCCACAGCTTCCTTATTGTCATCCTTTGTTTTTCTATCTCTAATTTGAGGCTTAATCCTATTCTCACAAATGACAATGAAAAACTTGTGTTGATTTTCTAGGCATTGCAAGCGCTGAAGATGCGGGCAGGGAACCCTCACTGTATTTAACTGTGAAATATCACCTGTGGATGCATATATAATGTCTTCTTTATTAATATTATCATTAAGTGGCATTTTTAACCAAGTGGAACACCATAACGAAACTAAATTGAAAGTGTCTCCATTTCTGCGGTGGGAAAGGCACAAAGGCCACGGCTGCACGACAGGGTAGGTAGGTGCCTCAGTCAGCGGTGTTTGAAATCAATGCAACTCCACGCTTGATGCTTGCCGCAGCAAAACTCAGCTCAGCATCGGGGCTGCAGTAACATAAACCACATTCAGAATAACGTGGGGAACAAACTGACACAAAGTACTTTTTGTATCACTGATATTCCTAACTATTCCTACTCTGGGATGAGATTCGGAAGACTCTTGGTTAAGCTACTCAGATGACTGAGAAGAACCTAACAAAGTTCAGCTTCCTCACGACCCGGTGTCTAAGTCAGCTCTTGCAGGTTCTTAGCTGACGCAGGTTCATCAACTGGTGTCTCCAGCTTTTGAAATGACGCAAAGTTATGGCTTGAATCATACAAGCCTGTTCGCTAACTGGTAGCGTAACAGCTTTGTGCTCTTGGTGGACCAGAAGGTGACTCAAACTGAGCTGTGTTTGGGCTCGACTATGCGGTTCGAGTAGCCTTAACAAGTTTTGGGACCTACAACAAGGACGTTCACAGAAAAGCTGAGGTCTGCTCTGGCAGAGCGCTTTTTGTTTTCAGTCGGCTCTGGACTCTGCAGAAATCCGACTCTGACTTAGGAGACCAAGTTAGTGTTTACTCCTGAAATTACTCCTGAAATGGGGAACCATCAGCTCTTCAATCAGTTTTTAGGATTTGCATGAACATTTTGAGGGTTGGGAGCAGAAAGTGAGGCATGCCTTGACTTAAGTAGTAGTACATCGCTTTGCAGACTATACGGTGTAAGAGCTCAGGATGGAAAAACCTTCAGCCATTACATAGCATGAGCTAGTCACTGCTCCACTGGATAACCCGCTAGCACGCTAAAAGCCACCAAGAAGCCACAACCTGCTTTTGCAGGTGTAGATCGAGCAAATGACTTAACTCTTCGAAAAGTAATACGAGTCCATTTAGCAACATGAATATATTTTTCCTTCAAAATCTCTTCTGAAGTGTCTAATATTTGGAATTAATCGTATTCTTAGTGTATTGTTGGTAAAACAGTGCTATGAATTACTCATTTATGTCACTGGAAGCTATTTTAATAAGAGTGCTAAAAACTCATCAGAAAAAAGAACCCCACTAATCCAAATATTAAGCTTTTTCTGTAACACGCTTTGATCTCCGAAATCCATCTGAAGGGATTGCACTGTAGAAGTTAAGAACTTTTTTTCTTTTTGACCTTAAGTGAATTTGATTAAGATTCAAGAGCCACAATATGTACTCCAAAGATTAGCTTATGTCTAAATCACATCAGAAACTTGGGAAATAATGTCACAGGCCTATTTTGAATAAAATCTACAATGCATTTCCTTGTTTCTAAACTCAGGGGTCTTTTAAAATCACATCAAATTAAATAGGGTCCTTTTTGTATGCTGGTAAGCATTACTGACTATAAAAAGCCTTGCTGAAGTTACTGGAATAATACAAACACTCAGCGAGCTGTGGTTACAAGATGAAGACAGAGGCATACACTCATACAATGAACAATATTCTTAACTTTTTTTCTTCAACATAATTATCTTACTAAAAGTAACTCTGCATAAAGGATCTTTAGTTATTATCTATTTACTTTTAAGTATCCTGTAACTCTCATCAGCTTTTCTGATAAATCAGTACAAATTCTCCCCATATCTCAGGGTTAATTTTTCCTGTGACTGAATTCTCCAACTTTGAAGTTTATTAATAAAGTAATACTTCAGGCCTTTGTCTACTTGTTTCCTAAACTGCATTCTTCATTTTGAGGTAATTTGAAAAATAGCCTGTTTTGTTAAAAAAGGAAAAAAAAAAAAAGACCCCACCCAACACTTCAGAAAAACCTCTTGGACTGCTGAAATACTTGACTTTCCAAAGATCATTTTTGAAGGGTTTACCATATATCAAAGCAACACTTCCGCTTTTTAAATGTGCTCAGAAAGGTATGCTGCTCTTCCACCTTTTTTTTTGTTAGGATTTGCGTAAGTACGTGTAGGATGGGAACTAAGGTGGGAGCGCCTGTTTGGGGGGCCACGTCCAAGGCACAGAGCGAAAGGGTGGCCAGAGGCGAGGTGCGGACTCACCGCCAGCGCCGCAGGTGTGCGAGCACTGCGACCAGGCGGACCACGGCGAGAGCCGGCAGTCCACGACGCATGCCACGAGGCACTCGGCGCTCATCTTCACGGGCTTTTCCAAGTTGAGCTACGAGAAAACAAAAAATTTAAATACAAGTAGCAACTCCGGCAAGACTCCAGTGTTGCCACTTGCAGGGAATTTTCCACAGGATATAATCAGTAAAATGGTTGATCGTTTTGAAGATTTTTACATCTAAAAGTCCCCTCAGTGTTCGGGTCTCACCTTGAGAGCACTATTCATAAACTTCTGATGGGTCAAAATCTCCCGGCACTGGCTTTGCCGGTGCCACTTGGACAACAGAGGACCTGTAAGCACCACGTGCCAGGTGCCTTACCCTCATACTAAAAATCACCGCTTTGAGTAGGGGAGCACTGGGGCACGTTAATATGCTGGAGCTCTTTTTGTTCCTTTAAGTGACCCGATTCCTGCAATTCCAGTAATAAAGACAATTTGTCTGCGACTCATAGTGTCTTGATGCTCTTCAGAAGACATCAGTTTTCTAGAAATGAAAGTATTCTTTAAACCTTTCCCTGCCGTATTTCTCGGCTTCACCTGCTCACAGTGATGCGTATGCACTGGTTTCCCATCGCTGCGCACACAGCTCAAAAGGCGCCTCCTAACTCCTTGCCCACAGGTCGCGTTCGCACTGAGCTGGCACGTACTCCAGTCTGGAAACGCAAAGCAAAAGGATTTAGTCCAACAGGTCATAGCTAGAACTCAGTTTCACATCTATCCTCAGCGTGCTAGTTATCTCTTCCTTACGTGGCACTTCACCACGTAAGCTTGCATCAAACCTGCGAACAAAACACACAAAAGCAAGTTACTTTAAAAAAATAAATAAATAAAAAAGAGCAGGTCTCAGATAAGAAATTCATGGCTTCGCACTCAGATATCCTGTAACGAAACTAACACATCAGACTGCGTAGAAAACTGTTAAACGCTGATAAAGTGTATCAGTTAAATCCAGTTGGCGCATGTACAAGACTGCATTGTCTGAAAAAAAAAATTTCACTTTGATTAAGTAGCTATGGAAGTTTCTGAAGAGTAACACTATTTTAATCTTGTTCTTGTCTCAAAGTAAAGCTTTCAATTATTTCAAACTAAGCTTTAACACTTACAAAAGTAGTATTTCTAGTAGAAAAAAAAAGTGTCTTATTACTTGTCCAAAATTAGGATGTTCAGAATACAACTAAAAAAAATGCCTGGAAACCATTAAAATGAACAAAAATCCTATCAAAAACAGCTAAAATTCCTAGATACCACCAACAAATAGGAAGTTTATGAAAGGAAAACAATACTTTGTGTCTTCTACCTCTGTCAGACACGAACACATAAACTTCATTTCTGAAACACGATGAAAAAAAAGAGACATCATGATGCTATTTGAAATAAAAGTCCAAGAAACAGACTGACTCCGTTTCTATGCAGACACATATGTTAATACTTTCTCCTGCTCTGGTCTCCCTTTCCCACTCATCCCCACATTCATCTTAGATCTTAGTTTCTGTTTTGCTCATTTATCTGAACTAGTTAAAGAAAAAATGGTTTTCCCTGTTTTTTCTGGTTTGTTTGAAACAGAGCTAATTGTTTTTAATTAAGGTTCTGAAGAACGTGCTCTCAAAATATCCATGGCCATCCACACAACTTATGTTGCCTGCAAATCACACTTTTGTTGGCAATATTCACTGCACTGGAATCATATGGAACTTTTAACTGGAACTTATAAGTGTAACTATATAACAACAACATAATGGAGTAAATAATTCTGCTGATAAGCCACTGAAAATAATAGAGTGGAAATAAAATAAATTAAGTTGGGGGTCTATCTGTAATGACAACTTTAATAAAGTCGCGCATTTATCTACAAATCTGTAAAAACGTAGGCCTGTAATTAACTTCAGCGAAATCACTGATGTTTCAACGTAACTCTTCAAACATCAAGGCTGCAACAAACACCATAAGCAAATAAAACTCAATATGTAACTGGTGAAAGTCAGCGTCTTTTATACATAGGTATTTGGAAAAGTAAAAGTAAATTTGCAATTTAATATCACTTAGCAAGAAGTGCCACTTTGGAAGTCTTCCTGCTAAGTCCATATAGGACAGTTATACCTACCTGTTAGGTTATATTGATATTGGAAGCAATTTTGATTCAGAATACACGGCTTCATTTGTGACTCTTCAGGGCAGGGTTTTGTCGTGACCGAAGACCGTAGCACTCGTCGGGTTCGTAACTGCATAACGCTCGGGTCACAGACCTAGAAAAGCGACGGACTGTATGAGAGACCTTAGTGAATAATACAGACGTGGACGGGCTGGGGGTGTTACGTTCACATCTACTGTGAGGATTATATTTCTGTTCTAAAGCTATTTAGAACGTACGAAGGACGTACGTCTTGCGAGGTGGGACAGAGCAGACGATTAGTATTTGCGCACACGTTCTCCCGAGTCAAAAATAAAATCTCTACCCACATACCAGTACCAGCCTAAGTACCTTGGTTTAAATATTTAGTATCACGTGGGAAAAAAATCTTTAATAGCAGGACCATCTGAATCATTATAAAGCAATAACGATAGGACCATTATTCACAAGCTGAAAACGTTCTGAAGATTCTGGGCACTACTAACGTGTTCCTAAGCAGTAGCGGATCTTATAGCAAATCTTCCATTTACAGGACGGACGTTTGCTGTCCAGCTACGATGCTGTCGACAGGACAGCGGCACTCTTCAAAGCGCGTGCTACAGTACGTGCCGAGGTCAGACCGCGCACGGAAACCAGGATTTGCTTGTTCGCGTTTTCACGTGAAAGCGAACCAACGGAGGGAGGCCCCTCCGCCTTCCCTCCAGAGCTCTAAAGATTAAATGCTCGTGACACAGGACAGGGCTAATTGGGGGTGAAGAGCATGAAAGATAGCTGTTGTGTCTCATTAAACGCAATCACAGAAAAGCCTAAATAAGCTTATTCTGAAGCCGACGTCATCAAGCGAGTACAGAACAGCTGCTGAAGCCGCAAGGCTGGGCTAGGAAGAGGGGTCCAAGGGGACCCACGGAAACGCAGCGCGGTTCCCGCAGCCCAGGCCAGCGGGAACGCACGAGCGGTCCCAGAAAACCTGATGGAAAAAAACCCTTACTCAGAGTAGTTTACTGAACAAAACGACCCGTTTAACTCCTAACGGTTTCTCATTAGGACCGAAGATTTCTCAAGAACAGCAGGAGAGCCCAGAATACACTGCAAGCAGAGATAAGTTATTTTCATAAATGCTTGGAAATTTAAAATGTGGTTTTTCTATAGAGCATTTTAATGTAAAAGTTAACTAACAATTTAAAAAAGCAGATGCACTAACATGCAACTGCTTGCAAACATTAAACTCTGCATGGGCGAAAGTATGGATAATTCCTTTACTGTGAATATTAAAAAGAAATGTCATGGCATTACAGCATAAATCTAGATCTCAGACTGCTGTAAACCGGATTAGTTGCACAGATAATAGTATAACTAAACAGAATAAATATCAGTACAAGCAGGAAGAGATCTGGTCCAGTCTTAAAACTAAGCTGGCAAGGCCTATTTTCCTTAGGCTTATGCTACGTGTCGGGCATTCTGTTATGTTCTTATTGCCGATACATCGCTTGTCAAATCGTTTTAAATGGCAATCTTATTCAAATTGCCATGGTCAGCTAAAATAACCAATTATTCTTAATCATCTGAAATTTACACCTATGCTAAGTGTTTACCAATAGTTTACTACCTTTTTGGCCACTAATCTGATTGCTCATCCTCACAATGAAGATTAATAACTTAAATGATTTGCTAATTAAAAAAAAAAAAAAAAAAAAAAGTATCTCAGTAGCTACTCCTTACTCCTAATTACTGTTTTTCTACATTATGTTACCAAAGGGGGGAGGAAAAAAAAAAAATCAATACAATAAATGCTGTGAAAGAAGTAGCTCTGAAATATCTGCTCTTGCTTCCTTCAAAATAAGGACCTGTAGCCAGAAAATACGCATCATTTGTAGATAAGCGACTTCTTTTAATAGAACAGTATGCCCCCCCCCGCCTAACACGCACCCTGCTGTGCTCGATTACAGGGTATTGATGCAACTCTGCGCAGCACACGTACACCCTGTCCTGCAGCCACCCAGATCTACTGGGCAGCAGCACTATTTTCCCTCTCTGATGTCTTCCTAGTGGGGAGCAGAACAGCGAAAGGGCCGTGATTCAAACGTGTCAAAGCATATCTCATGCTCACCAGTGAGCAAATGAATGACGGGTCTACCGCCAAGTCTGAAGCTGCCGTTCAGACCGCGCTGATGAGCCATGTTGTTCAGAAGTCAGTTTATACCATAAGCAACCCACTTTTCCTGGGTTTGAATAATAAAGACTCTCTGTAGGAAAAGTGTTCATTTAATCAAGCTGAGGACGGGGGGAACACACAAGAATTCAAAGTCTGCAAACTGTAACTAATATCCTGTAATGTTATTTGTTGAATTTCTCTTTACGTCAATTGAGAAGTCAATTTAGTTTTATAATTGATTTTCTGGCCTTACTCTTTCAAGTTAACTATGTAAAAAATTGAGCCAAATATATATGGAACTGAATAAGCAGCAGGAGGGAATGACTTGCAAAGCAAAAGATGAAAGCTAGGATTTTCAAAGGAGCAAGAGGGAGCCGAGGATCCAACTGCCATGGCATCTCGATGGGCTTGGGTGCACAATTCCTGTAGGATCCTTCAAAAACTTCAGCCCAGAAGAATTAAATATTTGCTCTGTGGTAAAAATGAGGAATGGCTTAACAGACTTTAAATAGCTGGGAGATGTGAACAGCAGAAGTTAAAAAAAGGAGGATTATTTCCAGTGGGGGGTTACAGAGTGTATTAGCAAGGAATACAGAAGAAAAGGGTGCAAGATGCATGTCAGTCAGAAGATACCACGTCACCATTATCATCACTGCTATCACTAATAACTGTATGGATCCAGTCCTGAATTTGGATCTTAAAAAAAAAATAATCAACACTGATGGTAAGTTACATTTTTTAGGAGGTAGGACAGAAACAACGTTATCAGCAATACTACAGAAAAGGAAGCAAAAGAAAGGAAAAGAGGATGATCTGAGTAAAGTAAGCAATTAGCACAGAACTAACTAAGATCTGGACAAGACTACAGAAGCTGCAGGTTCTGAATATTCTTGCAAATGAAGAAAGTGATATAAAGCTGTCACCTACTGCTGATCTTCCAAGAGAACTGAAGTTCTGTTCAAGTAATTCTTGCTTAACTTGGAGATTATGAGAGTTTACTACCTGCTTAGCAAGTGGAAAACCTTTGTCTAACTTCCGCCTCTAATCAGGATAACTGGAACCCACCTCCTACACCATCCAGGCTATAAACAGATCTCAGACGTACAGATGAAAGAAGGGAGATGGATATGGATTCTGACTGGTCACAGACACAAGAGAGAGAGCAACACCTGAGAGACGGGGGGTAACCGATGCACAGAAGTAGAAGTTCAGAGGCCTGGAGAACTTTAAGCGAAGCCTTAACTTTCAAGGTTAGACACAAACTAAATTTGACGTTTAAGTTTTAAAGTCTAAGCTGCTGGCTGGATTTAGCCCAAGATTCTTGCTCGATAATTGTAATCAACGGAGCGTATAATTTAGGCACAAGCTTCCTCTGATATCGGTGATAAAGATGGGATTAATTTCTATCTTGAAAGAATAACAAGGACCCAACTCAGGACCCAAACTAATATCCTACAGCATAAAGATATCACACATAGACACAATAAGATTCTTCCCAAGTATAACTATACTGTTGCAGCCTACTTTGTTATATTAAGCCTCACTATTTCTATTATCCTTTTCCATCGAGTGTGAAAAAAGTTGAGCTAGAGCCAGGAATCTATAGACTAAATTATATAAACCACTACAGAAAAAGATATTCTGAAGCAACAAGAGGTACACAGCATGTTCAGAGAGGAATGAATCAAAGGTTTTCCCAAAGGGCCATTCACTTCAGATGTTACTAAAGCTATCATCTCGTTTCTATGGAGGAATTCTTGGCACTGTAACTACCGCATCTTTAATGTTTTTTTTAGCCAATCATTTAGCCACTACTTGTCACTATTTTAAGTGAACACAAAAGTGAGGGATATAAACATACACAAAGAACGTACCCAGCTTTTTCTCCAGACAGTAAGAGAACAGACAAAGCACAGAAAGTTTGCTCTGGAATAGAAGGGTATTAAGTAAAACAAAATTGTAAAGGTTATAAATGCTAAGTTCCTGAATAACAGTCATTAACATATTACACACTAATATATACTATTCGACCTTCTTTATGATTGACTTAAAATGTTACCCATTGATCGAGGCTTTCATATGCATCATAATTGTACAGCACAAAAGTCACAATCCATTAGACAGCCCTTTAAGCTGTCTAATTTATCAAATAGCTCCTATAATGCATACCGCACTATAAATAGCTAGCCACATCACACTTAACAGGCCATTCATAATGAAGCATACCACCTTAAACTAAGGTAAATGCATCTGCAGTAACAGGTTTAAGTAGTTTTAACAGTGCAATGAACCATTATAATATTATTCATGCAGATGTAAGCGTTTTGTAACAAATGCAAGCAGTCTTTTAAAATGAAAATGCATTTGCCTACATTTTCTTTTTGAGAGGCATCAAAGTTCTGAAACCTTACCTGCATCCACTGTAACAGTTATTTTTCTAAAATTATCATTAATGAAGACAAATAAAAATAGAACCAGGAATCTAAGAAATACAGCAGATACTAACTTTTTGATAAGGCCACACCAAAAAAAAAAAAAAAAAATCAAGTCACAAATATGTGAAAGCAGCAGTGTACATTTTTCTAAAAACATCCTGGACCAGTCTCATGTTTCACTTGAGCAAGTTATTCCTTGGGCTAGAAATATAACTCCGTACCAGTTTAATTCTTTAATCTAGTCTCTACGCTACAGGTCCCATGCCAAACCTATGTATAGCATGACGAAGACTTCAGTAACGCATGCAGGGAGCCACAAAGTCCACAAACGAGCACACAACTTCTTTCCCAGATGGCTGCAGAGAGGAAAGCATTTCCAAACACTAACAACTCAGGCTCACGCCTAAGACAAAAGGCGCAACCAGAAACCTCCAAGTCACCTGCGTTGCCTAGTCCCGCTTTGAACACAATCAGTTATTTACATCCTACGCGCACACAGCAGGTTCAAGAGCATAACAACTCAACTGCTGCAACTCCTCAGTGGTGCATGTTGCTATTGATCCATGTGGAAAATGCTCCCTGCAACAGGGACAGCTGTTCTCACTCATTGGATATGTAACTCTGAATAATTAACTAATTTCAGACCTCTTACAATTAGCTACTAGAAATGCCAGCAGCTGAGGCAAACACGGAGGCCACTCAGATCTGATACCAAGGCTATGACTGTTACCCACACGATAGCAAGAGAGCTAACAAAATAAATTTGAGATAATTATTTCAGGGACTTGTAGCACAACTTGCATATTAACTCATTTTAAGCATGCTTTGATGAATTCAATTGAAGTCAATTAATTACATTTCCAAGTCAGATGAATACAAAGTCAAGACACTGCAGGTAGTGCATGTTATTCGATCGCTGAATATTTAACAGAGATGACAGGATTTCAGTTTCCAGGTTGTTTAGTTGGTTCTTTGAGCAATCAAGTGATGATGTCTGGCTAAACACACTACTGTAGCTGGAACGCATATGAAATCTCTGAAGTAAAATGCAAGTTGATCTAATTTTCTCATGATTTTTTCTCTAACTAGCAAGCTTAAAACAGTTATTTCAAATAGCTTTAAAGCCTGGATACTTAAGCTACATGGATGTTACTTAGCTACAAAGAAGAAAACTTTATGAGCCAAAAAATCATCTGCAATCAGAGGAAAACCATTTGAATTTACTTCTTACAACAGAGACTGAGAGAATAATAGGGAAGCTTTAAGTCAGTAATTATGAGCTTCTTGAATGCAATAAAGAGACAGAACCTCAAAAAGTAACCTTCAGGTATTACACTTCAGGCAGATGCATGTCTCGATCACAATAAAGTACATTTAGAGAAAATATTAAAATTCATCTTTATGCAATTTTGTATTAAAATATATCTTTGTGTGTATCTCCCTATAATCAAAATGCAAAAACTGCAATTCAGTTGGAAAATATATAGAAAGGAATTCTGAAAGTATCTGAAACTTAAAAAGAAGACTCTGGAAAGACGAATTTGTTTAAAAGCAAAAGGGAAACGCAGCCAAAAACAGTAAAAGAAACATTATAAATGATGCATATTTGTGCAGAAAGAAGTATTGAAGAAAATATTTCCTATTGACAAAGCACTGGCCACCCCTTATGACTTATTGATTTCAGTAAGATTCCAGATCATTTACAATCCTGAATGTTGAATATTCAATTGGAAAGAGCATTGTTACAAGATAAAATTGAATAATACCCTAAAAAGCATCCAAAATGCAATGACATATCGACAAAGGGTAAACTGAATAATCTGAAAGGCTTTTTTATGTTTGGCTGCTAAGACTTTGGTTTTCTGCTATCAGGATGTATTTATTATGAACGCTATCAAATACAAACAGAACACCAAAGCGCCTGGAAAGGAACCCTCATATGACCAAAATCCTAGGCAAATATATCAAATGAAAGAGCTACTTAGTCAAAGATGATGCTGAAATTGTGGTTGCTTGTTTCTTATGAACAAGAATTTATCAAGTTTTGTAAATCCTCTTTATGTCAAGTAAGCCAGAAGCGACTAGAGATAGGGGAAGATTTCCCAGAACGTTCTCTGCTGGTCTGCCTTACAAGAGGGCTGTCACTAAGAGAGTGACAACTATTTTGATATGATATGTAAATGTGCTTGAAAGAGAGCAATCGGGAGGAAGGGTTTTCTTTTTTCTTCTTGGTATAATGTGACCCTTCCAAATTTTCAGGTTACTTGGGGAAGTGACAGGAGTCATATTTACAAAATGGACATTTTGTTCCAGTTTGCCTATACGGAGGAGTATAGCAGCTACTGCACAAAATTCCCTCAAACAAAATTAAACAGGCAGTCCTACTGAACGAGAGGGTCTACGAATGCAAACTGATCGCTGCGCTTTTGGATAATTGACTTCATCGACTCTGCTCACTCCACTGACTCGTCGGATTAGTTGGCGGCCATTCTCCGTGACCACCTTTCCCAGCAGCCACTCAGGAGGCTGAGGGTGGCATTAATTGTCCTAGTGGGCGTAATTGCTCACTCCTGGCCACCATCCTTTCTCTCAATCCCTGCTCCATCACATCGGGACACACGCACAGAACAAACACAGTCCGCCTTTGTGGTAGGGTCGCTCTGCTCCTCCAGCAAATCCAGCGCTCACGCTAGATTTAGTACGTGCGTGCAGCCTGGGAGGGACGGTGCCCCGTGCTCCTCTCTTAAAACTGAAGGAACACAAACAGCCCAGCCCATGTAGCTGTAAAAGCCAGACAGCACTGCTGTCAACTCTTCAAAGAGGGGCTTTTATTTTCTATTAAACCTAAAGCTGTTTATTGTTTAGTGTTGGGACAGAACTATTTAAACACATGCTCTAGCAGCACACAGCCATCTCAGTTTCCCAACAAAGTGCTGTAGAACAGCTTGTGAAAACATATTGTTCAGTTAATTGCATTGGCATGCAGACGCCCTAACATTTATGAATTAACAACTACGGTGGCAAAAAGGATGCGCAAGGAAGCACAGGGACTGTGGCACTCGGCACTGCAACCGCCAAGAGTCTAACGGAGCGCCGCCCACAACATTTTAGACATCCCTTTTGTGCATCTGTGGGCCCTGGAGATCTCACCACAGCCAAAAAGGAGTCTTCTGGCAAAAACTCAGGATGTCTTAGGGATACCAGGATGCTTAAAGGGTTAGGCAGTGCTTCCTGACCAGCTGACTGCCGCTAAGGCACCTGAAAAACACCTGGTGGCCTTGAGGGTATCAGCATTAGCTTGCTGCATGCAAAATGAAGAAAATCTATTTCTGAAAAAGAGTTAGTGGCAAAGAAACAGTCCTAACCGTCCTACTGCTGTGGGACTCTGAAAGGTATCCAAGCATTCATACTGGTTTCAGGAGTGTTATACTTCATCAAAACTAGGCTGCTCAGGAGGAGGTAAATACAGGAAATGAAATGCGAGATTTTATTTGACATGTTCTTACTGAATATATTGATATGCTGCACAAAATATTATGGAAGGAAATTATCTGTGTCAGCAATAGTATAAATTCCTGTCCAAGAGCCATTCAGATTTCTGACAATGGGCTTTTAACATAGAGGCAATGAATATATGTTCATCACTTAAATACATCAAGCTAGTGTATTATAAAACCCCTTACATTAAACCTGGCAACTATTTCAACAGTGATCAGAGAGAAACAATAGACTTTAAATTACACGCTTTGAGGCCTGAGAATTTTCACCAGACAGAATCTGCAGCTTCTCTCCATCTTGAACACTTAGAAAAATACTGGGCATTTGGCAGTGGCTTGCATCCCTGCATAATTCACAGTGTTTTGAGTATTTTTTGACAGGAGAAATTGTTTGAGTAATTTGCTGCCATGTCCTTCTGTTGTTGTTGCCCCAAATCTGCCTTCAAGGTTTTTAGGAGGAGATGCTGGACAAAAATACTGTCTTTTGAGAAGGGAGAGCAGTCATTCTCTCAGGCCTGAGACCCATCTAAAAGAGTGACAACACCATGGTTTACCAGGAGGTTGTTATAGGAGTTGTGCGTCCTTGACAGAGCACTCCCTTGGGAGTATTCCTTAACACGGACATCCTTTACCGTAACTAAAATACCGATGCTTTCATCCGTTGTACTACCTTGGGTTCTTTCTTGCAGACTACATGGAAGGATGAGTAAAATCAACTGTCACAGTAATAGCAATGTGTATTACTAATTAATTTTTTATAGCTCATTCTTTGGAGCTGTTGAAAGATCAAACTCTCCAGATTCAACCATGCTGGCCGTAGAATCCATTAAGCTTGAATTCCCTTGGAAAATCATTTACTTTGTTGTTTGAATATACCTGTATTATAAAGTGGTTCGAGGGCAGCAAGAAGAAAGAAGCATGAGAAACATCCCCCCAGGAAATGCAAGGTGAGCTCACCTGTGGACACTTGCTCCACTGTCCCCAGTCAGACACTGCACACTCGCTGGGGCAATACAAGCTACACTTCTGAATTTCTTCTGGGATTTCAGATCGGTTACACAGGGCACTGGGTACAGTCTCGCCTTCAGGTTCCTCGGTGATGCTTACGCACCTATGCAGAAAACAGAATTTTTCACGTGATGGTCATCAGCTTATTATAGAAGTGATGAAGACCAACAGGTCTGCCCAACTCCAAGTCAGACACTACATATAAAACATTAGTTCTATGCAGTACAACCGGTCAAAATACGGAATTAATCACGTTAAAAATGCAAACGATTATACATACGATGTACACTTTTGTTACTCAGTTATTCAAGAAATATTTAAACAAATTCTTCAAGCTTTATACCGCATGCTTTTTGTCTCAACTGGATAGCAGCAGATGAGTGAACAGCAAATGGCAACCAGCAGGAAGAACATTCGTGTTCCTGCTAGCAACATCACAACATTTGGAAATAACTCAGTATTTCCTTATGCCTGGCAAATGAATACTTACTAATAATGTCACTCCAGTGAATGCAGTGCAAGTATCTGCGGGAACACTAGCAAATCAGAGGGCGAGGGTTGCTGCGCAGGAGGCTTTTTGTGTAACATGGCATTTAGGTGGAAGAATTCTAATTTAGACATCATGCCTTCTTCCTCAAAGAAGTCTCGATCATAACACAAGGCTGCATCTCCGAGCTGCTTTTCCTGTAAACCTTTTCACATAAAGGCATTCCTCTTTTCGTTTGAAATACATCGGACTCAACAACATACTGTCACTTGGCCAGTTACTTCTTCTTTACATAAACACGTTTTAGCTCTTTTTAATTTGAAGTAACTGTGCTTTTGTCTTCACGTACCTGACTTTTCTCGTTTGTATTCCTTCTCCACAGTGGAGGGAATTTTGTTCGCTGTTGATTTTGCACGGAGACCACGCTTCTACTACCCAAGCATACTGATTGCACTCGCTGTAACATGGGACTGCTTCATACACCTGCCAGGGAAAAGAATCAAAACTATTCATTTGAACGACCCAGGTTAGCATCTCCACAGAAACGCCTCACACAAACCAGAAAAGAGTACAGTGAAAAACAGCCTGGCTTATGTTCCTTATGCTAAGAGCGCTGTAATATCTTCAAGTTCATTTATGCATTATTGACTTGCCAAGGATTTTCTAAGTGTATAATAAACAGTGGTATGCATGCAGCATCTCTGGAAACAGAATAAATAACAGCTATTTTTTAAAGGCAGAACAAAATTCCATTACAATTTCATTTGCTCAGACTGCTCACACAATAATCTATCACGTACCCTTCGCCAGGATTGGATGTATTGAATCCTTTGATGTTCCGGAAGGTACAAACTTAAAATTAGTAGTCATTTACCTTTGCTTTTAACATATTCATTTAAGTCATTTACTGTAAAGGAAGGGAATTTTATGCATCCTACAAATTTCACTTTTATATCCAAAACCTATAAATGCTTTTTCCCTGGAAGTGACTTATCTCTAACCTATCTCCCAGGCAAACAGCATTGTATATTCACCTGAACTATAGTATCTATGTAGAGAGAAAAACATAGCCCAAAGCTCGCTAAGCATTTTTAAAAGGTGACAGATATTGAAGCCGTTAGAAGCAACACCCTGCGAAATGTTACATTAGCAAATTTTTATGCTTAAACTAATGAATCCATTGGTAGCTTTGTTGCAGAAATGAGTAAGTTTTCTATTTTGAATCCAGTTTATTATCTGCAGAAGCCGATTTGAAGATACAATGCTCTCTACTGCTTTTTACCAAGCGCAATGGCGCTGCACTGAAAAAAATACGCAGGGCACCTCGGAGAGCGCTCGTCCGCACACCAACATCTTCCTGGCCTCGGCAGCGGCTCTGCTGGGGGCAGAGGGACGGCAGCGTGGGCGAAGGGGACAAGCCATTATCAATAAAGCACACGATTAAAACCAGGAGCCAGCTGAAGAAGCAAAAAACCCCAGACCCTTACGCTGCCGATCAAGGGCGGCAGAACACAAAAGCGGCATCGCGGTTGGACGGCCGGGACAGTTATGGTTTTCCCAGGAGTAAGCTCTTCTCAGGCACAAACCCTTTCTCGGGGCCTGCGCACCAAGACCGTGAGAACATGCGGAACTTCTCAGGACTAACGCGGCAGGGAGGAAAGCCGCGCAGCCCTAACCCGCGATGCGGGAATCCCCCCGCACAACGCCGGCGGCGTCGCACCGCCGCGGAGAGGGGCGAGCCTGGCTTCCGGCCTTCGCTGCGCCCGCCAAGACCCTACTGCCCATCACGGGGTCAACACGACCTGGATGATTTCTGCACACCGAGGCACCGGGCTGTGCGCCTAACTGTACGATGCGCAGGTATCTACATAATATATAAATAGGGCCTAAGTTTCCCCGATCGAGTGGCCCCACTCAGGAGCTGTGCAGCCAAGCTCACTAGTATTACACAGGGGCAAAGAGAGAAAGGACCTTCTTTTTTAGCTAATGGTCCCTAAACACACCCAGAGGATGGACTGAAATACACATTTGTTAGTGTTTCCTTGCTCTGCAGCAAAAAAAAAAAAAAAAAAAAAAACCCTACTCTGCCTCTACTCCCCAACAAAATACAGTGCCCTGTATAGGAGACACTTAGTTCAGGGCGCTCGGGGGGTGGGAAACGGCTGCTTTGGAGCTGATCGGATCCTCCCTTGTCCCTTAATCTAACTAGCAACCCTTCCTCGGGGTTAGAAGAAATAGCTGCGAAGCATGCAATGTCACGAGCACCCGCTGCACCGGCTCCAGGACTCCCGCTGCAGGCAGGAGCCAGTAATGTTGGCTCCGTGCTTGCGTAAGCCCAAGAAGCTGGAAATCCTGGCTCGTTTCCTAATGATCTCCCATTGCTCTTTGCTAAAATCTGGGCAATCTGTAGACCCACACCGTAGGGAGGCACGCGTCCAGGTGCAGAGAGCACTAATATCAGGCATTTACCACCACTGAGTTTCGGTGGTCAAAGCATTGTGCGGGGTCTACTTAGCGGGATACCTTTCCGCGCCAGAAAGCAGGCAGGATTTGGGGAGGGATACAGTGCCAACGAACTAAAATCTAGCAGAGAAAATGTGCGAGGGCAAAACAGAGACCATGTCCACAAGCAATTACACAAATGCAAGTGAAGTGGAGTAACACCTCAAACGCTCTCTGTCTGAGGCAGG
Source organism: Struthio camelus (assembly GCF_040807025.1). Classification (NCBI taxonomy): domain Eukaryota; kingdom Metazoa; phylum Chordata; class Aves; order Struthioniformes; family Struthionidae; genus Struthio; species Struthio camelus. The sequence goes on along the minus strand of NC_090947.1, from coordinate 39,446,932 downwards.
CAGGGTAGCAATAATACAGCTCCTCATATAGCATTCATATTCCACTGCCTAATCGTGCAAAGCCAGTATTACATGGGGAACTTCACTAGCTGACCTACCTGCTGCCTTAGGCAAGGTGTAGAGGGCATGCCAGCCTGGAAGATGGCACGCAGCAGCAGCAGCAGCGCGACTTTCGTGGTACTTTACTAACAGGCTCAAACCCTGCCGTTCCTGCTCAGTGTGCCTTCCACTGTGAGCGTACCAGAGCAATATTATACTACTAGCTTGGTCATCATTTAGAAATTGGTCATGATTCCCCGGTTATACTAGCAGTCAAAAAAACAGAAAGATAATTGTTACGAATGAGCCTGTTTTGCAAAGCTATTCTGCTGGCATCACTCACTACACATCGTTTTTCTGGACAACCTCTCACCTCTGCCCAGTTTTAAGACCAAGCAATGCCACCTCTGCCACTACTTTCAAGACACCAGAATAGTGTCAATAACTACCACGTGTCACTAGGACGGGCAGTTTCCTCTAGCGCAAATACTGGTAAGCTCTGCCTGAAAAGGGAGTCTGACACAGATGCAGAATTTCCATCAGGGAAAGCCTATGTGGATGTGCATTTTTCATCTGTTTAGAAGCGGTGAATATAATTTGTGACTCTGTTTTTGCCTTTAAAAAATCTGGTGATCTGGCACACGTTCCTCTCTTCCACTGCACAGCGTTTGCCTCCCACTTCTCTCTCCTGGCTAGCCATCGTTTGTTTCCAATGAGTTCTTGTTCCTCTTTTTTATAAAGCCTTCAAGCCTTTCATTCCTATCTTTTGCCAACAGCTGTGTTGTTTAAGAAGGTCAAACAGATGATGTTCTTGGTTTGGCATTTTCAATGGATTTTAGCTCAGCCTTGCTGTTCTTTGGGTACCTCTGAGCAGGGGGAGCTGGGAGTGCTTCCCCTCTCCTAGGTCCGCAGCAGTGCCCTGGCCGGACGTGGATACGTGCTGGAGCATGCCGTGGTGTCTGCACTCCTCACCCAAGCCAGGGAACCGCAGGTCTGAGACGGGAGAGGGCTGCGATGGACGCCCTGCCCTGATGGGCAAAGTGGAAAGTCCTAAGCCGCAGGTCAGACCCTCACCCCGTATCCTCCCGGCGCAGTCCCCGCTGCACGCCGCCTGCCCGCTCCCCGCAGCAGAGACCGAAGCCTCTCATCCAGCTTTGCCAGTTCTCATCCCAAGCACAAACTACACAAAGACAATAGCTCCTTTGAAAGTAACCTGCTTGATGCTCAGCACTCCCTAAACGTCTTCATTGACAGCGTATTTACAAAATCCTTCAGATCACGCCATCCAACGCAAGCTAAAGATGATGATGGCTGGTTAGCAGGCCCTGGTACAGTGCCTCTGCACTGTGCAGGAGGGAGGAATGTGCTGTAAACTCATGATGCCTGATCTCTGTGGAGCTGCAGACCTTCATGCCTCAGGAGGCCAGCCTGGCCCTACTCCTTGCTCGACTTAGCGCCTCATCTGTAATACTTTCAAGAAATAAACACAATCAAGATATTTTAGCATCTCAGAAAATCAGCTGCTTTCCTTAATTTTCATGTACATTCACATGCTGTTTCTTGGGCTAGATGATGCAAGATACCATGAATACGCCAAAGGGGTGACATCCTGCCTGACTTAACCATTGGGAGTTTTACCACTGACTTCCACGAGACCACTGTATCACTCCTGGTCTTTGTAGCTCACATGGAAAGACTGCAAATTTTCCGAAAATACTAATAATATTTTGAAGAATGAAGAAAGGACAAAGAATTAACTTTAGACTGGAACAAAAAGTGCTTTTTTGAACTGAGATGAAAATATCCTGAATTCGAACCACAATTAATCTGGAGTATATTCATGTCTGAATCCTAAAATCAGGTTGAAGGGTCCAGTCCTAAATAAAAGAAAGAAAGACAAAAGCTGTTTTTTAAGAGACAAACCTGCTACAGGTTTGTCCTAAAAAAGCAGCCAGTGCACTCCGATGCCGATCACTCCAATGCAAACCCGGAGTCCTTGCTAAAGTACCTTCATGTTAACAGGTACTTAAACAAGATATGCAAACTGTAATCCACTTATTTTCTCTTTAATAGCCAACACTTACATTTTAGTGAAACTGTCCAAGAACTAGAAAGCTTTCATGCAATTTACAATATTCTGTAATTTATTTATTTACATGTAGCTCAGGAACAACACTAACCTTCCAGAAGACATGTAACAAGTGCACTTGCTCAACCGATCTGACTCATTAGAAGAAATTCATAGCTATGCTCCAGGTAAGTCTGGGTTTTCTGAGGAGCACCTGCACTTAAACTAGAACTGCGGGTGTTCAACACTTCTGAAAATCACAGTGACTTCATATTTCAGTGAACATCAAGATTTATTGTCCCTCAAGGTAAATATTGACTCTAGCTTCCCCTCAGTCGATATTTTAGCTTTCAAGTCAGTAAATCTTGGTGTTCACCTCAACTAAAGTCAATATCTGCTTATTATTTTAGAAGAACCAAACAGATCACTGTAGCAGTTGACTGAGACCCTGAGGACAACCTCTGTGCTATTCATTTCTAATAAAAATGGGCTAAATTCATTCCTAACATAAGTTCATTTCACATCTCTGCTCTTATACTAAGGTTATATTAGACTGAATACTTTGAAACAACCAGAACCAAAGAAATCACAACCTATTTTTAAACTATGGAGACCACCACAAATAACTCAAAAACACTGTATATGCCAAAAAGAGAGCTGTTTTGCCCTGATTTGCAAAGATGCTTGTTGGAAAAGAGATTCAAGCTTAGATACTAAACACTCCTACTGAGACTTGCCCGCAGTTTGTTCACTTCTAATGCTTCTGCACACCTACTTTCATCCTTCTTGCACATCTGGACTTCAAGAGGGGGCAGCGGTGTGATCTCACTGTGCAAAAATAGCCCTCTCCTCCTCTCACAGCTTACGTCCGTGACTTTTTGAAAGCTGGACTACAGCCAGCATTTCCCTTGTAAGCAGGCTGATACGACTGGATCTAGAGCACACCACGAAATACAGCTGCACTCATGTTTGTCCATCGCAGGTGTGGGAGATGCACAGTGAGGATCTGGTTACACCATGACTACCTGCAGGTTTGCCTTCTATGCTGACTCCATCCAGCTAGTCCAAATCTCTTTCTCGGTTGATAGGTGCTGTTCTACTCGTCTATTAGTTGAATAATTCTTGTAATGCTCTACCTAATACTGCATTTGCATTCCATTTAATCCAACACATGTATTTTCTGATACTAAGTTTCTTGCATTTAATTCTTTAAAACTGCATTCAAAATGGAGTACTTACTTTGGTAATTACGTAAGCACATGTTTAATTGATTTGGTGGAACTAAGCACGCATTTAAAAGCTTCACAAAATTTACTATGTATCTGAAGGACAAGTACTTCTATACGAAAAAATACTGCATCACAGAAATAACCTCATTAAAATTTCAACATTAAATAACGCTCTTTAAAATAAACTTGATTTTATTTCATTGTAGTTTATGTATTGATCACAATTGCTAGAGAAAGGCTAACTGCTCATCAGTGTTAAAACTGATTGAATAATTAATTTTCAGGCAATTTGGGTTTTGCAAGCACTTGTTTCAGTGACGAATACTTTTTTTTTTTTTTTAAGGTATTTGGACTCTAGTCACCAAAGTTATAAGATACTGTTTTAGAATGATTTACGGTACAAAATTCTGAACAGATCAGCCTGTGATAGATTTGTGAAAATACTGGAACTCCTGGATTTTTTCATGCCTCTAGCAGCTAATATAATTGCACAAATCTTACTGAAACAAACTCAGCACTTTTAGTTTCCGTTTATACCTGAATCAAAAGAGGTTACTATTTTTGACCTCCTTTGTGTTAAGGGAAAAAGAAAATCAATTACAACTTTGATAAGGTTATGAAAGCCTGATTCACTGGTTCAGAGAAAACCTACAACAGGCTAAAACCTCCCAGCTGAGAAAAAGATGGGATCAATTTTATTCTAATGTCTAAGTACGAAATATGTATTGAGAGTCAGGGCAACAATTGTTCCTACCGTAACACAGAAGGGCACAAATATCCCTGCCCAATCTCTGCCCGCTGGGCTGTACGGAAGCCCAGAAACGCAGAACAAGACACTTCCTAATCACTCTGAATGACTAGCCATGGTGGCAGCTTTCAAAAACATTGCCAAAAAAGAAAGCTCTTCTGTGAGTAGGAAGGGTAAAAACAACTACAAATCCTCTGAAGTTTCCCCAGCTCTTCATTATCTATTTATAACCCAACCCTCAAAACAGTTCAACTTTCATTCTAATTTACACATGAGAAAATTTAAAGACAAAGAATTAAGCAATTTATTAAAGGCTGGAGAGGGAGCCCTCAGGGAGCAGGGTACTGAATGAGGAAATACCCTCTATTTCTCGCACTAACGCAATGACATCTCAGCTTAAAATCAGATACTGAAAAGTTTAGACAAAGACATTTCAGGATGATGCCATCAGAAAAGAAAGCAGATCTACTGCTGCAGTATAAAATTTTGGTGTCACAATGCGAAAACAGAGAAGAGGAGAAATTAGGAAAGCAACAGTATATCCTTGATACAAAGACACCAGGACGCTCAACATCGCCTCACCACGTTCTTTAGATGCTTTTACCATAGCTAGTCTTTTTGTTGGACTTTAAAAGCACTGGTCTCCTAGTAAATCTCTTATTTTCTTCTAATGGATAGTTAAACATGCAAAGACAGATACCTGTGTTTTTCACATTCATATACGCAATGAATGGAAAATGTCTTGTTTAAAAAGTTAATTGAAGTGAGCTCTGCAGAACCACAGCCATTCCAGCCAACACTTACAGAGCTAACGTGCTGCTCAGTACGGTTTATTAATTCACGTTTACTAGTGCTGCATCCCTTCATTTTCTGTAAATTTGGTGCAGGCATTAAAAATACCGAGTTGTAATATGGTAAAGCGCGAGCACTCTTTCCTGGAGATTAAAGTAAGTAGTCAGTGTGATTAAATATGAAAAAACACGGTGAAAATATTCTCTAAGTGATTGTTCATTTCAGTAACTTCCACCTCCCTAACTAGGGGCAGAAGCTAGAGGCCTTAAGGTGCGTTGGCCGCCGCGGGAAGGAGCGGTGCAGGCTCCCGCGGGACGCGGCAGCAGAGCCGGCACCTCCGCACCCGCCTCCCAAAGGTCTGCCCGGTCCGGCCAGCACGCCGCAGCCCCGTGGCACATCAGCGCAGAGCTTCTGGGCTGATGCCGCTGATGCCGTTTGACCTTACTGTAGGATACAGGCAGGTCTGAAAATAGCATTGGGTTTGGTACTTATTGCATGACTACAAAGACAGTAAATGAGAAGACTGGTAAACAAAAACCTGCACCCGAGGGTTTATCCTAACTATATTCCTCAACCTTTCAGGACTTGAGCACAGATATCTCCCAGATACCAGGTATTCCCATCTGAAATATTTAAGCAGGACAATTTTAGAATTATACTAAGAAATGGAAATTTTAAAGTGTGAATCAGGGAGATGCTCATAAAATTACAAATCAACAGTTCCTATGGCTTGGTTTGTTGTTTTCTTTTTCCAATTATGTTGCTTCGCTATCAGGAAAATATCGACTCTAGACCACAGATATGTTCAAATACCATTTTACTGTGTTGTCAAATATGCAGGTCTAAACGAAGGCAGCACGTCATTAGCGAGAGCTCTGGTGAGCTGATTCCAGAAGCTCTAGATACTGTAGCTGCTGCTTTCTCCCCGACACAGAGCAAAGCAAGCATAGCAAATTTAAGCTGATATAAATAAATCAATGTCCTGTTTTTGAAACAGTACATTTTGCTGAAGCTGAAGGATAGTTCAGGAGTAACAAATGAATGTAGCACCTCTCTGGATGCATCTGTTATGCAGTAATAATGTTGGATCTAGTTTTAAGGAGAGGAGGGGGGAAAAAGCTGATTGATGAACATCGAAGTCCTTTTTTACTAAATGAGAACAATAAGATGAAGACAGATTGCAACACCAACCTGAGCCTTTGTAGATGTCCATGTTAGCAGGGCATGACAAGCAGAAAGGAAAGAAAATTATATATTCATTAGTTGAGCTGCTGTACGATAATATTGAGAAGAAAGCAGAAACTCTGCCTAAAATAAAATTGCTACAATGTAAGGCTGTATTCAGCTCCTGGATTTCCCCATCTTTCAGAAGAAGAAGCCCTCTGAGTAGAAACCAGACATATATTCATGAGTGAATGAAAAGCATGACTATGCTGAAGAATGAAGCGGAGTTCATTCAGCTATCCTCTGGATTTCATGAGAGTATCTCAAGATCAAAGCCTTAAGAGAAAAAAAAAATCTATGAAGCTTAACTTGAAATCTGGTAAGAAACCCCACAATTATGGAATATCAATCACAACAGATATTAAAGGCTTTTAGACACTTAAATCTTAATTGGGTGGCAGTATCTTTTGAGAAGCCTGTAGATTAAGTGCAGCATATATGTCAGGCAGAACAGAGCCAGCTGTGCTTTGTCAGGGGGAACCCCATCTCCATGAATACTAATCAATAACGCAAAATAGATTTCATTAAGGAGAAATAATTAAATGATAAAAATTCAGTAACGTGGGCATATAGTCCATGCACGTCCTACAGAAAAGCAGCGGAGGCAGTTTACACCAGAAATCTCCCAGGGTCCATCAGCGGTGCAGTAGCCGCACTAGTTAAGTCTGTATCACACTGCCCTACAGCCTGGAGGAAGTCTCCCTGAAACAGCAGGCCAAAGTGAACAATACAAAATCACCTTTTGTTAACCCAGCCTGGGCGGCCCGTTGTCCCCACTTCACTCATCCGAATGATGCTCAAAATGAAACATGCGTGCAGATATACCCTCACGGCTCAGAGCTGACTGAGCCCCTGAGAAACACGAGCGACCCACCGGCGCGTCCCTCGGTGACCTGGCCACCGCGTCATCCCGCTGCGCAGCAAGCCTATTCTCCTAAACCAAATAATAGCTTTTGGGGAGGTCAAAACTCTGCTCCACTGGGATATGAGCAAGTGATTACTCGATCCAAAAGCCAAGGCATCTGTCACATGAAATGAAATAAATGCTGGTACTAAACGCAAACAGTCCCAAGGAAGCACTTTCTTTGTAGACATCTATACAATAGGCAATCTAAAGAAAAGACAATCACAGCTTACTGCTAAGTTAAAAATGATGCCTCAGAGACACAGTTTTAGCCTTAGTCTTTCTTTTAAAAGAGATTTTAAACTGTCTCAAGGTCTAAAAAGTAAAAATTAATATTTTGCCAGGTTATTTTCACGCCTTTAATGAGAACGAATTACAGTGTTGCAGAACAGTCATACTTTTGTCCTTATATAGTGTGATCTTTGACTGACACAATGTTTCCATATGAGATTTAAAACTGGTTTGCTGAAAGGAATAATTTGATTGATAGCACTAAAGTTGAGAAACAGAATAGACTGGTAAGTGACAGACAGTTGAAGTTAGATGCTTTTGGAAATACACGTCCATGTGACTATGTCAAAGGCTTGAAGCCAAGAGAGCTGCAAACTGCTCTTGGGGCTTCCTGCATTCACAGCAAGAAACGCTCAGCAAGAAACGCTCCTGTTTTAGGTTGCAAAAGCAGGAATAGAAATGGAAGCCAACTTGCAGCCTTAATTGTTACATTAGTAGGGGATTGTCATTCACCCCGAAACGCACTTAGCAGCAGGTCTGATTCCTCCTCAGCCACGAGAGAGAGACGGAAAGCTGCAACCTCGCTCATGCCGAGAGCAGGCCAGACGCCAATCAAGGCGTGATAGCGCGTACAGCTCTGGAGCCAGGAATCATCAGCCACAGCCTGATTATTAACTGGAGTTGCAAAATCTCTCTTAGAAGAGCCGGTTACTCCAGAAGCCAGCATATTTGACAGTCTGTTGCATAGTGTATTTATGATAACTGTCTTACTGCCAAGACAGGCAGATGTTCATACTGCATTTGGCAGTGACTTAAGCAATTTCCTTTTCATAATTACAGGTAATGCAGACCTCCTAGCATCACTGGTGAGAAGCCACCCTCCTGACAAGCTAACTGAATTCAGGTTTCTGAACAGACCGACTCAGACCAAACAGATTTGCAGGTAGCTGTAATCTCACTGCTGCAGTTTTAGAAATTCTGAAGCTTTGATTGATTGCTCTTGTAGGTAGATTCAGACAGAGAAGATTGAAGCCCAAGAGCCCAGTTTTCTTTATGAAACGCATACGTTCTAGAAAAGCAACGCGCTACAGAGAGAAACTCTGCTTCTATGCGAGACTGCTCCCTAGCAAGCATGCTCGTAATTAATAAATGGAGAGCTCCCTTGCGCCAAAGGTTAAGTTCTACTGGGAATCAATGGAAAGGCTTCTGCTGACTTCTACTCTTCTGGACCATCCTCTAGCAAGCAAGGAATATCTGAAAATTTAGAAGTATATCTGAAGTTTAAAAAGAAAAAAACTTCAAGTATCATTCTTGTTGAACTTTTGCTGCAGTAGCTATTTATTTAAAATGTACATCAATGGTGTCTGTAAATATTGCTGGTCATTCAGAAGCAATATAAATAACAAATAGATCTTTTTGGATTAAATCTAACCAGGAAAGACTGCCTAACTGCAAATATACATAAGCCCATGCTCTGGGAACACCAGCCACCACAGCATATTTATGTTTACCTTGTGATCTTGAGGAGTTTTTGAACGTCTGAATATGGGGACCCTACTAGAATACAAAATTCCCTATTTGTTGGTGTACCTGTGGGTTATGTATCCAGTAATGATATAGCCACCAGCCTGCCAAAGCCCTGCTCTGTAATGATGGAAATTTAGGGAGGCTACGTCAGGGCACGAGTGATGCAGCACTTCTTACACCTCTGCTGCTCCCCCAAGCACTATTTTTGCACATTTGTGCTTCTGGAAGTAACATAGAGAAGAAGGCTATCTCCCAAAACAGGACGTAAAAGGAGAAAGTAGAAGGTAAATGCATATCAAAATTATACAACAATACCGCGCTTGGCAGCGTGTCTTCCACGCAAATCCCTCCACTTAAACCTTTTAGAGAATTAAATAATGCAACAGAGCAAATAGGACGTGGTATAAATAAGAGGAAACAGCAGTTTAAGGACAATGCAAACTGTCTAAAGGAAAGCATTCACTCAGAAAGCCAGTAGCAGAGGGAGAGGAAAAAAATTAAAAGGCAGAGACCAGAAAGAGAAGTTTCAAGGGAGATCTGAAAGAAACCACAGAGCCAAAGAAATAAGGGAAACACTGTTGCTTGCCACAGGAACTACACAGAAAAGGCCTCACACTAAAAGTAGTCAACTTACAGAACGGTACGAAATGAAAGATCGCCAAAGCAGTGAAGGGAAAGAAAGGCAAGACAAAATCTGTATGATGGGCAGCACCGGCTTGCAAAGTTTGGCCAACAAGGAGGGCAAATTTGGACAGAATCTTGAAATAACTACTGGGTAAAGGGCGCTATTTAAAAACGATGGCGAGAGTATCGTGTGGGAAGACGATGTGCATCCTTCAAACGATGCACTGTAAGAGAGCTGGGACTTACGGAGAACACGTTCAGAGGAAAGGGGAGAAAGTATCCACTGAACTGCAAAGCAGTCAGATAAAATTTCATTCTTTGAAAAAATATTTTAATATAGAAATTATCTATAAGCAGTTGAAAAATAATAAGGAGACCAGTAACAGGCCATACGGATTTTTCAAGAGCAAACTGTGTCAAAACATTCTGACGTTCTTCTATAACAGGATAACAGATGCTGTGGATAGGGATGAAATGGTAGGTATTACGTTGACTTGAGTAAGTTTTTTGACACTAACTCTCAGGCTAACGAAATATGGTCTGGATAAATCTAATATGTGGTGAGTGCAAAATACGTTGGGTGAGTACAAAGTCATACTCAGAAAGTAGTTAAAAGCGTAAAACGGGCAAGTAACCTCATGCATGGCTCTACAGAGCTTAAATTTCTGAATCCAGTCATATGCCATATTTTTGTTAATATTAGGCTGACGGATGGAAAATGATTCACACTGAATCTGCAGCTGCTACCAAGGTAGGAGGGACAGTGAGGCAACTGGAGAACAGGAAGATAATTCAATATGATTTTTACAAATTGGAGAAATGTACTGAAAAAAATGGACTGAAATTTAATACAGAGAAGAACAGAACCAACAGTGCAAACAAAGGGTGGGAGACAACTGGCTTCTCAGCAGTTCCAGCGCCCAGCATCTAGAAACTGTAAAGAATCATAAAGTAGACATGACTCAGGAATATCATGATGTTGTAAAAAAAGACAAACCTACAGTTTGTAAAACACTGAAATCGCACGTCAGCTATGGGTACCAGGTTCAGATATAGGCTCTGAGCTTTAAAAAAAAAATCTGAAGGATTTGAACCCGCTGAGAGTCAACAGACGACAGGAAGATTAGGAAGATGGGAAGCAAAGTGCCTCAGTGAGTCGTGGAATTCCCACTGTTGCTTTCTCAGAAAGGAAAGCATCAGCTGCTCAGGAGCAGCCGCTGCGATGGGCAAAAAGCCGATCGTGGCCTGAGGCACTCCTACCCAGGCTTCTGATCTCATGACACCAGCAATTTACTGCAGCCCCAAGCAAAATCATGAAAAAGCTGGTGAGGGATGCAATCAGTAAACATTTAAAACATCAGAATAATTACCAACAATCTATACGATGGCAGGTCTGTCAACGAAGCACGGTATCACTGTCAGATAAAACAGCAACTCTGCCATATCACTCCAGATGCAGAGTAGCAGAAAAATACCTCAGCTAGCTCTAAAGAGATCTTCCCAGGCCTTGAAACAATCTATCATCTGCAGCATCACTGAGCTCTGCGCTGGCTAATTGACTCCTTCCTTGAATAAACCACAGGCTGCAGGGCTGCACTGTGAAATCTGTGCCTCTCTCCTACCTGACACAGAAGCAGGGCAGTGGGATTAACATTACATTAAATATTAATAGCACTATTATAACTCTGTCTACAGGTCTTGTTCCTCATTTAAAAAATAACAGTGATAATGACAGAGTGGTTAAAGGAAACTCAGAAAAATATTTCAAGGCATGAAAAACTGGTCTTACAATAGCAAACTAAAAAGCCTTACCTTTTTAGTTCGGATGAGAGGTGCTGAAGAGGAGACTCAATCACTTTTGGGAATGTATAGAGAAAATTTCTCTTACATGTCTCTTTAAGCTATCAGCTGAAGACACATGTTCCCAATGCTGGAAGCCGTAGTTAGACAATTTTTTATTACAGATATCTAAAAATAGGTATATTTTAATCATGAAGGCAATTATTTACTGGATAAGCTCATATAGGGTAAATTCTCCATCAGCTTAAGTGTAGAGGTGGGGTGCCTTTCTACAAATCTCCTCCAACTCAACAGGTAGCTAGAGATTTGACTACAAAGTCAGTAGCTTACATTATACAAGAGGTCAAAGCAGATTATTGTCACGGTCTGCTTCTGGTCTTGGAAACCATGAATCCCTAACTCCACAGAAGACTCCTAAATCAGGTATTAATCATTAAGGGAGCACCACATTTATTAACCCATGCTACCTATCTTGAATATAAACTGTACATTAAAGTCAAAAGGAGGAACTATGTCTGTGTGGATTTTACATGCATTTTAAGAGGTTGTCAACAAACCACTTCTACATTATAGATCAGCAGTGTATTGGAGTTCTGCCACTCCATATATCACCTCATAAACCCCGAGTCCGCAAAGAAGACGGTACTTTCTCTGCTGCGTTATCTCCAGCTACTAAATTGTGACCAAGACAGGAGCTGGAATTGAGCAGACATGATAAACTTTCTAGCTAGATCAGGATGTTACCAGTAGCATGCAGGCTGGAGAAAGAAAACAGATAAGCAATGATAAAAGTAAAACAAATGCTCTCTCAGCTGCATCTGTTTACCAATGACTACTTCCATTTCTCTGATGTAACTTTGGAGCGGGTAAAATGGACAGCATGCTTGGAAAACATTAAGTTGGACCTCCCTGCGCCTGGATAAAGGTTTCCAGGTCTTTTCTTTGCCTCTCACCGAGCCACGTGCTCCCGCTGTCCTTCACTGTTACCACCACCTCCTCACCCAGCCAGGCATCACTGTTCATCCTGAGGGTCAGACACCTGCCATAGGTTTGCAATATATGAACATATGGAAATTACTAAGCATAAACACGGGTTGATTTATAGAAAAGACAAAAGAGAGGAAAACAGAGAAGAACTGTACCTGAGTTTGAGAAAAGAAGGGCAAGTATTCACTGTGCAGAAAAACATTTCATGTGAAAACCAGAGAAAGGAGAAAGGCGCTAACAAGGAATACTGCCAGTGAAACAGAAAGCGGTAAAGGAAAGGAAAACACAAAGAAAAACCGTAGCAGAAGAGGCTTACTGTGTTTTACAAATGCTTGACAAGGCATGATACAAAGCCCACTATGGATGAGGCCGGGCAGAAGCACGCCAAGAGCCGGCGCTGCAGTTGCTCTGCGGTAGAAGACACGCGGCGCCCCGCTGGGCTCCACCCCAGCCTTTCCTTTGTGGCTTTGGTAAGTCCGGGAAGAGCTTCCCAACCACACGAGACAATTCCTACCTGCGATGAGATTGTGAAACAGATCACAACACGCCGAAAATAGGAACTATGAAAAAGGCGAACGTTTTTATACTTACCTCCTGTCAGCTTAATACTGACTTTAGCACCGTCTTTCGCGCTAAGCGTGAGCAACAGGCGACACTCCCACAGTTACTTTAAGCTTACTATACAGAGTCATTTTTGGAAATCATTTGCTTTCAACGAACTACACAGGCACTGGAGTCAAGCTTCATCAGCTTTATATCCCTACCTCTCGCAGGGCAGCCGCGTGCGAGCTCCAGCCACGTGCACTTCCACGTTGCTTTTGGCCCGACGACAACAGCAGACTGCTATGCAAACAAACCATCCATTTCAGTGTATGCCGAATGGGAAACAATCTGCGGCATTTCACTGCCTTTTCATTTAGGCTGATAAATAACCAGGAGATGAAGACCTGACAGCAAGTTAAGTAATTGCTCACTGCAAGTTTCATTTAAAAATACTTAAGTGTGGCATTAAATCCCTTTCAGTGTTTATCATATAGGCATCAGACAGTTTGCAAATAACATTTTTAATGGCCAGATGTTGACATAGCTAGGCTGTGGAGAAGGATAGACTTATACCACATTTTTTAAGATGGGTATGGAGAAACAGCCGTGTTAGAGAACTGAAAAATCCACTGCATTTGGTAGGAATAATAATTTAAAAAAAATTTCTAATTATCTCAGTTGGTATGATAGAATAATCACGCTACCTTCCGTTACCTTCTCTTATATCAACAAAAATCATCAGAGAGGAAAAGTGCCAAACAAACTCCCTCTTGTGCACTGCAGAGATGGGGGGAAAAAAAAAAAACAAACCCAAATGATCAACACTGATATATGTGCTTGTATCTATTTAGATACAGAAACGTTACTCTTCATAAAATCAAAAGACATTACAAACAGGAGGAAAATGCAAGCCTGAGGCAATGCATTTTCCTTTTTAAACACTGTGAATAACGCCTATCGAGGACAACGCCTGACTTTTTAGCTCTGGTGAACACTGGACGCCAATGAACCTAAATCAGTTCAGACTTATCCCAGTGACAGCAGGATCAGATCCAGACCCCCAGACTCCCCTGCTGACTCCCTACACCGGAGCCTTGACTAGTCCATGCGGGCGCATGGCAGCCACGGGATGCGAGCTTGCAGATGAAGACGCTGCCTTATTTGGGGCAATCGCAGCAGTCTATTTCTCAGGGACATTTTCTTTCATCCTCATGAGAAATGTCTCTTAGGGGACTTTTCCGCCTTCCTCTCGTATTTCAGAAAACATATGGCAGTGCTGAACAAAACCTCTTTTGTTTTATGGTTTCATTACACGGTACTACATGAGTGGGAAAGGGAGGTCAGCAAAATCAGGCTCCGGATATTTATAATACACAAACCGCCAGCAGTCTTCCAAACCACGCAATTTATGCATCACTGCTCCTGCCGGGTGTCCCTGTGCACAGGGACGGATGGCAGCGGAGCCGGCCGTGGCCGTGCACTGCCATCCGGGCAGGCCTGAATGAGCGTCCCCGAGCGTAGCTTTGCCATACAAAAGGAAAGGGGATTTTCCTTCTTCGGCTCACACAAAGAAAATGATTAAGGCTGCACCTGAATGCCGCGGCGTGACAACAAAGCAACTAAAGAAAGCCCCTTATCAGGCGGCAGGGAGGAAGGAGAGGGTTTTGCACAGCGCGCGGAGGACAATGGCGGCTTCCCTACCGCTGGCACCCAAGCTTTCCTCCTCATCAGCCGGGCAGAGAAGCCACCCGCAAAATACGCTGCTGGGGTAAAGCTTTCAGGGTTGTCTCAGCAGCTCAGGAGCCTAAGTCCCTTTCACAGCGTGCTTGAACCAGGCTCTTCACGTCATTCTGGCATCTAAAAGGCTTTACAAAGCACCCAACGCTGGCCCGCTGCCGGCTGCTGCGGTGCGTGCAATCGCTTCAGCCCTCGCTCTGCCGAGAGACGGCACCTTCGCCCACGAGGTGGCAATCCGAGTTTAAGGCCAGAAGTAACTCGAAGGCCTCAGCGCGGATGAGAGAGCATGAGGAACCAAGGCACCAAAGAGCCAGCCTGAGAGAAAGCACCTCCATTCTCCTGAGCGCCTCTCCAAAAATGCTTCTTCGCCCCTACTAAAAAATTACCATCTTAAGTTTTTTTCTGCTCCCAGCATCAGCAAGAGGTGTCGCCAGTGGGAGAACCGGGGCGGCGAAGATGCCAACAGGTGCCGCTAGGCTAATGGCTACGCTTGTAAGTCCTCCTGAGAACGAGATTAGGTGCCACAGTGGGTAAATACCCCTCTCCTTGGGGAAGGATTATGGGAGACTTGAAGAAAAGCAGGTTAGAGCAGATACTGAAAGACCACCCCTGTGGTCTCTAGCAAAGGCGTATGTAATGGGAGCTCTGAAACAGGGAGAACAAACCAGGACAGAGCGAGATAAGCTTATCTGTGCTGTGCGCAGTAATACACACAGTCAGACTTATTTACAGCATACCTACTTGTAACAACTGACATTTTTAACAATTCTAATGATAAGAATGCATGTTTTTGTGGGGAATTAGCCCCCCCGGACTGAATGCTTACACGAGGTTATCCTTCTCATTCCTCTCAAAGCAGTCTGAGAGCTAAACATTCTGACTTTCTCTGCTGTATTTTCATTTCTGGATTGTTTTCTTCTTAAAATTCCATTTAAATCCGCTGTGGGTGAAGCTATCTCCACCGCGGGCAGCCAGGCAGAACAAACACGTACCCGGGGATAAGTTACGGGACATTAGCCTGTACTCGGAGTAGCTGAGAAGTGAAAGCAGCAGAGCTGAGTCCACGCCACGCAGCACGGCAGCCGAGACGCAGAGGGCTTCACCGACGCGGCCCGGCCGCCTCCACGGCCCGGCCGAAGCTCTGCAGATGGCATTGCATTACGCCGCAAACGTGCCAACTTGCTCAGAGATAGTTTAACGATCTCTGCAGGAAGCCACGTTGCAAAGCCCAGATGCAGCCATAGTGGGTGGAGGTAAACACATTTTCGCTCAGACTCACGGTCTCACTCAGGCTGGCATGTAAGAGACACCGAGACACTCTTAAGGGGGAATTAGTCTATGCCTGTTTCAATAGCTCTTTTAGTCTGGAAAGGGCACTGGTGCGTAGGTTGATTAGCTAGGAAGATATTTCCTTATAGTCAGGCTACATCTTCCCGTTTTTAATTCCACCCCATAACTCCTAGCTACCCCCTGGGTCCCATCCCATCCCATCACCACTGTCTTTCTTTGATATTTACACCCTTTCTGTGTTCGTGAACCATCATGAGCCCCCACAGACGCTGCTTAGCCACAGAAGCCTTTTCACACCAGGGCTTAGCTCTTTCTACTCCCCTCGCAGGAGGCGCAGAGCAGCTGGACAATACCGCTAGCATTAAACACAGCACGTGTTGCCGTTCGGCACAGATTGGCTGCGTAACAGCACTCCACTCAAGCTTGTGAAGCTTAACGTGGGGACACAAAAGATTACCCAGACTTTGATGGAGAATGGGAACATGCCATCAAGCCAGAACATTACTTTCTCTCTGAACTGCATGTTCATTTGACAATTCAGTTTTATATCCACATACTGAACTTGTTTACACTTAGCTCTGCCCAGGAGCCTAGGATAGTTCTATAGATTAGAAACTGCAAAGAACCCCTGAACCGATTCACGAGATTAAGTTCACTATTTCCCTTCCATTGGACTGGCACCTGTTTCTAGGATGTTCCCCTTTCCTTTTAACTCGCTCTTTACCCATTCTTTTAGTCCACTGTAGCTCCTCAAAGCTAAGAGAGAAACTGGCAACATAAAATGTTTACATTTTCCCACAAACTCTAAGCATGTATCTCAATATCAGGTAGCTGTTTTTTATTCTATTCTCAAATAAACCTAAGAAGATTAGACCAGTCGGCTTCACTCAGAACCTTGCAGGTTATCACCCGCAACGTAACGGCCACCTTGTACACGTCCCTTATCTCCCTCCAACTTTTCCTGGTTTTGAATGTTCCTGATTACATGATAAGAGTCTGAAAAATAGCCAGGGTCTTCCAATATTTTTTGCTGTTTCACAAAAATACACTCCTTTTCTTCTCCCTCATCTTCTTCAATGCACTACTTGGCACAATGACATGAAAACATGCATTGCAATTGGGTTTGACATACATGGGCTGATTCTCCAGCAGCATTTGATCCGTCAGCACACAATTCGTGGTGGTGGAATTCAGCAGCGTGGAGACAGGGACACTGCCAAGGGTTCCTGGGAGCCCGAAGACAGGCAGAGATTAACCTTTATCATCTGGCCTAACTCTCTGCAGACTGCAGTACATTTCTCTGTACAGATAAGATTATGAAATATGCACATTAAGAATAATTTTAGGCTAAAATGCTAGTGCCTCAAGGCACCTCAAGAACTTTAATTCTACTTTCAGAGGCGACTAGATAGTGGGACTGAACGTCAGTAGGACTTAACCCCTGCAGATATCTTCGTGCCATGAACACTGCTACCCTCACTGCGTTATCACATCTTTTTTCTTCATCAGGAAGGTCAGCTTGCTGCTAGATATTTTATTAGTGGCCAAATCTTTATTCAAAGCTTACAACTTTGTAGGTATACAGCACAAAAGTCCTTACAAGAGAAATATGTCAAACAGTTGGCCTTTAGTTCAGTGGGAGGTAACATCTGAAAGCTGGTACAATGACAGGAGGCAGGGAAATTATGACTGCCTCCGGCCAACGAAACCCAACATGTAGACTGCTGAGATCAGCCCGCGGAGGCCCCAATCGCCTTCTCAGGGGCAGCAGAGCTGTCAGATATTGATCCACATCAGTAGACAAGGAGCCAGAGAGCTGAATCGCCAATTCAGCCCAGGATCTCTGGGGACTGAATTACTTAGTTGGTTCAACAGGTAAGCTTCAGTCTTTAGATTGTCTGATTCCACTCAGCCACTTCCCATAATATGTATGTATTTCTTTCTATAATTGTGCCATCTTTACCCCACTTTCCCAGTGAAACTGAATACTCTCTCTTATGCTTTATTCCAACGGTCATATGCTGGATTTTGGATGACTGTTCTGTCTTAGAGAAATATACAGTTTTCCATTCTTCCCAACAGGAAAATCTAATAAATACACAGTTTAGAATCACAAATACTAGAGTAATACATTCTTGGGCAACACCTATCTAACTATCCAATCAGTTTAATACAGTATTAGTTTCCGTATAATACAGTCTTATTTTCAGTTACTTACAGGGCTTTCATCAGGTTACTTGGGATATTATTTCAGTGTGTGTAGATATTCTTCCTGAATAGTCAGCCTAGAATACCTCTGAAAGCAGAGCTGAAAAACTTCTTGGTTTATCTGATGTTTTAAACGTCAGTACAATTTCCGAAAAGTACAAGAATAACACAGATGAAAAGAATCACTCCAATTTACACTTCAGTGTTCATTCTGAATGAGTTTTAAGATATCCTTTGAGGGCAAAAATTTTTAGGCCTACGTTTCAAGAAATGTAGTTTTGAGTTTGGGTGCTTGAGCTCCTGTAGGAATAGTTTAAGATATGACCATCTATAAGCTACTCGATGCTGCTCTCTCAGGTTCAGCTGATTGCCTTTAGCTCCTAGTCGTGGGGCTCAAGGTGGTTTGCAGAAACCCTTTCTTAGTTTGTGTTGCATGTAGCAGCGTATATACGGTTAGCTGCTATATCCCACAGAAGAGCAGAGCTAGCAGCTGAGGGATGGCGGATCTATAAACCCTAGCCCATGGCAGCAAGAGTTGCCCAAGTACACACACGGATAAACATGGGGAATACTTACTGACAGAAAATATTTCGTAAGCTTCTGTCTCCTCATGGAGTTAATCCTACGTACAGCTGAGATGCTCCGTATGCTTGGGTAACTGGGGTTCAAAACGCAAACATCATGAAAGACCAAAAGTGTCAGGTGACTGAAAACTAGACAGTCATGTCAGATATGTCACTAAAATGCTGCAAGTCATATAACTTTGGAGGCAGAAGGAAAAGGATCAAAGCTAAACCTGGCACAAGGGCTAAGCCCTTTCTTCTCGATTTTCACTGTGGGAACCGAAATCTTGGAGGAGCTAGCAATCACTAATTAGACTGAGACATTATTTGTTTGCAACTGATAATTTACCATCTTGAGTGGACTTTTGCCTATACAGTCCTTGAAGAGACACCTACACTAAGCTCTGCTAATTGGTCAGAGATAAGTACTGCCATCAGAAATGTGCTCAAGTAGGCATTTCCTTATCAAGCCTATCAGAATGCCAGCTAGAAGTTTAGCCCTTAGAGATTTAAAAAAAAAAAAAAAAGGGAAAAAAAGTGAAAGGCATTTATGAGTTTGACAGGATTTTACTGTAAAGGTTAAGGAAAAAGATGATGGTGCAGGGGAGACGCACAAGAGAACAACTGATTGCTGCAAATTCCATACAATTATATTGGGGTCAGCTACCGGTGAGCCACTTGGCTAAGATTTAGCACTGAACTAAAGTAAGGCACGGATTTCCCAGACATAACTCTGACATATTTTAACATAGAAGAGAATGGTAGAACTATATTTGGATGCCTCTACGAGGAGTCTTCCCAGAATGCAATTTCCTGCAGATTTTCTGTGAAGAATGCATTCAGACGTATTCAAATGAAGTTAAGTCTTCATTTGCAAAGTTTTTTAAGATAACCATACTGACAGCTGCATTTGAGTGTGAAAACTTTTCTGCCACAAAAATCTCTCAAAAATATTCCAGACCCACTAATATAAAAGATAAGAAAATACAGCTGCTCCTATTAACAGTAAGACATTTGGCCAGCAAAGGCAGCACTATACATGCTCAAAAAAGCCTAATTTAAATGGTTTGAAAAAATATATTTTTGGCCACAAATATGGCCAAAACCTTTAATCTAGTGATCCACTGATCTCTTTGTGAATGACAATTTAAGGTGAGTCCTCTCCCAGATGAAATTTAAAATAACTCTGATAGGAGTAAAGATATCTGTCATCTCAGCACCTTGAATTCTCAGATGATCCAACCTCATAAAGGAAACTATGGTATGTTCACTCTGGGGTATTTAGATACATAGATTTTCCACCACAGCAAACGGAAAACACAATCTGTTCTTAGCATCCCGCTTTTCTAGTTTGTCACCATTAGGAAACTTGCATATTTCTTTGCACAGCAAACATTTTGCACACAGAAGGCGTGCAATTACTCTTAATAGTACTCAGTCACGCATGCAGTCAAGGCATAAAGGTGTTTCACAAAAAATAATGTTCATTGGGACATCTAGACACAGTAGACTCTTTAAAAGCTTTCTTCTGAGCAATAAGGTATTAATTGATTTTTCCACAAAAATTCACCGAAACTATTCTGTAACTCTCCCGGACTTTAGTAATACCTACTCATTCCGGTTTTAACCATCTGAGACACTGATGGAGGACATATCCTTATGGAAGTGTTCACTGCATTTCAAAACAGTAATAAACATATATAAAAGGTTCATGCATTAATGCAAGAAATTGCATTGCAGAGATCAAGCCACCTTTGCAAGAGAAGGAGCATGCAGTCCAAGTTCTTCACAAAATCAGTTTAATGCTGAGCTGCAATTTCATTTTCCTGAAAATAATGAAACGGGGTGAAAAAAACACCCCGAATCATGATTAAAAAGAACAGAAAAGAATATTTACCAGATGTTCAGGCTTTTCACCTACCCTTTACTCTTCCTGATGTCTGACACTTTCTTTCACTTTAAAAGTGCATTAATAAGGTCACGGATCATAACAAGAAAACATGGGGAATTAAACCCCTCCAATTCAGGCTTCTAATTAGGGTCTGCTATAGGCATCTCCCTTGCTTCCATTGCCGGCAAAGGGATATTAGCCTTCCAACTATAAAGTGCTGAGTTAGTCGTTTCAGTTAGAAGGCTAATGGGAATAATTGTTTAATTAGAGGTGGGGTCTCTAGGTTCCTGACAAAATGGGAAACACCACGCCAGCAGGCTGAGGAGGGTCATCAATCATCTCTATTTAGCTTTATTTATGGTCAATGAAGGAGGAGGGGAGCAGAAAGAAGGAATGATGGCTGAAGAAGAACCTACTGACTGGAGGAAAGGAACGCTTACTACTCGCGGCATATCAAAACAGGGACGTGATCAGCTAAAACCATTAGTAAAAATGACATTAAAAGGACAGTAACTATTAACTAACACTCCTACAGATGTGCAACAATGGCAAGAGTGCAACTGCTGGAAAAGGCTGGGAGGACAACATACTGAACAGAATATAACGAAAAGAGCTTACCAAAATCAGGACTCTCATGAAATGTTAGACTAATGTCCACTGGCAGCAAGCACAGCAAAGGGATGGTGTGCACCACCAAAGGGAAGGTTGCACCTTAAGATGGTGTTCGAGAGAAGATAAGGTAATGCTTTAAGGAACGTCAAGGGGAAATTTCTTCCTCGCACAGGAGGTAGCGTGGGCTACCGTGCAAGGCGGAGGAGAAGCAAGTAATTGGGTGGCTTCGGCTGAGCTGACAGGTGGCCCACGGAGGAGATGCGGTGTCTTAGCAACCTGGCGGACCCACGAGCAACACCAGGGCGGGCAGAGAAGGTAGGCAAGGACAAGCTCAGTGATCTGCTACAGCCGAGATGAGGCAGAGCTGGTGGGGCTGGGTGGGAGAGCGATCATTCCTGCGAGAGGCTGTCACATACGAAAAATGCTTTTAGACAAATTGCCAAGCCCCTCACCATGAGTTCAGCGAGTACAGCGACTGCAGAGACGCTTCCCTGCGCCTTACGGCAGCCCTGCACAACATCTGGGGGAATGCTTTCCAAGGAAAGGTTTTCGGTCAAGCTCTTTCAACTCTTACATAGCGTACAAAATCACAATGGACTATTTTTTTCCCTTATATGATGAAGAGGAAAGCAACAGAATTACAAGCTGAGCAGAAGAAACTAACTACTGCATACAAGGTTGTCACTCGCAAGGCAGAAGAAGGGGAAAAAATATGCAAACATTTTTTGCTTCTGCTGAGCATCAGCCAAATTTGCAGAGCTGGTGCCTGCTCTCATTTTTATTGGTTTTCTGTAATTCCACTAGAAAATCAGTCCTGACTTTCAACAGTGTGAGATATTGCAGAATCAGAGCTAAAATATTTTAATGTCATGAGGATAACGATTAGAAATCTTTGAGGAACTTTGTACGCTGCACAGGTACATCTCAGATTACAGACTTGAATTTGGACTTGTTTTCTGATTTTGAGGCTCTTATTTACTTATTTTGGTACATATTCTACTGTACCTTTTACTGCAGGTATTGAACTACTCCTCAAATGATCCCTAGTCTTTCAGCTTTGAATTATTTATGGAAGGCTTTTTTTTTTTTTTAAATTAAAGTTCCTAAAACTTGCTGCCAAGGACTTTGAAAGTTAAGGATTTGATTTTAAGCTACCAAAAAAAAAAAAAAAGTGTTCAAAACTATGTTGGGATCCTGTTTTTTTCTCTTCAATACCAAAGTGCAATTATATCTTTGTAATAGTTATATTGAATAATAAAGACAGCGATTATCATGGGGCATTTGAAATATCTGAACGTTAAAAAAACCTAAATGCACTAATCGTAATTCCTCTGCCACATTAAAATATCACACGAGAGGAGCAGGAGCTACATTACAGCAAAAAGCAATAGTCGTTAATCAGTATTTAAAATAAGACTGTTGCCAAATTATCTCTTAGGCTTAATTTCCTTGAGCAGTACCATCTCACAGAAAGAAATCTGGAGTATAACCTGATATATTACTGTTCTTCAAGAGATTATTCCAGCACTGGCAATCGTTCACCTGCACTAGCTGGCCCCCCTAACAGTGCTAGAACCTCTCCTCCAGCTTACAGGGGAGAACTGCAGATGTACCAATGTCAAATTAAATACCCATCTGCCTTCAGAGCCAGCCCAAGGCTGTTCAGTAATGTAGGCAAAACTGAATGAGTTATTTTGCCCTCCCTCTACAGGCTGCAAAATTAAATTTGGTGGCAGTAGCAGAGCTGGATCAGAGAGGGCACAGAGGACTGACAGCAGTCAGCACGACCTTCACAAGGCAAGGGTGAAAGGAGGGGCAAGAAGTGTATTTTAGAGGCCACAGATTTGGGGCAGCTGAAGGGAGGGAGCTTAGGTGCCTCTATGCCCAGGGGATCCCTATTCTGACTCCTTCTTGAGCCTCTACTCCCTGACCCTCCCGCAATACCTTCTTGGTCTCCTGGCTGCTGGCACGTCATTGATGAAAAGAAGAGGTGGAGTTTTCCACCTACTGGTGGTGATGACTTTCTTTACTCCTTCCTCCTTGCAGCCACAAAAATTTCTCTGCAGAAATATTTCCATCTGCAAAGGCAGAAGATGTGGGTGTCTCCCTGCTAGAGCACACTCCAGCATGGGGACATCACCAGTGGACAGAAGCTGCCATCCAGAATTGCTGTCCCAGGCTGGTCAGACAGGCAAGAGTATGTGTCCTATAATGGTCCGTGCCAATGCCGTCCAGCCGGATAGTATTAGTGGGATGAATGTGATCCATAGGCTGCTAGTTGAAGAACGCTGCACTACGTATCGTCAAAATGCATTACTTCTGTCAGAGAGCGTTACTGATCACGCTTGATGTTCAAAGAAGGAACAAATACATGGTCTCTAATCCAAAGGTGTTACATACTATATTAATATTACGCATACGGCCAAAGAACGAATATGAAGGAATAAGAGGTAGCTGTCTCTTTGCTATGCCTTTCACAAGTTTGCTTCCTTCCCTTATCCTCCTTTCTATGGGGCACCAGAGAGCTCTCTCTTCACTGCTCTGCTTTTCTTTCTTCCTATTTTGTCTGTAGTTAATTTTATCTTCCCCATGGCTTCAACTTCCCTTTAAAATGAGCACTTACACTGTCATGTCTAAAGTGTTCCTCTCCACCTAACACGTTATTTCAGTCCATCTCTCGCTTCAGTTGTCCCCACTTCGTCCTGTCCGTGATACCAATGTGGAGCGTTCACGTCTGAACTTCTCTCATACTTTCTCCTCTAGGCTGCCCCCCTGGAATACTTAACTGAGATGAACATGAAAAATCATTCCCCTTCCTAGCTTTTCGAACTTTCTCATGATCTACTTTTGCTGTAACCCTCGCCTCTCTCTCCTAAAATCAGCCAGCCGTGATGCCTAGGTTGTATCACTCTTGCTAATAGTGGCTGCTATTTGTTTTACTTGCTCTTTTAAAAAACGACCTTGCTAAAAGATAGTCATTATGCATACTGTTAACATTTATGACCAAACGATCTCATTACTACTACCCTATTCATTGCTCTTTGATCCTCTCCTATTGTCTTTACATTTGGTTTGATACTGTTAGGCAACCGCTTCTGGGGGTGGGGAGGGAATTCTGTCTTGTATGTATATGCAGCAACTAGCTCAGTGAAGGCATTACCATAAAACTGATAAGAAATAATGCTAAGAGCTAGTTCCCCTACTTTAATCCATTTACCCTACTGTGCCTTCCAGTAGTCAAAATGAAGATATGTCTGTGAGAACCAGCAAAGAATCAAATTTACATACTGCAATAAGACATGAAATAGCTACAACTGCAATTGCTTAAGGATAATTTAGCCTATTATCCCCTCCGTGTTATGTTGATGGTTTAGTGACAAGTAAAAATGTGTCTGGGCGATTGGTAATAGTTGATACATTAAAAAAATGTATTTTATGTGACAAAGAGAAGAAAGCCTCAGTAATTTAGAAGAGGCATGAGGAGTAAAAGGAATTGCAAATTAAAAAGAAAAAAAAAATGCAGTTGTTTAGGGGTTTTGGATACTTGTGATATTTGTATTGAGACCAAAACAACGTTTCTTTTAATAAAGCTGTCACCATCACATATCATATAAACGGCCACTTTTCATCCCAAAGCACCACACAAACAGTGAACCGGATCCGGCAGTCTTTAGTCTTCATGCTCATTAGTCCCTTACCTAAATGGATCTGATCTGATCAGATCGTCTCATCTGTTGCTTAGGTGGAGATCTGAACGCATTTTATCAAGGTCTGGATAAATCTCTTAGCTTTACAGAATAATTTGGTGCCTCTGGAATACTCAGTACAAGCACTATTACAATATGTAGGTTCCTCCTTGTAACTGATGGGACATATTCCTCTAAACTACACTTCCACCTGCTCAGAGCTGCCCATAGCAATGGTATGCTATTTTATTTCTTTAGTAACAATTAAAGAAGAAATAAGACTTACGGAGCACCTTTAAGGTGAGGAACAAAAGAAACATAACCTTTAGGCAACACATCTATAGCTTATAAAGCACCTTCATTTCACGGGCTCGCCTACTGCAAACCAGTTATCCAGTCGGGAATACTCTCTTTAGGAATGCTACCGCTATTTAGAAGTAAAGCCCTTACTAAATGGCATAGATAGTATTTAGCATGAGTGTCCTTACTGCAGCCCATCACCACACCAAATCACCAGCTTTTGTAATGCACGTCTGAGGGAAGAGACCCAGGGAGAAACGGATGTGCAGGTTGGACCACCACCACTTCAGCAGCAGCTAATTTGTCCTTGGAGCGCACTCAGGACACGCAGATGGGGCAGGCAGAACAGAGACACTTCCACTGATGTTGGCCAGTTTGTACTACTCGGTGGTCACACACTCCCAAACGAGGCTGTCGAGCTTGACCTTTCCAGGTTCAGCAGTTTGGGGGATAAAGGGGCAGGGTGGGAGTAGGGGAAAAGACAATGGTATTTTACAACAGAAAAAAGGATTGTTCCTAGATTGGCACTATTTATAAATGAAGACATTTTAGCAAACTGTTTTGTCTTTTTTTTTTTTTCTGAAATATCTTTGAATTCACAGCTAGCATCCCCAAAGCAGAAAATTTTCAGAGAACAAATAGGAAAAAATAACGGCTGATAGTTCTTATCAAACTTTTATATGATATGTGTTATAAAGCTTTATATATTTGTATTTACTTGCTATAAACTGTAGTCAGTAATAACACCAATGCCATTAACTTGTAAAGTTTATGTTTCCATAGTACCTACAATAAATTTTTTCTTTTATTCTCTTTATCTATGACTTCCTGGCCAGTATCATGCCAGTATCATCTTATGTATTTTTCATGTGAACTGACATTCATAGATTTCATTTAATTACAAGATGTGAAAACATCACTCATCAAACACCAATTGCTAATATCTTTGCCCTTACACACAATGATATATGCAGCTGAATTCTCAAACGTGTGTTTAATTTAAGGTTAAATAGTGGCAAGGTTGAATGCAGTAAACAGATCCCTCTGCAAATGAATGCCTGACAGAGAAGACAGACACGAGGATATATAGAGAGGTGTTAACGTTTTACTGGTGGAAATTTTGGATGATGCCATTAACTCTGCAGGTCATCCCAATGAACACCAGCAAATCATACAAAGCCCAAGCCTCTTCTCTTGATCTCTGCCAAAAAAGAGGGGGAAGGAAGGGAAAGGCTGTGACTGCTCCGGGATTCTTTTCGTCACCTCACAGAAATTGCAGCGCACCTGACTCTTGAGGAGTCCGTCTCAACAGGCCTTCGAGGAAGCAAAAGACTCCTCCAAAATGACTGAAAAGTAAAATGATAGCTGATTTCCAGCTGCTGCAGAGGTGGCAGTTCCTTGGCCAAAGGGCAACACCAAACACCAGGAAGACGACGACACCTTCAGCTGCTGCAAAGTGAACCCAAATCTACATTTGAATGGTATTTAAGTCATTTGAGTATCTGATATGGATGTTTCCTTCAAACTGACTATGGGAGCTTCCTTCTGAATTTATGAGGCTTGTAACAAGAGTGTTTAGGACAATCGTAGTAAGTAGTATATTTTATACTTTCAGTCTGGGGCGTCCTTTCATTTTCTTCTCTGATATTTCTCTGTGTATATCCATGTACATCATACACATCCTAATTTAAGATTGATATTAAAATACTGCTTTGTTGTTTTACTGAAAAATCTAAACTCTCCGTGCAAGTTACAATTCATGTACTAGGAAATAAATACAAACATTTGTATTTATTGAAGAACAGCACAAACACAGCCTGTAAGGCTTTAAATAAAGATGACGCTTAGCTGGCTTGAGTTTCTTCTTTCAGAGACATAAATCAGGAGGGACTTACCTGAAGTAAAGGAGCTTCACCAGAGTGAGAGGTAAACAATACTCAGTAAATTAAACTGTGGATGAAGATTATCAAAATTAGGCTGAAATTATCTGGGGACCAGATATTAACATCGGTTCCATTGTGACGATGCTGGCTGGCAACACGCTGTAGACCTCCAGAGTTGAATTTTAATAGGAATGAAGATCTCTGTAGGGCTATTAGAGCGAAATTTGCTTACTAACAAGACTTTAATTTCCCTTTGATAGGTTAGAGAGCAAACGCTGCAACTAATAATGTTAGATCCAGACGTTCCTAAAAACAATAGCTAATAGGTTAATTCAACAGCTGAAGCAAGAAGGTGGTGCTATTCTAGAATTTTTTGATAAATAAGAGGAACAAATGGACTGCTTCTAAAAATAAACTTAGAGTATGCAATTACATGCTGATTTTTTCTAACTTAAACACAAGTATTAAGAGAAGTTCATATAATCCTTAGAAAAGGCAGGCTGGCATTTTCCATCACAGCTCTTGGTTTCAGAAGGGCAACTTCTATAAAGTGAGGGAACTAGTTAGGGAAGGCAACTACCAGAGATGTTGAAGGATGTGGCTAAGGATGAAGAGTGAAGTCAAAGATGGCAATACTTACAGTGACCCTATCTTAAGTAAGAACAAGAAACTGAGTGGTGGTGCATCCAGGCCTCACTAATCAAAGAGACAAACAGAAAGAAAAGGTCTAGCAAGGATAGCACAAGAGTTCACATGGGATAGGAGAAAGGCCTGAGCACCAAAGAAAAGCTCCTTCTCAAAGCTTAGGAAGGTAACTGAGGAGGAAAGCAGAGGAGGCGGAGCAACAGCTACTGAAACCAAGTAAAGTGAGTGGCTTCAGAAGATGTAAAAACAAGCAACAAAAGACTCTTCAGCTACATAAAGAGATAATCTGCAAAGCAGTGAAGCTATTTCACAGAGGCTGGAGTACAGATTAAAAACAGTACATAACCCCGAATTCCATGAATACACGGCTCAATTTTCATTACAGTCAATGATATTAACCACATAGAAACTATCACAATTGAGAGGAACACATATCTCGAGAAACAAATTGTTAGAAAGTCAAGAAACAAATCATTTCCATCCCAAATAGTGAGAAGAACTGAAATAGGAAAACTCAAGTGGCGCAGCAAATTTAAATAAATCTAGCTAGACAAGAATGACATCCTACAATCAGAAATAATAGGTGTCTTATCTATATTTAAAGAAAGAAAAAATTATCAGAGCAACCAAAAGTCCTTTCTTCTAACCTCACCAGTAGCAACACTTTAGAAAAATTTTAAGGAAAGAATAACCAAAGTCAGAGAAGCTAAGTGAATATGGGGAAAATACAACAAGGGTTTAATACAGGTAAGGCATAGAGGACTCATCTGACATCTTGTTTAGAGAAGAAAACTGATTTTCTGGACAAAGGAAGTGAAACAGATCTCAGTTGTCTGATTTCAGTAAAGCCTTAATACAGTGTCACCTGGGAAGTCTGTTAAATTGAAGAAGATGGGGATTAGTAAAAAAATTTAAACTGGCATGGAACTGTTAGAGACAGGACAGTAAGAGTAATATTAAAGGCTGGGGGAGCTTAGCATCACTTCTGAAGGACTGGTCTTAGAACTAGTCTTGTTTAATATTTCATCAAACATACTGGCAAACAATTGTCCTGTTTCAGTTTACTGAAGACAAACAGCTAAATGACATCTTTATATGGAGAGGAGTGGGACAGTAGGAAGACAGAACTGGAGATTTGCAGACTGGAGTAACAGAAGGAGGTTGCAACTCGCCAATACAGAATGCAGGTCACCTGTCTGGGGACTGCAAACAAAACAAAGCTGCCATGCTCCGCAAGGGCAGCCGGGGGAAGCTGCGGAGAGGAATCGCAAGATGAAAGAGTATGTGATGTGGCTGCTGAATACAGGAAGACGCAATCCAAGAAGGTATCAGGTGTTAGCAATTCCACAGAAGATAGGACGGAGCTATCGTTGTTTTACCAAGCCCTGCAATGACCTCCCTGGCGTACTGTGTACAGATCTGGCCGCAAGCCACTCTGGAAACCAGAAACAAATACAGAAGACACTAACTAGGAGGGCTGCAAGAACAAAGATCCCATCTTGCACGGAGAGGCTAAAAGGCTTTGATACATCTAGCAATCTGCCAGCTGAGGGATGGCTCTCCCGTGATTAGAGAATAGAGCTGTTTTCTCCCTATAAAGTCTGCAGGGCAGCAAAACAGCAGGCAGCAGAGCTTTTGGTACTAATGGAAACTCAGCAAACACAAGACGGAAAAAAACTGCCCGTCGAGTCTGGAAATGACAAGGTTTCTAAACAAGAGAGGTTGAAACTGCTTTTTCAGTGAAATAACGCAGACAATCTGCCTAATGTCAAAGTAGAGTTTAATAAATTTTTAACTGACCAGAACAGTTGCATGCACTTTCTGTGGACTACGCCTGAGAACTCAGTTCAGTGCCCTATGAAAGCACCCCAAGCATTTCGCAGGCGAACCTGGAATACTCGAATGTAATATTTTAATATAACCCCCCTGCACTTAACTCCCTCCCATGGGTGATCATACGTCAGTTTTCTTGCAAACCTGCAACTAGAGGAGTGAACCAAACAGACAATTATCTTGATGAAAACTTGAATTAAATGCAAATTAAATCCAAGACCACTGAAAATCTGATCTTTGCTTGGAAGTATGTACTGAGTAACCCTATATCTTAGTAACTGCTTCTAGCTCAAAACTGCTTCTTCCTTTCTGGTCAGCGCTGCTTACAGTCCTGAGTGCTGAGCTAAGACAGCTTCAGTTACCCAGATTGCCATGGGCAGACAGAGGGAAATATCGCAAAATTTGTCTGTTCTGGTTCCCATACAAGGCATGAGGAATTTTAATCAATTGAATTTAATGGAAGCAGGGAAAACACTGTTATTTAATGGAAGAATTTCCCTTCACTTCCCTTACAAATATTTTTAAATGATTAAAAATCATCAGCTAGCAAATTAATAAAGAGCAGGTAACTCTTCATATCCTCATTACCCTTAGACGCTTGAAATGTAACAATAAAAACAATAAATGCCAGCAACTGTTATACCTAGTAAAACTAAAAACGTGGAGGTCTTCCCTAAGCAAGTCTAAGTACTTACACACTACAACTTAGACAACATACATAAAAATGAGTTGAAAAGGAATATTTTTTGCCATGGAACTTAGCAGTACTGTAACTGAAGCTACAATTTAAACAAACTGATGAAACACAAAGCATGGACCTTCGACGTTAATTGTACATCAGTTTAAATAGAATTGCATTATCTCTGGTTATTCTGGCCCTACTTGGTTTTGCTGTAGCTCCTTCTTCTGAACCATATTCCTGCCCCGAGACGCTGACCGTACGCTCCAGGCAGCGCTTTAATTGTGCGTGACTTGGACGCACGCGCTGAGCTTCTGTACTTTTCTCTCACAACAGACAAAACCTTTTTAAGAAAGAAATGTTCCCTGTTTCATCATCTAAAATATGCGGCAATAAAATGCTGCAAATACTCTTGGGCAGTTTTCAGGAAAGCAAATGGAGACTGCTCGTTTCTTTCTCCTCAAGCTCCACTGATTGACACCTATTCAAGCCAAAAAATCATCTTTCAGTTTAAATTTAGAGTCAAACCTCATCTGTTATGCAGCCTGCGAATCAGATCACAATCCAGCAAAAACATGAGAACTTCCAGTATATGAAACAATTGACTATTCTACAGAGATGCCTCTTTATTTGCCTTAAGTATGACGTGGATCAAAGGTCTCACCTTCACTGTATGCACAGAAAAAAGTGAAATACTGTGTAAATGAATGCTGCTTTCTAAAAAAAGCAGAGCCAGTTCTGAGACTCTTCAAAGTTAATTGGAATTTGCCTTCATTTAATTAAATGATGAGAGTTTGGCCAGAAAACTATAGGGATAGCATTTGGATAGAATAACACAGCAGTTAGAAAAACTCTAGCTGGAAAACTTCGTATAAAGCCGGTGTTTGCATCTGCTATCACACAACGTGCAACAGATTTATCGGTCCACTCTAAAAGCGAAGAGCAGCCATAAACGTCATTGAGTGAGCATCCTCCTGGCCACTAACGAAGCACGAAGCACCGCTTCAGGCACGGATGATTTATTGTCGGGGGAAACGGGCCATATAGTGCCTGGATCCATGCAAAAACCTCTCACAAGTGAGTTGCAAGCGGAGCCTTGTGAGATGGAGTGCTACAAGAATAACTGCATAACGAACCAGACTGCCTGGCTCCGTTCTGTGCAGCCTGACACCAGACTGAAGTAACTCCCTTAACATTATTAAAAACGCAACCGTTAGAAAAGATCAGCACCCTTGGTTTTAAACACAGGGCAATCACAAAAGTCAATTATCTGTCAGGTACTGACTCTTCTTGCTTTCATTAGATTAAGAACGAATTTTCATTCGGGTATAGAGAAAGCAGGTACAGGACTTCAATTAACAGCACATTCCAATAGCACCACAAAGGGAACATGCTCTTTTGTATTCTCTGAGCTATGCAAATTATAAATGGCAACGCTGATTTGCACAGCTATTTTATTTTAC
Organism: Struthio camelus; assembly: GCF_040807025.1. Taxonomy (NCBI): domain Eukaryota; kingdom Metazoa; phylum Chordata; class Aves; order Struthioniformes; family Struthionidae; genus Struthio; species Struthio camelus. The sequence goes on along the minus strand of NC_090947.1, from coordinate 39,415,426 downwards.
TGTTATGTATATTCTAAAGAGCTTTGTAAGGACTCTGTGTAGTCTAACAGGCAGTGACCTGTTAGAAAAGATTTTTTTTTTTTTTTGGAAAAAGCTAAAACATACACAGTAAAAGAAATCTGTATAAAATTAACATTTTTCTCTCTCCTCCAAAATAAGCCTTTTAGTGCTCTCCAAAGGATGTAAAAAAGGTCTATGCTGTCTTCCCTTGCTAAACCACACTGTGGTATGCTACAGTACTAAGATGGGTGAAAACAAGGAAATGAAGTTAAAAATGAATTTATTCTGTCTAAAGGTGGGATTAATGCATGAGGTTAGCACGCAGATATGACCTAACTACAACTTGCACTTAGAATTTCCTATGTGATATGTAACTACACTGAAAATGCTGCTGTTTGCATACAACCCCGGAGAGTACACTTATTATGCAAAAATGAAGACATGAGAATGCTGATGAAAATCTATGAGTCATTTATCAAACACTGACCTGAAATGAATATATAAAAAAAACTCTTTTATATGCAAATGTTTAATCTGTTTGAGTTTAATCATCACTTTTTTTCCTCAGGACTGACGCGTGTGTAGGTACTGTATTCCACAGAATATAACCTTCCGCATCTTATTCTCAAAAAATACCTGTTTTGTCAATGGTTACTGAGGGAACATGAGGAACAGAAAATTAATCTCTTTATTTTACTCACATGTGAGACTATCCATAAAGCCTATTTTGTCTGCCCAGCCGCTGATTACTGCAGTAATATCGGTTTGCACGGGCCGAGTACTCGCCCTCTCTCAACAAGACAAACTCCAAGTATAATTGATTTCTCTGATGGATTCTCTAATGAATATCTATTGCTTCTCTAGTTGCTCAAGCGCTCACTTACTGATGTTTGTGTCCCAACAAATATAAATCCTGTTCATTTACTAGCCAACTTTACAACCAGCTATTAGCTGGGAGAAAACAACATGAAAGAAAAACATCAATGTCCCCACACTCAGAAACGTTACGCAGCGGACCAGCAGCCTGCCCCAGCGCAGCCTTGCATCTGCCTGCCTATCACTATTCAGAGGAGCAAAATACTCTGCCCTGTAGCAAGCACGAGCAAGATCTGAGCCTTAGTAAGAAGTACCGTGATGACATGCTGCAAATCAAACTCTTAACTAAATTCTAGGCTGAGCCAAAACAAAAGCGAAAGTGCTTTTTTTCCAGTAATTGCAGTACTATCAAAAATATAATTACTTTAATGAGAATTAACATCCACTGGGCCTGGCTTACAGATGCAGATTTAGACTAAAACTTAGATTTTAAAATTTGTATTCAAAGCTAGGGTTTCCCATCTCATAGAGCAGCTCATAGATGAGATGCACAAACATTTGGCAGGCATATTTTGAGCCAGATCTGGATCCCTAGTTGCAGAGAAATTATCCATTAATAGCTACATTAATAGCAGCAAAGCTAATACTACTTAGCTGTCAAAAGAATGATGTACATATACAAATATATGTTCCAGATGGCCTCTTATGAGTAGGTTGAATTTGAACTCAAGGAACAGATTGGATTTATTTTAAAGAATTTGAAAATTTGTGTAAAGGGCCATATTGTCAGAATTACTGACCACAAAGCACACCCAGGAAAACCAAACTCAACTTAGGGAGGTGCCTCGGGGAAGTCTGGCCACTTCCTCGAAGCGCCTGCAGCGTGTGGTGACCGGGGCCCAGGAGCCCTGGGCTCGTGCGGGCCGAGCGCTCTCCTGAAATTGCGAGGCACCCCGAGACCCCCCGGAGCAAGGGGAGCCACAGGTGTTTCACACTTCGGCGGTCTGAGCCTCAGCTCAACACTGCAGAGCAATCACCAAAAAATCAAAATTCCACGTACTACGTACCTATACAAGAGCGTTCATAAATATACATGAATTTCCACCAGTTAAATGCATATATAATATGATATTTTTAGGAAAGTATACTGATTAGGTTGTCATTACTTTCTAGAGTCTTAGAAGAGACCGTTAAACCCAACCGTTTTTCAACAGTACTCTTTTTAGTCAGGCTCTTCAGAACACTAATGAAAATATACTTATGCCTGACAGTTAATTACAAAGCTCTTGAACCATGTATCGCTTAATTCAAAAAAGGAAAAATTCTCTTCTTTATTTAACAGAGTCGTAAGTTAAGCCTAACTTATAAAAGAATAAAGGACACCTAAACTTAACAAGTTAGAATAAGCTCTTGACTGTAGATAGACCATGAGAGCTGACAGACATTAAATCACATTTATTGGGTTTAGCATTCTAATTGGCAAAGTTAATAGTAATTAATAAGAATCGTCTAACTGTCAAACCCCTGCAGAAGACCACGGACAAAATCTTTCTGACTACTTCAAAGATATCTACAGTTTTTATCTAAAAGAAGACACGGGACATTTTCTGCATGCTTTTGTAGCAAAACAATACCATTTTTATCAAGCAAAAAAAGAGTTTCAAGGGTCTTCCTAAAGATTCCCAATTATAATTTTAAAATACAAAGGTTTTATAAAATCCAGAAAGAAATTTTTGTTTCAGGAGCGGATAAGATTGTTCAGTGACAAAAGTGCAATTACATATAAAGTTATTTAGAAAATTCAAAACTAGCCCGACTAATGGAAGCTGAGCATTTCATACAGCAGAAGAGCGCTCCAGCACGGGCTCCAGGGACTTGCTGGCACGGAGCACTCAGGGAAGGTTTTTCCCATACTTCCCACGAGGGAGCAACAAGAAACACAACTGAAATCAGAAAAAAAGTTTAACAAACCAAGAGAGGACTGTATGAAATTCCTATTCCCGCAACTCAACACGCAACTCAAAACAGTCTGCTTAAAATTCTTCAAATTTTGCCAAAATTCACAACCTAACCCTCTCTGCTATCAAAAGAAAAACTGAAATTTTCATATTCTGTGAATTCTTTAATATGAAGTCACACGGAGAAAAAATATTTTTATAACACATGCTGATTATTAAAGGGGAAAACAGTGCAACAGCCTATCAACTTAAAGAAAGTTAATGTGGTGACCAAACTAAACCAAAACACTGCAACTGGCTGTCCTGTTGTTCCACATGGGCCAATCCCAGAAGCAATACAATCCTCCGTTAAACTGCAAATAACCATTTTAAGCATGCTTTTAAAACTATGGAAGTGTAGCTGAAATTTGTCCGTTGTGAAACCGCAAAATGATTCTCTTCTCCTTCAGAGCTAATTCATAATTCTGACAAGCGTACAGACCACATTTGTCATAAAACTATAATCAATACTAGCTACACTTTACTAGGTGCACTAATATGCAATTACCATTTGTTCTGAATTTGAATATTGGCTTTATATACTTGGTAGATTTTTTTTAGTTTAAAGAGAGATCGTCCTGACAGTAAATTTGTTTTTAATTGTAACTATCTGCCTAATATACTTACGTATCATTGCATTTACTCTACTTACTACAGGAACAGTCCATTTGGTTCTATGCCATCAGAAAAAAAGCTCTATGAAAAAATGATAGATACAATTCAACATACAGACGGTCCATTTGTGGTGGAAAGCTCCCACTTTTCTAGCAGAAAGGATGTGAAACACTGAAAATACTTCTTGTCCTTCTCATATCCCAAAATTAAATTTTAACACCTGAGACACTCTCTTGTGTCACATCCGCTAGCGAACATAGGGATTCGAGCAACGCCGCCTTCATAAAATAGTGCATGTTTCCTGGTTACGTTACAATATGGGAAAGAGTTGACTCAAAAATAACATGAATTATATAAGGATTAGAAGTCCTCATAACTTTTAATTGGCCAAAAAATCACAAGCGACTACAGAGGACTGCTGATTTATGCACTCCTCAAGTGAAAAGCAGTAAATAAAATTCGACAAGACAGGATATACATCTTATTACAGGAGAGGAATCTATCCATTCACGTTGCATTAACACATAAAAAGCCGCTTGTCTTTAGTTTTCCTACTGGTGGCTATGGCCTACAAACACGCTCATTTATAACACATAGATATCACGTAAGTATATACAGACGCAAGGAAGGATTAGCCCCATTTGTACGCGAAGCCCCTGACTGCAACCCTTATCCGTTAACGTTACAGGGCCCCAGAGGCTTGCCCAGACCCGCCGGGAGCCAACCCACTGCCCCGGCGCATCAGCACATCGCTGTGCCTCAATCACTGCATTCGCACTCAGCGTACGACTGGCGCAGTAACGCCCGTTCCCAGAAGCGCTGCCTGATCTTCGTGCCGGAGAGCTCTCTCATCGCTGCAGTTGTGCACCCTTCCCCTCGCACAGCGCGATGCCACCTCTCTTCGTGGCGCCTAAAGCCAGGCGGGCACCGGAGGCCATCCCACCTGGGCGGCCGAGGCCGGGCTGCACGAAGCCAGCAACCCCCCAGGGAGCCCCAGCCCCGTGACCGCCGCAGGAAGCAAAACACAAGCATCTTCTCAGCATGCCTCTGTTTGCCATTTTTTTTCTTTTTTTCTTATAGAAGAATAAGCCTTGCAGATTTTCTTGAATGAAAATTCAAGAACAATAGGAAATAAAAAATGCCTTTACTGGAACTATTAATGAGGTGAGCTCCTTATCTTACTTGCTCTCTATATCACACTCTCCCAGAGAGAGATATTTGCAGCTGTTTTCTTGGTGTGCCTGCTAAAATAGACATTTCAGGAGGCAGGGAGAGCCCTACACAGCTGTACGGTGGAGATAGATTTAATTTCCTCTTTCTTTTCCAAAACCCACCTGTATGTGACTAGAATGAATTTCAACGTCTGGAAAACAGCCCTTGCATACAACAGACCTCCCTGTATTATATTTGGCAATCACTCAGAAAGCTGTAATTGGGCCTTGATTTCCAAAATCACAAAGCGGTTTATATTCCAACTAGCAATGCTGATGATTCCGATGCTGTCACCTAAAAAAGATGTAAAATTCATGCATTCAGCTCGTAGTTCAAACACACACACTGAGCTGATGGCAAGCCCAGCGCAATCCACGTAGTCACGTGCTGAGATATCAAGAGGAGTGCAGAAGGTCATTTTCACTTTTATTCTGCTGTCTTGGGGGAGGAAACCAATTAAACAACATAAAAAGAAAATAAAATCCACTCCTGAATCTATCAATCAGCTATATTGCATAAAACAAAGCAAATAGAACAAACGATATGAGCGTAATTTCTGGGAAATGGCCAGAAGAAATGTCTGCACCAGCAAAAATATTAACACTTGTTAAGTATTAATCAATGATAACTGCTGTACATGGAACAGCACAGCAATATTAAATACTTAAAAAAGGCAAGACTGGGGTTATTTTAAGGACCCTAACGCAAGAGGTGTCTGAGCGCTGCTAAGCTTCTCGGCAGCCTCGACAGATGAATTAACAAGCCATGCATCTTCACGTCCATTCTCCCTGTTCGAACGACAACTTCATTACAAATTATTGTCACCTATTCATAAAGGAGAGTCAGAAACTGCAAAATCATACACTTAGGGCAGAAGTTGGAACTTTCTCCTCTGAACACTCAGGATATATTTAAAGCAAGCAGGCATCTTTAAGAAACTACTTCTCTAAGAAGTATTCTCTAAGAATCAAACCATCCAACCAAATTTAGTAGACTTTACACCGAGGACACACACCATCTGCTAAATATGAGAAACTGCCATGTCCTCTTCCTTCTCAAAGACTCTCTCCAGTGGAGAGGAGAAAGAGAGGTCAAAATCTCATTTACCAACCAAGACGAAATGCCCCCGTAGCAGGGCGAACACACACGACCTCAGTATAGAGGTCTGCACGAGACACTCACATTTTGCTGAACAAAGGCTATTCGGGATATTCTACCCAGCCGAGAGGAAATTCATGTCACATCCTTTGATTTTCCCAGCATGCCAGCATCAGAGTTGGGGGCAGACTGCCCTGAGGTCCCTTTTTTTACAGTTTCCTCCTCGAACAGGCTCTCGCTGGATCCTGACGGCAGCACACGATACAGCGGGCAGCGCCCACCCCACGCCTCGGTGCTCTGCACGGTTTGGGATGGGGACTCAGGTTACACACACAGGCTCCCGAAATCAGACACGGAGCCGAGCTGCCTTCGGCTTAATCTGCTCCTTGTTTAATATCTTGCCAGTATCTTGCTGGGTTCATACTGCAAAAAGTCCTGAAATCGTTATGTGGCAGGTTCCACAGAACAGCAAATTATTATAATTAATTTTATTACTTGGCTTAGAATCTATTGCAGAAGAAATTTCCACATTCATGTCTTCTCTCAGAGCAAACTTTGCAATATACTCATCAAGATAATATACTGGAAACTAATTTCGTACACACAAAAATAATAAAAGAGAGTGAAGAAAAGGAAAACACATTAAAATCTTCATCTAACTTGCCAAAAGCAAGAAAAGCGATAGCTCTCTGTGTAACTCATTGTTTCTGAAGACTGAGTCACATATGACAAGATGGATAAAAAGCCAAGTCCCTGTATTTTTCACATCTTACCATATGAAAAGGTAAAGACACATCAACATTTTTTATTTTGAATATTCTCGGTTTTGTTCAAATTGGAACACAACCTATGCACTTTAATAACTGCTATGCAATATTTCCCTTCAATAATGACTGTGATTCTAAAACTGAGTACTGCAAAAACTCTACGGAGAAAAAACAGAAAACTTCTTAAAAGGAGGAAGGGGGGTAGAAAGCCCACAAAGGAATCTGCTGCCAAGGAATAGCTGAGGCATCAATCCTTTGTGCTCTTTTGCTCCCACCAAGACAGGCAAGAGTGAGTTCAGTCTCAGCGTTAGACACTGTCACGCTGATTTATGACGCACGGTGGATGGTGGTCCTCCGACGTGACATATCGTCCGCATGAGATTCAGCACAAATCAAACTTCTTTCCTTAAAAAATATTGTCCAAACCAATTTAACTTCAGTTCCTAAGGTGAAATGACAACACTCTGTTCAGGGCAACCTGACCTCCTATAGCTGATTTTCCATGTAACCCCATTTCTGCTGCACAGAAATAAATAAGACAAAGCACTTTTGGTATACTTCCCGTCTTTTACTATATTTTCCGGTATGCTACCATAGAAATGTTAATTATATTCTTCAGCAACCAAAGCAGGAACCTCATATTTGAGTCAGAAATGATTACCAGGACTTTTCAATTCAAGAGAGAGATTTAAATATATCACTTTCTTGTACAACAAAAAATCCTGTTTGGATATGTGCTTTATTAAGAACTCAATATGGACTTTAGGAGGCAGAAAAATGTAGTTTAACCAGTAAAGCTCAAGGCTGCTAAATTTTGTGCATTTTATTGTAGAATTTTTCACATTCATTCCTGAGAAGTAGATTGGCACAGTGTATTTAACTTCTGTAAGCGCAAGGCTATTCTCAGAATCACAGAAAACAGCTTGACATCACATGCTAATGTGATTATTACAGGGAAGTGTGAAAGAGCTCTTCAGAGTACAAAGTCAAGTAAGAATACTTTCCAAGATGATGTTGATCTCTCTAATTTTTGCAAGGATAGAGCTTTTCATAAATGGTAACTCTTAAAATATGTCCATATTAACATCTTTGCTCAATAGAAAACTTGCAGGAGAAATGAAAATCAAGTGTGGATAGCTAATGAAGCCGAATACGGAATTAACATATGCTGGCAATTACAGTGCACGATACAGATTATTGTCCTGAAGGACAACATAGGATACGGCTGTATCTATCTACCTGTAAACTGAAGCAGCTATAGAGATTGGGCTTTAGTACTTTTGCCCATTTAATACTCTTTTTCTGGAATTTTGTATTAAATTACTGTATGGTTTCAAAACTTTCAGTCATAGTAAGGAAACACTAAGAAAATTAGATTTTTTTTCAATATATTTTGAGACTTAAAATTCTCCCATCCTACTGTAGTGGGCAAAAAACATTTAACATTTTTACGATAGTGTAAAAATGCACTAAAATTAGAGGACAAATATGTTCTATACTGCAGTTCTTTACTTTTACTCTGAGTGGGAGGAAAACAGATCTTCTGAAGGTAAAGCTGAAATTAAGGATGGGATTTCTGTTTCCAGAAGTTAAATGGCAATAGAGAGAGCTAGAGGAACATATAGGTCATCCGTGCCCTTGCATGCTATCTAAAGGGATCTCTCAGAGTTCATGTTACTGATACAGTAGCATATGACTGGGCTCAAAAATAAATTACTGGCATTTCAAATTGGTGAAAGCGAAAGATTTCATGAGTACCTTCAAAAAAGCTTAGTGACTTTTTTGACCATCGGAATTCTATATTATAAAAAGAATTGATTTAAGCAGGAGCTATTTATAGCTAATATTTTATTAATGACGTTCTTGAAGAACAACTTCTGATATTGAAAGGGAAGAGGCATACATGCAAAGACATTCAGGAACTGTATGTGAGCCTATGATGGCAATGAAGGACACAGGATTCACACTTCTAACACAGGAGCCTAACAGTTTCAAAGATGCGTCATATACACATACACGCACATACGTGTGTGTGTGTGTGTGTGCGTGTGTCTGTGTGTGTCTGTGTGTGTCTACAGAAGATGTATTTGTGCAAAGGAAAAGCATCACTGAGTATTACACCAAAATGAAACATGAAAATAAAGCCTTTTACAGTCAGACACACTCAAAATTAAGAGAATAAATGCTATTTTAATAAATTCACTGTCAGATGGGAGACAGAAAGGTACATGAAAGAGGTTGCAAATGTTTTGCCTCAGCCGGTAAGGACTGGAATACAAGCTGAAGGAAGAAAAATGGGCGAGTTAGCTGTTGATTCTCCAGAAACTTTATTGCATATGAAATTATTGCTCTTTCTGAGGGCACTTACCTACCTAAATAAAAATGGACCCGTTTCACTGCCGTGCCTTGTGATAAGCTATGCGACACTGCCCTGCTTCAGACAGAGTTCTGACGCAACCTAAGGCTCGCAGGTTTGGTGTCAAGATATTCGGGGATCACAGAAACTAGACTTGTGAGAGGTGAGCCAAGAATTGCCTGGCGAAACTGCCGCTGAATGCGAGTAAGTCTACATCATACCATGCTATTGACCTTACCTTTTTTAAGCAATCAAAGTGTGCAAAGCATCTTAATAAAAGGCTTTTCCTGAGCAGACCTTTCCTAATATAACATATTGGAAAAGGAGAAAAACAATCCACACCCCTTCTCCTGACCCCTAGCCCAAGCCTGGTTTTGCTTGGCAATAGACAGCAATTTCTACAATTAGTATTAGCATTCAAGCCCATCCAATCTTTTACTTTCTAACAGCAAGCTTTCAAAGCCTGCAATTTTGTCTGATTTTTCACTTTTGAAATGGAATTTGACACATTTTGTGCTAATCAAAAAAACCTGTTTTCTCTGAAGCATGACTAGAACTCAACCAGTCGTTTTCTATGAAAAGACTGCCAGAAATTCACACATCTTCACACTCTCTTCCAAAAGACCTGCTTTGTAAACGTACTACTCTCCTCCTTTTCCCTTTTTTAAAATTCTGTATGAGATTTCAGGAAAAGGACTTTCAATTGCAACATGTGAGGGGTCTGTATTTCTTACATTTTGATGTGTGCCGTCATTTTTAGAGTGAGCAGCTGAAAATGTCATTAAGAATGTTTATTTTAAAGGAGGCAGTAAGTCTAAATTTCAAATACCTTAGATTTTCTCCTGCTATGCCAGGATTTACAAAGACTCTCAAAATATATGCTTAAATTTATACAGTATATATGAAGGGAATAAACTATTTACTGTGATATTTGTCCTTTATCAGGACTGGGTTACAGAGAGAGGGGGAGGGAGGAGAAGGAGGGAAGATCTTGACAAGAATATATATTAGAGCAATCAATAAAAAGATAATCCTTGGAATTCATGAGTCTTTAAAATAAGATGCATTCTCTTGTAGTAATCCTAAAAACCTATAAAAGAATATTCACGCAATAAAACCCCTATAACTCATATTTAACCTTTCATCATGTAGAATTACATATTAAATAGCTTAGCAACTGCATACTGTGTTAAGTGCATTTAAAAAAGCAGAGAGAGAACAAAGTAAATGCTACCCATCTTTTAACAGGCACTGCACAGCCAAGAGCATCTGCCAGCTGACCCCATAATCCAATCGGCTGCTCAGAAGCAATCACACCCTTAGAAAAACGCTACTCAACTTCTACATACAATGCCCGTTTTCTTTAAAAGACATGGCAAAAATGTAGGTAGCTAATGCTAACTCTTTAGCAATCTTCACACAGAGGTACGACACAAAAGTAATTCAACATGTTACGTGGATTTGGGGTTAAAATATTATATTTTCCCCCCAAATAATGTAATTCCTCTTTTGTGAGGAAATAACACAGAGAAAGGTAAAGGCTAACACGATTGTATTAGAATACCACATGCACACCACCCTCGGAAACTGTTCCTACAACTAAAAATTGTAATGAAAATCTGGCATGGCCCAACATACTCCACCGACATTATAATGAGAAGAAGAACTGTACCACAGCAGAGTTAATTCTTCTAATTCAGAGTTTACGTCTCGCATCTACCGCAAAACGGTTGGACTCTTGGGGCTGGATGGCATCAAGGCATGTAAAAGGGCGGCTTCAAAGCTCGCCACCCCTTAGGGAAAGACGAGCCCTTGGCTCAACCCATGGGTCCTGGGCAATTCCTCCCTCCCCATCTTGCTCAGTGATTACAGGAGTGGTCTCGGGGTGCAGCTCAGAGCTGACATCCGTGTTTTAAATAGCTAAAGGTCAGTGAAAATAATTCCAACGAGAGCAACAGCAAATGACCAGAGATTAGGCAACAGTTTCAATTACTGGCAATAGCTGGTGTCCAACATGAAAATGTGCCGCGTGCTTCCCAAAAAAACGCGTACTGTTAGCAGCAGCTGAATTTACTGCCAGAAGAGCCAGAAATTTGACTCTCAGAGTCTCACAGAGTCAGATTCTGGATCTCCTTTTTGCACCAAAAGCTTTGGGAACATCCAAATGCTCCCCTAGGTCTGGAGTGTGAAAGCCTGTCTGAAAGAGCTGGCACAAAATCTATGGAATATCGTGCAGTAATAGGCCGTGTTATTATCACAGCACAAAATTAAATTTATGCTAAAAAGCTCTGTCCTAAATACACAAGCAAACCGCGCAGCACTGATTAAACTAATTCTAGGAAGAGAGTCTTTTACAATACAGCTTGTGTGATTCAAATTATTTATACTGGTCAAATAAATGGATTTGCGCATACAAATTGCATCCCTCTCCGAAGCAGCAGCTCTAGTAAAGTACCTGTACCGGAAATGGCCCTGGAAATGGTGGGAAGCGGTAAGAGAGAACTGTGCTGGGATACTGCTTCAAGTTCTGCCCTTGGCCCCTAAATTTATGTCAAATATCTGAAAGGCTTTTGAAAAAGAGATAAAGGAGCTTAGAAAACACTCTTCAAAAAAAGAGTTAAAAGATGATTTGACTTAATGAGAAAAAGACACAAAATGATTGCAGGCTCTAATTATAATGACTGGATAATGGACTGTTCTCCAAAGCAATTGTTTAAGTTATAACAGGACCCAAGTTACAACAAGATTGAGTTATACAAGTATTGGAGAAGTAATATGGAAATAATAATGTATACCTACTGGGTCCTAGGAGTTCATTCTTGGCTCTAAGTTACCTAACGTCTTTACCAACTACATAAAACACAAAATAACACAGAAGCCAGCAAAAGATAATCTCAGCACCAAGGTGATTTAGCTATCTCATATCTGATATCAAACAAAAGTATTAACCTAGATTATATGACCATGAAAAGAATAATTAGGATGTCATATATTAATATATAATGAATTCCATACAGTTTTGCTCAAGGATTTAAACACTGCCCACAGCAGAGGAAAAAAAAAAAAGACCATCTGCCTTGCAGTGGGTTAATGGTATGTGTCCAGCTTAGCTAACACCAGAGAGATCAGCTAATTTAGCTTACCATTCGGGTAGGCAACTTTTGGACCTTGCAAAGCCCAAGGACCTCAGTGTTTCTAAACCACTACTGGAAGTCGAAGCCATGCGGGCGCAGAGCAAAACTCCTCCCGAACTGCACATGGGATTAAAAAAGGTGGGCAGAAGCAAAGAAGAGAAACACACACCAACGTATACGTCAATATATAATAGGGTCAAATCCCTATTAACGTCAATGGGCACGGGTTTCTTTCCGAGGTTTTCCTTTTATGTGGACAAAAAGGGATGGGGGAACAGGAGGGGAGCAGGGAACAGGACATGTTTGAAGACCTGCTCCTGCTCCCCGCAAGCGTCTCGATCTCTTCCTGGAATTACTGCGTGAAGTCCAGTGTGAGAGGAACACAGTAAATTAGCACCACGGTTTCCTCTTATCCTAAAAGCTCTGAAATACACTAATCCAATCCTATAAATCTAAATTGGAAAAAGGTAATCTATTTTGTGATAAAATAGCTAGAAATAGCTTCTATCCTTAAAAAAAAAAAAAATCCCCTAAACCAGACCTTAATGCAATTCTAGGGTGTCACTACCAAATCACACAATAGGAAGCCCTCTAATGAATTCAGTAGGCTTTAGATCAAGCCTTGTGTTCCTGAAAAAGAGGTAAAAAGCACCAAGCACATTTATATTAATAACAGCCATGGTGTTTTGCGAGGACTCTGCACCGACAAACCTTGCAAAGATGTAATTTCCAGTATTAAACAATTTCTTCCCTTTAATATCTTCTGAAAGGGTTTTGAAATTAGCAAATATAATGTGTGTGGGAATAGGCAACACTTCATAGCACTAAGTTTACTTTTAATAGAAGCAGTCTGCTGTGTCTATAGGTAACAAACCCCAGTATCTTTTCATTACAAAGGAGCTTATTGTTACCATACGACTTACTGTGGGACTTCATTTGGCTTCTTTGGTGATCTGCCTGATCTATTAGGAAAAGCACTGAGGTATGGACAATACATATTTTATTGCAGTTTTATATTTTCTTGGTCCCTGCTGCTTCTAAGTTAGGCTACTGCCTACGAATTTCAAATAGTAACAAGCAACAAAAAGAATTTAACAAAACAGGAAAAAAATAAACTGCGAGGAAAATCAAGCAAGTTCAGAATCAGGTGCTGGAAGTGGTCCTGCATCCCAGGACGCGACTGCTGCGTAACGGTTGCAAGGTAAATAACTGGTGCTGCCAGCTCGAACACCTGCAAGCCATTTCACTGCTGTGAAAGACCTTCTATATACATTATACAACATATTCTAATATATATATTCAATATATATGTATGAGATCCCTTGTGCATGACATTTGCTGTCCTATCATCAACCAATTTCAACAGCTGAATCTGCAAAAAAGAATAGGCAAAACTAAACAGTACTTCACCAATGTTAATTAGTGTGTAGAACTAATCAGTAAACGTAGGAAATCACTGTTAGTTTTGCAGAAATACAGAGAGGATTATCTAAACAGATGTTGATTTTTTTTTATTTAGAGTAACAGTTTAGAGACTATTTTCCTCTGACGGGATACTTCAATAATGAATATACAGCAACTAGCGTTGGAGGGAATATGCATGCCAGTGCATATTTAATGAGTGTTCCTGCAGCAACCACAGTCTCAGAGAGAGATAAAGATTTTTAAAATGTCCCAAGACATCTGAGTTTTCAGATGTTTCTACTCCATCAAGGGGGGGATCATTCGTCTGGGGTTCCTGCGCTCCAGGACAGAAAAAAAATCTCTCTTTGATAAGAAATAGTGTATTTCAGGTCAAATTTTGCTGTTACACAGGCATCTTCCTCTCACTCCTCAAGAAGTTCTAGGACTGCCTACACAATACTTTCCTACAAAGGGAGGTCCCAGAGATCACTTGTGCTGAAGAATAAAACAGACAGTTAAATCCTGCGAACCCAGTTTGCCAAAAAAATATATTCTAACTCCAGCCTCCAACGCTCAAATTTGGATCATGCAAACAATGGATGAGTCAAAAAGAAACATCATGGTCAAAACAGGGCACTTAAGCAGTACTCGGATGATAAATGCTCTGAATCAATGCCCTTTTAGCGTAGCTTTGTATAATACACGGGCCACTAACATCTAGTCAGGACAGGCTTGCGATTTTGTACCGCAATAATAAAAACAGCCAGGATGGCTCATAAGAAGGACTGATTTAAGTAACAGGGGAAGTATGGTCTGTGGACGTTATACTGAAGGCATACAGCACTCAGAGGAGCAACGGATGTGCTTCACTTCCACTTCAGGCTGTCATGCAGACACAGGTTTCTGGTGCAATTTATAAGCAGTTTGTGTGGGCCACACCGATAACTGCACCCGTCAGGGACTGACCCTGATACTAACGGAGACACAGAACAATGTCATAGCAATACTGAATGACTTTGGTATCATTTTCTCTGGAACAAATGAAAAGAGGTGTTGCTATTATATTCTGGTGATATGTTATACAGAAAATATCCTTTCTTTGTACAACATTACCAAATTTTCTGGAAAAATGCTTTACTCTCTATTTGCTGTTAGGGGAATTTCTATCCGAAACAGGTTAATTTCATATTCACATGCATTTGTATTAACATACATTGAGAAACTATCTTGTAGGCATGCAATGGTAACTCTGAACAGTTATCAAGACTTTGAAAAATTTCAAACAGTATGATCTAATTGCATCTTTTAAAACACTCATGAAAATTTAAAGGACACCAGATCTTATAAAGTATCAAAACAGATATAATCAAAACATTTAAATCGGATCATACTAAGGTACATGAACATACACAGAAGAGTTCAAATAATAACTGCAATTTCTCTTGGAAGAATATCAAAATTAAACCTGATGAGCTACTTTCATTATTATTCTTGTATTTTTAATTTCTTCACCAGCACAGGACCTTTCATTATGACTAAAAATACAATAACCACTGTGAGATTTCTCCTGGCTATTTAACACAGCTCACCTGATTCCTGATGTCAAGTTTTGGGCAGGGACGACCTCCATTGTAGGGCTTCTCTTTGAGCCACCTGGAGCGGATTTTCACTCCCATTCCACAGGACGAGCTGCAAGGGGCCCAGCTAGACCAGTCACTCAACTTGCAATCAAATGGGCAAGGAACCGTGCAAGATTCTTCAATGTAACCTACACCAAAAGTTTAAGAAAGATGTTTTAATCAAAGCAACTTCTCTCCTCTAATGTCTCACTGCAATCTGTATAAGCAATACACAAGGATAACATTTTCCAGAGGAAAAAAACTTGCGGACTTACAATGCTTTCCTAGCACAAGATCATGATGTTATTTGTAAAGAATAGCAGTGACTGAAACCAATTTCTTTCCTGGTTGAGTTCAATGGTCTTTACGAAGGGCATGATAAAACTAATGTAAAGGACACACTGACAAAAAGCAACTGCTGCGAAACTGGTAGTGGCCACTAAGTGGTAATTATTGTCCCTCCAAGAACTTGTCCATAATAAATTCTGTTGGCAAGTTGCACTGACGGTCTCAGCAGGGAACGGAGGAGCCCGGCCGCGGCAAGGGCCCTCGCTTCCTGGAGGAGCGTGAGCTGCTCGAAGCGCACGGAAAGGCACGCCAGACTCGTGCCCTTTACCTGAGTTGGAGAAAAAGGCACCTGGAAGGAGGAAAGATTTGAATGGAAATAACTCCCAGCCGTGCCCAGGTGCAGGCTGGGAACGAAGGCTTGCACGGGCTGCTAGTCCGAGGATCTCGTCACTGCAAACCCAGCCTGGGGAGGATAGACACGCAGGAGCTCGGCTCCCTCTTAGCTGGATGCAGTAAATGAAGCATCATTGCCACTCTTCTCTGGCACTTCTCGTTATACCTCTTTGCAACTGTTTTGCTTATTCTGGGTTTTAAAAATAACTTTGTAAAAACTTGCCTTAAAATCAGACTAGCAGACAACCTCATGGGCCAACACCCTCCTGGATTAACATCCAACAGGGCATCCCAGGGATAAAAAAAGCATTCCTCCATACAGGCACCTCCACACCAGCAAGTTTGGGAACTGGCATGTGGAAGAGAGATCTCCCATTAAGCTCCCTACATGCAGAAAGGTAATGGAGAGGGTACTTGAATCCTCCAGGTCTCAAGAGAATCACTAATATGGTCAACAGCGTGCAATAGTTCCTATATGTTCCTACTTACTATGCTCCGTTCATTCCCCTTGAGTTTCTATTACCTGCTTGTCACCTCTGCATTTACTGTTCTGATTTAAACAAAAAAGATTTCATGTTTGACCATGAAAGTCACTGGCTGCTAAGATCAGACTTTATCACAAAAGGCTTAGGCCCTCTGAGAGCTCTGGTAATTATGATCATGGAAATAACTGCATTTCATCCCTACCAAATTTCTGATATTTCTCATTTTTATGCCTTTTCTTTCCAGTTGGTTTTCATCCCACTTACACTCCCCTCTATATTCTTTACCTACCGAATACCAAATTAGCTAATTCCGTTATGCTTTTAAGAAGGATCTCCCCACAATCTGTTAAGATGACAGTCACAGCAGCCAGGAAAGACAGAAGCAGCTTCCTTCCCAAATGCACTAACAATAGCCATGAACGGCCGGGAAGCACCAAAGCCGAGGCACGGAAATTATTCTGGCCTGCAGCTGATGTTCCTAACTCTGCAGTGTCCTAACTGGCTGCCTATGCAGCACCAGGACTGTGTTACATCCCAACTACTGAGTCGATGCAGCAGCACGCCGCCTCCTTCTCGGGCTGCACGCTGAAGGCATTTTCAGGAAAGCTTTCAGACTTATTTAGGCATTCTCCCCCAGAAACTATCCTCCTCCTGCAAGTATAACAAATGATGAAGCTGTTTTTGTTAACAGTGACTTTAAAAATGGGAAAAACAACAGCAGTTCCTCCTTCAGTTGTATGATGCTCTTTTTCTTCTCCTTCTTTGCTTTGTGCCAGGATTCGGTTACCTTTTCTTTTACAGCAGCCACCCGGTAGTCTGACAGCTGCAATAATTTTTCCACAGTAACGCATGTTGTAACTCTTCCCTAAAGTTGTATAACTAACCCTGTACAGTGTGCTCTGCTTTACTTTGCTACCTCATATTTCTCTGGGTTGAGCTGCCTTTTCATCTGCAGCTCTAAAGCCACTGGAATTAGGTATCTTAGTTATTTTCTACTCAATCCACTACAGTGGTGTTTACACTTCTTGAGATATTTCAACTTTGTGTCTTTAGTATTCTTATCTAAATGAGATTATACATGTGCACACCCATATTCCCCTGTTTCCAAAACTGACTCTCATCTTCCAAAATGAAACTTTCAATATCCAACTAATACTCTATTCCAACTGCTTAGGTTGCCACTCAAAGCAATTCACAATACATTATGATAAGTAAAAGAAATTTTCTCATGATAGATTTATGAGAAGCATTTCTCAGGCAGTTCTCCAAAGAGTTCTGTTCCACCATCATATGAAATATCATTTTTCCTTGGGCTGTATGACAGCCTAGGTAATTAACTCTCAACAGAAACAAAGAAAGTGCCTTGTTTCAAAGTAGGATTAGACAGAGGGGTTATCAACTTATCAGCAAAGGCAAAACGGGCTAAGCCTTTTGGCAGTTCAAGACCTACATCTATAATAAAAAAAGAAATATAAGAAAGAAGAAATGTAAGAAAGAGGAAGGAACAGTTATAATAAACAAAACTAAAGAGAGCTGTTCTACTTCATCCCAGGGAAGTGCTGTGGAGATCCCTCAGCAAACCGCAGAATTTCTAAAGACTTCCTGGTGCTAAGAGGCCAACTTACTATATTTTGAATTTCCTCACCCATATTTATAAATTATATTATTTATAAATAAATAATGGTCAGCTAATAGAACAATAAATTACCATACTGTCCAAAAGAAACTAATTCTCTATAGTGAACAATGCTACAGAATCAAAATGGGAAGATAACCTGCTTTCAAGCTCTTCTTGCAAGTTGCCATTATTTGTTCCATTAACCACTTGAGGTTAATCCTGCGCTGAGGACCCCACGATCAAAGATTTCATTCAATAAAAAATTTCCTGCAAAAAAATCTTTGTGTGACAAATCATCCCTGCTCAGATATATAACATCTTCATGGATATCTTTCTAGGAGAATCTAGTAAATAACGTCGTACTCAGCTGGTTCCCAGCCCTTCCACTGCTTATAAGAACAAGACATTTGCTTTTCTGTGCAGGAGCCAAACAATGGCTTGTCAGCATCAGTCAGTGAGCTGAAAAGAGTCTAGTTTGGATATCTACAATATTCGTAGTAGTAGCGTTCCTATGAAACTTTTAACGCTGGCAAGTTGCATAATACAAAAGAAAAAAATAACAAGGAAGAGATGCTACCAAAACCAGCTATTAAAAAAGAATCCTACATTCAGGCTATTATCAGGTCCCTCGGAATGGCAGCACAGTCTTCTGGTGTGTCAGCCACTCCTCCCAGTTTCGTATCATCAGCAAACTTGCTGAGAGTGCACTCTGTGCCTTCCTCCAGGTCATGGATGAATAGACTGAACAAGACTGGAGCCTGTACTGACCCCTGGGGGACACCGCTAGCTACAGGCCCCCAACCAGACTCTGCGCCACTGACCACAACCCTTGAGGTCACTGAGCCAGAGTTGTGAATACAGATGCTGTGTAAGGTAACAACAGGAACACCAATGCATGGGATATTTAAGCTGGCACTTTGTCTCATACTACAGGGAAGAGTCCTGAACTGGCAGCAAAAATCTTTCGATGATCAAATAAGACTTTTGCATGTATAAGTGCTATTGTTTTATGACTGAGACATTGCCAACATAATGGGATGAACAAATGCATTTACTTAGGCTGTACAGCTCATTTTACTATTATTTATTCATTAAGAGCAGATAATATGCCTGTTGCTCTACAAGCCACAAATGGAGTCTCTTCCCTATGGCGTCTATAATGAACGAAGGACCCACAGAATATACCGGATGTACTGCGAAGGCTCATATACATGATGTAACAACTCTTACTCCTGTCGCATTTCTTTCTGTGCAAGGAGGCTTTAGAAGGCAGCTGAAGAACGTGAGGATGGCTGTTTAGTAGGTGTCCGAGGTGCAGGGATCAGGGGCCGGTAGCAGGGAGCAGAAGAAACATCCCTACAGGCCGAGGACTGCGCTGCAGTGCTGGTGGGGATTTCTGCAGTAGCCCAGTTCGTTTGCCATCTACAGGAGGTGTAGCATGCAGCACACCTGGCAAAGCCAGCGAGGGGCTACAATGTCCTTCTGCGTCCCCCTGCACATTCACCAACGGATCGTGGTGGGAGAAGCAGGCAATTAAAATACTTACGACCTAACGTAAGACATTGACACCTGCACTGCACTTCTAAATGACAAATCAGTGAGGGTACAAGGTCTGCACAGCGTTAAAAAAACATGCCGAAAGGATTCCAAGAGGCTGACTTAAAAGCAATCTGAAAATAAACAATACGTCTTCAGCAGCTCTGGAAACAGATGCACTTCTAATTGAACTGGCTTTAAACTCATTTGTATCCACTCTGGCATATTTCATCATTTCAATTAACCAACTTCTAGCAGTTCTACCCTTGTCTGTAAACCTTGAGGTGCTTCATAAAATTCAAGGTCATAACTAAGAAAGGGACAATTCTGCGTGTCACTCCAATTGCCACTGGTAATAACACAACCAATTTCCCTTGGAGTCCACAGGATAAAAGAGATCCCCTTCTAACAAACAAATGAGGGAGCACCAGAGCTGACACCACCATCCAAGAACTGTTTCTAATTACACAAATCAAAGGTAGGGGAAAAATGATTGATTCATTTTAAAATTTATATTCACATTCATTTGGTAACTGAACGTGACATATGTAGAGTAATACCAGTAAATCTCCGCAGTCCCGGAAGATCTAACCGCTCAGACTTCATTGCCGAGCCCTGGTGGACGTCACCGCGCGGGGACCACACAGTGCCCTGCTGCCAGCTCTGGGATCTCCTACAAAACAAACCTCACAGTTACCTCTGGCACCTCGGCATCGCGTGCACACCGAGTATGCCTCCAGCAAACGAACTGCTTCCACCAGTGGGCCACAGCGCTGCCGTTAGCATTACAAGGTGGGTGGGCACCTCCTTCTAAGGTCTTCTGAGGCTGTTCCAAGGGTGCACACTATGAATTGAAGCAACCTAAGCAAAGACTGGGAGTCTTAAAGTTGCTAACAACATCAGGCACATCTGAAAAGAATCCAGTATTACCACAAAATAAATGTTTACACTTTTTTTTTCTAATACGCAGTGATTTGAGCTGCTTTATGCATTATTAGTTTGCCAGCTAGGAAATTTAAGAGATAATATAATGAATATACTTAATAAACATCAACCAAAAAACCCAACCAAAATACCTTTTACATCAAATATTTTGCAAAGCTCAAATAATGGACCACCTTAGCTAATCTATTCCTGCCTGCTTTTGGCCCCCTTCTGTTGTAGGAGACTGATTAGAGATTCTAAATAGACCAGAGAGTACTTGTAAAAAATGCTGGTAAGTTTAACTCATCGCTATTGTTAATGAAATTCATCCAAAGGTTGCTTTTATTGTTCAATTCCACAGCCTTCATAAATCCTGACAAGGCAGTTGGGTTGATGCTGACTTTGCATTATGATTCCTAATTTCTTTTGATTTCACATCACGGTTTTCTTCCTTAAAGAAATTGCAAGCTTACACCTAATGTTGGCTTAAATGCAAAGCATGATAGTTGATAGATTTAATCTCTTAACTAAACACTTAAATCTCTGTTAATTAGCACATTCCATGTAATATATTGCGAAACAAACTGAGAACTTTTCTGGGGAAGAGAGACTCTTCTGAGAGGAAATAAATAGGACTTTATATACTGCGCTTTTGTCTCATCTGGAACCTCTCATGTGAACAACAAGAGATCCACCAAATGGATCTGCCCGAGCTCCGAATCACAAAAGCAGCTGTGGAAATCATTCCCCTTCTCTGGGAGGTCCTTCTCCATGCCAATGGATGGCCCAGCTGCTTGCGAGGCCTGATGTATTAAGAAACTCTGTGCCAGCTTTAATTTACCAGGCTAAAATTTTAGGGCATTGTCCTGGTAGATGGTCTTCACGGGACCTGCCAGCCACAAGTGACCACCTCTACTCTACAGAACAAAACCATGGTGAAACCACAGCAGCTCCTCCACGGAACATTTTTAAGTAACTCTTCCTTACTCAAATACAAAAATCATCCGCTGGGATTAATGTCAGTTAGGATAGGAGCTCAGCTGTGTTTTCCTGTATGTTTTGCTGCTCATCAGCCTACAACTGAGAAAATCATCCCTTTTGTCCAAACAAAATTGAGTACTAGTGTTTTCTCTATCAGTATCTTCATCCTCTGAACATTAGGAAAGAAACTCATCCCACCGCACTTTATTATGGTTGCACTCTATCTATTTATAAATTGTTTAGTATAAACGCTCTTACAGGCTACTCAACTCCCAGCAAAGCAGATATTCAAAAAAAAAAAAAAAAGAGATCATCTTTGTTTATTATTATTATATTGATATAATAAAATAAGGCTTCTGCAATATATCCTGAGAACAAAATTAAATTATTCACAGAACGTCAAACTACCCTCTTTCTCACATATCTGACTTCTCTCAAAGGCCCAGTTCTACAGTAGCTGCAAAAACAGATGTACTTTGCAGTGTGTTCTGAGCATCACCACGGATTAGGGCTATTTGGACCATAAAGGAAGTAACTTCCAGAGCCAAGGGTCCGTCATTGGGAAAAAAGTGCCACTAAATGGCAACCAAAAATACCTCCCCCCCACCAGTAAATCATAAATGGCTTGAAGGTCAATGGTTTCAGGCTCTGCTGGAGCACGCTAAGAAACTCAGTTTCAGAGTTTGGGGCCTCCACCGAGGATATCTTTCTGCCAGCTTCCAAGCATACCAAGCTAGGCACTGTCAACACAATATGCCAGCTCATTTCAGCTGCCAAGTTATGACCCTGAGACATGGACGACCCTCATTTGGACGACTTAACTCCAACGATAACGCTATGGTTTCCTTCTCGCAGAATGGGATGCGCTGATGCAGTCCTTTGTATCCTGGTAATTAGCAAATACTTTGGACTATGATACTGCTACTGTATCAGACAAAAGCTACCTCATGACTTTGCAAAAGAAAAGGAACGCAATCAAAGCAATTAGATCAACGTGCAGTAAATACAAGCACGGAGGTTCATAACAATGTGAACAAAAGCTCGCTGTTTTTAAAATAGAAAAAAATGACTGTGAGGAAGAATACCCTGCTGGACTGGCTGTCATAAATGCTTCAGGTACTTCACTAGTCTTCAGTTCTCGGGCTTAATCTCAAAGACTAGCATAAAACACCTCAGGTGTTTTTACACTTTATGAACTTCATATTTCACTCTTGTTAAGATTTTAAACAGTCTCAGTGCACTAAAGCAGCAGAAATGGCACAGGCTTGATGGCTCAAAATCAGGCGAAAGAACTGAATTCTTTCTCCCTGGGTTGTCTTCATGTTGCTAGGACTTTAATTTACAAACATCAGATGTATTAACAAGCCTAAGGTCCTCTGTTTAAGAACAGGTCACCCAACCACTGAAAAAGCACTGCGAAGCTTCAGTGGCGGCACGGCCTTCTGCAGCTTCCTCTTCCCCCTTTCACAGGGGGCAAATACCCTCCTGTGACACGGTGACCTCCCAGATCAATACATTTAAATCAATGCACTTAAGTCTTAATTCCTTCTTGCCTCGTTGATACTAAATGAGAAACCCAAGTACATACTTTAATTATACTCACACTGTTTTAAGATGCCACTAATCATTAACAACATTAGGAAAATTCACAAGCGCTTTTCTGAGTGCCACAGATAGCTACCGAGGGGCCCAGCGCTGAGGTTGATTTGATGGAGGGTGTTTTAGCATGATGTCTAGTGCGCACTGACAAGGAGTCCCTAGGTCACCTTGCTACAGAGCAGGCACATAAAGGTATGTGACTTCCTTAAATAAACATGCACTTCAAAGGACATCCAATAGCAACACACTGTTTTAAGTACGGGAACAGTCCTCCCGATCTTCCACACCTCGGACACTGGGCACTGGGAGAACTGCAGAGCACATCTGGATGATGAAAAACACTTGCACAGACACAGGACATTTCTGTGATGTAAGCAGGCCCCAGCAGAGAGCGTCGATGACTTCCTTACAGGTTTTTGTTTCAGTTTTGCAGCATGACTTTGAGCACCGGGGTTGTGCAGTTCAATTTCTTCTGCTGGAGACTTTCCTGGCCAAGAAATTCAGACTGAGGCTGAAAGAGTTGCAATCGCGTCAACTGCTATGATTTTTGATGGTTAATGCTACCAAACATTAATGAGATCCAAGATTTCACAGAGGGAATCCCTGTCTCTAGCGAGGAAGATGGGAAGTCTTGCAGGCTAAACTCTTAGGGATCTCATTTCCATCCTCCTCATTTACAAAATAGGGAGAAGAGGGAGATTTCCAAGTACATCTCAGACCCAGGAACAGACTAAGGAAGGATAAATTCTCACTCCTCAGTATGATTTTGAGAATCCTTAAAGCAAATTGGGCTGAAGTTCAATTGTGTCTATTTTTCCTAATTCAGACTCATTTCTTCAGTCCTTCCAAATTCAGATGCTGTTCTGTTTCTGAGTTGGTTGCTCATATTCCCTGATTAAGCAGACTATATTGAGCATCTTAAAAGATATCCTCTATTTATACATCTCTTCCTTTCATGCTAATTTTGTTGTTTTATGTAGTGTGCCAGCAAACTCCTTACTGCTCAAGCAGGTTAGCTCTTTCTATTCAGACACTGGCCCACATGCAAAAAGTTGAATTCTTATTTTTGTAGGACTCTTGTTTCATACATGCAGAAACAGATGACTTTGCTTCTAAAGATCTTCAGCATATGTCAAACACAAAAGCCCTTAACACTACGTGGAACCAACCAAAATGCCTGCTAGTCCAGCTGGCACAGGGCTCCCCAGCAGTGCCGAAGACACAGAACTGTGACTTTTCACTTAAAAAACATTGATTTGCTATTCATTTATTTGCATGAAAATCTTGCTTATTACAGTCATACAGAAGGCAATCACAGCAAAAAAACCTCAAGAAATCATGCCATGAAATATGTCATTTTCTACTACAGTTGCATATCTCTCAAAGCGATGATAAAGTTCGCCACCAGCAGAAAAACCAGACACCTTAACTGCTGCATACCCAACTCATTAAAAGAAAAAAAAGGGATTTCCTCATCGTTCCAGTATAACATACTAAATGGAATGGCACATAGGAGAGAGAAATGCTAATTCTGAATCTATCTCAGTATGATAATATTCTATTAGAACATTGCTTTATATTAGGCCATATTTGTGATAAATGAGTTAGTAAGGATTAAGAGAATGACCAGATTTCAAAAAGATACTCTTCTTGTAGCCTGCTGCAGGAATCGGAGTGGTAGACCGCCCAGCACGTTAACTTGCTATCAAAGCTCTCCTAAACCTCTGATAGACTATTTCCACCCTGAGTTACTATTTCTACGCCAAAAAAGTTCCTGACTCTCACTGAAGAGCTTAAATCGACCTGTCAAAAACAAAGAAAAACTGACCGAGTCTAATAAGAGAAACAAAGGGCACAGACACGAGCAAAGGTGGTTTGGTAAACAAAGGCTCACAGTGTATTGGCTGTTTCGCAGTAACTGCTCGCTCGCACGCGTGCCCCCATGAGGGTCTCGTTCCCCCCATCTCTGTCAAATAGGCAGCACACACCAGGGGATATTCTGAAAGTTTGCAGCCTCATTCACCTTACAGCAATCTGTCATGCCAAGCAGTAGCAATCAGAATTCAGGATCCTAGAAAACATCATATTAACACATAAAAAAGCTAATTTTGAGCTTAGTAAAAAGTCATTCCTTCTCATAGTCTGGTTTTGCCGCCTGTACAAAAGGGTCTTTTTACGGAATGCAGCAAAACGCATGCAAGGAAGACAGAAAAAAAGAAACGCTATGAAGATTTATATTTAGAGTCAAGGAACACCAACATACATCATTACGACTAAATGTAGCACCTACAGAGGATGTTGCTCACATAGCTAATCCTTTAAATAATTTCTCGAAAGTGCATGCTTGCGCTCTACAAGAAGATAAAGATCTAGTGAATGTGCATTCCTGTGTATTAAAGCCTCAAGGGAAGTTTTATCTTGTTTTAAATAAGCTTTTTTGATAATTAGTTTGACCCATTTAGAAATTAGGCTTTTTGAGGGCTTTTTACCTTTGATTGTTTTGCCAGGGAAGACACAGAGAACAGCAATGTCTGAACAGTCGTATTCTGATCCAATTTCATTTCAGAATTCCTTTAACATCCACAAAATAAGAACTATAGCCAAATTTTCATACAGTGAGTAGATTTTGGAAGAAAGGAAAGGAAAAGGTAGGAAAAAAAGGTTCTTCAAGCACTGTTAGGAGAGCAATATGTAAAAACTCTGCAGCTGAGCAAGAAAGAGAGAGAAGATCCTTTAAAAGCTCTGGGACTGCTTGTAACTTCATGGCAAGGGCAGCCGTAATTAAGAGTGTCACTCTGCACTCAAGGAAATGCATAGAAATGTCTGAGAGGTCCAGAGGAGAACCCAAGTGGGACTTCAGGGCTAAACTTAGAAGTTACTTAGCTATGAGAGAGCAGACAAGTGGTCACCGGTGACAGTGGCTCTGAGGAATCCTAAAGTGGGGACACAAGCGCCAAACAGGGCTGTCCTGCATCTGGAAAGGTGATCCAGCGAGCCTGCGATCCAAAGCCTGCCTTGATTCCCTTCCAGAGTGAGCACACTGGCAGAAAAGAGCCCTGGGACACAACAAGGTGAATTTTCAGCTGGAACCTTTTCCTCCAAAAGTCTTGTAAAGGTTTTGTTCTCATAAATAATACAGTCATTCATATTTATATGTGTAGATGTGCATGGGGAGATGCTAGCAATAACAGCTCGGTATATTTTTAATTGGAGTTTTGTCTCATAATGCTCCAATAGCATATTTATAATAAACAGGCCACTGAGAGAAATACCAGAGGAATACACAGGAGGAACCGCAGAGAAAAACAGAAGTATCATAATATTTAAATAAGCGCAAATGCCAAGTCAAGGAGGCGCAGCAGAGGCTCCACAGTGGGCCCTACACGTAATCTCTAAATCATGGTGCTGCGACCACCCTTTACTCCCACGCTTTTAGGGAAGAAGCAGCATGCTGAGGCTACTACGTGTAAGGTCTAGAGATGGGAAGAGGACAGCACAGGCAGCGCTGTTGATTTTTGTTATAAAAGAAAGAAGGCAGTGAACTGCCTCATTTGTAAGTTGTCTGTAGGATAGCGTTTATGACCTTTTTGGGGATTAGTGGTTTGTAGGGGGAAAAAATGAAATTCCAACATCCAATTCCATTTCGTTTAAGAATAAAATTCAGCGCTCGAAAATATTTTCAAAAACACAGGTGAAACGGGATTGAAAAAAAAAAACCCTGCTCAGAAAATTTTCTATTTCAGAAAACTTTCAAAACAAAATGAGAGAATTCTGCAACAACTTCATTTTTCAAAATAACATTGACTATATATGAAAAAACCTATACCACAACAAATGCCAAAATACATACACTTTCAAAAATATGCAGGCATTTACTCAATGTAGCTTTTCCATCTTTTTTTCCAAACCTGTTACCTTGTATAAAAGGTAAGTATGCTATCAGTCCAGGACAGACTTGGATCACATTTCTTCAATATATCAAGCTCTGCTTATAGATTTTTGAGCTACATTAATATTAGCTCTGCGAAACGATAGTTAAGTACGGTGATTAAAAGCTACCTGAAAATGTCTCACAGTCTCCTAAAATAACTCTTCCTCTTTTAACTCACATGCTTTTAGCATCCTCCTCCTTCGAGCTGGAAAAAAGTAATTTTGCTAGCTACTAGAATTACAGGTATTGCTTTAGAATTGAAGGAAAGATTGCTTTCATATAACTGAAAAGATACAAGACTGAGAGTCAGGGAGCGCAGGGATTCAAACACCACGGAGTTTTAGAGTGAGTTCTTATGTTAACTCACAGGTAGGGCAGGCAATTTTGATTAAGCTAGTGGCCAGGATTTTCAAGTAAGGGAGCAGAAGGCCCACAGGAATGCCCTGGATAGAAATACAATACTACTGTGTGCTGACCTTTCAGAAAATCAAGCTTCATGAGACTTGATACTACATGGTTTTAAGCAGTAGGAGTTGAAGTTCCTGATCCATGACCTTTGCATACTGCCCTAAATCTCTCAACGTTAGGGACATGGTTAATCAGGAAGGAAGAAGCACTCTCGCTAGTGGTGACTGCTGGTCCACTGTGCTTCACAGGGGTGGACATTCTTGCTGCAACATCAAAAACTCTGTTTTTACATCATTAAAGCTCTTAAGTCCTCCTGGTGCACCTGCCTGTTAATCCCACCCATTCCAAGTCCATCGATCAGACTGGGAAGAAGCGAGTGACGTTCCCAAATCAGCAGAGATGCTGGGGAGCCTTCGGAGCAACCTCCTTCCTCTTTGATTTGCACAGCTGCAAACAACCTCATAACAACATAACATTTTGCTATCGTGAATAAGGAGGTATATTCCCATCCCTGCCGTGCCCTTCATAAATTTAGGGACAATTAAAGCCTTTTAAGGTGACTGTTAGTTGCAGCTAACTGCTCTGTGATTCAAAGCCAAGGTCTATGTCTGTTGTGCCTTTCTTCCAGGTTCCTGTTTGCAAATGAAGCAAAGTTTGAATAGTATAAGCACACTTCCTAAGTTCTTGCTTTCCATGAATTCATCATCAGATCAAAAGCAGAACCTCTGTGTAAGAGCTTGGAAATCTCCAGCCTTTGATTTGGAACAGATGAGGCGCCCTATGTTCTTTTAAGATTATGAAATACCCTGTTGGTGTAGCACAAAAAATGAGAGGCAAAGGAACCGCATGAAATAATTTAAAACAAAGGAAGTGGAAATTCAAAAATAGTACCAGAAACTGAGATGACAGATTGAGAGAACTGAACGAACTGCAACTCACAGGAAAATTGTCACATCCAAAGAGGATGCTCCACCTGCCAATGAGCAAATAGAAAATTTCCCTGGCCCTCTGGACCAGTGGAGAGCTGAACACAAGATAATTCAATCTTCTAATGGGAAAACTAATTGAGGCAAAGCACATTTGGCTGGAGACAGATACCTCTATCCATAATTTCATAATTGCATTTTCAAATTAAAGGAAAGAAAAGGAGTGTGAAACAACTCCATGAAAAAAACAGCCCAGTTTTGAAATGACAGGTCACTCATTTCTTCAGCTTACTAAATGGACCATCAATGAGCATGAAGACCACTCAAATAAACTAGTACAATCATCACAAAAGCCAACCATAGGAAAAAGGCTACTTTGTTTTTTCTGGACATCAGAGAGGAGTTTCGATGCAGAGAGCAACACAACTCAGAAAAATACAGGATTTTTATTTTTAAACTTATCATACCTAAGGATCACGAGCTACCCCAAGAGAAAATCACTATGAGGATAGGTAAATTGGACAAAGTGTGACCTGTGCATCTACCTACCTTAGAGTTGACCCTAATCATTTACAAAAGATGTGCTCAGCTGTGCTGAGTCAGGCCAAAGGTCTGTCCCACCCCGTATTCAGGTTCTGAGAGTGGCCAACAGCAGAAACAGGTACGCTGACAGCAAATGTTCATTAAGGCAAAGCTGAAATGCTTTTGTCTTCAGTACCTTTGAACCTCTGCATGTAGTAATTACACCTACACATACTAGTCCTCATATTATGGGAAAAATGCTTTCTGAGGTGTGCTTAAAGGACTAATACAGTTACAGATAATAGGCTGAGGAGAACCTGAGTCTAGACTGCTGACAAGCACAGATGAACAGGCTTTGTAGGCTCTTTTTTTTTTTTGCAAGTTGCAAATGCGCAATTTCCCATAAAACTCACTGTAAGATCAGAGCTTTAGGCTCTGAACCCCTTCTGAGCAGTGATTAATTTTTACATTAGACTCAAACTCATAATACATTCACTTGGTAACTATGATACCTTCACATAATAGATCGTTGATATGGGTGAATTAAATCCTACTGAAGCTAGTACGTTTAACAGCCAGCTTTCAGTCAGGGTAAGTAAAAATCATTGCTGAGGGAAGGTAAGAGACCAAAGTTTGCTCTCTGGAAAAGCTACAAACTGACTGTTTTTACTGCCACGTACTTTGTGCTCATAGCATTATCAAGTCTGGGACAAACCTAAATCTAATATTTAAGGCAAGGTTTGTAGCACTGAAGTCTGTCTTTCTACATTTTAAAAAAAGTCTTCAAAAGGACTCAGCAAAGAACTGAGTCGTAAGTCTTAGAATTTCTCACTTTTGTCCTGGTTCAAGAGAAAGAAAGGAAGAGCCCTGTCCTGCAAAAGGAAGAGGGCAGGAAACAAAGAGAGGTCGGGAGACCTGAAAGAAAGACAAGAGGAACATGCTTATCTGCCATACTCACAAAGCAAGAACAATGCCTAAATATCAGAGTGACTGGCATTCAATAAAAAAGGTGATGGCTTAATTAGATATAGTCAGCTAGCAAATGTCAAAATGTCATTTGATATTAATTGTGAACAGGACAAACAGAGTTACTTAAGAAACCTTGTCATGAATAATTTCTCAGGGCTTAGCAATTTTGCATGCTTCTGTGATATGCTCTTCTCTATTATGGTTGAATAACATTCTGCTAATTATTAATTGGATAATGATTTGTTTCTATCACTAATTGAATAATGTGTTCAGAAATGCCTTTTGAAAGCTCCCAGCTCTAGTGACCGTAAATATTGGTTGTATCTTCACTTAAATGATCTGGTTTGAAGGCAGGTACAAAGCAATGGAAAGGGAACCTATGTCCCTCTGCTCAGTAGGCCCAGAGCTATAGAAAAACCCATGCGCTCTGGAGAGCAAGGCAAGGCTGCTTCCTCGCTCACCTTGCAGAGAATAGAAGGTGCCCAACAGTGGGTAGCAACTAGGAGAAACGACAGACCTCAGTCACCTGTGGAGGCTCAGGGTTCAAATCAGGGAAGGTTTCAGTGGATCCCTGCTAGGGGCTGTTCTATAGGATGCTCTGGCTTTGCAAGACTCCATGTCTTAGTGCTCTCCTCCCCAGACTAGGCTGAAGTCAGATTGTTTCTTATTATGACAAGATTGTCCTTTATTATTATTAAATCAGATTCTCCATTTTGGGAGAGCAAGCTCCTGAACAACCTGAAAATGAAACTCTGGTTGGCTGGAGATTAATAGTTCACCCTTGGAGGAATGTTCCACAGGTAGCCAGAAGGTGCAAACACCTCAACCCTCCTTGCCCTTCCATCTCCAAACCTAAGGGGCTTAGGAGTACTCTGGAAATAGACTGTAAGAGGGAGTGCATATGAAAGGGCTCTGCTATACAGTATTGACCACCCCTGTAACCTCCACTGAGGACCCTGTGCCAGGGCCATGTTGCAATCACTGCTACTCAGGTAAGAAGGTGAAGACAAGAAAGCTGACAATAATCTCCTTGAGCTACCGCTCTCTTCTACTTCCCTAAGAGAAGCCTGGCCGTTAAAAACGCCAGACAGAAAACAGGCTTCAACGTTATTCAGAGAAGCCCCCCCATAGAGACTAGCTCCTCTTTTTAATAGTTATAAAAAGCCTTGAGTTTTTCAAAAGAGCAAGTCACCGCACAGACAAACCCACCTTTCAAAACCTAGCAGCTCCCTTTCTGCAGAAGAAAAGGTACATTGCAGGGGAAAGGTATGGTATTCCTCCTTCATGGGACACGGAGGCATAATCAATTGGTACAACAGCACATTGTTGAAGCACAAACCACGGAAAGCTGCTTTATGAATCGGTGCAGCCAGCTGGAACAGTAATAAACAGCTGCATGTCGAATTCACTCTAGGGTTGAATCATTTCATTAGGTTTTTTTTTTTTCTTTTACCACATGCAGCTCAGGCGGCTGATCTTCATCCTGAAGACCCTCCACAGAGCAGCTCCACTTCTTTCTCTGCTCCCTTTTCCTCAGGAACTGTAATGGTTCCTGCTTTACTTATTAATCTCCTTCTGAAACTTCATTTCCCTTCTCTCATCATATAGCTCACCAACAGCCTGCCAACCCATTATATGACATTGCGTAGCGTCCTAGGCTTTCTGACTGGAAGTTTCAGAGAGCATTAGTGTTTTCAGTGGGCTGCAGGAAAGGTACACATTTGCCACTTCAGAAGCCAAGGTAAAATAAGGGCTTTTGTCTGTGAACCAAATTAGAGCAATGATTTTGATGAACTGCAAATTACGGAGACTAGGAGAGAATATCCCAATGAAATGACATTTCCTGCTTGTCCCACTGCGATTCCTGCTCTGTCTCCGAGGCATCTGCTTTTGTTTGACATAGGCTACTTGATATATAAGAATATAAGAATTGTAAGATATAATTGATATAAGAATTCCAGCAGCTACAAGGACAGAACCACAGCCTAAAGCCCCAGCACGTCGTGAAACCAGAATATATGCTGTGTGTCATTCTAAGCTGGAGCTTGCTACAAAATCGCAAGGAGGAGACCACTGACTGCTGAAATCATGTGTATGTGGCAGGTGAGACAGAAGGGGACATCACAGGCCCTGGTAACAACTGCAAGGACTGCAAATTTAGTGAGAAGGAATAAAAATATATCAACAATTAAAAAGTGAAGTAGGAGATACGTTCAAACAAAATGCTGATCGACATACAGCTTCTCCTTCTAATTTAGCTTGTACTTTTATGGCATTTTAATACAAGTAAAAGAAATCCATCTGGTATCCTGACTTTGTACAGCCATGTTCAGCGTTGTTCTGTTTAATTCCAACTGCAGGAATGTCACAAGATCCTTATACTAAAATGAAGAAAATCTTAGTACTAAGAGCTGCAAGAAGATATTAGAGGAACCACATTCACCGTTTATGGCAACTTTGTGAAAGTTGCTCCAGTCCAGCAAGGACGTAGGTACACACATACGATAGGGCCCAATATGAACTGTTTAACAGATAATTCTGCTCAGCATCAGGGTTATGTACATGTGTTGCGCACTTCTTTATCTCCTTACCAGAACTGCTACAGTAAGACGGTTCCACAAGCCTGCCAGTCTTATCGTAACAGGCGATAGCTCGGAATCGAACACCTTCTCCACATTCCTCGGTGTCTCCATGGAGTCTCAGTCCTAACTGCAGCTCGGGTTTACCTCCTTCAATAATGCAATCTGACCAGTTTCCATGGGGCTCAGAGGTAAATGTCTCACAGGGGCACAGCTCGGTTTCAACTTGAGGATAAACTTCTGTATTCTGGCATTTGTCTCGCTTTCTGCTTCTCCCTGTTCCAACCAGAGAAATCCGCTCATTAGCTTAACATCTGCTGCTTTTGATAACAACACGTCATATTATTTATACTTGCAGGAATTCAACACATTAGAACCAACACAATCTGAATGCTAATATACAGCAACACTTCCAAAGCATCCATTAGCTCTTGCCAGTGCTTTGGAGTGCAAGGACAATGTATTTATCTCCAGAGGCAACCACAGAACTTGGAAATACTGTTGTGAGGGATAGGGCACTGAGTAAAATGCAAAGTCTTACTGTAGTAATGGTCTGCCGAGAAAATTCTTTGTAGTTTTATATAATATCATTTTTCCCTAATTATCTGATGCAAACATATTGATTTGTCTTGTCTCTATTCCCTTTGCAATCAATGGTTGCTAGGGCAACTTGCAAAGGAGACCACATTAGCCAAAACTTCTTTGAGGCTACTTTACAAATTAGTTAAACATGCACTTTGCACACAAACTGTACTGTGAAGAAATCAGAAAAGATAATCCTTAGTAAGTTATTAGGTCTAGAAAGCACTTCAATGGTTACATTTGGTTTAATGTTTTCTTTTGCTCTACTCCTTAACAGATTTTAAAATAAGGCTGTTTAAAGACCTTTCCTCTTCAGGAGCTTCAGGAAGCAGAAGCACTTAAATAAAACTGCAACCAGACTCTGCAGACCTGACTCTTGGAGGACATCTACATCTCCTGCAGGTCCCAGCTACCAGAGGAGATAAGGTAAAGAGCAGAATTCCTGCTCCGTGAATCCCTACGACTGCTCAAGGGAAAAAGGGTCTGTGCACAGCCTCGGAAAGATAAAATCAGTGCTGTTCTTGCCATCGGTTAGCCACGGGAGCAATCTTCATGCTGCCTGAACTCAGGGATGTCTTTTTATTTGGCATCCACACAGATGGGGAGAATACATCTTCAGTAACAAACCATATCTGTATCACAGCCTCAAAGTGCTCCTTTGAGTTTCCGGACAGTCTAAAAATAGTTTTGCCAAAAGTTTTTAAAGCTGTGAGGTCAAAGAAGTGTTTTCCCTTTGCTATTGTACACAGTAAGATATTAAAAACAAACAACTAATATACCCAAACAGCCCTCTTTCTAGTCCTGTACCAATAAAATCATTCCATCACATGTCAGGAGGAGCAGGAGCTTGCCTGTCATCAATGCAAACCTTTCTGTGTATACACATATATGTTCAAAGAGAAGGGCACATACTGTAGATCATTAATATTATTGTCCTTCAAGTCCCACAGTTCTTTCAAAATTTTATTTTCAGACTTCCAAGAAAAGAGAAGTTTGCAAGCACAAAGGGATAACAAAAACAAAGAAACCCAAACAGCGTAGACATTTTTTTTCAGCTAGCAGTGCAACGACAGTCAAATTCTAAAGGCATTTACACAGCCAAATGTTAGGCCCATAGCTTACCGTGCCTAAATCTGCAACAGCAGCAGAAGGTGCTTGAGAGCACTGAGGCAGGTCCCGGGGAAACCTGCCTCGGGGGCTCGGGGCAGCCCATGCAGCTTATTCAGATTATCATCTCTAATACCCAAATTACAGCAAATATTTATGAACAAATTCATGTAAGGTGCAAGAGGTGCAAGTCTGCATACTTCAAGGAAAGTTCCTTTAAGAGACTTTAAATAGACTGAGAGCTCTCTAGTGGCATTTGAAGTATTTTACGTTTGACAAACTGACGGAAATCAAAAACTCCAGTGGTGTGTACGAAGAGAGGCCTTGCGTGTTTTGCATTGTACTAGTAAACAGGGGATCTGGGACTTAGCTATGTCTGCATGGTTTCTAAGTTTTGCCATTACTATCTGAAGCACATCAGATACAAGTAAGGATGCTAATAATCTCACACTTACATGACACTTCTTTTCCAATTTGTCCTGCCATCTGTTGTGTAGGAATCTTCCCTCTAATGAAGTTCCTATTAAAGCCCTATTTTGAGGGCAAAAGTGACATTCATTCCATACTTGTTACAAAGAAGTAGTTTTAGAATTCGTGATGGAGATACTGTTACCTTCATGGAGTGCTTTAAAAATTTTTAGTAAAAATACCATCACCAAAATTTTCAAGGACACAAACCCTTCAAAGAAATAGTATTTTCTTTTCCAAATTGAATGAATGTCTGTACACTAATAAATATTATATACATGACATGTTATCAGATAGCACATACTACAGGTTAAAATCACAGGAAATATTAAAAATGTATTTGGCTACAGAAAATGCAGTTGTATGCATAGTACAGTGAATATTCGACTGTATTATTAATTAACCAAAGACTTGCCTAAAAAAGTCGCTTTTTCACTATAATGAATTTGAATTTTCTTGTGTTTTGCATAAGTCTTGCTTCTTTAGCAATTACCAATTTCATATGTAGAGTCTATGATTACTTACAAAGTAAAATGAATAGTACTATCAAAAAACTGAGTGGGAGGCAAGCAAACACTTAGCAAACAATTAGGAGATTCCCACTAAATGGCATTGTTAGTGAACTCTTATAACGAGTCAAAGCATTCATTTGAGCGTAGATATATATGGGGTTGAATAGGGTACAGTTTATACAATCTTATGGAAAAGGTGAAATACAAATGGAGAGAGGACTCTCAGCACCATGAAGTATTTCCCAAACAGCACTTTCTTTATATGCTTGGCCTGAGTCCATGTGGATGAGATTTTTTCAGGACTGTTGGTCTCCAGCTACATGATGAGGGCCAGCTTCAACTTTCATATTTTATGCAAAGACAGATCAGCAGTAGTCTCATCCAGTCCCCCTTTCGAGCTACGGTCAAAGCAAAACCATTGCCAATTTCCTCCGGGCCTTGCTGTGCTCTGTATTTCTCTGCTGCCTCTCAGCACCACTTGGGATACCCAGTTCATTGTCATCACTTGCTTTGCAGAAAGCCGTGGCCGGAAGAGAGCTGAGCAGGAGCTCCTTCCTATCCTGAGGAAGGGAACCCGATAAGAGTCGTATCTCTCTCTCCTACAGAGCAGAGCTGGGCGGCTTTCGCTCACAAATACAGCACAAGTGAGGAGTTAAGCTATCAAAACCTGAAGATCAGAGAACGTTTCTGGTCCACTTATTTGAATGGGCCTATGTCTGATTCAAAATGGAGCAAGGAAGGGGTATTAAGGACCTTAATTTTATGTAACTTGCACACAAGTTTGCAAAGAAAATTCAGATTTAAAACTACCAAGAAGTAACTACTCATTTAATTTCCTGCAGTATCACATTTTCTATAAGATCAAGCACATATTTCTCTGATAGGAATGGAGCACTTCTATTTATTTAAAAATACAGGCATTGACAAAGAGAATATTTCAGAATAAATTATTTGACAGAAACAATAGAATGCTTTATAATAATGGCTTTCATGTAAAAGAGAAATCTTTATCCTTTAATGAGCCATATTTATCAATAATACAGTTTGAGTCCATCATGTTTGTATAATGTGATTGTAAGTTACTCAAAACTTGGATAATTCCAATAGTAATGAATTGAATAACCAAACAATTGCGCATAGTAGATACTTTTACACTTAATTTTTTTACTCAGTGGTAGAAGACTTTGATGTTTCACATCTAGTAACGGAGCAAACTAAACCCAGCTAAACCATAGTACTTAAATGCAAAACACATATATGTGAAGCTGGAATTGCACAGGATAGCAATAACAGCAAATTTCTGAGAAACCTTCTAAAAATAGCATAATTCGCTTGGATTTGATTTAGCCAAGTGTGGAGAGGGGAAAGACAACTCCTAATAAAACAAGTGGCCCTGAACTATTAATGTTCTGCAGTTTTAAAGCTTTTCAGTTTGGCCAGCATTCAAGTAGCATAATTACAAAATACAACAGTAAGTATGCGAAAATGTACCATGAAATGGCGTGAACTAGAGTGCTTTATTAATATACATAAAAGATCAAACAAAACAGTTTAATGATACTGGGTTTTCTTCGTTCATGGTATTAATTTATAGCGTTGAACTACTGGAGACTGCTGAAAACAAAACTCTCAGCCTTAAACTTCTTCATTCAGATTTCACCTTAACAGTCTTAAAGAGAAGAATACATTGGTTTTTATTCTTGTATACACATTTGCTTCATGCTTCCCAGATTAATTGGTCAAAAATATTCGCGTGCTGCATAGTCACTGTTTTCTTTATTTGGTTTATGCCTAAAAATAGCTTGTATTTAATTTACTGTGCATATGAAACACTTTGTCTTTTGACCACTGAGTTTTCTGTGCTGTTCCCCCACTGCAACGTGCATGCTTAAAAAAGGCAATGATCAGTATCAGATCAAAAATCAATTCACCAACATCTGAGAAACACTATTCACAAGTATTGCCATGAGATAAATATTATAAGAGATTAACTATACCTGTGAGTGACCGTCTTCTACTCTTTGTTGCTTCACAGTCAAAAGAGCACGCTGTAAATTTCGACCAAGGGGTAAATGTGCAGTCATCTTTGCAGGGAACGAGACACTCTTGCACAAGAGGAGGCATAGGCCCTGTCCACTTCATACATTCAGTGACATCTGCAGAATCGTTGTTCTCCGAGAGGCATGTAATAGCTGAAGGGTACAAGTACAGAAATACATCTTTATATTGCTTCATATATATTGGATTATACTCTATTCAGTTGGTACTTGTGCTCAACATGAGATTCAGTGTTCTGGATTAATAGTACAAAGATGATTTATTTTTAGGTCATTATTCATGTATCACTCAAATATGTGCTAGAAGCTTTGCAAAACCATAAGGACATATTGTTGTTTCAAAAGTTTGTTATCTACATCATGATGTAAAGGCAGTATTCTCAAGGAGCTCGTCATTTTGTGCACTGGGACGACAATTTAACAAATGATACGCTGTATGTACAAACCAGAGAAGATATAATACTGCAGCTATGTGCTACAAAGCATATTTGGTCAAGGCCAGAATTCCCAAACTGTGATGCAGACACCATCCACAGAACTGAAGTTACTACGTTACTTCACCCCCACAACTGAAAAGACAAGAAAACCTGCCATCTTTCCCATGTAAGATGACGGGAACAGCAGTTTGAGGAGCAGATGCTACTTACACAGCCAAATGCTTCTTGTGGTGAGGCGCGAGCATCTGGTCTCCCACCAGATCGAGCGCTCTAGGTGTCAACACTACGGAGTGAGGCTCCCGCTCCTGCTCTCCCTCTCCAGTCATATGAACCTTTAAGTCTCTTTCGTATTAACGAAGATAGTTAGGAGGAAGGGCAAGGGCGCTGAGGCTGCAGCCTAGCAGCCAAGCTCCTTGGCTGGGCGAAGGGAGGAACATAGCTCCGCCAGGGGAGGTCCTGGGCAACCCTTGCAGAAAGGGGACGTCAGCAGCTCCTGCAGCCGTCGCAGTTTATTAGAGGCCTGATCCTATGGTGTGCAACAGGCTTGCTCTACAAGCCCTGCTGAATAGAGCCATTAAAAGAAAAAAAACCACCTACTTTGAGAGTCTCAGCAGAGGAGAGCGCCACCCCACCAGGCCCTTGCAGACCCGCAGTGCTCTCAGAGCTTGGCAATGCGTGCAGCTCTCTACCTCCCCACCCACCACTGCTTATCCAGGCTGCAGCCCAGATTCAGAGCGGATGCAGGTCACATGGGAGAGATCCCGCTCGGTCCCTGCCGAAAGCTCTCCAGGGAGCAGCAGGCACATGGCCGGGGTGGAGCTGAGGCCGTACAAATGCAGACTTGGATGCCTTCATGGCCAGGCAACACTGAATGGGGTTTGCAGGAGCCCAGCCCAGGATTCAGACATACTAATTTCCCCTGAGTTTCGTTTTTGGCCCTTAACCTCTTCCCTGAACCGCCCTGTTCTCTTCTGCAGCTAGCCTACAATCAGTAATTTTGACAGGTGGAGGACTGTAAAGGCACTGCAGAGCCATGACGAGAGGACAAAAGTATTAATGTATAAATCTCAGTCACAGGAAGCCTATAATAAAACTTGCTAAAGTTTCAGTGACTTAATAATAAGTAATTAGAATAAATAAAAATAGCCTCGAAATCATGGAGTCTTTCATTTCATTAATAATAATTAATTCTCACATCTCCAAGATTATAGGCTATTTATATCCTATACTGTGGGTTAACCGAGGCAAAGATAGGTCGTGACCTCATTAAAGTAATAAAGTCAGGGACAGAGTCAGGAATTGAATCTGGCCCCAAGAGTTTAGTCGTGTCAGACTCTGATTTCATGCAAGTCCACGCATTGTATCATAAAGCTACAGAAGATGAAATGATTTAATCCAGGTTTTACTATTTAAACATCTGCAATGCTATTTTATGGAGATTCCTAAATAATTCAGCTTTTTGAGGTTCCGTATATTTTTTTCTTGTTGCTAGCAGGAGCACATGAAGAAAAAAAGAAATATGACTCACTGTTTTCTTACAGTTAAAAGATTTACTGGGGTGTAACTTTGCAAAAAGTCGCATGCATTTTGTTTTTTACAAAACAACTACGGTATTGTATGGGAGAAAGGGATGAGGTGGCAACCACCTGGAAATAAAAAATAATTTATTAAAATGTACTTAGATTTCTAGAGAAAAATCAGCATTTTAAAGAGCATGCAAAAGGCAAGCAATTGCTAAAGTTTCTTTAGACTCTAGTGACAGTAAATCAGCATATTAATAACTACCTTTAAATTGCTGATCCTTGCCTTTCACTTCCAATCTTTTTGACCTGTCCTATCTCTCAGCACTGGCAGCCAGAAGCTCGGAGAGATTCCCACTCTCAATTATGAAAGCATGAGGACAGAGGTCACCAGGCTGTAGGAGAAAGCATGGTAATTGCCCTCTCCAGGAGGGTTAAACAAGTAATAGACTCGTTACCCTCATCAAGGACACTGAAGATAAGGCAACACAAAGCTGTCCACACAAAACACGGCTGAATGGATGTAAACAGCCCTCTCAACGCTGCCACAACAGCTGGCGTCTGCCGGAAATGACCGATATCCTACGCTGTGGGACCTAGAGAGTAAAGTTTGCAACTGCATAATAAAAAAATCGCGTTGCAATATCTGCTCTACCTGATAGAAGACCACAACTCACTCATGACATTAATTAACGGCGACACAAGTGATGGAACTGTTAAATATCAGTGGCAAAACAGACACGCCACGCTGCAATGAGTTATTATCGACTGCCCAGATCCTCTGCACGGATGTCCTTAGTTCTAAGCATACAAATAATTGAGTTCAGTGAAGGCTGTTTACATGCTAAAAGTAATGAATATACAGGAACGCATGAGATCAGGCAAATATTTGACAGAGATTAGGGAGCTTAAGGAAATTAGTGGCAATAGGAACCAAGGGTAAAGGAAAGTTAAATTAAAGCAACGAACAATATAATGGTAGCGAGCGGCTCCTGAGATGCCCCACTGATAGCTGAGTTGCCCTGACAGGCCCTCCTTGCTTTACGCACACAAAACAAGAGGCCAGCCCTGGCACAGCAGGGATTTCATTTCCATTCAGCGTTTGCTAAGGTCTTCCAAGATGATGCCAATGCATGACTTCTTCAAT
Source organism: Struthio camelus (assembly GCF_040807025.1). Classification (NCBI taxonomy): domain Eukaryota; kingdom Metazoa; phylum Chordata; class Aves; order Struthioniformes; family Struthionidae; genus Struthio; species Struthio camelus. The sequence goes on along the minus strand of NC_090947.1, from coordinate 39,375,419 downwards.
CTGGTGATGTGATTTCTTTTATGCGCTGACTTACACAGATGCTGTCTGAAGTGAGCAGCACGAATTGCGAAAATAAATTAAATAATAAAACAAACGCCTACTAGCGCATTTCAGTGGACTCTTAAGTACCAGACAGGAAGCAGCACAGCTGTAAGTTTGTTCTTGAAAATATTCACCTCCTCCTTGACTGTTGCAAACTTGTTTCCCAGTTAGTTACCTTTATCTTTTAAGAGAAAAATATTTTCAAATACAGGCACTTCTAGAAACAGAATGAGAAATATTTGTTTTTGGTGGACCTCTAGGAAAGTTAATAAAATTATTTCTCCTCGGTGCTTTTGAACTGCTGATTGGTTTGGCTCATAAGTGTTTTCTGCTACACAAAAAATATTTCCTCATAATCCTCTATCCCAACGCTTTTAAATAAACCTATACCACAAAGCGTCTTCTGCTATGTCAACGTCCCAATTTTTTTTTAAGCAGGATACCACTGAAGGGCAAATGCAGTCCATTTTTTGCCCTACGCACTGACAAAAAAAGAAGTCACATCATTACTGTAAATCCCTCCTGGACATAACGTGTGATTTCTACCATCTCTGCAGCATTTTAAATCAACACAAATGTATGAATAGAAACAGGTAATAACAGGACACTGCCAGATAAAGGGTTTCAAATTATAATCTTGATTCCCACAAAGAGGAGAAATGCAGGATTTCCTTCTCAACTTTGGCTATTTTTTCTTATTATTACCAGTAAACATCACCAAACGGGAACTAAACAGTTGGGGCCAAGCTTGAGGATGACAATTTAATGTCATTCTATTGATACAAATATAAAGCAATGGTTGGACCACGATAAGTACATCTTCTTCCATAACAATAAAAAGGAGAAGAGAGTGAATTCAACCGAAAGGTAACCAAGCTGAAAATGTTAAAAAGGAAGTATCTTTTTGTAAAGAAAAGAGTTGACGGTTAAGCTGGAAGTGCTTGGAGGGTGCACGCCTGCCATGCCCGCGCCTCTGCGGCATGCTGCCTGGCCGCGAAGCAAAGCTCGTTTTCAGGGCAGAGCTGGAGATGTTGAACAGACAGCTGGATACACCCATCAAGATGCCAACACAAATTAGTGACTAATATTAGCAACATAAGTCGCTGCAGATGCAACCCCTTCGATTCAAGACAAAAATCAGTTGCCAACCGAATGGTTTGGGGAGGACGTTTCCCTTGTTCCCGGCACTAGGTCCCGTCCGGATGCTGATCTATGACTGCTAACAGGTTCTTTCAGTATGACAGTCTCTGTTTTCATGTTTTATATTTACACACGCAACTACATTTGTTCGCTGTCATCTTATGAGCATATGGCATCTGGAAGCAATATTCTTTAACTACATTTTTCTTTAATTAAAACCAATAGCAGACATTTATTCTATAAACTTTTACACAGTGAAATCAAATGTTTTTATGCTGTCAAATTGCAGAGATGCTGAATATGTCTTTAGAGGACTTTCTATCACTCCTGAAAAAAAACATGAGCATCAAACTGGTGGAATAAGATGATGGACTAATCTTTCGTGGCTTCAAATTTTATGAATCTTGTGAAAAATCAAAGCCAGCACGTAAAGTCAAAGTAATTAATGTAACTTTTATCTTCGTATTGGTCAGAAAAATTCTTATTACATATTGCATAATTATCCTTATTATCCCTCAATATAACACTAACTAGGTAACATCACTTGTTACACATATCACTAATCACATGTGAAAAAGGAGCTCAGGGATAATGCAACATTTAAAAATAATAACAACTTTAAGGATCCAGACTTGCTGACTCGAAGAATGGTCTCATAAATCATGATGATAACATTTATTTTCTATATTGACGCTCCTTCATACTTCAACTAGTTTCTCCAAAATCCCACGTGGAGCATTGTCGTTACTCTCGGTGTGTTGCACAACCCCAAATTACAGAAGGCTTTTCAGAGGCCATAAGCCGTGCTGCTCGCACAACAGAAAGAGCAGACGCTCTGCTGAGACGCAGATTCAAGTTTAAGACCCTGATCACACAAGGATATGTGTATGTGCTTAACTTCACTGCTGGGAACACTGCCCTGGGACGGAGCGGAGCTCACTGCAGGGAAGTCAAGGGTGTCCGAGACCTGGGCTTACAAAAGAATACCACAATAAAAAAATAAGTCTGAAGAAAAGAGCAAATAATGCTGGGAAGGACATCACAGGCAGAAATCTAGTAAAAACTACTGAAGTAGATTTGGAATAAGTAGTTATGCAGCAAGGAAGCTGACTCCGAGATCACCAGTTTTCCCGTTTTGTAATTATTAATGATATTTGCAGTAGTGCTAAAGGGACAACAAATTCCTCCAAACAAATGAAACATTGAATAAACACAGACCCCAAAGGTTGCGTCCTCTAAACAAGCAGAGGCTCTGGATGTGGATTAGGAAGCAATAAAGGTGGAAAATGTCAACAGAAAAGATAAAGAAAGCAACGCAACGGGAATGATTTGAATGAAATGGGCCGGGAAGAAGAGGGTAGGAGGAAGGTCATGTGTACAGTGTTATGGTGGAGAAGGGACCGTAACAACAGAAAAGGGAGGAGGGTTGGGACAAACAATCAGGAGAAAAGACAAAAAGCTGGCAAAACAAGAAATCCTTTGCAAGGTGAAAGGTCCACGTTTTAGCTGCAATTTGGGCTGGTTTCTCACTGCAGTCTTCCCACAAATACATAGGTATCTGGGCAAAAGACTGGCAGATCTAGGTGCACTCTCCTGCAGCTCCACGTCATTGGCATTCACCAGAGGGAAAGGACTAAATCTTCCTGCACGCTCTTAGCTGGTCCGTGGGTTGCAGTTAACACCAAACAGCAAACACGAGAACACGCTGGTTTGTCTTGCCAGGGACTGAACGCCTCCGAGGCTGCCTACTGAAACCAGCACAAGCAGTGCAGGCTGACCTCGGCAATTTAATGCCTGAGGCTGGATACGCTACCACGCCATTTTCAAGTAAGTTGTTAAGAGTACAAATTTTTCTTTGGTACTTATGGATGAGGTTATTGATTATTTGGTTAGGAATAGGTGATCATGGACAGAATTTAAATGTAGATGTCAATTTTACCAACCTACATGACTTGATGTTTTAATTTGTACTCATCACTGAATCAGTAGTGTCCACTGTTTAAGAAGAAATAGCATAAAGAGAAATATATGGCTATGAACCCCATTTCTCCTCCCGCTCAAACACTGAATACAAAATACGGGATTGACACATCAACGTCTAGTACCATTTTCATTTTAATATGAGTGTTTTCTTATTACAGTGGTTCATACTCTGCATGGCTAGAGAGACAATATAATATGATTTTTTAATGTTTCAAATTTATTTTGGCCAATGAATAACTGCAATCTGAGTGCTTCCACATTATGCTATCAATCTAAGGAAACTTTCACAATTTTTCCCCTTTTTCTGATTTATTGTAGGTTTTGAATTGCCTTTACTTTCATTTTCTATTAAAAAGAAAATCAATGAAAGTGCATTAGATGATTTATGAGATAAATTATGCTTCTGCTCCTTTCAGGGAACAAAATAAAACACAAAAATATGCTTTTTTTCTTCTCTTTCTCTGGCCCATAGTCAGTAAGAGAACTAGAGTTCAATTTATTTGTAATACCAATCATGAGGTTACATTCAAGATGAATTATTTTTGGAAAATTTGAAAATAAAAGTAAGATGCCCTGTTATATACACACACATGGAGAATGCAGTAAGTGAAGAGAATTAAGCATGCCAAATTAGACAAGAGATACAAAACGGAAATCAAACACAACATTTACAGTATTTCTAGTAACTCAAATCAGAAAATCACTTAGCTGAACACTTGGAAAGCACACATGGTGCTTGGCCTGAGCTCTGCTGTCACTTGCCACTGTATTTAGTGAGAGCTGGATAAGCTCAAAAACACGAGAAATCTAATCCAGCTTGTTTTATTTCAGACAGGTCCAGTTTTTAGTAGCACCATATGGCCATCTTTCATGACAGGAGCAGAGAGCTTAAGGCTGTAGCCAACTAACATGGCAAACCCAGGCTTAGAATGGTCTTGGAAGACATCCAACACCTCAGTACAACCATAAACTTCTCAGGCGAAATGGACATTTCAATTTGAACTCTGGGTATGAGGTTTGACAAAATTATCTGTTCATATCATATTTCAGATAACAGGACATCAGAAAATATTGCATTATATGGATTTAGGAAGATATATTGGAAAATCTTGTACTGAAAGGCAGGCGGTCTGCCATTTCACTCCACCTAGTCCTTTACAGCAAAGTCCAGATATTAAATCCAGAGCATAACACTAACACACCAGCATACATTACATCTCCCTCAACGTTACGTTAAAAAACACTGTGGTCCAAGTTAACATTTCCAGACTTCCACCCTTCCTTCTCAGCTCCCCACTCCCCTGCTCCAGCCCAGCACTGGCTCTTGCCATTGTGGCATTCAAAATGACTTGCTCTTGTCTGCTAATCCCAGACTGACAACTCACCACTGGGAACACAGGATATACGGCCCCTTCAACAACATTTCAATTAATCCTGTTCCCTCCCACTCCCACTTGCCTGTTCTCCCTCCCGCCCTGGGTTAATTCAGTTCTCAATGCCCAACTCTGGTCCTATCAGCTATGCTCCCAGCCTCACATAAATCTGTCCTCCAGGCATTTTGCCTTCAGCCTAACCCTACCTATTCTGCCTCTCAGCACCAAGACATCACAGTCCTCCTAGACGCTTGATCGTTTCTGCCTGCTCTTCTTTCCCTCTCATCAGAGGTTAGAGGCTGTAAAGGTTCTCAGGGTGACTTCCCTGGTGACTTCCAGATGTTTCAGAGGTTTTACAGGCCTAGTCATGAGAGATGAAAGTTGAAAAACCTCAACTACTGTCAGCCATACTAAATGCTATATTGTGGAAGAAACTCAGAGAAGGGCCTCTAAGGAATTACCTAGGATCCTCTGGAGCAAAAGAAGTAAAGTCCTAACCGGTGCCCCAAATCTTGTCTGTGACTGTACATTCTCACCTGGAGGAGATGGGAAACTGCTGCTGCTCCACTCTGAGGGGTTACTCCAGGGTATGGAGAGAGTTGGCACCCAAAAGTTTCCATTATTGCTAGTTGTCATCTTCAATTTTGATGCCAAGACTTCTGAATAAGCGCATATGCTTTCACTGTTTTCTCACATGGATTTAAGAGAGGCTTTTGAACTTGACAGGTATTTTATTGAAGAAAACGGGAAGTCCTTACATTCAACAAGAAAGGTCTCTGACTTTGAAGAAGCTTACTTTCTAGAATAGCTGAGAGTCATTAACCTTTGAATAACTATCCAAAAATACAGGCCAAGGTTTCATAAAAACAAGAAAAGATACAGGTCCTGCTCAGCAGCCTTTACAGCTTAGATGGGGCAGGCACGATAATCAAGGCTTCAGGACTCAAAAAACAAGGAAGAGCAAGTATCACAACGAAGGCTCACACAATACCTGGGGTTTTTTGTCTCTCTCAAGCAGAGAGGCAGTATACAGAGGGGCACTTACCCTCCCTCTGGGACAAACCACCAGGCACAGTCTTGCTCACATGAGACAGGGCACATCGAGGAGGGGATAAAGACAGCACAAATTAGTCTGAAGTTGCACAGGTCTTCTCATTACAAAAAGGGTTGCGCTGCTGCCTGTTGTCCTTTGAGGTGGATTCATTCCATTCACTCCACAATTCACATTTGCCCACTGCCTGGCCACACAGCAAGCATTTAAGCAAAGATAAAGAGATCGGTCTGAAACTCTCAATTGCCTCCTGGTACTACCGCGCACATAATGTTGTTTATACCATTAAGCCTCAGTAAAGATATTCAGATTTGCACTGCTGTAAAACAAGACTAGAATATGGTCTATTCTACTTTTGTTTTATTATCCACGCATCTGCAGAATTCAGATAATCAAGGATTTTTACAGCATATAGACGTGTCATCTTTATCAAAATGCAAAACTGGAGTTCAAGTACTAACTTGGAAATTTGGAAGCCTCCTTACTACATCTATTTTCCAGTCCTGGAAACGTCTGTTAAATTTTGCTGGAGTACCAAAGCATATTGCATATAAGGTCTTGCATATAACTTTCTATTTCAACCACCACTTTCCTACAGTAAAGAACAGATAAGAACGTTAAATGCTTTGACGTCTGAAGTCTGGCTACTCACCTCCAGTCCAAAACTGATAAACAACTAAATCTACTTTGACTGAAGCTAATAAAAATGCATACTCACATAATTTATACTATCTAAATTAAGTATCTCTCAGCTAGTCTAGAATATTGTTCACCTTCTGAGCCAAAACAAAGATACTGCGCTTGAGGCTGGAAGGTCAGCCTGTACTTAGAAAGGGATTAAAGGGGAGATGCACCGAGAGGGACTGTGAAAAGGTTCGCAAGCCGAACCCTGAGAAAATAAACGCGTTGGGCCTTTTGGCACATTTGCTCGACGGGATACCTACGTATGCTGATTTGAAGTCACAATCTGATGTTTGGGACTTTCACAACTATATATAATGTATAAATTACACATATAGAATTTTTTTTTTTTTTACACATCTTTTTAAATAGGTTTAGAGGGGGGAAGTGTTTTACAGAAACCCTACCTCAGGGCATACTTTCTTTCTTAAGCAGGAAAAAAAAAGAAAAAGAAAAGCAAAAAAATGACTCATCAGCAGAGACTGAACAGTCCAGTCCAAGGTGCTGAAGAACAAATTTCTATATAGTGTGTTTAAAACTCTCATTACCGTAAGTATAAAATTCATGTATTTTCTAGATCATGTTAAGTGAACTTTTTAATGTGAGCCAAGGAGTTCCAATAGGTTTGCCTCTTAAAGGAAAGATGAGTATAATATTTTTATGTTTGTTGTTAAGATCATTGTCACTGGTAGTTCATTTTTACAGTTCTTTTGAAGCTAACAGATCTGAAGGGACTATTTGCTTTCTCTTTCAATTCTCTTAAAAACAAGGTAGAAGATCACAGGCAAAGTGCATAGTTCATTATGTTTTTCACATGATGGTTTTCTCGTCCTTTCTTACAGATAGAAAAAAGGAAAACATATTTCTTATTGAGCTCCTGTAACTCATCTCACGTTTCTACCTGATCATTATAGTTGAGTGGGGATTATAAGGCAGATCGTATTTGTAATGAAACAAATTGCAAAACTCACATTCATTTCAGCAGGAAAAGAATAGGTCCTATTAAAATTTCTTTCAAGTACGTATGAACGAAGCATTTGTTTCTAAAGCAAATTACACAATCAAAACATGACTGATCACTATAGGACTGCTCATGTGTAACAGATACAATATTCAGCCACAGAAAGTTCTCTCTTCACGATGTCTTTACCATTGGTTCAGATAGCGTAATTATAAATAATGGATCCATAATTTGCTGGTTTATTTAACAGCAAAAACAATCAAATGCAATAAAAACAAATTAATACAACAGAAAGTAAATTGCATCAGAACTAACAATATTTCCCACCTTGCTGAAGGTTATTAATATTTTTAGATTTTCTTTCTGTGTTTCATTCTAGCTAACCTCAGGGTAAAGTTGAGTGTGATACCACTATACGTTTTGTTATATTATACTCTTTTTAGCACAGACCACTAATCTTGGCTATAATAAATCACTATTTGAGTCTCAACTTATTCCCTCTTTTCACCTGTGAAGTTCTGCTCATCTTTGCTAAAGCTCAGAGCAGCTTCTGCCACAAAATTGCTGTGTGCATGAATCCTTCTTGATGCAAAAAGTTTTTGTCGACTGTCTTTACAACAAGATCAGACGTTTCAGGCTTAATGTGAGGAGCACTTAAAGCAGAGGAAGGTTGATTTGGGAAAGTAACATGGAGTAAAATAAATTTTACAAAAATGTTCTAAGTTTTTCTTTGACTACTTCTTCAAAAAAAATTGCTCTTTATAGAAAAATAAAATAAAATTTGGAAAAACAATAGCCCACAAAAACATAAAGAAGAGACTAACCTGATAGCAACTCTGGGAGAGGCTCTATTCATCTGCTGCCAGTACCACAACAGTGGACCCACCCTTCATAAACGCTTAGGACACCTTTATCGGCGCATTCGAAAGAGGCTGAGCCACAATTAGGCACCTTCAGCTCCCACTCCCCTTAAGAGAGGGAATATCCTCAGCAGCTCTGGGAAGTCTCTGAGCATCAGCTCCCCAAGCCAGGACCTACGACCAGCTCAGAGGAGGCAGCTCCACTCCAGCCATGCAGGAGATCACTAAGGAGCATGTCACTGCCTTACACCTGATGTTGCCTCTGTGAAATTAAGCCTGGAGGAACATCTGGCCCTAGCAGCCTTACCAGCTGATGTTAAGAACAAAAACACACATAGCTAGGGGAAAGGGAACAAAGACTACAGCCTGTTTTACCAGTGCCATCTTTTTTTTTTTTTTTTTTTTTTTTTTTTTTTTTTAAGACCAAGGAAATGTAATAAGGACTTCCAAAATTTCCCAAAGTGCTAATTCTCCCTTCCATTTTAGGATATGTTACTTAGGAAATAAAATTCAATGCAGAACCAACTCAATACTCTGAAAACCCATTAAGATTCACCTCACATTTCCTTTACAGAAGAGAGAACTGATGTTCGAAATGTTAAGAGAGTATTTCAAAGATACAGTAAATAGCTGCTGTTAAATTCTTTTTATTTCATCAGAAGCACAAAAGGACAGAGACTTTCAAAAAAACGTGTTATACTTGGGAAACTAACTCTTGCTCTAAAGAAAATCTAAATACTTGCAACTCACCATGAATTCACAGTAGTTTGTTTCTATGAGTAAGTTTGACATAGCACAGCCAAACAAATTAAGATTTGTTTGGCTATGCAGAACTGAGAGATTCGTGAAACTGTTATAACTATATTTTGCCTTTTCTAAATTATCTTCACTGTTTCAGTCCCAAATTCTCTTTAAACATTTGTCTTGTCCTATTCTAAGACCCAGGCTCTAGGGTTATTCACTAATATACCTTAATAATAATCTTCATAAAATCTTTGCAGTTAATTAGCTTCTTTTAGAAGGGAAACATAGCAAATATTACTATAACTCCTGTTCACGTGCATCAAAGCCAACGTCAACCAACGCAGCTCCTGTGCAGCTAATCCAAGAGACCTGTAATAAAATCTCATCTTCCATTTATAACCTGAGGCAAAAGTAAGCCTTGCAAAGAGATGTGTGAAGTGATGACAGTAAGTAGAATAGCAACACTGCCACGGAGTTTAAACACTGGCCTAGCTAAACTTTATGCCACGAAGTTCTGGTATTACATTATTAAATACCAAGATCTCATGCACTGTTTTTAGGCTTACTCAGAATAATGCGAAATTTATTTCAGCAAGAAAATTGCAAGAAAGTGTCTTGTTAAAAAAAAACTAAAGCTAACATTACTCTTCAGTAGAGCAAGGCAACACTAATAGTGTGGGTACATGTGGTGGAATATATCAGATCCCTCACTGTCAACTAATGAACAGCTTAGCAACAGAATACCAGAGGCAAAGAAAACCAACGATTTAATTCAAGCTCTACAAGGTCACAGGCAACAAGAAATAAAGCAGAAACAAACTAAGTTGGAAAATTTGGATCAACAAATGAGGAACAGGAGGATTCTCAGAAACAACTTTGATTTTTATTTTTCTGGCTCTCCACCCGACATCAATAGACCTTACTGATGTGTATAAAAAAAGATCCAGGTAAAAGGGAATTGAACAAGAGCCAGGGTTTGGAAATGGTTTTGCCCAAGGTTCAAACTGACAATGAAAGACACAGGAGTGAAAAGGATAAAACAACAAAAAGGACAAAAATTTCAATAGGAATAAGAGCTGAGGAGGATTATACTTGTACTAGGAGCAGGACCCCCAGCACCCCTGCTCTCCCAGATGGATCAGGCCCTAGGGCTACTAATTCCTGTCATTTCAGGAGGGCTGTGTGACCAGCACCACTAAAACAAACATTGTGACCAGTATAGTCAAACTGAGACATGACTGGGCCCAAAGCACAGGCTACGGCCAACACAGGGAAAGGCGACAGCAGTAACAGGAAAGAAATGAGAAAGTTTGTGAGAGGATAGTTCAGAGAGCTCAGCTACAAGCAACTGAGTGAAAAAACTTTCTTGGGAGAAGTGTTCTTTGAAAGGAGTTCCCCTGAAGGGATGAAGGTCAAGTATGTTACTTTATTTTTCATCTTCAAAAGTAGGATAACAATGTTTGCCAGTAATAAAGTAGAGGGGAAAAATCTATATGTATCACCTAAGTGCAACATCAGTCATCCTTATTAAAGGGTTCAGTAAAAACTAATGTGTCCTCCAGGTGAAACATTCCACAAAGGATTTCTGCTGCTGAATGTACGCACCAGCCTCGGTAGGCAACAAGCAAATAGAAGTTTAAACCATGTCAGGAATTAAGGCAGAGAAGTGGGATCCCAATCCCAGTTCCTGTAGACAAGCGCTGTAAGAACAGCTCAGAGGTCTGAACCTGCAGCTCCTCCAAGCCCCAAAAATGAGCCGGTGGGAGAGCTGAGCAGTGCCGGGCGGCAGGCTCTGAGCTCCCTCTCATCCCAAGAGCTCCACACAGCTCCAGAGGAGCTTAAGAAAATTCCCCTGGAAGATGATGCTACCAACATATGGGACTTTTTCTCCAACTTTACTACATCTTTATGCAGCCTTATGCAGCAGATCATCTTCTGCTCATGGGAAAGAGCATCCCCAGGGTGCACATGATTCTGTACTACACATCATTTATACGATAATATAAAAGCACTTATTGGATTCTGAGCACAGCGCTGGCTCTTCTTTGAATGGTGGCCCAAACACGTAGATATTTCTGCTCTTCAGCCTTTTTTATTCCCTTTGAGGAGCAGGAGGACGCAAGGTATATTTATTGCTAGGCATGAGAAACGTGTTTGTTAGATTGTGCGGGCGATGCGGGGGAGAAGGGGAAGACGGCATGAATTTGAATCGTTTCCAGTTGATCAAAAGGTGTACACAAAGGGTGTATTACCGTGCCACACAGTTATTCTCTGCACTCTCTGCATGTCCAAGAATTGTTCATTAAAATGTCAAAAAGCAATGCAAATAACTTAACCATCCCTGCAGAAACTTTCCTAAAACTGTATCTGCTGCAGGAGCGAATGGTCTGTGGTTCACTTGGCAACACAGAAGTACTAACAAGGCCTTAATAACCTGTGTCAGAAATAGCCTTTAAAGTTTGGAACAGGAATTTTATAAGGCACGGAATGAATTCTTGCCGCAGGTCAAAAGTTAAATAAAGACTTTTGTTCAAAAGTGCAGAAAAATTAACAATGCTCATCACTGACAACAGCATAATGTCAAATTATAAGCACAAGCTGAACTTACTGGAAACATTAAAAGGTTAGAAAGACTGTAACTTCTAGCAGCACTCCATAAAACAATCAGAAGCTCATGCATTCTGAAGATTTTTTTTAATATCTAATGCAAGGCATATGGCCAAATCAAATCAAATTTAGTTCATAAATTGAAATGGATTTCCAGAAAAATTCTTTCATGCATATTAGCTACAGTTTCCAAAATCAAAAGCAAGGTTGTTTTCCAACCTTCTTTAACTGAATGGAACCAAATGGAATCAGTTTTACACGTTAAGTGCATTTCATGACATTTGTTCTATGAGAAAACTAGAAACACAGGGAAAAATGTGGACTGCTGACTGAAAGTTCTTCACTCTCCTCCCCCTCAAATGGACCCCATAGAAAACAAAAGGTATTTGTTTTCTTTCAGAAAACTCAGATATTTCTGCTCAGTTAATTTAAATAGACATCCCACTTACACCTAACTACATGCATAAAACCCATTTCCACCACATAAAAAATACCTGTTATAATTTACTGCCATTCCTGAAATTTTATTTTCTTGTAAGGGCAGTTATAAGAAACCTTCTCAAGGAAGTTTTATTAAAGAGAACAGTTTTAAAAGGCCAATAAAACTTGGTATACTTTTGTTTCAATAAAATGCGAGAGAACATACTGCAGATGTAGATTACCATATCAGTACTTTTGACTTACTCATATATTTAAGTAGGAGACAGGCAATTCCCATTTATAACTTTACTCCAAAGCTGTGATCTTGACTTTTACTAAAAGTTCAGTTGCAGGGATATTGCTTTTGAGGGGAGACGAAGGAAGAAAGGAGTTCTTACAGATAAGATAACAAACTGTCAAATGCAGCTTATGAAATACTACTGTTTCACGCAGATGCGCTGATTTAATGTGTGTTGACAGCCAATCCAAAAAATTATGACTAGGTCATTATATGGCACATAGAAACTACAAAGCTCAAATTACCTATCTGGTTATCTCACAAAGCACTAGGCGTGTGTAACAAAGACATCCCCACAGGTTTCCATGTGGAGATCCTAAGTAACACAGTTAAAATAATAAAAGGCCAGAACACTACATTAAATGCCATATATTGAAGGTGTATGATTAGCAATGCACTTAAAGATGTAATTTGTCAAAAGGTATAGAAAAAAGTACTGGTAAGCACTACTGGTAAAGTTATTGATTATGCTGGGATAAAAATAAATTGTTCTCTAGCTATTGAAAATAATAAAGGAAAGCATTAAAAGTCTATTGTAATGGTTAACCCACGGTGCTAAGTACACATACAACTGCAAACATACAATGAAGCGTAAAAAAAACTCAAAACCGTTTTAAAATATGGCAGCAGCCTCTGTATTTTTGAAATTTAACACAAAGTTTAATATATTTTCCATGATGCTCACTATGGTGGGACCCTTACGTGTGAAGTAATGACTTCACACAAAGAAATTATGTGATCCCTTTCCAAACCACTCTTCATCAATACCAAAATCTACAAAAACACTAAATAAATAGCAAACCACAGTCAACAGCTACCACTAATAAACTATTGGGTTTTTTCAAAGTATCTTACAGAAAGGAATATCAAAAGGGGACCTGATTTTTTCCTCTCCGTAAAAAGGCTGCCTAATGCATCTTATCTGAGCACTGCCGGAGGGAGCATCCCTGCAGAAACGACGGTCCCGTCTCACGACACGACTGACGGCTGCCCTGGACATTCGGCTCTTTCTGTGCTCCGCTGGCTCCTCTCCGGACAGCCAGCTGGAACCACCAAGGGCCATTACAGCTCAGTCTCACTACTTCCCCGCTCCCTGCCCGGCACAAACATACAGGGACATAAGCGGTCCTTAACTGCTGGCAGATAATTAAGCCCATATTTATTTTTATTAGCTTTGCAGAATGGGTGTGTAATTTAGACTATGGTAGTACTGCAATGAGATACATGCTGGTAGAAAGGCAGTATCAGAAATAAGGTTCTTCAAGGGTGCTTTTAAGGAATACCATTCTTCCATCCCGTAACAGCCTTTTCCAAGACGTGTATTCATTCGTTTTTTTTCTTCTTCAACAGAAGATACTTACTGAAGAAAAGGTTGTATCTTTACATTACACTTCAGTAAAGGTATTTATCTGAGTTTTCAAAATAAAACTACATTTACACAACAAAGCCTTAAAAAAAAACAGACTGAAGATTTTTATACAGTTATCCCATTAACATACGCTTCTGAGTGAAACACTGATGTAGTCAAGATTTCACTGGCGAATGCACGTGACCGGAACAGTAAGACAAAGGAGGGCAGCTCTTCTGGCAGGACACGCAGGCAACAGTGATACCTGTTTCATCTCATCTACAAATCGCACACCCTGCCACTGTCAGGGACTCACGGATGTCAGGGTGGTAGTTGGGGGCTGCTCTGGGACCAGGAGCTCAGGCAAGGCGAGACTTGCTGCAAGCAGGCAGCAGGACACCTCCCCACCGCCGCAGCTGGTGCTAGAGGAACGCCTGATGGTGCCCCAACTCGTCTGCTGAATTTGTCAAAGTCGGCGCTTGGCAGGGGGGGAAGAACAACAGAGTAAACATCCTGCTTAACTCCAGTCTAACCAGTGGGGTGGAACAAGGGAGAACACGGAGGTGGAGGCGAGCCTGAACGAGAACGGCCGTAAAACGATGGAGGTGACAACAGCTAGGATGGGCAGGAGGACTAAGACGTTCATATAACTACATTTGCATAAAAGCCAAGTAAGGTGTCCTGGATGGCTGGGCTGGCAGGACGAAGGAATTGAAGAAAGTTGCAGTTCATACCGAAAAGATAAACAACAGAAGCGAGAGTTGCCCTATTACAGAGGAAACACAACCACGGTAGGGATAAGCAGCAGTGTAAGGGATCAGCTAAGCTAAACCAAAAGCTCTTCACTGACCTCAAACAAAAAAGGTGGCAGCTAGGTTGAGTTCCTGAGGATTTACACAGTATTACAGCCCAAGCATGCAAAAATCAGCAAGGCACAAAGTGAGACGCAGCCAGCCAAGGACACAGAAGGTAAGAAAGGATCATTGCGTGACCGAAGTAAGGTGAGGCGCCAGCCGCCCCTCCCAAAATAACGGGCCCAAGTAAAGTTTGTGTGGCCCTTCCCAAAGCAGATCCGCTGCAGCCCAGGGAGTATTACAATTAATAACTAAAATAAAGAGTTTTAAAACAAAGATCGCAGGCCTCTGAAGGGGAAAGGACTGTCGAGGGTAAGCCAGCTATTTGAAATTGGTTATCCCAAGAAATCCTCATTTTGGATGCTTAAAGAACTGGGTGATGAATTGTCAGAAATGAGCATCTCTGAGAGCTCTCAGAGGGCATGCAAGTTTTCAGAAGACTAGGAAAAGAAAAACACTGCTTATCTTTATAACAATCCTTTTTCCTTTTAAGGCGATGGGCATGGAAATACAAGTCCATCAGCTTAACTTTGATTTGTGCAAAAATCCTGGAAGAAACAATTATTCAGCAGGTAACATGAACAGCAACAACAGGCAACAGAAAACGTTAAACCCATCAACTTGCTTTCTGCAATAAATAAACGGGCTCTGGGAAAAAAAACAAAGAATGGGTGCTACATAACTTCACCTCAGAATGGCTTTTGACAGTCACAATTTTGTCGTACTCGGGCTGTATCTTATCAAAATACGTACACAGTGGAAGAAAAACTGACAGGAGGGCTGTATTGAGACAGTAGTTCTTAATGGTTCACAGTTACAATGGAATAATTAGTGAGTCAGATTCTACAGGGTGTCTGACCCACGTCCAGGCCATAGTTTCATTAACGGACCTGATGACACACTTTCAGGACACTCCAAAAGCAGCAGAACTGCTGCCCTTGCACTCTAAAGGAAGTTAGGACCACACAGTTTGGGACTGCATCTACTACAGAATTGAACTTGCAACAGGAAATACCTTGTCTCCTCGAGGACAAAATCCTAAAAACGTTCAGTACCGTGAAGCCTAAATGACATCCAAACGCCTTTTTTAATAATTAAATTATACTGCATCAAAAAGCACACGCCTTCAGCAGTCTGATTCTCTTATGCATGCACTCTTAACAACGAATAACTGGGTAAGCAAAGATCGGGTGGAGTTGCCGTAAAAAAACACAGTATGCTTAGCGCTAAGAAAGCTCTGAAACGGATTGCAGCTTTTTGCTTTATGATTCTCTCTGGGCCTGATTCACTGCTGCTTTATTACTGACTTTTGTCATTGTATGTGAACACAATTTCATTTTATGAGATCTTAAATATTACCTTTATAAACATTTCATGGAATGTTGACTCTATCTGCAAATTGCTTATTTGCTTATGGTATCTGCTCGTTTAAGCCATTGCAGCAGCTTATTTTTACATTAACTTCTTTGTTCAGTCTAGATGATCTTCTGAGAAAATCCTGGCACTGAATTTTTAATAAGAAATTCATAAAAAAAAAAAAAAAAAAAGGATAAAACTACAACTGTTGAAGACATTTGTCCTTACAATACTCTGTCTGCTGTATAATTCAATCAAGGTGTTTATGCTAGTCACAGTGAGATTTCAAGAAAGCATTTGTTTATTAGTTAGTCAATGTTTTCAGCAACTTTGAAAGTTTTTTTAAAATAGTAGGCTAAATTTTCTTCCTATCAACCCACAAGTTCACCTAATTTCTTAGACTTTCGCTCAATAAATGCTCTCCACATATTATTTCTTTTGCTTCCGCCACTCTTACTCTACAAACTCAGCACCTGTGAAAGACTACGGCTGACCTCCATCTTTATCTCCACAGGAGGAGGAAAAAAAAGTAGGTCAGCCACAGGTATCTGAGGGCTTTGGTTTTTTGCACTTGCTCCCCTTCCCGCACCACGCTCTAGGCTTCTTCACGTCACGCAGTGCATCGGCACACTGCGTTTGCAGGGCTGACAGATTAATTCTGCACCTTGATGCTCTCTTCAGTAGTCGTTATTTGCTGGTGGTAACACATTTGCTGGTGGATGAAAGCTAAAGGGGGAGTTTCTGTTGGAGGAAGTACCGTGATTTTTACTGCCGGTTGCAGAGATGCAGTGTGTGAAGGTATTATTACTTATCCATAGCATTGCACTGGCAAGTGCTGAATCACCTTGTAAAAATGAAAGAAAAAAAGGAGTAGAGAAGAGACTTCCAAACACAGTAATAATGGAGTAAGAGCGGGAATAATCTATATAACAAATATTAACTTGTTTTCAAGTAATGGAATAAGATGACAATTGCACTGGCAGAAAATACAACAGCACAATAGCATCATTTGGCTCCCGTGGTGAAATTACTTGACAGGCTAAGCTCTAATTGAGAGCTATACTCGCATACCCAACGCTTTCATTCTGTCACCAACCTGAAAGCTTACATTCCACAAAGCACACACTCCAATTTGACTAATATACCAGGCATTAAGTATATTTAATTTCTGGAAACGCATTAGGTTATTATTTCTCTCACAGTAAATATTTAATACTTGCAAAGCCACAGGACCACCTGCAAACTGCTAATATGTTCATTATTAATGTTACTCCTTTGGAAATACTGGTCCTGAGACTCAAAAAGAACTCTGTAATCCCTCTCAATTTCTTTCATGGTTACTTTAATATTTAGGAAGGACAGGCATCCTTCAAAGTTTCCAGATAAGACAATTTAATCAGAGACGTCTTTTGTCCAGTTTCATCAAAGCGCTTAAAATTGGTAAGTTTATGCTCTCATACCGGATTTGCAAGGTATTTACATTTAAATAAGCTAAAGGAAAAGGCAAGACGCATGATCTAAAAACAAAAAGGAGCCATTTTCATATAAATGCAACAATTAATCACTGTGATGAACAGATACAAAGCTATACATCTCAGCACACTGTACAGCTGATGTAGCTTTTCCACGGAAGTTAATTATTATGAACAGATGTGCTTAGATTACATGAAGATTTATATTGCATGAAACTAAGCACTGAAGATAGCTATTTATTTTAAAGCACAAAGTATTTCCTTTTTGTTTGGAGGTCTATTCACATGTAACCTCACCAGCAACCAAGCCCCTCTGCAAAATCAATCCATCCTGCAGACAATGATTTTTATGCGCTCCATTAACCGATCGTTTCAGAGCTGTATCGGAAAAGCACCTGCCGGTCAAACTGACGTCTCGCAAACACTGTACGTCTGATTTGCCGCTACCACGAGGCAAGCGCCCCGGTGTGGATCACGCAGAGCTGCTTTCTGCCCTAACTGCCAGCTCCTTCAGTTTAAATAAGTAAAAGCAGAACCGTTAGGAAGAGATCTCTATGTTTTTCCTTTCCTCTGTCACTCGGGTAGTCTCTGAAGACGAGCAACACGTGCCCATGGCCAAATCACATGCTCTGGGGTTAAATGCAACAGTAGAGTTACATCCCTAAATCTCTCTCAAGAGTTCAGGTCTGCATGTACCTGCTTGGTTCTGCAGACTAATTTCTCCTTGATTTTACTCGAGCATTGTTAATAAGTACCTACTATTAAGATGCGCTCCCAGGGCATAAGGAATACAATAAGCCAGCAGTGTAGGCCCCTGGTCGGCAAGCTACGGCGTCCCACATATTCTTATCGCACAGCAGTGGTTCGGTGTGCTGCCCTGTCACGTAACACATCCCTTGAGGACACGCTGATCTTCACTCTGGATTAAACAAATGCTGAGGTAGATGGCCTTCGACAAGCCTATTACATTTTAATAGGTCAGTTATTTTCCCCCTTATAGCACGCCTCCAGCTCAGGCGTTTCCTTTGCCAACACGAAGACTGGGATAAAAACAAAGATGCAAAAAATTAATATCCAAGAGACAGTACAAAAGAGATAATAAGAAGAAATTTCCATCACCTGGGGCACATACCAAACAAAATAAATACGATTGCAGTACTGAAATTTCTGTGAACTGTCAAGAAAGAGCAATAGTACTGATGCTGGAATTGGCCAAGAAAGAGGTAAGAAGCCACATTTTGCATGAGGCTTCACATCCAAGATTCAAATTTGACATTACAAAATACCCTATATACTTTGTGAAAAACCTGTCAAATATCCGAATATATAATTCTTAATTTCCCTTATTTCACAAAACCAATACGAGCAATTCCTTTAACAAATGCTGCATGCACAAGGCAAATCAGTGGCTGCCAGAAAAAAAAAAAGACTTTAGAAAAATCTTTGTTAGAAGACGACATTTTTTTCATGACTATCGCCATCAAAATACAGAGATGGCTTTTTCTTGTGTAGTAATTTTATTCCTGTGGAATTCCCATTTTTTGGATGACGTTTCTCTTGATTTATTATAATAAAAAGAAGATGGAATCTTTTTCTGAGTCTTTTGAGAAACAAATCAGTGAGAACACTGTTAATGAAAGAGGAGAAGGGAGTTTTTTCCAACAGGAAGAGTGCTCCAAGTATTAATGTGACAATAATTAGACTGTTTCAGAAAATGGTAAACACACCATTCAGATTTTTTAATGTTTTTGAACATTAAGGAGAACTTCTTTCCCATAACTAAAAATCCTCGATGTATTAGGAACCACCATTTGTCATCCTCCTAATACATGTAAGTTTCTTAATATATATATATATAAAATATATTTTATATATGTATTTTATATATTTTTATATATTTATAAAATATAAATATATATTTTATACATTATTATTGTGTGTGTGTGTATATATGTGTGTGTGTATATATGTGTGTGTGTATATATGTGTATACACATAAATATATATATAAAGATTCTCTTTCCAGGTCAGTCAGAACATAGTGACATAAACATTTTCAGAAACAGTGCAAACAGAAAAGAGCACCACTGGACACGTAAATCAACTGTAGGTAATATTGACCATTTCACAGGTACTCAAAGTAGTCTTGCAAGCACAAGCACCTCATGAGTTGCCTCATCACCTCCAGTCGCTATACTGTCACTGTAGCGCACCCCTTCTAAAGTAAGATTGTGGGATTTTTGAAAGGCACTTTGAGCCAAGGTTATTCATTCAATCTACAATCGAAAACTCTTGTTTAAAACTTCAGTTGCAGACATGAAGCTGTTGGAATAACATAATATACAAGTTCAGATTTAATGAACGTGATGTCCAGATTCATTTTGCACCTTTGTAACATGTCCCATATCAGGCACAATCTTGTTGTTTAGATTACAGTAACCCTCAGAGATGAGTTCTGTTATTTCGAATGCTAACATTCATGTGGAACAGTAGTATCTACTTAAGAAACTTAACTCAATAACACCCAACAAAAACAAGCGTTTTCTAACTAATGTAGAACAAGGGAAAGCGCAAAATGCAATTTTTACCAAGCTTCTCCAAAGGCAGGCCAAAGCTCGGCAATGCGTCAACGAACAGAATCTGTTATGAATCAAATTCTGCATTTCCTTACAATGCCCTTGTTTTTCATTTCACCACGGTTTCATGTTCTTTTTTCTCCAAGAACCGAGTCCTCTAATATTTCCGTGGTTTAAACAGGACCAGCATTTCAAAACCAGGACCGTTCATTTCTTCTGCTGCTATTGCTCAGCTAAAACAAGCATCAAACTAAATCTCTTTGGTACTATCATACTGAAAGAATAAACTCCCTGTCTTCATCGCCTCCGGAATTTCTCAGAATTTGGTATTTCAATTGACTGGGCTATTATGGACCAAAAAGAGGTGATTCTGTTAATGGCTTGGACAAGAACATCTCTAACGTTTTTCAGACAACTAAGAGTTTAAAAGCTTTGTAATAAACTTGCTCATTGTTGGTCATGCTTCAAAGTCTCCAGTTTAGAGTGGCTATTTTGAAGAAAAGTTCTCCTTGAAGCCATTTTCCAGAGAACCTCAGATCTCCTGCCCAGCTCTGATGAATTTTTAACGATTTTCTCATAAACCGGAACAGCTTTGGCATGAATTATCTTTGGATTTGTAAGCAACAAAACCGTAACAAGAAGTAAATTAAAACTTCATAAAAGCAAAAGTGAATCTGTATCAGTACTGAATGGAAATGTTCGCAATTCAGAAAGGTGAATAGGAGGGACATGACAGAGAGATAAAATAACAAACAGAAAAGGAGATCAAATTAGACTCAAAGGTCTCAAGAGCAAAGGAGAATTCAATTAAATTGAAAAGCATAAAGAAACTAAAGCAGTTTACACACAGCACAGTTAACCCATGGAACGCAGGGATATCAGATACAACAGAGGGTGAGAGATTAGGAAGAATATGAAGAAAACCGCATATTTTTATAGATAGTTACACTGACAGTTACATGAGTTCATATAAAATATTAAGGGTTATAAACCCTCGTTATAAGACAACAAAACACAGAGTTTTAGAAAGAAATGGCTCCCATATTTATGATTAAGAGCACACAAGGCTGCATGAGTGGGTCTACTTACAATCCCTCAGTGCTCCCATAAAGACTTTGCTGCACAAAACATGGATCATGCCCCCCATGCCTACTCTTCATACCATATGAGTTTCTTGGATTTTGACGAAAAGTCCAAATCAACTGTTTTTAACTAGGATTTTAAATCTCTGGAAGCTGGTGCTATAAGGAGTCATAATTGGAAGGGCCTATCTTCAGTTTGAGGGGGAGACTGCTCTTCATTACGTCCCTCATTATGTCTTTCATCTGCCTGAGTAAGTCTCAGCACAGTTTGGTTCTCCCTGGACCTCTTTCATCTACTATACTCTCTGTTTAATGACAATCCATCATTTAAAAAAGGACCCCAAAAATGACTTTCACCACACATAGCTGCTTAGATCATACAGACTACACATTAGATGAAAGAAATCTTAGGAGGACCAAAGAGAGCTGAACTTAATCAGAGGATGAAAGACAAAATGAAAATCTATCTACCCCTACATTTAAAGAGGAGTTTCCTTCAGATAAAATGAACTTGAGGCTCTCTGTGTATCTGTTAAATATGGTGTGAGTACTGTCAGATCATTTGGGACTTTTATGATGGAGACGCCCTAGCAATTCTTGTAAATTGTGCACATTTGGATGGTAAAGCTCTGCTGCCTTTGACTTTGAGGTGATAGGGCCATTTCCTACTGATCTGAAGCCTTCTTCCCTCCCTCTCCTCCCTCCTCCTAATCAAGGCAGAAAAACATAGCCTGGAAAGCTTTGATGTTCCTTTGCTTTACTTCTCATTATTTTGATCTTTTAACAATCACTCTAGTTGTGCATGCTTGTAATATACATTTTCAGTGTTTATGCCTTCTGGCTTCAAAAGACTTTTCTACTTGATCAAGACCTTTTCTTTTTTCTTTTTTTTTTTTTTTAAACAGAAAATAAATGCTGTGTGTGGTACTAAGATGCAGATATTCCTGTTTTGCTTATCAGACAGGAGTAGTATATAGCCAAGCTAGAAAACTTGCTTATTTCCTTGTGTAGAGTAGAATATATTGTCCTGTTTTTGAAGGAAATCAAATATAGGTAATTTATCTGACATAGTCTTCATCTTCTTTATCTTATAGAAAGGCTACAGATTATTGAATTGCCTTTGGATAAAACGTTGCACTGTATAGAGAGCACTGTTAGGACAAACTCTCTTAAGAGTCTCCTCAATTATTATGTTGCTGCCATAAGGCTACCGCGACAGAAATGAGTTGGACTCTCTCCTGCTCTTAGTTAGCAGCTATAAAGTAGGGTCATGTTGATTCTCTTACTGCTTACGAAACACTCTTACAGCTGATATGCTTGAGATGGAAGTTGCTCTGGACCCAGACTGGAATACAGCAGCACTGTTTTAAGTGTCTGGCTTGTGATGTCTGCTGACATTTCCCAGGAAAAAAAACGAGTAGTCCACTATCATTCTTTCAGGAACAACCTGTCTCTGGAAATTAGTATCAATCTTTCTTCCCCTTGTCCAATCAACTAAGACCCAAGCAAAGAAAAATTGGTCTACAGGAATACGTTACGTGGAGATCAGTGGGATGCAATACAATATGAAGACTATTTCCAACCCCCAAACCATTACCTAGCTTCATATTCCAGTACTGCGATGCCCATACTTACATACACATGCTATGCCATCAGGTTTCAGGAAATTGCCCTGGGATGACTTCTATAGGAGGAGATGACTTCAATTCTCATAAATTAAACTGCATGAATCTCAAAGGCACCCATGAAACCCTCAGAATGATTTATCTGCAATATTTCACATAGCCTCCTCTGCCTGTTACCCTCCTCTCCTGCTCTGATCAGTTGTAGCTTTTCGAAACTTGAATAAACCCCACTGAAAGTCTGCCAGAGGATGCCCTCCTCCTTCCATGAATGCTGGAAAGACTTGGCACATATGGCTTTTCTAACAGGAGACTCTGTATTCTTTTCCTCCTCCTCCTCAATTTTTCCTCATTTTCCCTCTTTGTAAAACATTACCATATACTTTTGCATGAAACTAATCTATTATCAAACACAAAATTAAACCTAGGCTTTAGGAAATAATTTAAAGATCAAAGCCTACATGTAAACTAATATAAACTAGAGCCAAAAAAATCCAAACCCCTATAATACAACATCCATACTCTAGTGATGAATCTCTCAACACACAAATTCCTGCGTACAGACATACATATCTCATCAAGATCGAAAACAAGTTTTACATGTAAAATCAAGGGTGCATTTTCATTAGGTTCAAAAGTGATTTTAAATCAGTCACTGACATTCACCAGAGCTTAGACTCCTAAACAGCTAATTTGTTTTCATGAATGAAGTTTGTGTATTTTGAAAATGTTTTCTAATATATTCTGAATCTGTTGGTAAACAAGGAATTGGAATTACTCAAGACAAAGTTTTGAAGCTAAATTGTTTGTCTTTATTTACAGTAACGAAAAGCATCAAGGAACAAAAATAAAAAGGAAGATTACCTTTCTAAAAATATTCTAGTGCAGGAAACAGAAGAATCTGTTTCAGGAATTAGGAGGTCAGAAAGAAGATTTAAGAAATATATGATTCTATCATTTTCATTTTTTAATAGAATAATGCTACCGACTTGCAGTCCATAATTCCTAAAATTCCCTCCTAATTGGATGAAAGGAGACTAGAAAAACATGAACAAATAATGCTCCTTCTTTTGCTTACTAATGTCTATTCATATGGGCACAGAACTCCATCGAGAGGGTATCCGAGTCACTTACAAACATAAATTTATTTTTTCTTAAATATCATTTCAAATTAGCGACAATGCAGAGTCTTTATATTTTATGAAAAAGAGTCTTTATGCTTTATGAAAATATTATCAAATCACCAATACTGGCACTTTTGGAAATGGATTTGTCAGTATTTCAGATGTGCCTGAACAGCCTTTCATTATAATTTCAGATCGTTGCAACCACAGCATAAGAACAAGATTAGTCATATTTTGTTAAACATGAAACTATAAAAAATCGTAACCCGTTATTCAAACAAGTTTCTGTTCCTAAATGTACTCTACTGGAATACTACATTAGTCCTCTCAGCTCATTAAGCCCAACATATACAAGAGGTTCTACTTAAATTTCATGAACAAATCAATAACCACGAGGCTGTGCTTAAAGGAAAACGTACAGTTTCCTAACTGGAATCAGTAGGGACATACATAACCATGCAGCTCATCAGGATAACTACATGACATGATACCATGACCTTCCGTTCTTGGTTTATATGGTTACTTAGGTTTTGTATCCCATATTGGCTTAAGCTGTATAATTAGGCTTGCCACTATTAATGAATTATTGTGCACCAAAACAGATACATCTGTACTTATTTATGTTATATTTGCAGCCTTTTACTGTTGAAGTTTCACTAATATTTTTCCTGCCAGTGGCTAACTTGCTTTATTTACATGCATAGGTGAATCTCAAGGTACAAGGCATTATATATGAGGACTTATTCACCGTGATTTCACTAAGGAGAAGAAAATTAAATATTGAAGGGAAAGGAAGATCGATCTACTGTGATAGCTGGGATGATATTTTTAAAAAATAGCAATTAAAGGTAGAGAAATCCAGACATTCTGATAGTGAAGACAGACAGATAAGGTTGGAAAGAAAATGTAAGAAACCACATGATTTCATGATTTGCATTTTTGCAACAGTGTAACACTGCTAACTCATAATCCATAATTCTTAATTCTAGACTCAGCTCTGCAGTACTGCTGCCCACTTTTGTACACAGTGTGAATGCCACACATTTTTTATTACAGTCTTTAATGAAAATTTCACTTCCATGATTTCAGAGCATTCTCTAATTTATCCAACTTGAATCTTTATCCTGTGCAAGGATATAGATATCCTTTCCAAGTATTCGCAATCTGCAGTTGCCCAGATGTGTTACAGATGTGCTATTTCATGACGCACATTGTTAGTGAAAACACTGAAGGGAACCAAGGGAATGTGCCCTGTGGGAAGCCATCTGAGATGGCCTTCCAGCTTGACAGCAAACGACTGATAACAGGGCTTTGCATGTGTTTTTTCTACAGCTCCAGGACATCCTTTCCCATTACACATGGGAGACTTTAACGTGGGACAGGATTCCATTTCTTCCTAAGGTCAAAGGAATATCATCTGTACTGCTTGCCAGGTACCTTGTTGCCTACCCTCCGGTCCCCTGACTTGTCGTAGAGAGAAATTAGATTATCAAGAGCAAATAATATCGATTATGTTTTAGTTGTTTCTTATCACCACATTTCTCTCCATGTGTTTATAAGCTAAAAATTGCATTTTCAGTGACAAGAACACAAAAATACAGGTAACACCAAGCTCACAAATTTACAAATATACTCTAGAACGGCTGCATCAGTAAAAGCGTCTGCTAAGTCACAGACATACGTGACTACTCTAACGGCAACAGAAAAGAAACGTTACGTCACACGCACAAGCGCATTTGGACTAAGGCTCTCAGTCTTGAAAAGGCCACCCTCAAAATGCCCATTCACATAACAGGCAGACTTCACCTCACAAATCTTCCTGTCGGACACGACACAAACAAGATTCTCCTCCTGTCCTTATTCTAACAATTATTTTTTCCCTCAGCTACTATTTTTTTGTCTTTGCTATCACAGTCAGCATCTGACAGGCAAGTCTCTTGTAGGCAGCCATACTGTAACTTACGCCGTATGATCAGGGCTTCACAAAATCCACACAGCAGAAAAAAAGCTGTTCATAACTCAAGGCAACGGTGATGCCTGGAGCCTCCACGACTACGCCAGTGGCAGGGACCATCCAAGTTCAGCTCGTTGAGCTTCCCGATCCCAGTGTCACTCGTGTCCCCACCGCCTCCGATTCAGAGCTGGTCCCCAGGCCAGCGTAACCAGGACACTTCCAGCAGGAAGCACTGACAAACCCAGGGAATCCTCAGCATCGCTCAGAATAAGACTCAAGGTCCTATCAAAGACGCAAGGTCCTATCAAATTAACGCTGATATTAGAAGGAGCTACTGATGACAGCTAAGCTACTGTCAGCTGGACAGATTTACACACGGGATTGTAGTATGAAATACTGCTCCTAAAATACCACCATCTAACTGAACGAGGCTGTGTTTTTGCCACATTTACTATCATATACGTATTCAAAATAAACTTTAGGTTATCACATTGCCTCCAACCTGTAAATTATAAAGCGATTTCAGTAGGCAACTCCTGAAATTGGCATTTCTGTGCAAAAGCTTTCTGTAGTACCTCACAACTGAAATTACAATAAATGTATCTCCTTATTTAGCTAATCAGCAATTATATTAACCACATAAATAACAGGCAATAAGTAGTGCTGGGTAACTATTTTACAATGATACTTTTTTGATGGCACATTTCATTACAAGTAGGTTACCATAAAATAATTTCAGTAGAAACAATAGTAATGTATATGGCCATTACTGTGTTACAGCTTGATAACACATCTAAAGGATGCCTGAGTGAAATATATTTGTAAATGCAGTGTTCACAGACAACACCAGAATTCATTCTTTCATCTTTTTTAGTATGGAACAAACATTAACATATATCATTAATTTATTAAAAATTATGCTTGCAAGAGCAGTTCTGTTTATACTTTGGATTACTCGAACAAACCTTGCGTTTAAACACTCAGAAAACGTGCATGGCAGACAGGTAGGATTTTTTTTCTTACAACGGTAAGTGTCTGCTCTGGATCTCAGTTCAAAACCAGGCTTGTCTGCACTATTCCTGCAGCTATCACAAAAGCTCCAAGCTAGAGCCAGAAAGCTGTAATGAAAGATACAGGAGTCTTAAATTCCCTGAATTTGGTGCTGCCTGGATCCTACTATTTTACTGCCAATTCATATATCAACTTTTTCACTGAAAGGCATTATATTTAAACTCAACTATCTTAGCAAATTCCATGTGGTATGAATTTACAACCCGGTTAAAGAAGAAAAGGAATAGAGCATACATGCCCTGATCCTACAGCATACAAGCCAAAACATACTGAGACGCACAGCAATGCTATTCAGTATTGATCCACCCTATTATGCCCTCAGGTGAGCAAGGGGGAGTGCACTTCTCCCAGGCAGAGGAAGCAGTTTCTCATTACTGCATTGGTGGCTTTATTGTTGTTTTCCTGTACATAAATCAATAAATTATTCTCTAAGAATATCTGCTGCTTTGTGTCACAGAGCTTCCACATAATCGCGATAGAGAGTTAGAGGTCTGAGACGGACACAAGGTCTATGTTAATGGAGGGAAACACAGTCAAGATGTGGCAGGAGCAGAAGAAATAAGACATGATGGGTTCCACTGCCGCAGCTTCTCCTGCTTTTCGAAAGTAACTACTGTTTCATAACTATGTTGTCAGTGTATTTCCAAGACTACTTTTTAAAGTGGAGCCTCATTACATCAGTCTGGTCTTTAAAACATCTCTATTTATTTTATCCCACAGCTTTTGAAGCAGTCTTCAAAGACACTTGCTTAAAACAGGCTTTCCATCCACTAATTAAATGTTAACAATCCCTTGTAATGAGCAACGCATTTTCCCCCCAAAATGTAAATGTCTAAGGTGGCTGATCATGTCGGCACTGAAGCGACAGGTCATTTCTAGAGGATCCTCCATCACAAACATCAGTGAATACTAAAGTCACTGAAGGGCATCTGAAGCAGAAGCAATTTTCTCACAGTCTTGACACCTCCTAGTAAATTAGTCACTTGTTGAGGAAAATGACAGTTATGTAGCAATAGAAAAGCCTGTAGAGCTCTTCATTTATTCTTAGAAATGTTGTCTATGTCGCTGTCAAGCAACAGTAATATCCCCATCCTGTTTTATTCTGGAGTGCCCTATCTGGGGGGCTTTTTGTAAATCATTTCTTAATGAAGTTTAAATAACAAGCTCTAAATGCTACTTTTCCCTTACCTGCACGATTGTTCTCTGCATAAGTTAGTCCATTGAAACGGATGCACAAAATGAAAGGCTGCTGTAATTAGTATTATCATGTAATGTCATTCCAAGATAATGCCATGAAAACTGCAGCTTCAGAGGGCTGTCATCTATTTGGCTATTCTGCTTATTATTCACAGACAAATTCTGGTATCTTCAGCATGTTACACAGTACCTCTTTATGCAATTTCAGTGAAAATACTGATGGAGCAAGGTACCGTAAGTAAGGTCTCAGAATCTATCCTAGAGAAAGAATAAAGCTTGAAAATCATTTCAGACTTGTTTTCCCTCAACCGAATCATAGTTCTAAATATATGCACACATATGCACGCACACACACACACACACACACACTTTAGAAATAACTGGTATGAATTAAATGCCCACATAATCGGCCAGACATGACAGTAATTGAAAACTAAAATCCTCTTATTTACATGACATGGTACGTACAGCAAATGAAAACAAAAATCTAAAAATGGATGCTCTAACATATAGTAAGACTGATTATCGCTGTGGTAAAAGGGTAATTGCTGTTACATGAAAACAAAGAAATTGGGCAAATTCATACAAATGCTCTTTGGAGAATAAGCTGTTAGTGGCTAAACAGCCTGACACACTGTGCACACCAATTACTGTGCAAGCCAATTACTGTCTGGAGTGGTGGTGGTATCTGGAATGGAAACTCACGCATAGGAAGCCTGAACATCACAAGAAAATATGTATTTGTGGCTCTATAACATCTGGAGTTCCTACACTGACGGCACAATGTCCCCCTAAAGGACTTCCACAGACCCAGAGAATTATACACTATAACTTCGGCTGGAAGGGATCTCTGGAGGTCCGATGTCTCCTCAAAGCAGAACTGATTTCAAAGGTAAAAAGGTTGCTCAGGACCCTATTCAGTTGAATTGTGAGTATCTCCAAGGAATCTACAGTCGCTAGGGGCAATCTGGGAATTTACCTCACTACAGCTGTGATCAACCGTTATATTTTGTCATTTCACTGTGCACCTCTGAGAAAAGTCTGGCTCCATCTTCTCTATGAACAGCTCCACCTTCCAGCCCCCATCAGACACTTGAGGACAGCAAGATCCCCCTTAGCCTTCTCTTCTCCAGGCTGAACAAATCCAGCTCCCTCAGCCTCAGGGATATTAGTTCAACTATCTCCAAAGACCCCTTTCATGGTGAAGAATGACAGGATCACAAGTCCAGTGTCAATGTCTACAAACAAGAAAGCTTCTCCAAGGTGTGCAAACAAACGACATCCTTGGCTGAATGGCTGCTCACTGACAATATGGTAGCACGTTTCCCTTCTCACATGCTAGCTGCTCTTGAAGACTTCACCTAGTAGCAAGGGGAAGCAGAAGCAGCAGCTTTCTAAAAGTTTCCCTTACTGATCACTTTTATTGATAAGATACAGACTCACTGCAAATCTAGCAGTTTGTTTTTCAGAAGCAGCATGATCAGAGCCAGCAGCTTGGTTTCAGCTGCCTTCTTCATAGAGATCGGTCCCCTAGTTTGCAGGAATCATCTTGAAAATCTTCTGACATTGATTTCACCTGAGAATTTTCATGAAACTTCACTCATCCTTAATAATAACCAGCAGATTGGTTCTATCGTATCATATAATTATGAAAAATAGAGCTATTATGAAAACCACAGTTAAATATAAAAAGTGAACCTGGTGCTGAAATAAATTGTGCTTAAACCCACCATGCTACCAGATTACTTTCCCATGTTTATCCCCAAAACAGCAAATACCTTTCTATCTGAAGAGTTGAGAGCTGAAGAGCTCTTCACAGAGAAGTGTATCATGCTTATTTTTGCTGTCACTCTTAAAATTCTGTCAGAGTTATATTAATACAAAGTTCATGCACCTACTGGAGCATAAATATTATCTTCATATGCAGAAGCAGGAATAAATTTGAGGACAATTTAGAGAGCTCCCTTTGAAAACCCTGTGGAAAGGCCTGTGGTCAAAACCTAGTTAAACATATTATCTCTTTTGAGCATTAGTTTGAAACGTTTTCTCTTTCAGATACAGCCCACATACTGTCAGGGCTTTTCTTTCTTTTCCTTTGTTTCCAGATTATGTAACAAATTCAGTTCATCTTTAAAGAACAGGTTCTAACCTTGTGAAGGAGTAAATTATTATGTCAAGTTTCTTTAGCTAATATATCTGGATAGTTGTTTTTTTTTTAATAAAAATAACCTTTTGTTAAGGGTTTTATTGGATTTCCCAGCTGACTGACACCAGTCAGATCTCTAAGCCATCTGCTGGAATCACCACAGACTCTGATCTCATACTCTCAATAGTGAAATTCTTCTTAACGCTTTTGTTCAGACAATTGGATCACTATTTTCTATATTAAGCACTTTGTGCTTAATCTCACAAAGGGCAGGAGCCCAAAACCTTTACCCACACTGAACTTCTCAAATAGTCTTAATGCAAACTTGGCCTCAGGCAAATTGCTAGCAAAATTTAAAATCGCGAGAAAATTTCCCTTTTCATTTTTTAGCAGCAATGACGGATTACTTCATAGTGGCCTATAGGCAGTTCTTTCAAAACCCACGTATTTCATCTTCAGTCAGGAACAACAGGTTACTGTAATGATAACTGAGTATCAAGCACGTATCTCTTCCTATAGTCCAAGCATAACGTCATGGTATTGGACCTTTAACTTCCTGAACAGCAGCAAAACGGTACAATGGGACCACTTCCCAGAACATTTCACGCTATAGTTGAAGTACTTCGGTCACTTTACTTCCAAATCAGCTGCTGTGAAAGAGTAAAGATCCTATGTAAATGTCACCCGTCATCACCTGAAACATATGGAGAGGCTGCATGGAGAATTCTTACCCCTTGATTGTAAACCGTGTCCGCAGGCCTCATTATGTCCCAGCATACCCTGTCTCACTGAATCCGGCACCAATACACAGTGACTCCATCGATGGATCTTCCACCTGTTAGAAGAAAAAGGTTAATAATTAAGTGGTGAAAACTGGCAGACAGCTAATATGTGCAAGCAAAAACTTCAGAAAGCTGAGCTCCAAAAGATGAGGCACGGCAGAAACTTAAGGAAAAATAGTTTTAAAAAGTTATAATTACCCCTGAAATAAGCACTGCCAACTGAAATTTGGATTCAAGGTTTAACCTTCACAAAACCACATCCATCCTCCAACCGTAGTGTCTTTTCTCATTTCTGTAGGGCATACTTCAAAGTCACACAAAATAAAGAAGAAACAGCTTCAGTGGGCTTTGCAATCAGGCTCTCCTGCAAGTCCTTTCTCATACAACTGAAGCTGTACATAATCTGCCTTCTACATTATGGCATGTGGCATTCAAGAACAGAGGAAAGCAGTTTTCCATAGTGCTATGCAGTACAGAGCTATGCAGAGCAGAATGATATTAAGACTGCTGTTTTGTCACCACATCCAATTTTCTGCTGTGCTTTGAGACCACGTCCCAGAGGATGTCTGGGCTGAAGGTTTATACAGAAAGATATAACACATTTCTATTTACTAACACTGTATATCAGATGGGTCATAGAGTTTTAATGAAGAGTGGTGAGAAATTGCCCTATTGTACTATTTGTCTAATCAGAAATTTTTAAAGTGCACATTATTCACTGGAATGAGAGAGCCTGGAGAAAAAACGAGGTTTCTGCAATATGCATGCAATTATGATAAAGGCAGTTTAGTGCCTGTGGTCCCAAAATAGAACACATTGATTTTTACATATATTCAGGGAGGAGTTCCCTGTAATACCTACCTCAAACACTTCAAATCCAGAGGTTACTGTTTTTAGGAGGTGTGTTTATTGGTGTTTGTTTTGATGATGCCAGATCTACTGAAATCTCCAATTTAAACTGTACTTTTATGCATTTTACAAGGGGTTTGTCATTCACACACAGTCACTTGTTTCTAGCCTTGCATTTTCCACTTACGTGTTATCTTCTGGTAAAAACTATGCAGGATGATCCCATAAGATTAATTTCTAGAGAATCAGAAAACCAATGGCAAGAAATGGTTTTGAAATTTTTTTTATTTTTTTATTTTTATTTTTACCTGTACACTGGACAGACTGGAATATCTTCACATTCTCTTTCTTCATACAAGGTGTCCGGACAGGCTTGTCCCCCATTGGCAGCATTCTGAATGATTATCCTGTATCGAGACTGCTTTATTGTCATGGCATTGTCTGTAAAACAAGCAGAAGTTTGCCTATCACACAGTTGGCACCCTGAGTTAGTTATCTAGCTGCCTTGGTTAAAAAATGCCTTGCATCACATTTATATTTTGAAATTATGAGCCCTCTGATACTACCCAAAGACGCACGGGGAATAGTGCTTTGCACCAAAAGATACCACTGCCTGCTTTAGAATTAAAAATAGTTCAGTAGAAGTGCACCTGGAAGGTTTATAAATCAACAGTCTCAGAGAAAAAAATAAAAATAAAAAAATCAAAAAATGGCATTTTTACAGAACACCAAATCAGACAAGAAAGTAAGTATGAGCAAAGACTTAAAGAACTATCTATAATGAATAGGAAAAAAGAACTTATCATGAAAGATTTTGTTCTTCGGAACATATTCTGGTGGTCTCAGGCTGCTGCCAGTAACCCATCTGTTAGAGAGTCTAGAAATTATAAATGGTAACTTCCTCATAAAGAGGAGCACTGAACCAACAGAAGGTAATTCTAAACTTAACGTCAGCCTAATGCAAGGTCAATCCATCTAGAAACACAGTTCACATAGCCTACAACAGAGCACGCAGCAGGCTGGAAAGCAGCAGGAGTGACGAGGAAAAAATGTACCACCAGCATCATCCCATAGCTAAAACAAATAGGATCCCTGGCTGAGTAAGGGGTAAGAAGCAGGGACCGAGAGTTGGTATAACTGCTAAATATGGCAGTAGTACTCTTACTGCCACTGTATTCACACTTCAAAAACAGATGCTAGAAAACTGGAAGAGGATCTTGACAGAACCACATAAATAATTCCAGATCAGGAAAACATGCCTTATAATAGCTGATATCATCAAATCTACTTTGTCCAAGAGAGGAAAATGATGTGTAAAATAGCCCACTTGTATGAACATTACTTTCCTAGCGCAAGATAATGCCAAAGCTGCAGTAGCAAGATTGCAGTGTGTTACAGTAGAAGGAAAACCTAGGAA
Source organism: Struthio camelus (assembly GCF_040807025.1). Taxonomy (NCBI): domain Eukaryota; kingdom Metazoa; phylum Chordata; class Aves; order Struthioniformes; family Struthionidae; genus Struthio; species Struthio camelus. The sequence goes on along the minus strand of NC_090947.1, from coordinate 39,342,409 downwards.
AATTCACATTGTGAACAGAAGGTACAAGGTCAAGTCCCAATAAAGGTCGTCAGCTCCAAAAACGTCAGCTAAGCAAGCCTTCGTTCACACAAGTGCTACGTCTGAGATCATTGTAAAGGAACTTGAGACCTGGGAGGTAACTCAGCCGGAGGCTGTCCACACCAGATCCTCCCCAGCAGTAGGATCAGCAAACCCAAGGCAATCCCCCTCCTGGTTCTTCAACAGCCATAGGCTGAGGCTATGCTACAGCTTCCTAAAATCTCCCTTTGGATGCCTATTCTAGTGCTTGTAAAGCCTGGCAGAGAACTTTTTCCTGAAATCTAACCCAAATCATCACTCCAGTAAATTTAGCCAATCCTTTTTTTTATCTTACTTTCCATCCAGACATGGAAAAATGCACCATCACTATCTACTACTGAATAGCCTCTATAAAAAGTGAAGGGCTTAGATCTATCCTAACTCTCCTCTTTTCTAGACTAAGCAAAACCAGTTCTTCATAGGTCCTACTTCAATCATCTTCCTCTGATGACTGTCTTAAAATACAGTGCCCAAGGAATCCCACCTATGGCCCCACCAGCGCAAAGTACAGTAAGACCTTCAATGGCTTATTTGAAAACCATATGAGTTTTACTATTTCAAATTGTTGACTTTCTTTCATTTTATAGCCCACTTGATCTCCAGAGGTCCCTGAGACAGTACTGATGTCTTTACTTCCTATTCTGTGCAACTGATTTTTCCTTCCCAAGACATATTTTGAGCAATTTCTCAAAGATTTCAACATCATTTACTATATCATCTACTACGTCTGCTACCTTTTTCAGCTTTGTATCATGCTCAAATGTTATTATTCAAGCACTGAAGTTGTTAAGACAAATATCAAATAGAATTGGGCCAAGAACAGTTTTCTACACAACCCTCCTTTGCGCGTGTTCCAGTTTCATGTGTCAAAAATCTACCACTTCCCTCATACTCATTAGACCACCTACGCTGTCAAAAGAAGAGATTGGGCTGAACTCACTGGGCAGTTTTTTTGTTCTCAACAAATCCCTGTCACTAGTTTATCATCATCTTATTCTTAGGATGTTTATAACTTGACTAATGTTTTCTTGTGTTTTTCTGTATAATGAAGTTAAGACCTCTAATCTATAATTTCCTTTGTCTTTCTTTTTTCTGTTTTTTTTAATATTACTGGGGTTTGTTTAGCCCTTTAGGACCTATCAATTTCTTTCCCAAAAGACAGTCATTAAATGCTCTAGCACTACTTTATTACTTCTTTCTCTATTATGCAGATCTACTGACATAGAAACACCTTATTTATTAAAATACATATTCTTTACTCCACTCCTTTCCTTGCTGCAGACTGAAATGATGGCAGCATTCTCCATGTCGTGTTCTCCTCATTTCTCATTATGTAGTGGGCATATCTTTTGTTTAGCTTCCTCTTCCTTCTGCTCTGTTTATGCAATTCTTCTTGTCATCTAATATCCTCCTAAACTTATTTTGCATTCTTGATTTTTACCCAAAATTTTTAGGCATTCCTGTAAACCCATCTTTAGTTACGTATTTATTTCCAATTTTTGTGAAATGACTTGAAAATCAAAAAGGAATCAGGACTCTGACCAATTCTGATGATGATAAAAAACAGGGCTATGCTAGCTGTGTTTGATTTTCTTCTCTTCACAGTTTGAAGCCTGGACGTGCAAATCCTGTACAGGCCTACAAACATTTGTTCACATGTGTTACGGGCCCCACCTAGTATAGTTTCAGGATGGGAAGCAGTGTAATTGTGCAGTCAGGCTTCAGACCTTAGAATAGTCTTTCTTGATAGCTCCTAGATTTTCTATACACCCTTTTGCATAGAGCATATTTCCAGGAGGCATAGCTACCAATTCTCTGAGTTTGCTGAAGTCTGTCTTTTTTAAATATGCCTTGATGATATTGCCATTCTTTCCTTCTCCTAAGAATCGTGAACTCTATCACTCTGAGATGATTTTCATTCAAATTATCTTCCACCATTGAAATCTCAGCCATTTCCTTCCTATTAATCAGCACCAAATCTAAATGAGCTTCCCATAGCAATTTTCTCCACCTCAAGAAACTAAATTACCCTCAACATCTACTGCACTTTACTCAAACCTCATTTTCAAAACTGAATTTCCTCACTGGCTTTCCTACAGCCTTCATCACAAATGTTAATGAATATAGTTTTTATATCTCATTTGCGATTGTTATAGTCTGATTTTCCAGAGTATTAGCATTATGTAGTACTGTACATTTAAAGCTCAACCTCAGCTGATTTAAAGTATGGCTATGACTGCATGCCCTCCCAAAAGATCAAACTCCAGGATCTCAAGATAACCTTAACTCCTATGTCCTTGACTTTGCAACTTTGATAATGCCACTTGAGAATGTTTGGGGCACAAGCTATTTTCTACGATTTCAAAAGTCATCTTCCTTCCTTTCTTCAAAGAAATGCCAATATGTCATCACAGGGACAGGAGGACAAAGACATTTTGACTACACAGGCCGATGCCATTTAAGTCCGCAGGGCTACTGACAGTATTCATCACTCATTGTACTAGCTGCTGCAACTGAATACGTTTGTCATATCTGTATCAGTTAGGGACTCTGAGATCACTGTGATAGGAGTGTTTAGAAAACTTGTGAATCAGGCCAGTTTTACACTTTAAAACTAAGCTTTACTTAAGTCATTGACTAAGAGCACACTTTCTGCTGATGTTTAAATCTTCTACAGTATTAATCACCACTGCATACACAAAACTGTAGTCTTCAACTCTTACATCCTAAATCAGCTGGGAGGACACAACACCATGGAGCCAATGCCGTATTTTCTGCACTGAGGGCTACAGTCGTGCCCTTGCCTTCTTTCTCCACTGACTTTCCTCCTTTGCACCTGATGTTCTGATGCTATCACTCCTCTCTTAATAAGGGAGGCCTCCTCTTCTCCTCTTACCGCTTATCTTGTTTTCGGTTTTGCCAGTCATCTTTCTTACGTATCCGGTAAGATGTCCTACCTATTTGCAGCCCCTTGTGCTTAGCTTCTCTGCCTCGCAACTTTTGTTACTTGAATCCCTCCCATATGCAACTACACCTCTCTTTGTCTGCTTTTGGTGGGCACATTGTTCACATTAACTTATGTAACATGCTTAAACACTGTGTCCGGCTATGCCATCACAGCGCTACAAAATACTTGCATAACGCTGCTAGTTACATTATTTTAGTAGGCTTTACACTCAGGTTCAAGGCAAGCTAATATTAGCTCCATTCTGATCAGAATGTTTATAATTTATAGGTGTCACGGGCCTCTGTTTTGGCTGCAGTCATCATTAGTAGGCCATTCTCTAACTGAGCTGAAGGAGTATGAAGAGGTTTTGTCAGAAACTTGTGCAGATACTTGCCAAGAGGGACTGAACAGGGCAATTCAATGCTCTGGAGCACGTAGACTCTTCCTCCTGGCACCTGTACACCAGGGGAACAGAAAACATCATCCATCCATTCTTCCATTCCCCCAGCTTCTACATACAGAGTCACGTGAGTCCTTCTGTCAACCTATTCTCTTTATTCCTCCTTTGCTCTTGCATTTTGGCTTCCTCTGCATTTAACTCCCACAGCTTGCCCCAGGGTAGGCTGCCCAGGGCTCTGAAAGGTGAATCGCCATTGCCAGAAGAGGGACAAATTTCTTGTTCACTACTGTAAAATCTGCCTTTGTCTCGACAGAATAGCTGGGGCAGCTCTGACAGGCAGCATTCAGCCTTTTGGTCTTGACTGGAGGGGACATGCCTAGGCCACTGGCAGCACTGGATGTGAGAGCACACGCATGATCTGGGTCAACTCTGAAGATTTTAGGCACCAAAATCAAAGCCATCTCCAGTACTTTTGTGCAGACAGAGCTTTCAAAGGCATGAGTCTAAGTCTAGCCAACTCTAGGAGAGTTTTTATGAGAACAGAAAGCGGCAGATACTTGAGAGAAACTGTCCGACGCAGAGTTAAGGTCAACTAGAATTTTTTATTATGACTATGCCATAAATTGTATCTACTTCTGCCCCATCTCATTTCAAAACTGATTTAAGTCATGGGGGAAATAAATTGGATAGTTACAGTCTAACATTTCATGTAAACTTGTCTACAGAATTAAGTGACGCTGAAATCGCTGGCCCGCACTGCAGACCAGCGGTGCCTGGAAGAGGAGAGGTGCTGCAGGAGCACTAACGCGGCACGGAGAAAGGGAGTTTGCACGCATCCCGGACACATAGCTCCGTCCACCACTTCATACAGCCTCCAGCTTCCCCAAATATTCAGCTGCAGAAAATCAGAACCCGATGGGTTTCTAAATAATCTTCACGTATTTTCTTACGTATCTCACGTATTTTCTTCTTTTCGTGTTTAACATATACACACCCTTTCTTACTAATAAAAGTCAGCTGAAAAATATATGCATTGATATTCCCAGCTTTAGATAAGAGTGATCCATACAGATACTGTCAGTTTACTCAAAACTTAAAGGATCAATCTATTTTCAGGAGGGAGATGAAAAACGGTATTCACTGCGATTTGTTTAGGCTGGTGACTTCTTCTAAAGCTCCCCATTTTATATCTATGCTGATAAATCAGAGAGCACATGACCCACGCCGAAAGCAGTTACCGCCCCAGCACACCTCCGCCATCAGGTTTGCAGGTGACAGAGAGAACCTGCCTGCTGCACACTCACACCACTTCATATTCTGAAACCTGCATTTTGATTCTTTGATTGTCTCAGTTCATCCTCAAAGACCAATTAAAACAGATATATTACAGGAGAGCGTGGTAGACAGTTGTCACCTTTAAGTACCTGAAATGGCAGAGAATCAATAACTTGTAACAACCTCCCTGTTCCTGACTCACCAACAGGTGTTTGAATCAATTGCACTTCTTTTGTGAATTATGTTGTCCATCCAGCTGTTACTGCCCTGAGTTCACTGCTGTCTACACTTCTGAGGTGTGAGATAATCCTTTGCCAGAAGACAGTCTGTTGTTTGATGACATTTAAATGTAGGGAAAATGTCAGCTTTTTTACTGTTAGATAGTAAAGTTGGATGCATTTTCTCAGATAAACCACAAACAGCTTAACTGGTAAAGTTCTATGTAAACTTGATTTAGCAGCTGTATGTTTGCCTAAGCTCTGATCTTATGCTGGTACACATTTAATTTTACATTTGCCATGCAATACCTGCTCCTGCTTGATCTGCTTAGTAATTCACCATCTGTGTATTGTTTTCATTAAATACAACTTTTCTAGCAACTCACATATGCATAGTGTTTTCACAATTTCATTATCATGCTGAGGTTTTTTTTAATTGTGCAATGCAAATTAAAACAAAAAAAACTTAAGAATGCAGCCGTATCAATAACAGATCTAGCAAAAAGCAAACTCCTCCATCTAAGAAGCTTTAATTTAGAATTATATTAAAATGATAACACTGCCAAGGAGGTTAAATAATTAATTTCTTCTCATTTTAATTGTAGACTATTATTTAATAAACAAAGTAATTTACCAGGTAATTTATTCTACTTCTTCATAGACAGCTCATTTAAAGTCTAAAAATAAATTGCTAATTAAAATAGGATTCACTGTTTTAGAAAGCAACTCATTTTCCCGTAAAATCTAACAAGGACTCTGCTAGAGCATCCACTGAGAGTCTTTGAAGAGCAAGCAAACTGCCAACAAAAGGGAAGTATTCTGATAACTAGGAGGACTTTTTTTATCTGAACAATTACCGAAACACACAAAATTGTCACAAAAAAACACCACTAGATCATTATAAAGAAGCTTTGCTAAACATCCACTGTACAAAAGCTTACCAGCTAGATGAAGGAAACACTGTAAAGCAGAAGAACAATTTGCCCAACCCCATATGTGTATATATATAATCTAAGTTTGTCAAGAGAAATGCATTTCACATAACATAGCAATTTCATATATCAGTACAACGCTGGGGACTCAGACTTCAGACTTTGCAGGCAGAAGCACAGAAGGAATTGCAAACAAGGAATTGCAAACAAAAGAGAATTTACATGTCCGAGAATTTACATGTCCAGATCTGTTCATAAGGACCCAAACCCGCCTTAAACAACACATCAGTGTCAATACTGTTCAAGTTCAGAAATCATGCAAATGGATGCACTAACAATTATTAGATTCTCTCATTTTGCAAAGAAATACCTCTGTGTGTGCATATGCACATGGGTTTGACCACGAGTATATGATGAGCACGTGCCCTGGAGAACTTGGTTAGAAAAATATATATATTAAAAAAAAAAACAGTAGCGCAGAAATATGCTAGATAAGGAAGCCCAGCTGTTACTACCTACTCTTATCCACACGGGCAGGGTTTTCTATGCATCACTCTACTTCCACCTGAGGGATTTTTAGCTGCCAAAGTTGCTTCCTTCGATCTTTGTCTCTTGCTCAGCCCTTCGTTTCAGCGGAAATCCTCTATCTTGCTCTGCCTTCCCCGCACAAAGGAATCCTCCCGGACCACCCAGCGCATTACGCTTACATCCCTCGTGCCCTTTTGCAGGCACCCCGGGGAAGCGCACTGTGAGTAAAGGAGGGACTCTCACATTTGTGGATACTTTCCTCTCTGTTCACTAACGTGGCATCGCTGCTCACTTACGTTTGCTCTGGTGCAGGCATTTCCCATTTCAGCATTTCATGCATTGGCAGCTGCCCAAGTCTGTGCATGAAATCTCCAAGACCTGTTATAGCAGCTTCTGCTGCCAGGAAACAGAACTAGAAAGGAACCCTGGAGAACAGGGAACTGCTAAAGCCCTAGCAATAACTTCAAAGCAAAGGCAGTAGTAGTGCACTCAAGATGCCCGGGAGTCTAGGAAATCCTCAGGGGCCTGCAGGCACCCCTCCGCTCCCGGTGTTACCTGGTTCCCCTCGTTTCCCTCTTTGCTATCAAGACATGGATTAAATACACCAAACGGGGAGAAATCTTTCAGGTTTCACCTCAGAGCTCTTCGCCCAGTTCTTCCCTTCTCATGTGAAAACATGAAGTATCTGCCTTTCAGATGTAGCTGGAAGACTTGGCAACAAAAATTCAAAAACTGCAATTTAGAGTGGCAATTCCTTCCATGTTAATGCAGTGCCATACATTTCTAAAGAATCTCAGAGCCTGGGGTAATGATTAAGAGTATGAGCAAACCAGAACGATATCCAGAATCATCATCACTTGGATTTTGTGTACTGGAAACCCATGGATACACATGAAAATTTCTTTCTCTAATAGCCCAGAGCCAAAGTATCTGAAGACGATGTGCATCTGCGAGATGAACGGCTGCGGGTGGAGGGACAGCTCCCAGGTCAGGAGGAGAGGGTCACCTCATGACAGAAACTTAGATGACTGACAGCTCTAGCAACGCACAGTTTGAAACCAGGGGAAACACAGACAATTGTAGGTAAACATGGTTTACCCAAATTTAAAATAAGCTAAGATCTCCTCTAAGTGGTCTTTCGATTTAAAAAATAGTTAGAACATGAATGAGTTGCTTGAGGAAAAACATGGATAGGAGTGGGTAAAAACCTTGATTCTCTAATAAAATAGATATTTTCCTCAAGATAATTGTTATTTATCTGAGCACAAACTCAGGCAACAGGAAAACCCATTTGCTCACCCATGGGTTCATTATTTAACACATACTGATGAATATTCACATGAATATTCCTGAAAACGTGATTTGAAAACACCAAGAATAACCTTATGGTTTTAACAGCTTGCCTACAATTTCCTTCTCATTTTAAAGGCTTACCAGGTTGGCAGGTTGTTGGGCAGCGAGTCCACTCACTGAAAGGCGTGACAATACAATCTTTCTTGCAGAGGAGAAGACACGGTCGCACCGCTTCAGGTCTAATGGAATCTGGACATCTATCAATACGAACGCAAAGACACCACATTATCAGCTGGAAATCAAACGGTGGGGAAACGTTTCACTCCCAAGACCCTCATAGGGCTGGGAGCGTACGGCCATAACAAAGATCTCACTTCTGCTCACAGCAAGCCTCATTTTTCTTCTCTTTTGCACTCGTGTAACCAAACTCAATTTAGTACACGTGCACAGATTTAAAAAAAATGGGGAGTTTGGCCTGATGACTACAGACTAAACGTAACTCTCTATCTGATGCCTAAAACATGATGCTCGCTGAAGCAAAAGAGATATATTTATTACTGAAGAAAATAGTTGTGTTTATCAAATAGTCCTGCTGGTTTTTAACACAGCGCACAAAAGCACCTTCAAACCACTCAAAGGTGTATATAAGGACTGATATGATATTCCTCCGCTGTCAACCATTCGGAAATACCAAGCAGCTTAAAGTGATTCTCTTCTTCCTGAGGTGTGATAGGAATCTACAGGCACAGCTCAGGACTGAGGCCTAGATTTTTATCTGAAACGTTATACAATATAATATAGTAAAAAGACCCTTGTGATTTTTTTATTCATTTTTAACTCCTAAATGAAGAAAATGTCATGCATATTCTAATAGAAATTTCAGACACAGACAGTTAATAATTTAAAACTGGAAGGGTGGCAAAGAGGTAATATTCTGGGATTTGGCACATCATGCATTTCAAGTAGGGGAACATAAAGAGAATTAGCCTACTCTAATTTTTATTAATTTCTTGTAGACAGAGCACCTGAAAATACCTAGGAATGCATGCAACCAAATGAGCACATTTACAAAAGAAATATGCCACTAAGCCATGCTAGGAAAAAAAATAAACAAATCTTAAAGTCATGATTCCATGACCGAGATGGTAATAAGATACTTAGAGGTATAATTTAAAAGACAATAAATACAAAGAGACATTTCTTCTCATTAAGCGTCATTATTCTAGAAGGCAGCATTCTGTTCTCTAAGCAGGAGGATGTGGAAATGCTTTTCTGCAAATTCTTGATTTTATTCAGCTTTCTTTGGCTTGCACCTTCCTAACATACTATGCAATTCTTCTTCATGAAATCAGGAAAACCACGATAGGAAAAAATCAGTGGGCCAACATGCAAAGGTTACTTATTTACATAACATAACCTGTTCCTGAAGCCGCACCACTAATATACTATAGCTGCAGCAGTTTTAAACCCAACGCTACTTTGGATCAGTTTTCATAAACTCTAATACAAAATACATGCACAAAATATCTTATTCTGCTGCAGCATTCGCAAATTGGTGCTTTAGCCCAAAGGGCGCCTCTGCTGCATGGCGTTGCAGGAGGGGAAGGGGGCTCGGGCCGGAGCGCTGCTGCGGAGGGGCCCCGACAGGCATCGCTGCCTTGCACCAGCCCCCTCTCCTGCCGGCTGCACGCTAACCAGCCCCTGCGGGAATTCACAAATAGCGACTCTTTTCATTCCTTGGTTTAGAATCGTCTTTCTAAAGAATGCAAAGATGTCTAAAGTTTTATTTTTTAAGACTTTTAGCGCCACAAGGATAACCTGCGCAGCAGCACCAAAAGCAGCAAAAACTTCCGTAAGAAGCCCCTCTGACGCCCTAACGTCCTTTCTGATACAGCCACTTCCACTACACCACCAAAATACCTGAAACTGCCTCACCAAAGCCAAGGGGAGCCCCCTTTCTGCAGTCTCCAACGCACCAAATTTTTTTCTGTAATGCAGGCTTTTGTCACCACTGAAACTCTATTTTCCCTTCTCATAGCAGTACTTCCTGTGGATATTTACCTTCCCCTTGCAACTCCATTTCCCCTTGGACTATCTCAAAAGTGAAGGGGACAAACAGCTACTTTAAGCATTACACAGAACTATAAACAATATGTTTAAGTAGGCAAAGTTACAGCATATCAATGGATGCTAGCTATAAATGATTACTGGATTTCTTTCCTTTTATTTAATTAATCTCATTAACCTCAAGAATTTTAATTAACTTCACTGAAATCAACACAGTCTGCTTATGGGAACAGGATTGTTTTGAGAGCTACAATAAGAAATGAAACTCAGCTGTAAGTCTCTAGACTCATTAACAGTGCAAAAATAATTAGCAGTACCTTAATTTTTTATATTAGGGAAAACATCTGTGCTACTCTTTTTTCCTAGTTTAGTAAGGCAAAGCAAAATGCAGAATATATTTACTGCAGAGTACATAATTCTATTGTGCTGCTACCACAATACAGAAGCCATATAAATCGACAGAATGACAGATATCACACATATTGTTTTGCATTATTATGGTGTAAATACAACGGAAACTCTATTTATTTTTCTATTTTATTAGACCATTGTTAGTAACGTATTGACGAAGGTTATGTTCAGATGTAGTTTATATTTTCCTCACAACTTGTTTTCCAGGAAAAACATTCGCAAAAATTGTGAACAAGAACATTAGAAGAGCTACAGCAAAAATTCTGTGCCACTAAAAAGTGTTTTTCCTTGTTTTTACATATAGAATTAAAAAGGGGCTAGCTATTTATTTGTGTTAGATATTAGTATCTTGTTCACAGAAGTGCGGGAATAGTGGAGAATTCGTCCAGAAATAAAACTGTTTTCAAAGCTGCAGTTTGCCCACACTACTCGAAAACGCTTTCACGTTTTACCTATTTCAACTCTTAAATAACCACACAAGCTATACAAACCTGTAGTAACCTAAACACCACCTCGCGGGAATAACCTCCGGCTAAGAACCTAAACTTTCTTAAATACCTTTTGCTTGTAACCTGGCCAGAACCGCTCTTCACGCAGGAGACCCTCCTCGTCTGAACGCCCACCCCGCAGGCAGCTTCTCCGCTCCAGGGGCTCGTGGTGTTGGGCGCCGTTGCCAGCCCGGCTTCGGAACAGGCGCTCCAGGGAGACGTTTCCCAGAAATAAGGTGCGCACGGGTGCTCGTTACAGAAACGGTGCTCCTGCAGGGCTCGCGCAGGGGGACAGGCTTTCCCACCTGGGAATAGTCAAGGGAATACGATATTTTACCTTGTGACACGTGGCAAAAGGAAGGCATGGATTCCTTAACACTTTTCTTTCCCCCCCCCACCCCCGTTACAAATAAATAAATAAATAAAGCTTATATAAAGCTGTTGACCTTTATGGCTGCAATAACAACCTTCTAAAATATTGTTTCCCCATTAAACTAGCCTTGCATAAAATTGTATTCCAACATATAATGAAAATAGAAACAGTTAAAGTATATTTCCGAGTTACCTTACTGGTACTCCTACGTATAGCCAAGCTGACTCCATTTAAATGCCAAGCTCACGCAGCAACCACGCAGTTAGGCTTAAAGACAAATTAAGCATTAATTTTATGCTCGTTCTCCCTACTAATTCCCCAAGGAGGAGCATTCCTTTCCAATATACAGATTCTCTTCATGCATTGACCAAAAGAGCTGAGTTGTGTGCGATTCTGAACCACAGTCCAGGAGGGTTTATACATGTATCATTTGATACCCTCATCTGCAAATCAAGGCAGAAAATCCTGAAAGACAGATTTTGAGTTTGAAGCCACACTTTTCTGAGGCAGCCTCTTTTGGACTGGGGTCCAAAGATTTTGCTAAACTACTGTAATTCCAACCAGCAACCTGAATTTAATCCGTAAAAGAATCAAACGTTCATAGCTCAAAAGCTAGGAAGTAATGTAGTGAAATCATAACAGTAAGTATAGTCATTTTCAGAAGAAAGAACTAAAAACTACTAAAATCAAAATCATTCTCCTCCAAGGGGGAAAAATCCAGCAACTTGCGACATGGCAAAAGTGCATCAAAATTAAAGGTACAGGTTTTGTAAGAACTCAAGTGTTGGGGCCAGAATCCACAAGGCGCAGGGCATCTTTATGCCCCACTAAAATCAACAGGAGGTGAAGGCATATTGCTCCTCAAAAGGACGCTTACCACCTTGCAGGACTGCACCTTTTCACATAATGTGTGACCCCAAATGGCCCCAATCAGTAACACTGAGAAAAGAGAAAGAAGGGTAGTAATTTCTTACACAGCACAATGATTTGGATAATCAAGTCCATTACTGTCCTACTTCTCTTCTTTTCATGAGAATGCTCTGTTCCACATTGTGCTCAGTCTCTGAAAGGTTTAATACCATGATGGAGTGGAAAATGGGGAGATAAACTAGCCTACCCCAGCTGGCTTAC